>NC_053032.1:23785407-24410407 GCF_016746235.2 Drosophila teissieri | reverse complement strand
TTACCTACGAACCGTTAATATTATATTTATACATAAACAAAAAATGTTAGTTACATCAGGTCACTTTGAAGTAATGTTTCAGTACTTTTTTATAGTTGGCATCTACGTTTGCGCCTTTGTTTGCCTGAAACAAGTGATATGCATGAAAACTCCGCACTAGTTTCACAGTTGAAAAACTGACGAAATTTCACCGAAATTTAGTGCATGCTCTTATCAGTCATATGTGTGCGTCTATTTTTACCAAGGTTATATCTGAACTGGAGGTTGTTATTTTGCCATCAGTCAGCAGCTTGGCAATCGAAATGGCGACACATCACTTTCCAATTAGAGCAATTAAGATCGAAGCTCTCCAATTGCACCTGTTGTTCCGTTTTGTCTGTTGCCAGGTGGCAATTGAGATTGTTGCTTTTGCATTTCGTGCTTTCCATTCATAAAATCGAGCTGCATGCGGCAACTGTGCGTATGAATTACGTCAGCCAATGGATGTTTGTGAGTTTGTGGAGCATTCGCGATTGAGAGTGGAGAGTGGAGATGCGTAACTTCACTTCTCTTCTCTGCGCGTGGAGAGCGCTTTTTGGGTAAAAGGTGTAGAGACAAAGAGAGGGAGTGGGGCAGCATCAAGGAGCTTCAATATCAAAAGTACACAGTAAAAATAAATGGGAACGTCTGTTTAGCTTGATTATCAAAAGTAACTATTTAACTGAAATCTAAATTCGCATTCAAGTTTTGTTGCATTAAAATAAAAACGATATCGTTTCAGAAAGCAATTACGGTAATTTTTATTGGTAGATATACAAAAATACTCGTTATAAATTACATATGAATGTGAGTAAAATTCAACATTTTCTTCAGTGTCATTGCAACAGCATTTCAATGTCCTTTGTGTTTTTTAAACCTTTTATTGAATACTCACCGTCTGGTTAATTAAATATCTGATTAAACATAAACACACACATATGTATGTACATTTGCCGGGACTGGTTTGTAATGAAATCCGTCATTATTTTACCGTTTATGCTCGCTCAGCGAAATTCGCTGAAGAAGAGTTTGCCCAGGGGGTTGGGGTGGGGGAGCGGCGAACGGGGAGCTTGGAGCATTATTTGAGAGCGAAAAAACGGCGCAATTCTCGCATTTACATTGAATCCGTCGGTGGAGACGGTCGCACTGCTCCATCAGTCAGCGCGACAGAGACATCGCGATAGTGTGAAAGCGAGAAGGCGCGTGTGTTATTGTTATTGTTTTCATTACAAGGCGCGCGACGAGTGCGAAATGCCAGTGTTGTTGCTGCTACACTGAATGGCGCAACGGAATGAAAAAGCTGATAAAACCCGAAAACAAATCGAGTAAACAAAAGCGGGGTGCAGTGCAAAAACCGAACGGAAGCTGATAAGCATAAAATTAATATACGCTCGTTAACGCTACCGCTGCACCTGTGAAAGCGGTATTAAATGGACAGGTGGGTAATTGTGCATCAAATTGTTGCATTTGGAGAGATCGGATGTGTACATGCGTACATACGTATGTACATATGTACATACATAGCAGCTATGTATGCTCATATGTGTGTCAGTGTGCCAAGTTGAGAGCTTTCAGTGTCAACACGTGCATATACTATCTCATTCGCTCCTATTTACCTTGCTGTTTACTTACAACACTTTGTTGCTGTAATCACTCTGCCTTATCAGTGTGTGTATGCTTGCGTGTGTGTGTGTTGTTGTTTCCTGCACTCCGTTATAATTCGCTCACTCTCTTCCGCTCTCAATATGTTCTCTCCCACTTCCACTCCCACCCTCATCCGCCCTCCTATTGAATTCAAAACGTATTTCAATTTATTTTCGTCGCTGTTTACTTTCTATGTATTTATATTAAATAGCTTAATTTATTGCCCAGTCACTGTGCATGCAACCCGTTGATGCAATTCTCAAGAGCCTGCAAATGGTGGAAATGCATTAGAAAGCACTGAAGCAAGTGAAATTGCTATATAAATATATGATAGATTATGCCAATTTTAAACTTGCTGATGATATTAAAGTAATACAGTGGGAATACATACCGATATTATAGACTTATATACATATATTTTACTTATTTTGTTAATTAAAACTGGTAAATGGGCCGCTATTCTACTATTGTTCTTAAATTTGCGAGTATTCGTAGACCCTATCGCAACTCACTGGCAGTCTCATTTTGCGGCACGTACCTTTGGTATTTATATTGCATTATTCAAATATTATTTAAATTGTACGCCTGCCTTGCCGACAGTTTTGTTATAAATTTCGTGCGACGTAAATCCATTTAAGTAAATATCTATTTGTTTTCACGGGCCTTAAAAAGCCTATGTGAGCTTATAAATTATTGTATAACAAAGCACAAAAATCAAACGAAACCAAAAGGAAATAAACGCACAAAGTTGCTTATGTCTAGCAAATATTAATTAAATCTGGAAATATTTACCGTCAAACATTTTCTTCTTCATCTTAAAGCAAACTTCCTGTCAAATACTGCTTTTTGTTGCTAAATATATCTTTAAATGCATGCAGCAAACATCATTTAAGTTAAATATAGGATGTGCGCTTAAAAATAGTCTGTGGTCTCGAATAAACAAGATGATTTTGCTAATAAGAGAGCCACACGTGTTTTCCTATTCAGCGGATACCAAAATGCGCAAAAGAAGGTATTAGGAGGTCGGTTTTACTAGGCTTTTTATTTTTGTGATTTTTTCGGGTATCGAAAAAATTAGGCCAAATGTGTTAATTTATATACATATGTATGTGCAGATGTGTGTGTAAAACAATTTGCTGAAAAGTTGTTTACCTTTAGGCGCTTTTGTTCAACCGGACTGTCTGGCGAACTCTTTAATCTGCCGGTTGGCTGCAGTTCACACGTCTAATCTTGCCTATCGAGGGGGTACTATACAGTACAGCCCCTTATCAGAATCAGAGGCCTTTCGTCTCGAAGACCCAGTCGAAATGAACTCTTATCATTTGGGCAAAATTATATGGCGATAGCAACCGCCAACGCGCGATTGTAAATTACACACTCGAGTTTTTTTTCAGTCTGCCTGGTTATTTATCAATAAAATGTAGTCTAGGCCATCGTCGCATAATGTTGATAATTTTTGGAGGTAGAAAGGCAACAGCTGTAGAATTATTAGCCACGTATAGTGCACAATAAAATAAAATATATTTTTAATTGTTTAATTAGAAGTGCTGGGACAAGTAGCCCGGTTCTTTATTTTGTTCTCAAGTGCCTGTATAATTCCTAACCAACGAATTCGATCGGGCATCACAATAAATTCGCAATCAGGAGGCTTGTGTGTTTAAATTGATTTTAAAGGAGCACTAGATAATAAATAAAGCATACGTAAGTGGTGTATGTACTTAATTAAATGACTATGGTTTTCTTATAAGTGGTTTTCACCATAGGATTGAGAGCAATATGGAATCCAATATAAAGATAAGTCTAAGCCGGTTGCAAACGATTGAGGAGCGTGTTATTGGGTAACACGCTGTTTTCTTGAATTGGGACCGACTATTAAGAACTTTAGATCACCTAATTCAGTCCATTTAACACGCTGTCAATCTCAATTGTGATTATTCGTCGAGTGATGAAAGCTAAATGAGCGGAATCGCATATGAGATAAGCCAGACAGAAATTTAGTCAGCTGCACGTAAATCCCCCCATCCAAAAGTGCTAAGCCCTGATCCAAAAAACGCCTGGTTTGCCCATCTGGATGGAGTATTCGTGTCTGTGGGTGTGGGTGTGGGTTCGTGTGCTTTGTTGATTTCGACGAATTTCAGTCTGCCACTCGTATGCTCACCCTAAAAAACGTACACTCGTATGTCATGTACATGTGATATCAATGGGCTTAAGGCGTTCTTGTTGTTTATATGTACATATGTACATGTGTAGCTCACGGAGCACAGAATTTTTGTATGTTCTGCGCCTGTTACTCGAAGCACAAAAAAACACGTTGACTTGCCCGTGGAGACCTCTTGCTGGGTAGCTGCAGAGCAACTAATACACCCCCCTTCTCATACACGACCGATAGAAACTATAGATTGCTGCGCTATATAAACAAATTTTGAGAAAAATTTGCTAACCTTGAACCGTTGGCAAAAAACTTTCACAATGAAAAAAGTTCAGTATCAAGGACCCAGAAATGTGTAGCGAGACGATTTCGGAGCGTTTTTCATTTGGCAAACGAGCAGTGGCCAACGCTGCGTATACGTAACCAAGTTGAGTGGCAAAGAAAAGTCTCATGTGGACGTGTGTGTGTGTGTTTTTCTGCTTTTGAGGATGTGAAATGTCGTAAGCATCTGTGTGTGCATGTGTGTGAGTGTGTGCGGGGATGTGCGTTTAAGGTTTTTGAACTTGTTTTCGGTAATTTTCCACCATCCAGCCTGTTTTTGGGTCAATTTAATTATGCTAACATATCGAAACCCGAAGAAGAAGATGAAAAGATTATAAATACAACAATATATAAAATTCAACAAAAAAAGACTGGTATTTAGAAACAGCGTATGAAAACAGAAAGCTCACAACTACTTAGAAATTCCCTCGGCATTTCGGAAAGGCGGCAATCAAAACAAAGTGTGCGAAATGTTTAAGTTTATTCATATATGTACCTTATACATATGCATGTGTATAAGTGCTACACGCGAAATAAAATAGCTAAAAATACAAACAAATATGCGCACAAGAGTACATACATTGTTTCGCTGATATATCGAGCATGCCTCGTTAATGGGAGCCATCACGATACGACGGTATGGCAGCCAGGGCTCTACACAGATAAAAAATATAAATGCCATATTTTCAAAAATATTACACACTCAGAAAATATTTTATCAAAAATAATAAAATTATTAAAAAACTATTTGAAGCAATGGATTGTGTTGATTGTGACTTATGCATTTGGTTTGTAAAAATCGAAATACTTCGTTTAACGATTTCAATTTTCGTTGTGTACACTGAAGCATAAAAATCAAGTATACGTACCGTCGGCCATTTAAAAACATTCGTATGTATTTGGTCATGGGCAGCAGCGTAGTTAGCAAAGCGAAAAGATCGGTCACACATATTTAATATATGACTACCCCCCGCTTTCCTTTTCCCTCCTTGAACTTGCGAAAGTAAAACTTAAATGAAAACTGTATTCAGCATGCAGAACTGTAGATGCTCTTTAAAGATACATAACAAAGATACGTGAAAGCTGCGCTAAAACGGGAAATGAACTCGAAAAGAAAATAGTGTTGAAGCAGATAGCGAATTATCTGAGACATAGCCATTCTTCAAGCCACTTTAAAAGATTACGCCGCTTGGTGCAAACGCATAAAATGGCTTAGTATATAAATATAAATAAAAGCCGATAAATAGACTTTGCGATAATATCATAAAGTGCAGCTGGATCCAGACTTTGTGCTTCAAGCATAATATAAATAAAGTGTTGATCTTTGTTTTTCAATAATACAAACCTAGAAGGGCTATAAATCAAGACATAATCTTATCAAAATGAGTCGCTAGTTGCTGTTGGCTTTCATCTAATCGGTGTAATAGTTACAATTGATGGTATATCAGTCTACTGTTACCAAGCAGACATGATTTATTCCTTGAAATCAGGAAAATCCGGGAAAACAACAATATCAAGCATCATTGCAATAAATATCAGTGAAGTGATTTGTTTTGCGGTGGTTTATTTCTCCGTCTCAATGGGTTTTTAATAAATATTAAGGCGACAAAGATCTTTATGGCCCATGATTGGCAATTTCCAAAATCATTTCTTAATTTGCGGCATTTATATATTTATAATTATTAAATGCTCGAATTTATTGCTGATCCTTCAGTTCAAGGGGTTTCTTCATCACGCAGCTCATTTCCAGCTTGGTCATTATATGATCGGTCATTACTTACCGTTTATAAGGTATATAAATATTTGACTTTATTTAATTGTTGCATTATTTATGGACGTGTTTGGCCAGCAAGTCACCGTCACCTTTACCTTAATACGAGGCCCAAGATTTTAGCCATAATTCTCGCTTGATAGTGAAACTAGACTGAACGAAAAAGAGAGTGAGTGTGAGTGAGTGAGTGAGTCGGGGCGAGAGGCGATTTAAATACTTGTTCGCCATATTCAAACCTATAGATAAGTCTTGGGAGTCGTCGTCAGACAGAGCGTTATAAATATTTATTTTACATTTTTATTTTTCTTACTTTTCGCCGCTCTGCGTCGATCTTCCTCTTCGCGAACGTCGGGGCGTTGGAAATGTTTTCGGTTTTCGCGCTGGGCGGTTTAGTTCCCGTTCGCTCGCGGAACTATTTGGTCGTATACGGCGCACAAAACACTACCCAGCTCATTTGAGTACACATCAAGAGAAAATACAAAAAATACAGCAAATACAGCAAATTTGTACCAACCACAACAGTCAGCACTTGCACAAAACCACCTACAAGTAAGCTGGGGGATCAAATTTCGACTTAAATTCAAAAATTATTCGTTAGCCGTAAATTGTTGATCAAAATTTGGAGTTTTATGTAACCACACACTGCTCTGGTCATCCACAGAATCTCAATTGCACTTGGAGCCATCGGTCGGCGGCGAGCCATGTAAGACTAGGAGCCGGATACCGCAGCCACCAGAATGACCAGATAGCAGCCCCAGGATCCCCGTCTCGATCTCAACCAGGCGCAGCAATCAGAATACAACCGAAAAGTCCAGAAAAGTGAAGGAATTCGAATACAAATTTCTGGTTACCAAACATGGCACACTTTAGTGGTCATCGCCAGCCGGCGGAGGTGCCGGCCCATTTCAAGGATCTCTTCACCAATGGCCAGTTGGGCGCGGCGGAGGAGGGCAACAATAACAATGACCAGAACGAGCAGGAGAATCGTCCCAGTAACAACAACAATGCTGGACCCGCGGATCCCGCCTGCTGGGTCTTCGGTTACGGATCCTTGTGCTGGCATCCCGGCTTCACCTACACCAAGTGCATTACCGGCTACATTAGGGGATATGTTCGCCGTTTCTGGCAGGGCAACGTCACACATCGCGGCTGCGAAGAAAAGGTAGGTGGGATTACCCAAATCTTGGGTTATACTAGATCGCGTCTGGTTCGCGTCTGCTGACAATTTTCTCGTGTGTGCTTACCCAACAACTAGCAGCGGTTGGTGGTGATGGTGATCTGGTAATTATTTTATTACCTCCGCTCCGCTGTTTGTTTTGAACAGTTGCCAGTTTTCAGTGTGAGCAAAAAAAAAAGTGATCAGGCACGCGTTATCTATTCGTCGCGCGTTATCAGTTGTGTTTGGCTAATGGCGAACAACAAGTGAAATTAGCATTTGCCAGCGTCGAGAGCGACTGCCAATTAAGATACAGATTGTGTTTCAATTAACATAAGTGATTTGCTTGCTAATCAAGGCGGGACAAGCCCCTTGGAGTAGATATCAATTCGATTCGGAGTATGAAATTATGTGGAAACTTGTTTGTCCGAATTGAAATATTTAGGGGTATATGTGACCAGTTGTGGTCCCATTTTTTGGTGCTCAAATGAGGTCATGCCATATTTGCAAGCAGTTGCATCTTGTAGTCTAAGCATTCCCAAGTACATATGCATTTCATTTCGAAGGAAAAATATAATATGTAATGAGCTAGTGATAAAGGAATTAAAATCCCTTACTCGACTATTTTCCCTGCGATCGCGACAAATGGCAACAGTTTCGAAATAAGTCAAGGTCCATATATAACCCCAGTTATATGTGAAATGTCGTAAATAATGCAAATATACAGAAGGTAAACAAACAGCGAGCTGCGCCCTCAAGTCTTTGTGCCTTCGATAAATACATAGGCTCCACAAAACGAACGTCTATAAAATACAACCCAGTGCTAATGTGTACATTTATTCTTTGTTACAGCCTGGACGTGTTGCAACGCTCGTTGAGGACAAAGAGGTGAGTAAAGTATAAAGAACCTGATTCCAAAGTGCGGGGATATGATATATGATATAGTATATAAAAAAAAGGAGTGCGCCGTCTGAGTTTCCCAATTTAAGCCCCATTCTGTGTAGGCGGTTTCTCGGCCGAGAAGAGCGTGAACTTCGCCCGACGAGTCCTACCAACTCGTCCATATCTAAGATACTCTGGCAGATTTCTGCAGACAACCTGGCGCGTAAGGATTCGGAAGAAACCTCTTCATCCGTACGCCAGGCGAAGTTCCGCAGAATATAGGCGAATGCAACACAACGAAGGATGCACTTTCTACACCTTGATACTTTCTATCCTAGGCCCGGGGACTTTCGCCCAGGGCATTTGCAGTGGAGTTACCAGGAACTCGTTTTGTGGCCCCGAGAGACAAGCATGGAAGACTCAAACCGGCATCACTTTCCTAGCTATCAGCGCTATTTATGCGCGCCATCTGCGGAAAAACGAGTTGGGAATTATAAGCGGGCGAGCGCGATAGCGCGAGAATAGCACACACCCCGATCCGAAATATACGGGTTCAAAACCCGCGCAGGGCGAACGCTTCCAATATTTTTAGATTTATGCGCACCACCTGTCCCTATTTATTTTATTAAATATATATATTTCCCACTTTTGATTGCAGGGAATCACTTGGGGCTGCGCCTATAGAATAACAGGCAGCACGGCACTGGACTATCTCAAGCAGCGCGAGTGCACACTGGGTAAGTGAATCCATGTGAGAGTGGTACCATCATTTGAGCTAACCCCCGTTGACTTCAACAGGTGGCTATGCAACGATTGATACCAAGTTCTTCCCGCGCGTCGCCTCGCAGGACACGCCCTTTAGCGGCGAGGCGGTCGAGGTACTGGTCTATGTGGCCACGCCAGAGAATATCCATTGGTTGGGCGATGATCCGGTGGAGGAGATTGCCCAGCAGATTGTATCCTGCCGCGGACCCAGCGGACACAATGCCGAGTACCTGCTGCGCCTGGCGTTGTTCATGCACGAGGAGATACCCGGCGTTAGGGACGATCATCTGTTCGAGCTGGAGCGCTTGGTTTTAGAGGAACTGTATCGCCGCCAAATACCTCTGTCGTCTGTGATGGGCCGCAATCCAGATAGGATACGGCGCGACTCGCACGAGGACATCCGCCGCCCGCCATCCTTCGAGTTCACCTCCCGCGTGCCTGATACCAAGCTGCGTTGCCTGAACATTTGATTGCTGGTGTGCTGGCGTGATGGCGGCCGAAGACGGAGGACACAGCTGGCCGCGTTGATTGCTACAGCAAATTCCAAATTATTGAACCGACATGTTAGATTGTTAGGTGACCAGAGTCTATTGCCAAATTTGACGTATTTCTTTAAATTGTAAATAATCCTAGGCCTAATCGTAAGCAGCAACTCCTCGATAAGTGATCTGATTTAGCCAATAAGCTAGGATTAAGCACAAAACACTTTTTACACGCAACTGTCAGGGAGTTAAATTAAAACTGAAATGAAATGAATATAATTGTTGGGTTTTTAATTAAATACAAAAGCATTCGCGCAAAATGGGAATATGTGGGACCGTCAAGATCAAGCGAAACTTAAAACTAATTGGTGAGAATTTCGGCGGCACGATTCTCCATCAGTTTCTCCATGTTCGTGATGGCGCCCATCCATGTGTCCAAAGTGCTGGCCATGCCGACAATCTGACTACGGTTAAGGACGCGTGGTTGCACCCACGACATGTTCACCACTCCAGCCACTTGGTCAATCTCGCCGCGGACGAGGTCCAAAGCCAGAGCCTTCATGATAAGCAGTTCCACTTCCTTGGCGGGCAGTTTGGTCTCTTGCGCGATGTCCGTGAAGGTGATGGCTCGCTCGATGGCTGAGCGCTTGAAGGTCATCTCCATGAGGCAGAGGAGGGAGATCTTCTGGCGCAACTTGACTTCCTGGGCAGCCAAATCGGGGATTTTGGACCAGATTTTCTTCATATCATTAAACCTGTCAAGGAATAGGGAGTGTTAGTTGCTGCAGATATCAGATTACTATATTACTACACACTTGTTAATATCGCCCGTGTTAAAGGCTTTAAGCAGCTCCATAAGCCACTCATTTTCCGTGCCCTTTAGCGACTCCAGGATGGGATGTGCCAGCAATTCGCCAATGTTGTAAACACCATCGCCCAGGAGAGCAGCCAGACCCAAGAAGAATGCCTGCTGGGCCCACTGATCACGGGGGTACTCATCCAATGAGCAGCCCAGAAACTGCAGGCCACATCGGTAGTAGTCGCTATGCTTGCCTACTCGCCGGTAATACTGGGATGCCAGCATGTAGTATTTGCCGTGGACGGGCGTCACATTGCCCGCTTCCTCGAGCACATCACGGAGTTCCTCGATGATCTTCTTGGTGGCATTCAGATCATTTAGGTTGCTGAGGTAGAGATTGCCCTGCATCACCTGCAGATACCAAACGGCCTCATCGCAGATCTTCACCTTGTCCTTCATCTTCTCCAAGAATTCGATGGCCTCCTTCTTATCACCGATGTTGTCCACCACCACTTCGAGAATCTGGATGAGGCCATAGGGGTTTATTCTGCAAATACAATACATGAGATACTGCCGAGTCATCTGACCAAGCCGACTCACTTGGTCTCGAAGGTGGACAGGAAGTTCTGGTAAAGCTGCAGCAGCGCCGTTTCGTCCTGCAAGGATTCGTGGCGCACGAAGGTCACCAGTTTGATGGTCAGCTCATTCCAGAGTCTGTAAAATGTTAGTATTATCAATGGGAAATTGAAATTATAGGCGGAGATCGAACTTTTCATTGTAGAGCTCCTCGATGAGCGTCCACTCGGCGGCGAGCTCTTTGTTGGTGGTCTTCTTCTGGGTCGCCAGATAAGCGGTGACATTCGGCTGAGGATTGGACATCGCAACTGCGCTTTGTGTTAAATGAATTCCAAATGAAATGTTTAATGTATTCTCAAACTACAAAAATTGCAAATCACAATCGCCGACGCAGCTGTCAAATTGACAGCACGGCGGTGTGGCCGTTTGTTGTTTAACTTATTTTGGTATTTTATATTATTGGCCAACTTTCTTAATTAAAAAAGGTCTTTTGTACATAATAAGAAATGAGTGTGCCCTTTTAGCTTATATTACATTGTTATATCACTTTAAAAACATAGGGATTACGATTTTTTTAGTGCGTAGAAACTACTCGATTTTTTATTCGATAAGGACAGCTGCCAATTATCGATATCTATGAGGTTTAGTTTTATGTAAAATTCGCCATCTGGTCATACTTGGCAAACAGCTGTTTCTGCGTGAAGTTGTGTACGCGGAAGAAACAGCGATTCAATTCGTTTTGGAGCTCGCAGCTAAACAGTTTATATTTCCGCACGCCAGGATTTGCCTTGGCAGAAAGTCGCCGCGCAGCCAACTAGCCAGTTAGCCCGATCCTCGAGAATATCGATATTTAACCGGGCCACAGCCGCACTGCCAACAACACAAATACAACAAATCGAGTGTGCGCCCTGCAGCAAAAAAAAAGAAATGAAAAGATAACGAAAACGTAGAGTTTCCGTATGTTTTGCACATTTAACAATTTGTTAGCCAAATAAAGCAGAAATCGAAATTCGCGAACGAAAGTGCCGCAATTAGTGGTTATATAAATGTAAGCCAAACAACGCGTCGTGCAAGAAACTATGTGGATTCGCTCGCAGAAAGTTGACAAACTGAAAAGAACTAGTTAGCGCCCACAACTGGAAACCAACTGGAAACCGCACTCCACCATAGAGATCCTCATTAGCATTTCTTTTGTGGACTAAGGCGCGTGTCAACCATTTGTCAACCATTGTCGATCTCCAAGCAACCGATCGATTCCTCGTCGAAAAGCAAGGTTAGTTCTGGGTTCTATTTTCGACTTTTTGGGGGTCACCACTCTTCCTCGATGAGGTTCCCCTTCTTTGGCGACAAAATTCCAAGAAGCATACACCCTACTGATTGGCCAGTTGGTTCCCATTGGATACGATCGTGTTTCCATGAAGAACAACATAATTGGTTGCACATTGGATCCAATTATTTGGTTAGTAGACAGTTATGCAATTGGGGCTCCCCAATCTTATCACTCGGTGGGCAACACGTCGCCGTCTATTAAAAGTTCTTGGCCTGCAGTGGGAACACATGTGGGACAACTTTCTCTTCGAAGGCAAAAGCCACTTGAGCACAGGAACGTGGGGTAAAGAAAAGATAATTAGATTACTTTCGAGCTGATGGAGAATTTGAAACCAAAACTCAGTTGAAGTAGAAGATTCAAAATTTGTATATTTTATATGTAATATAAACCAATAGTACTGCATTTTAGAGTCAATGCCTGCTTTTTAACTAACATTACACAGATGTCACATATTTGGCGCATCCTTCCGCGTAGAAAAACCCACTTGAACCAAATCGGCAGGAGTTTACTGTAACATCCTGCTGCGCTGTCAACATTTCGTTTCATTTCCTGACGCCACTGTGCGTTTTTGGTAGAAAGAAAGTACTACTACTTTCTCGATGGCAGTTGATTTCCTTGGCCTGTTCCCCACTTTACCAATTCACCAAAAATCGAAATGGGCGACATCTGGCAGCGACAGAAATGCAGACGCGATACACAACTAAATATATATGTTTATATACATATATACCTATAGAGATCTGTATGTATGGTATATATAAAAACCGGCTGAAGGCGTATTACGGTTATGTGAAGAGCGGCAATTTCAAAAATCCAAAACAAATTCCGAAAAAAACGCCGTCGGATGACGACTTCATCTTCATCTCCGTCTCAGTCGACAGACAGCAACAGCATCTGGCTATTAAAAGCAAAAGTGAAACATGCCACACAGTCGCCGCCGATGCAGTGGCCACAAAAGCAAAAACCAACAAAAAAAAAAACAACAACAAAAAATAAAAATGATGTAGAAAAACATAAACCATAAAACTGCTGCAACAAGTGAAGCAGCTTTGTCAAGTGCATTGCCGCTTCCTTGTTTTTTTTTTGGTTTCATTGCATTTTGCTGCTCAGTTTTTGTTGCTGCTGCTGTTGCTGCGCCCGCCAGCCGAGTGAGTAGTAATATTATTCAATTACAGGCCAATCCAGTTGCTCGGGGCGCCAAGAGTTGCGAAAGAGTTTGGGTTTGGCTTGGCTTGGTTTCTGTTGTGTTCACACTCGATTTTTGTGCCAAGCTCTTGCGCAGACAGCCGAGATCGAAATTATAGTTATAGCATACTGCAGTCAGTCTCGTCAATGTCAACACTCAAATAGATCATGCTACAAAGCAGCTCATTCATGCATCCATCAATGGTTGTATATAATGATATATATTGTAACTGGCTACTACGTTGGAATTCCCCCATACCCAATTCTTCCTTAGTGCTGCTATCAACTTGACCCGCACTGTAAATTCATTGATACCAATTCGATATGGGATTCCATTGGCGGCGATTTCATAACTTTTGCTCTCACCGCCGCGCGACTTTGGCTTTGCCCAACTTTGATTTGGTTTTTTAAACAAATTTATTTTCATTTAACGCTGGCCGCGCTTCTTTTTCGGTTTTATGGCCTGGCATTTTACTCTCTCGTTTCTTTTCTTTATTTATTTTTTTTTTTTTTTGTACCAGAAGTATGTGTATATATATATGTAAGCCAATGTAGTTTGGGCAGCAGCAACAATAGTCAGGCAGCAGCGACGGACCGAAAAAAAGTGGTTTCAGTGCTGGTAACTTTCTCCGCCACCTGCAAAAGCGCGCGCGACTTGCACGCGTTTTAAACCGCACGCATGCGCAGTACGCTGTATCTGCTGTCTCTCTCTCTCTCTTTCGCACCGCCTGGGCTGGCCTATCTGCACCTCCTGCTCTTCGTGTTGGCCACTGAAATTGGTCATGTGCCGCCCGCCTGCGTACGTGAGTCTGTCCGCCCGTCCGCAGATTGCGCGATTAGCTAAACGCGCGCCAAGTCGCATGCAAAACGCGTGCGCGGTTTTCAGCCTGCAATTTCATCATCATCGTCATCATGGCAAGCATAATTGTGGTTATTTCTGGCAAATTGCGATGCCAAATCGCCGAGCGATGAGTAAACCCGCAGAAACAGTTTTCTAATGACAACAAAAAAAAAAGTACATTTAAAATATAGCATTGAATATTGAATAGAAGTTTCAAAAACACCGTAAATTATTATTTATGATTTCATGAAATAAATGTAGATATCTGAAATATGCTTTTATTTTTCCCGAGTGTAGTCGGCGGGTATTTTAGGTATTTACATCTCCACCCCCATTGATTTCTGGTATTGAGAGCATGACTTTGGAAATCGTCGTTGCCTCTTTTTCCGATCACCTTCAAGCGCTATTGCAAAGCCAAGCCATCCACATTCACATCCACATCCACATTGCACATTGATGGCTACACATTTCCGCCGCTTCAGGCCAACTTCCAACGAAGGCCAGATGCGAAACCCTTTGTTGCGGATGGTCGTAACGAAAACAAAAAATGGGGCTATAAAATCGATGTTCAATCGGCTCGAATTAGTCCCTACCCCCAAGGGCCCCCTTGATTTGAGTCTGGGTTGTGGACTCACTTTGAAATGCAAATATCTCCGGCTCAAGCACAAGCACAAACGCAAATGCAAACAAAAGCCAACCCGACCGACCAACCGCATGCAAATACAAACAAAACCAGCATCTCACGAAACCAGCACGCACTTCTGGCATAAACATATCAAAGTTTATGTTTATTAGGCCCGCATTAGAGCCCAAAAAAAAAGAAGCAAACAAGGCGAAGATGTTGCTGCAACCGAAACTAATGAAAACTGAGGCACCAGCATGTGTTTTGGGTCCACTAACCAATTAAAACGACCGAAGCGCAAAGTTTTCGCTCGCAAAAGAACGACTTTTTCACCCACTAAACCAAATCGATTTCTTACTCCTAATTGACTTGCAACAATCTTAAAGTCATCTATCTCAAGGCACTTAAATACCCATTAATTAAGGAGATTGCATCACAACGAAACTGAGCTCAAGTTGATGGTTATTGAGTAAAAAGTAAAGACAAGTCTTCAAAGAGCCAGATGAAGCCATGCTGAGTTTTGCATAACTCCTCGATCAAAACTGACAGGGGCCACAACTTTTCATTTTATTTCTGGACTTGTGTGCAGTTACTGTGTTGTTGTTGTAAATTGAGGTCGCCAATGAAGAAAAACCAGTCAACATTTTCATGTTCAGGGTTCAGAAGTGGCAAGTGGCGTAGTAGCAAGAAAACCGTTGCAACTACCAACTGCGATTTTAGCCAGAGCTTCAGTCTTTCCCACCTGCAATTGCAGGTCTTTGGGAGTCTTTAAGAGTCTTTGGGTCCCCAACCCGTTTTAGTGCGACACGTAAACGAAAACTCGCCGAACCAAGCAATTGGCACTCCGAATTCGTAGTTGACCGCCTTGAATGCTGATGACTCTTAATGGCAACGGCTGCCAGACGACGCAACACTACCACCAATCCAATCCGATTGGATCGCATCGCATCGGATTGGATCCGTTCGAAACAAAGCGTAACGCAGGTAAAATGCGTCAACTTTACGCATTGGTTTATGGCATAACCAACTTGCCAGCCGGCCAAGTTCGGGGCGGATGCAACTGCTGCCAAGTTGTCTATGTCACATGCTGTTTGCCACATGCTCATGTTGCCACTGCACTGCGCCCAAAATGTGGTGGGTGCTTTAACTTGTTTAATGATAGCCAAATTGAACATAATAATAATTCAGCTATCTAAATGTTATGTCTATTTATCTAATCCTCAAAGTATTGCACTTGCATTATGATAAAGAAACAGTAACTTTGCAATAACATGTGGTTTACTACTTAACTTTTTCATATGGTTTTCTATCTTTCGCTACATTGCCCTCTTCAATAAAAGATTTCTTTTATAGCTTCTTTTTTTGCCGTGTTGCACTAGCAGCTTAAGCAGCATGTTGTTTCTGTGGCTGTTGGCTGTTGGCTGTGTGTCGTGATTTTTATTGTCGCCACCCATGGCTAGGCACGTTGTTTATTTACGCCGGTCAAACAAACTTTGAGCAACGACGTTGCAAGCGAACCAAATATTTGAGCAATGCAGAAGCCGGGCTGTGGCACTTTGCTGCGATCCCCTGGCCCAGCCAATAAAACGCCCATAATTACATTAACCGAAGCGACTTATTCTCTAATCGCCTTTTGTTTGCCAAACTCTCGGCTGTGAGGAACCGAGAAACTGAGATACTGAGATACCGAGGAACTGAGGAACCTATGACAACCAATCACGCGTACTTGGAGCAAACGGCCTTTTACCAAAAGGTCTGGCAAATATTGCACAAACGCAGCCGCAACGTGTTGAATCTCCACTCGCCGTTTGTTTGTTGATTGTTAGTTGTTAGCTGCTGGTTGTTGGCTGTTGGCTGTTGGTTCGCCGAGTTCTGCCGGTGGGAAGACATTTGGCGACCCTCACACTGGGTATATAATCAAACTTCAAAGTCAGGCCATTATTATTGGCGAGGTCTTTCCAGCGACGAGGAAAATATTTGTGCAATTTATAACATTCTCTTCGTGTGCCTCGATTTAATTAATTCCCATAATGCGCCGCATTTTGCTGGTTGAGAGGTTGGGGAATCTTCGGCGATGTCGGATATTCCGCAGATAAGGTTGTAAAAACAAACATGGATGTATATGTACATACATATGTGGGCTGGCTATTAATCAGATTATAAATGGATTATCGGCTGGAAGACAGGACTTATAAATTAATGATGTGTGCTTAGCTAAAATCGAACAAGATTGGCATGTATGCTACTGATTCATTTTCCCTTCTTTAAGTCGATGCTTTCTATTAATCCTGCATTGGCTGTCTTCTTATCTCGGTTCTTTAATTTTGTTAAGAAAATCACTACTTTGTATTTTCCAATTCAATTCAATACGTATTGCTATAATATTATATATGCCATGAATCTATAAAAATCTTGTTATTGTAAAATACTTCTTGTACATATACCCAAAATACGTTTTGCTCTCTTATAATTAATCGCTTGACGTAGTGCAAGCGAAAATATTAATGAATGAAAATTATTCTGGCAGTTTATAGTTACGCTATTTGTTTGCCAAATTGTTGCAGATTTCTGCTTATTTTCCATCGCCATCATCACGTACCAATAAGTTATTACACATTAAGGTTTCCGTTGGCCGTACAATTTATTTCCCAACACGAAATATCTCACACTTTCGCTGACACGATGATTTGCACTTGGCGATCTATTTACCATTTATCTCATCATCAATGTCATTTCAGTGGAAACGATCTGAATTCACGGACATGATTCACTTTGGGAAACTTTTGATTGCCAGTGCTTTCGCATTAATCCAATTGATTTATTCTGGGTAACCTGCTGATTTCGGTCATCGAGAACTGATAGTAGAGTGTATGCTTGATAAGGTCGAGAACTCTTCGAGCTACCCGCATGGCGGAAAATCACACACTCACCATGTGAGCACCGAAGCAACTCAAATCAATTTCTGTTTGCCACAAAAAAAAAAAAAAAAAAAACGGGCATCGGGAGGCGCGGAAATTGCAGGGGAAATGAGTGGGCGGTGGAGAACTCCCTCCCTCCGTTTTCATTTCTTTCGTTTTTGGTTTTTGCCCCTATCTCGGCATGTAATCCATGAAGCCGTGTAATATGACTGTGATTGGAAATTGAAATTGCATCCGGCAAACATCAGAGAACCGGCGGAGCGGCGATAAAAATGCCTTTCCCCTTTTTCCCTTTCTTTGCCGAAGGTCGAATTAAAATTCAAATTTGCAACAAGCTGCCAGAAAGCAGAGGCAGCCAACCAAAGTTGCCCACTTTACGAGCGCTTATGTGGCAGATGACAGGCAATGATGATAACCCTTCTCCTTTCCATTCCCAATTCGATTGCGATTCAGATGCAGATACATATTCAGATACTGATTCTGATTCAGATAGAGCCTAATGCTAATGATGATGTGTGTGCATCCGAGACATAATGATGTGGGTGTCGCTGTGATTAGAATTGCCGTGTTTTCAGACGTTTTTTCTTTAATGTTTTTTGTTGGCATTTTGTTTGTGTTGGTTTTGGTTTTGGCCAAATGGCAAACCGAGCATGAAGGCAGCTTTACTTAGCGTGATTGCGAATCGCCGCGTCTCAGACAACTGAAACTGGGGATGCGACCGACGCATTGGCAAATAAAAAACAAACAAAACCTTGGCCAAAACATCGCCTATGGCGGCGCATTTCAATTATGGTTTATTTAATAATAGCTTGGATTGCTTAATTTGTTAACAAAGGTTGGCTTATTTCTCGACTCGCGATCGCAGGCGCAACAGTCATGTTAATGGGCAATTAACCGGATCGCGACCACAACGATGGTGATGCCGGCGGGCTTCACCAATTAGCTGGCTGCCAGCACTGAAATACTTAATATTATTTATAATATATGCAGCCGATTTAACGCCAAATGTAATGCCAAGTTGTTGCCTGCACGTGCCGACACCGAAAATGTCGATTAGCCAGCCACAAGAAGCCAGAAGCTGCCACGCAGATGCATTTACTTTGTATTTCAAATGTGGCAATCCTAAATACTCGGAAAGTATTTGCATCAAATGAATATGAAATTAATTCTCGTTCAATACCTGACAACATCAACGTGTTTCCAGGAAATAATATTCGTATTCAGGGCTGGGAAGTTAATAGGCTTGAAGAACTTCAGCTTAAGGACGAATTTCAAGGGATGTTAACAATTAAGCGGTTGAATATCATTAATTAAAATACAATGGGGAAACAGAAGCCATCAAGAGCAGACTTAATTCCACTAAAGCATTTTGTAGTCATTAACTATGTTAAGTTGCCTCCATAAGGTCGTTTACTTTACATCTGCGTGCCTAGCTTTGCTTTGTGAGTAAAAAATAACTACAAAATAAAGATATATTTATGTAAATAATATAATATCTGTTATCTTTATCATATTGTTAAACTGATAAGATCTATAATCTCTACAGTTTGCATTGTTATTATGTAAGGGCGCTACAAAACCAGAGATATTCCGATATGTAAACAAATTATATCCTACCCTTTGTAGTTTCTAATTTGGAGGGAATTTATGAAATTTCGTGCATAGTTTCTCAACCGCATTCTATCAAAGTTTATATTGAAATTTCCATAGTTTGCGTAGCCAAACCCAAGCCCTCGGTTTCTTCCCATTTTAAAGCAATGACGGCTGAATGAAGCCCCAAAAAAAAAAAGACAAAACTTTCTATTTCATTGCGAACGGTTCCGGTTTTAGCCTCGCAGCGTTTTTGGTTCGGTTTTTTGGTTTTATTTGGTTTTTTGGTAGCTCTTTGGATGGTTAACGGCGTTGTGGTCAACGCGAATCGATGGACCAACCGTTAAGTGGGTCAATGTCAAGCGCTGGCCAAGGGGATGAGATGCTGATGCCGATGGAGATGGAGATGGTGATGGCGATGATATCGCGATGCTGGAGCACCTGATTAACATAGTCTATTGACACATGTCAGTCTCAGCATCGTAACATCGAAACATCTGAAGGAGCGGCCAAGGAATTAATTTGAAGTTTTAACTTTGATTTAAGTACTTTTTTCAATTCGAAATCCAAGAGCTTGTAAAAGTTTTCCCTTTGCTGCTGGAGAACAGGCTGAAAAGAAATCTTTTGATGTGCAAAGTCTGTGGGTTTTACTTTGTTTAACTTTGCCATTGTTTCGCTCGAAAAACACAACTGTTTTTTAAAGACTTCCTAAGGTTTTTTTCTGTTTTTTTTTTGTTTCAGGTTTTTTTGTTGTATTTTTTTTGGCCCGCCTCACATGCATACAAATTAGCAGCATTCGCATATTTGGTAGAAAGTAAAACTGTTTTTTTCTTCTCATCGCCGTTTGAGTTTGTCGTTTTATTAATTTATTTATTTGTGCCTCACGCGACAACTTTTACTTTTTGTTTGGCAACTTGTAAATTACACAAAAACTGCTGGCGAGCGGAAAAAATGCTTTAAAAAGTGTTTTAGATTGTTTTCTTCATTTCCCCCGAAGTTGAATGGAAAATGTTTTCGCCTTCTTATCATCCGATGTCTGCATTAATCTACGTGGCAAGTGTTTCTGATTGCTTTTCGAACTCGATTTGGCTTTTAGTGAATATCCGGGGGTGGTCATTCCATCGATTGCCAATGGCTGATAAGAATTTGGCCATTGACAGCGAGTAAAGTGCCTAAATTAACAACGTCAGTATGAATCTACTATGCGATCTGCATAGTAAATATCCATGTTAATATTCTGACTTTGACCTTGTTTTTCCTATCTTATCGAGCCGAATGGGGCCACTTTCCGCAGCACTGGCCCATCAATCCCGTTTAACCCCTTTTCGTGTGCGCCAGTTTGTGATCTATGTGTGCCTTATCAATCTTGCAACATCAACTGGCAACCGCTGGTAATGAGTTGCCCCCAATCCCACGCCACTTGCACTAAACGCAAATGGTTTTAGCCCTGCCGAATGAGTCACAATCCTCGCCAACGACCATTAGCTACTACCACTGGACTATCAAGTGTGATCAGAAAAGAAGTAGAACAAGTGGCCACATGACTCACGCTCTTTATTGCCTTCTAGCCAACGATTTGTGGAGAAACGAGGCGGAAAACAAGTTGCAAGATTGAAGATCTCCAGACTCGACGGCTACGCAGAGAAGATACATCTGCACATCCGTCCGGTTCCTGAGGCAATCAGTTCTTGTATCTTTACAGTGGGACATGACATAGCTTACTTTAATACTTCTGCTCAGTCTCTCTAGATACTTAAATATAAATATATCATAAATATCATTTGAGAAAACTAAACCTCTTTTAAGCCCATGAAATATTGATATACCAAACGCAGAAGAAGTCTTCTGTGTGTGCATACTTATCATAAACATTTTATTAACAATTAAAAACCAAATGCATTCTAGCCAAACCATCCAGGTTCATTTACTTATTTATTGCCAAGTGTCAGTTATGCATTTTTAATAAAAATACCACAAGCGTTCTTTGAAAAACGCTTTAAAAATGATAAATATTCTACTCCTCGTTTGGCAGTGAAAAATAAGTGTTTTTAAGGCACACATTGCTGTTATATAAGTGAAAGCAAATAACTTAATCCATAAAATGCCGTTAGAGCCCCTAAATATTAATTGGATAAATTAATGCATGGCCACGTCGAGTGTGCCTCCATTTCTCCGCCCCAAAAATTGAGGGGGCTTGGAACCTGCCTCGTATTCTGATTCATTATATTGGAGATTATTCCTCCTGATGAGTTGGCTTCACTTGGAACTTTGCACGGTATACAGGTGGCAAGTTTGCCAAATTCACTTTGGCCAAGAGCAGATTATATATGCCCGATGGTCTTTGCCCAAATAATAAACAAACTGTACGAATCTGTTGTCGAATCCAACACTTGTGCGGAAAAGCACATAAACAAGTGCGACTGAATGCCTTGGGAAAGTACTGGACTTTTGGCATTCTCGAATTTGGTTTTGTTTAAATCAAAGTCCAAACTTTTACTCATGTCGATCATATCATAACCAGCAAATAACAACAAACAGCCATAAATCAGAGGCGTTAATTGCAATAATTTGCATGCGGTGCAGTAGGCGAAAATAAATTGAAGGAAATATATACAAATATTTTAGATGCTAGCCAGAAAAATACGTGTGTTCACCTAGAAGAATTCAGGCACACTTTTAATACTTTCTTCCTTTTTTTTCTGACTACTTAAGGGGAAAGTCCTAATCACTTGATTGAATTAAGTCAGTCAGGGCTTTCATCTCTTAGCATCTTTGTGCTAAATTCTGGCGTGTTAATTACCAGAAAATTTGTGCAATAACAAAGCCAAATTATATGGAAAATTTCCGCAACCATAAATAAACATGCTGTTAGCCGAAGATTCCCGGAAAACCCATTTACTCGCTCCCCAAAAAAAGAAGAGTAGAACTAAGACATACAATGACGCATCGCGATCTCCCCTTTTCTGATTTCTGGGTAGCCCGACAATTGGATCCACACCCACAGTACCCATTGGGCATATTAATTGGGATTGGCGAAGTGACTGCCGCCAGTTCAATTTTGGGAAATGCAAATGCTGCACGCGTCGCTCGATATTTTCGCAGAATTTCGGTTTTATTGGGTCCCCAAAGCACTTGGGTTTTACCCCTGTTTCTTTGCCGGGGTCTCTAAAGAATTTCTCTCGAGGGTGATGCCTCCTTCCACAGCTACTTATAAGTAATAATCCCCACGAAAGTTTAACAACTTTTATTATTTATGCAGAATAATATTGACAGAAGAGTTGGGTGGAATACAGAACAGCAATACAATTAAAATATATAAATGTAGCTGCTGCTTTTCCGAGAAATAATTTAAAATGTGTGCCCCACAAATGTTCATCTTATGCAAATAGCAGCTTTAATTGTTTTAGATAATGTTAAGAAGTTCCTACCTTGGTTATTTTAGATTAAAACTGAGCTAAAATAAAGTCACGCCTTTATTTTTGGATATCTACTTGCAGAACAAATGTTTCAGTGGCGATTTGCTCGAGTGATACTCACTTTTGTTATTTCGGTATTGCTATTTGTGTTTTCTTATCAGCTGCTTAGGCGTCATCGTTGAATCGCCGCGATTGTACTTACACATTTTTCTCGCTTTCGAATACATTTATTTATTTTGGTAGTTATTCCCCAGCCCAAATCCTCCTCTATGCTCCACGATTGTTTTCTATGGCCATAAGGTTGAGGTCGGCCGCAACATCCGTTCGGCGAGTGCTTTCAAATGTAAACGAAAAAGTATGCAAAACAATGCAGGCGCACACACAGATACTCTTACGCACACACTCACACGCCGAAGCGTTTGTTGCCAAATGAAAAGGTCTTCGCGCCCCTTGGCCCGCCGTCCTTGCCCCCCAAAAAAAAACGAGAAGAACGAATACGGTTTTCTTCTATTTCTCCGGATTTCAGTTGCTTTTTCCTGCTGCTCGTGCACTCGGACGTTCTGGGGCTAAATTTAAACATTTCGCCATTCAACAGATATTAGCGGCGCCCTCGTTAATTGTTGTTCCCCGCTACTTCGGTTGTAAAACAGCGAGCGAGAATAAACATTTGAATGAAAATGAAAAATTTGTATAATTTCTCGTTGTGCTTTGGCAATTCCAACTCTGCATTTACGTCACACCCGCTCCCAATACGATTTCTCGGTAAGATCACAGGGTGCAGTCCGCACTCCATTGGGTTTCCTGTCGTGTTTTTCACACCCATGTGATGGACCTTTGATGGCAAATAATCAACATCGGGCACTGTGGAACTTTGTTCTAGTGCAAAATGCGCTTTGACTTCGACTCCGCATCATCAGTTCAATTGTTTTCAATGAGGTCCAAAGCAGGAAATTGAGGAAAAATTAGACCAGAAAAACAGGAAAACCGCTTGGGAAATTGCAAGTTAGGTCAAAATATTCAGCTGCATAATACGTGTGGTTTCATTAGCTCTTCTATAAATATGAATAGAAAGTGTTTCACAATATTTTGTAATTGTTTGAATGAAATTGACACTATTTGAGTTATTCCTCGGGCCAAGCCAATTCAAAATTGTTTGTAAATAAATTTGTAAGTAAACTAAGAATCGAAAAACGACATTCGAAAATTTCACACACATTTCAATTATTTTTCGAGGCGTGCTTGCACAGAATATTTTTCGCAGTGAATGGAGATTGTTCCACGGAATTGGCGCCTACTTAAAATCCCCTTGAGAATTTTGCTTAGACAAACATATGATAACTTTACACTCGATTTCTGACATGTACACACATGTACTGCTCCATGAGGATTATGATCTTGATCCACACCCACTCGCAGCCCTGGCCTTTGGCCACCGGGAAACCCCTCCTCCGATTTTCGCCATAAAACACCTACCAAAAATAACCCAACAATTGCCGGCCATTCGCGGGTCTTCCATTTGAGCCACATCCAGTGAGTGAGGGAAACATCACATTTGTTGCTCCGTTTTTGTATATTGAGGAATTGTTTATGCTTTGCACTTTTAACGATCGCATTTGGAGGCTTTACTGGCTCACACTGGAGGCCCTTGACGTGCAACTTTTGAGTCAATAAAAATCATTACTCGATCTTTCAGTTTGCCTCTAACTGCAAGGGAAACTTCAGAGTGGAATTTTTCGGCAGATGCACTTTTTGTACTCCATTAATAATATAGGTTTATAGTAGGGCTGCTAGAAAATAAAGAACTAAGACTTGCTAGGATATTGAGAACGTAATTCTGTTAAAAGAGTTTTAAAACACAGCATTCTTAAAAGAGTAAAGATTATCCAATCTAACAAATAAGTAATGTTATCAAGACCTTTGTAAGTATTTTTCTGTCTCCCTAATGGTTGCCCTTTTAGATACCAATCCCTTTTGGGAGGTAAATTCCTGCCAGTGTATGCTGCATCCCATAAAGACCGAAAAGGATGCTCGTTCCCTGAGTGCTGGTGATGGTTTATGGCCTCCCAGGCTTCAGATTACAAAATGCTCAGTCACTTTGGTGCTGGTACTCGCACTCGTAAATCGCCGGAATCCAGCGTCGCCTCTTGGCGTGCCAAAGTGGCATTTGATTTATTTAGCATATTTATTTGTTTATTTTCTCTTTTTTACAACAAAATGTAAAACATTGTTTATGGACGCCAGATAGTCGTCCGGTCGCTCCGAAAAAGAGACTGTGCGCCGGCGCAGCGCATTTGTTGGGCGGGACTCTTTTGAATATTTATGGCGCGTTGTCTAACTGGGGGGCAGTAGCAGTTGTAGTAGTGGTATTTGTATTTGTAGCATCAGGTTTGAATGGATAGTCTGGAGCTGGCCACTTTTTATGCCGAGCACGTGGTGGGCGAGCGAGCGATCGTCCGTCCAGATTGCCCAATGGCTTAATTAAGCCGGTCGCGAACTCTGCCGGCATGCGGAACTTGGACCGGCTTAAACTATCAATCATGGATTTGCATCGCATGGGAATGGTGGAAATGCTGGCGATTGGGAGGCGGGAGCTGGGAGATGGGAATTGAGGCGTGCCAGAACTCAAGGACACGCAGCCCGTGCAAATCCGCTTAGTGTAATAACGTGTTTCGCCGTTTCCTTTTGCCGCCAAGGGGTCGTCTTTATCGCCAGAGCCTGCGGGTCTGTGAATGTGTCAACAGTTAAATCGATATGTTTTTCCCCCTGTTGATATAGTTAACTCGCCATTCCCCTTGCCTACTGCCCCTTTTTCCCATTGCTGCCTTGATTATGTGGCGCACAAAAGTTGACTGGCCTGGCCCGCATCCTGGCCTCAAATGTCCTTGGGTTGAATAACTAAAAAAACAACAAAAAATATGAGATAAACTACATAAAAGGGTGACCGCTCTCGGTAATTGAGAAAACCCAGTGAGAAGTGTGTTAACTGACAGGCGGCTTATTGCCATGTTTCTTTCGTACTCCACAGCCAGCCAAGATTGGCCAGATCTGGACGGGATTCGGACGCGCCGCAGCCATGATAGGACGTTTGTTTCGCGCCCACGGCGAGTTCTGCGCCTCGCATCCCTGGGAGGTCATCGTGGCCCTGCTGACCATCACGGCCTGCATGCTCACGGTGGACAAGAACAACACCCTGGACGCGAATAGCGGACTGGGCACAGCCACCGCATCAGCTGCCGCCGCCGGTGGTGGCTCCGGCTCTGGAGCTGGATCTGCAGCAAGTGGTGCCATACCACCGCCGTCTATGGGCGCCTCGGCCACCTCCAGCCGGCACAGGCCCTGCCACGGATGGAGCCAGTCCTGTGATGGCCTGGAGGCCGAGTACAATGCAGCCGACGTTATCCTGATGACCATCGTGCGCTGCACGGCCGTGCTGTACTGCTACTACCAGTTCAGCCGCCTCCATCGCCTGGGATCCAAATATGTGCTGGGTGAGTGCTGAGACTAAGGCAATTACATCACTCTGGGGCCGCCGATTCGTTTTGGGGGGAGGCACGTGTGTTGACCAAAGTGGTTAGAACGTCCACCGGCATTGTTTGTACCCATCCCCCGAACTATTTTGATGGCCCCCCCCAAAAAAAAAAACAAAAATAAGCTGGGAAAAACGCAAACCACACAAGACTGGAATGTTTGGCCAAGATTTTAGAGGTGGGGCAGGTAGCAGTAGCAGGTAGCAACCTGAAGGCGGCCAAACGCAGCTCCCTGGCATTTCTCACGTGCGCTCTAAACGATTCGACCTCCGTCCACCAATGCGACTCCGACTCATCTCGCCGTCTCTTTCAGGCATCGCCGGCCTCTTCACGGTCTTCTCCAGCTTCATCTTCACGACGGCCATCATCAAGTTCCTGGGCAGCGACATCTCCGAACTGAAGTGAGTAACATTTAAAAATCCCTTCAAAATATGCGAACTAATGCTCATTAGTTTTTAAATTCCTGACGTAAAAGAAAACTAAATATGCTAATTAGATGCACAACTAAACACGCCTTCAATCAACTTTCAGGGACGCCCTGTTCTTCCTGCTGCTGGTCATCGACCTATCCAACTCTGGCCGTCTGGCGCAGCTGGCGCTATCGGGCAGTAACCAAGCGGAGGTGACGCAGAACATTGCACGGGGACTGGAGCTCCTGGGACCGGCCATCTCCCTGGACACAATTGTGGAGGTGCTGCTGGTGGGCGTGGGCACACTGTCGGGTGTACAGCGCCTGGAGGTGCTCTGCATGTTTGCCGTGCTCTCGGTGCTGGTCAACTATGTGGTCTTCATGACCTTTTATCCCGCCTGCCTGTCGCTAATCTTCGATCTGTCCCGCTCCGGCGTCGATATGTCTGTGGTGCGTGAGAAGGCGAAGGGCTCGCTGCTCCTTAAGTCGCTAACCGAGGAGGAGCAGAAGGCCAATCCCGTGCTGCAGCGCGTCAAGCTGATCATGACCACTGGCCTGATGGCGGTGCACATTTACAGCCGGGTGGCTTTCTCCGGCAGCGACTACGATGCCGTGGACAAGACGCTGACACCCACGCTCAGTCTGAATGTGAGCAATAATCGCACGGAATCGGCCGAAATCGCCGACATTATCATCAAGTGAGTTTCAAAAACTTGAAACCCATTCATTGACCAAATAACATAACATAATATTTTCCAGGTGGCTGACCATGAGTGCCGATCACATAGTAATCTCAATTGTTCTCATCGCATTGGTAGTTAAGTTTATTTGCTTCGATAATCGTGATCCTCTGCCGGATCAGCTGCGTCAATCGGGTCCAGTGGCCATCGCCGCCAAGGCTTCACAAACCACACCAATTGAGGAAGCACAGGATGAACAGGAAAAGGATGCGGAGATTCCAACTGCAGCCCGCAAACTTTTATTTACCATCGAAGAGCAGAGTTCGGCCAATGCTTCGACGCAGACGGAGCTGCTGCCTCTGCGCCACCGACTGGTGGGTCCAAAACGGCCACCACGCCCAATTCAGGAATGCCTTGATATACTGAACTCCACTGAAGATGGCAGTGGACCAGCGTCCTTGAGTGACGAGGAGATTGTGTCCATTGTCCATGCCGGTGGCACTCACTGCCCACTCTACAAAATCGAATCTGTGCTGGACGACCCCGAGCGGGGTGTGCGAATCCGCCGCCAGATCATCGCCAGTCGTGCCAAAATGCCGGTCGGTCGTCTGGATGTCTTGCCTTATGAACACTTTGACTACCGCAAAGTGCTGAACGCCTGCTGTGAGAACGTTCTGGGCTACGTTCCCATTCCCGTCGGCTACGCAGGACCCCTGCTGTTAGACGGCGAGACCTACTACGTGCCCATGGCCACCACCGAAGGTGCTTTAGTAGCATCCACGAATCGTGGCTGCAAAGCGCTCTCCGTACGTGGTGTTCGATCTGTCGTGGAGGACGTGGGCATGACCCGGGCACCGTGTGTGAGATTCCCCAGCGTTGCTCGCGCGGCCGAGGCAAAATCTTGGATCGAAAACGACGTAAACTACCAGTTGGTAAAAACCGAGTTCGATTCTACATCGCGCTTTGGCCGTCTCAAGGACTGCCACATTGCCATGGATGGGCCACAGCTGTATATTCGTTTTGTGGCCATTACCGGCGACGCCATGGGCATGAACATGGTGTCCAAGGGCGCTGAGATGGCCTTGCGTCGAATTAAACGCCAGTTTCCCGACATGCAGATCATTTCGCTGAGTGGAAACTTCTGCTGCGACAAGAAACCGGCGGCCATCAACTGGATTAAGGGACGCGGCAAGCGGGTGGTCACCGAGTGTACCATTTCCGCAGCCACGCTGCGTTCCGTGCTGAAAACGGATGCCAAGACACTGGTCGAGTGTAACAAGCTGAAGAATATGGGAGGCAGCGCCATGGCCGGTAGCATTGGTGGCAACAATGCTCATGCCGCCAATATGGTGACCGCCGTCTTTTTGGCCACGGGACAGGATCCCGCCCAGAATGTCACCTCGAGCAACTGCTCCACGGCCATGGAGTGCTGGGCGGAGAACAGCGAGGACCTTTACATGACCTGCACAATGCCTTCGCTGGAGGTGGGAACCGTGGGCGGCGGAACCGGTTTGCCAGGACAGAGCGCATGTCTGGAAATGCTTGGTGTCCGCGGAGCGCACGCCACCCGGCCAGGAGACAACGCCAAGAAGCTGGCACAGATCGTCTGCGCCACGGTTATGGCCGGTGAATTGAGCCTGATGGCGGCGTTGGTCAATAGCGATCTAGTCAAGAGTCACATGCGCCACAATCGGTAAGTTTTACATCTACCAAATCCAATTGAAAACTTTATAATTCTAACTTGTGATCCTTTTCTTGCAGTTCCTCCATCGCCGTGAGCAGCGCCAACAATCCTCTCAACGTGACCGTGTCCAGCTGCAGCACCATCAGCTAAGATTGGGCGCTGCAGGGGCGCCGACTTCTACCCTTTTGTACATAGAGTCTCTTAAAACGTGCAGGCCAGGCGTTGCAACTCATTTCTTTAGGTGTTACCTTGTAGTTGAATGTTTCACAAATTGCTTGATAAATAACCTGATTGGCCTGGCCAAGGAACCGAACAGCAGCGTCCTCCAGATCGGCGATTCGCTACAAGCCAATGCTGAGGGCATAGGATGTGTTGATCGATATCCGGTGCTGCTGATGCTGCTGCTGCTACTTCCACTTAGATTGTACTTTTCGTCGTAACGCTATTTTTTTCTACCTATATTACTGAATACTGTGTGAAGATCCGCTGGAATCCACACCAGATGCCAGTCAGTGGAGCTATGACCAGGACTAGTGCAAGCGCTGAACTTGTAAAAAGTATTTGCTAAGCGAAAAGTAGTACATAGGGTTTGTATAGTGACTAAATTAAAACGTTTAATTAGAGCGAGTACGATCGATATCGATATCTTAATTTCGGTTTTTCATTTTTAACAAAAAAAATATAAACACAAAGCGTAATGGATAAATGTCTTTTGTAGACGCTGCTCACGGGTTTACAAATCAGCACTTCATTTTATTTTTAATAATAATAATTATTAATAAATTATTATAATTAATTTATAATAATTCACGGCGCGTTTTATTAATTAGTGGTTGTTGTGAGTGTTGTATTTCTCCAAGTATGAATCGTATAAAAAGAACAAGAGCGAGCGGCGGTTAATTCTGATCGGTTGACTCCTTGGCCTCGGCCTCGGCATCGGCATCCTCGTCGCCCTCCTCAACGGGCGGCACACGTACATCGGCGCTGCTATCGGGCTGGACGATCACCTTCTTGGGACTCGGACCGTAGCTGTCCGCCTCAGCTGAAATGGCACCCGACGGTCCGGGAGCAGCATCCTCATCATCGTCGTCGTGAGTCGTCGACTCCGGCTGCAAGCTAGCCGCTGCCTCAGAGGCGACGCCGTTTTTCGCCTCCTCTACGGAACACTCCTCGGGATGTGAGACCTTGCGCTTGGCAATCCGTTCGCTGAGCGCCTTGTGTAGCTGGGCAATGTCCGCCGGTCGGCCCATGGCCAGGAAGATCTTGACAACGCCAGAGTTGTCGATGGCCGTTAGACGTAGGGACTTTTGGCTGGCCCGCTCCGCCACCATGGCGGCCCAGACTTTGGTATTGAGCAGCAGGCGCAGATTGCCAGATGTGCGGAACACCACGCGCGAGTTGCCCCTACCGTCCTTGGCGTCGTTTAAACGCAGACTGCCGCGACCACGCTCCTCCCAATTGCTGTTTAGAAAGGCGAATAGCTTGCAGCTCACGTCGATAATGTTGATCTCGTCCTCCTCGCCGGTGAAGGTCTCAACCTCCTCGTATTTGCGCTTCTGAGCACGGCTCTCCTCGTACTCCCGGGCCACATCCGTCAGGCTCTTGGCCTCGGCGGACTCCTTGTTGTTATTGCTGCTGCTGCAAATGGATGACGAGGCAGCGGCCTCGCTGGTCTCTGTGGTCTGGGCAGCGTTCTGAATGACGCTTGAGAAGAGCAATGGCGCCGAGGACGACGTAGCAGCGGTGGAGGAGGAGGCAGCCTCCTGGGCTGATCCCGAGCTGCCCGCCGTGTCTGCGTCCGGTTCAGCGGTAACCTGTTCCGCATTGGGGGCCACCACACGTTCATGCACATTCTGACCGAAGACGAAGCCGCTGGACTGGACATGAGGCATATTGTTCTTGGCTGCGGCAAACATGCTGGAACGCTCAATGCCATTGCTGCGCAGCTTGGTCAGCGGATCCGGCCGCTCGTCCACCTCGTCGTCCTCCTTGTCGCCAGTGGACTCGGCTGCCGCGGATCCGGTGGCCACCACCTCGTCGTCATCCTCCTCGTCCTTGGACTCGCGCAGAAACGGATTATTCAGCAGGGCGCTGTCTTCCCCAGTGGCCGGGGATGTGGAACTATTGTTGGAGCCGCTGCTGTTGGCCAGCACTGCTGGGCGCAGAACAGCACCGCCCAGGCGCGAAGCCTTCAGGGTGAAGCCACCTCGGAAACAGTTAGTTTCGACTGACGCTTCTGGAAACAAGGGGGAAAAAAACAAGACTCGTTTGTCAGTTTGTGGCTAACTCTTCAAGGGCACGAGATTCGCGATTTTTGGCCACTTTAAGTTACAGTTGGCACTACAGCTCGTTTTGCTACACTTACCATTATTTTCGGACATTGCAAACAAGGCTATTTGCAATTTTAAAATATAAATTGCCAAATCTTTTACAGAAAAGAGCGTTCTGTGTAAAGCCTGCCGAATTGTTATCGCTGTGTTATCGCTGCCACTATCGATAAGCGCCGGCGATGACGCTCTGTTGTCAACACTGGCTTTCAGTGTTGCTCACTTGCCGCTGAAAAAACAAGAAATTTACAAGTCATCGGCAGAGTGTTTGCCCAAAAAGATCGTCAATAATTGCATTTGAACAAAGAATTACATTCAGCAAAGGCCAACCAACAAGCTTAGTAAACATGGCTCAGACTCTGGAGGATAAATCAATTTGGGAGGACGGCGAGGAGTCGCTGGGCGAGGAGGTGATGCGTATGTCCACCGATGAGATTGTGAGCAGGACTCGACTGATGGACAACGAAATCAAGATCATGAAGAGCGAGTTGATACGCATAACGCACGAGATTCAGGCGCAAAATGAAAAGATCAAGGACAACACCGAAAAGATCAAGGTAGGGATCACAATAAAACACCATCTCCCTGCCAAACAGCCTCATTCGTAATGTACTTCACTATTAGGTCAACAAAACGCTGCCCTACCTAGTGTCCAATGTAATAGAGCTGCTGGATGTGGATCCACAGGAGGAGGAGGACGATGGCTCCGTCACCGTTCTGGACAACCAGCGAAAGGGCAAGTGCGCCGTTATCAAAACATCCACTCGACAGGCGTATTTCCTGCCCGTCATCGGCCTGGTTGATGCCGAGAAACTGAAGCCAGGTGATCTGGTCGGAGTCAACAAAGACTCCTACTTGATTCTGGAAACCCTGCCGGCTGAGTACGATGCCCGCGTCAAGGCCATGGAGGTGGACGAGCGACCCACAGAGCAATACTCCGACATTGGAGGCTTGGACAAGCAGATACAGGAGCTCATCGAGGCAGTGGTGCTGCCTATGACGCACAAGGAGAAGTTCAAAAACCTTGGCATTCACCCACCCAAAGGTGGGTTTCTCACTCGTACAAATTTTGTACAACCATATTAATCCTTGACATTTATAGGTGTTCTTTTGTACGGCCCCCCTGGAACTGGCAAAACATTGCTGGCCCGTGCCTGCGCCGCTCAGACAAAGTCCACCTTCCTCAAGCTGGCAGGTCCCCAGTTGGTGCAGATGTTCATTGGTGATGGTGCCAAGCTGGTGCGCGATGCCTTCGCCTTGGCCAAGGAGAAGGCGCCTGCTATTATCTTCATTGATGAGTTGGACGCCATTGGCACAAAGCGTTTCGATTCGGAGAAGGCCGGTGACCGTGAGGTCCAGCGAACTATGTTGGAGCTGCTTAATCAGCTCGACGGTTTCAGTTCTACTGCAGATATCAAGGTGATTGCGGCCACCAATCGCGTAGACATTCTGGATCCTGCTCTGCTGCGCTCTGGTCGTCTGGATCGTAAGATCGAGTTCCCACATCCCAACGAGGAAGCCCGTGCCCGTATTATGCAGATTCACTCGCGTAAAATGAACGTTAGCAATGATGTGAACTTCGAGGAACTGTCCCGATCCACGGATGACTTCAACGGCGCCCAGTGCAAGGCCGTTTGTGTGGAAGCTGGTATGATTGCACTGCGTCGCTCCGCCAGTTCGGTTACGCACGAAGACTTCATGGATGCCATCATGGAAGTGCAGGCGAAGAAGAAGGCTAATCTTAACTACTACGCTTAGGCTAGAAATTTGCAGTTTAACTCCACATTGTCAGCTCCCATTAAAATAAACCATGGAAATTTAACATTCTTCAGTTTATCGATCTGAGTTGCACCTTGAAGACAGCCTTTAAAATAGCATCCCAAGGGCCCTTGAAAGTAACCAAAAACTAAGAAAATTAATTTCATTTACTAAAATGGGACGTACTGAAATAAAACCCCAACATGATTTGATGGAAATCTTTTTTAAAATAAACAAAAACATATATCAAATGTCGATCGATTCATTGGTTTATCAGTACAACATTTACATTCTGAGTACGATATTTTTTAAATATCTAAAAAGGTCGGTTTTAGAATTAATAAAAAATATTACATCGGGCGAAATTAGATGATAAATATTTACACGCACACTAATTAACCTAGAGGGATGATTAACCAATTTACTAAGACTAACCAGTGGGATCGAGTGTGTTAGCGCCATCCGGCGCCGCTGATGTCGTGCCACTTCCCCCTTGCGACGCTGCATCGGCACTGGACGCAGTGGTTGCTGAGGTTTCCGTAGAGGAGGACGTGGCCACAGCTGCGTGAGATGAAGTTGTGGCAACAGGTGTGGCTCCCACTCCAGCGACACCTTCGACCACTCCGGCGACAGCAGCTGCTTCCGCTCCAACCGGCGCCAAGTTAACTGGCGCAGCAGCAATGTCATCTGCAGCTGGCTGTTGGGCCGGCAGATCCGGCTGCTGGAATGGACGCCTCATATACATGATAATACCCAACAGAAGAGTCAGAACGGTGATCATGTACAAGTCCCAATTGGCAGCAATGTTTTCATCCATGTAGAAGATAAACCTGTAAGGTGACTAAAGGAGAACAACATTAAAAACGTAGTCCACAGTTTATCCAAAGGGTCGGATAATTACCTCCTTGATTGATTCAATCGTGGCGAGCATTTGTAGCTTAAAAAGCGCAATGGCCACAGGCACTTTGGCGTCCGAATTGGTCTCGGCAGCCAAATCGTATAATCTCTTTGCCAGATGCCAGTCCTTCTTCATTCCGAGCCCTTGCTCGTGCATGTATCCCAAATTGAACATGGCTTGGGCATTATATTGCTGCTCCGAGGCTTTCCTGTGGGGATTGATTCAGTCATAAGTCGTTTCAACAATGGTTAGTTTATTTATAACCAACCTGTAAAGTGCAGCGGCGGTCTCGAAGTCTTCCGAAGTTCCCCAACCGTAGTAATAGTAATCGCCCAGCTTGACTTGAGCCGCAGAGTAGCCTTGTCCGGCTGCCCGTTTCCAGTAATAGAAGGCACGAATCAGATCTTCGTGGCGATCGTTAAACACATGCACCTCCTTGCGGTCAAGTAAAAAGGCGGCATTACTTTGAGCCACCTCATAGCCCACTTCGGCCATCAACGAGTACTGCATGTAGGCCTCGTCAATGCGGTTATCTTTATAGTCGCTATAGGCGTGCATCAATCGGCTGCTCCAACGTCCACGCTCTGACACGGTCTTGAAGAACTGGAATTAGCAAATGTGAAACGAGTTAGAAAATAACTAACATATTAACTGAGCAATAAACTTACTTCTACTGCTGCTGGACATGAACGCAGCATTCCCATACCGTAGGCATTCATCACTCCCAGATTATAATAGGCTAACACATGACCTGATTGAGTGGCCAGGTTGAAGTACTTAAAGGCTAGCTTGTAGTCGGTTTTAACGCCATTGCCAGCTGGAAAAGTTATAAATTTGATGGTTCTTAGAAACCTAATCATTTAAATGAAGTTCCACCATTCACTTACTGAAATACATATTGCCTAGCTGCAGTTGCCCGTCAACCCAACCTTGATCAGCCGCCTGAGTGAAATAGGATAAAGCCTTGATAGAGTCCTTGGGCACCCCTAAGCCCTTTAGATACATGAGGCCCAGTCCGCTTTGACCGACTGGATCCCCCATTTCAGAGGCCTTGGAGAAGTACTGAGAAAAACAAATAATACATATAAAAAAATACTTGTATATTAAACTGTTATCAACGTTATACGCACCTTAAATGCTGCATCATTATCGGCCTTGATTTGATCACTTCCTTCCAGATAAAGCTTGCCCAAAAACGCGAACCCAACTGCATTACCTGCAGTGGCGGCCTGTGTGAAATATTCCAAAGCCTTTTGATGATCCTGCTGGGTGACCTTGCCGCCTTGGTAATACAGCTGACCCAATCCCACCTGGGACTGGATGTCGCCCTTGTCGGCCAGAAGTTTGTAATAGTCGACAATCTCAGTTTCAGGACTGCCGGGATTCTCTAGGTCGTCCAGCAGTCTCACCCGATGCACTACCGGCCCATTGGCGAAGGTTATTTTGGAAGCCACTTTCTTGGCTACTCGCTTGTACTGGATCAGTGCCTTCTCACAGCTAATGGGCACATTGATGCCATAAAGATAGCGATAACCCATGGCCATTTGGGCCAGAGTATTATCACCGAGGGCAGCCAGGTTATAGTGGATCAGTGCCAGGGGCTGGCTGACATTTTTACCGCCAACGCCAGCCGAATAAAGGAAACCGAGGCCCATGTGAGCCTCTGGGACACCTTCGTTGGCCAGGCTTTCAAACTCATCGGCAGCATGGTTGAAATTAAAGTCCATCCAGTGACCCAGTAAGGCGGCCCAGGCTAGTTCCGCCCTAGCCTTAAGGTGATTAAAGGCGGCAGCCTTCTTAAGCAATATGAAGGCTACCCGCTTATCCGTGCTGGGCTTGGCCAACATATCCATGGCGTTGTCGTACACGGTTTGAGCTGGGAGTATCGTAGTCAGCAAGTGCATAACAAATAAATCAATGCTCACTTACCTTCTATCTGCTCTGGGGTAAGCTCTAACACTTCAGTGGGCTGGCGTTTGGCTTCGATGCGCTCGATCTCAGCTTTCAGCTTTTCCTGCCTCATTAGACTGTCGTTCCACAGGCGTTCGAGCAGGGCAGCCGGCACGACCTTCGTCCTGGTAGCAAACTCCGTGGACTCCTTGGGCTTGGCTGCCTTGCGTTCGTTACTTTCCGACGGAACCCGTGACTCTGACTCCGCCGTGGTCACCTCCTCCGCCTCTGCCTGGGTGGAGGGCTCATTGGGCAGCGTTGGCGTGGCTGTCCCCGTACCCAATCCTGTTCCCGTTCCCGTGCCTGTGGCCGTGGCAGAGCCCAAACTGCTGCCAGTGGCTTCAGTGTTGGGCCCTTGGAGCTCCTCCGCTCGCAGCTGCCAGGCGAGGAGCAGCGCCAGCAGGCACATCCAGCTGTTGGCCTTCATCGTCGCCTATCTGCTTGCTCGATGGCGATGTGGAGGTCTAAGATGTACAACGGCAATTTTGATCTTCGCCTTTGCTTCGTCTATATGGTGCTCTTCCACTTCTGACGTGTTGTGTTATTTACTTCTTTCTTGGGGCGCAGGGTCAGCAAAGAGCTTGGATTGCTTTTTCTCGGTGCATTAGTTGGACTTACTGGTAGCTCATTTTGGCCACCTCGACGTGGTGGTGGTTGGAATGCCTTGGTTGTCTTTCCTTAATTTTTCACACGTAAGATTCTTTTTTAATCTTTTTTTGTTGCAATGTTTAGTGCTGTGAACGGGCCGACGTTTGTGTGCCAGTGTTGCAAAGCACCGCGTCAAAAACAGTCGTTTCCAGGGGCGTCTCCAAAAATATTTGGGGATACAATTGCAGCGGATTTATCACTGGGAAAGCATATCACTTAGTAGTACAAAATTGAAGAAGGCGTATTGATATTTAGTCAGGATGATATCAAAATGCAATCACAACTTTTTTTATTATTACATATAAAATTACAATATTACAATTTGCTTAAGTCCAACAGTAAAACATTAAATTTTTCAAATATATTTTTAAAACATTTCTACTGTTTAACATATTTTAGCACCAAATTGTGGAAATTATGCTAAGCTATTATTTCCCGGGCATCTGCGATTAGTAAACGCCGTACAATTTCACCCCATTTTTTAAGTGGTATCCTGAAAAATTCCCGGGGTTTGTTAGCTACGCCCCTGGATTTTCCGCCTGTTGTTTCGTTATGCAAAGGAAAGCACAGATTTAACAGAAGGAAATCTGAATTGGAGCTGTTGACGCGCGCTCGAAGGTGATAATTAGGAGCGGGACTAATTAGAATACGAGGAAGATTTCCGCCCGTGTGAATCACCAACTTTTTTCTCGTCCAATCCCGTCAGCCACTGAGCAGCCGGCATGGAGATGAGTGTAAGTAGAAGCTGCGCCCTGCGTGCCAGACACCCAGACTCAAAAGTCACAGCCTAAAACCAAATTGAAAACCGAAACCAGTTCCAAACCGCGCTTCAACCGAGTCAGTCGCACAGCGATTTACTCTTCGAGCTCAGCCTTTAGTGCTGGTGAAAGTTACAGCTGTTGCTTCGCTCCGCTGACCCAGTACTTGCCACCTGTCCCCCGATTCCTAACCATCCAACGGACACCTGTTATTCCAGGCTGCCATGTTCGCACGTGTGTCCTTCTACCCCACCCTGCTGTACAATGTCCTGATGGAAAAGGCCTCGGCCAGGAATTGGTACGATCGCATCGATGAGCATGTGATACTGGGAGCCCTGCCCTTTCGCAGCCAGGCCAATGACGTAAGTAGCCCTGCAAAACCAAGCCGGGAATCCTTCACAATCCTTGTTTAACCACTCAGCTCATTGAAAAGGAGAACATGAAAGCGGTGGTTTCGATGAACGAGGACTACGAGCTGACCGCCTTCTCCAACAACACGGAGAAGTGGCGCAAGCTGGGCATTGAGTTTCTGCAACTGGCCACCACCGACATCTTTGAGTCGCCCAACCAGGAAAAGCTCTTCCGCGGCGTGGAGTTCATCAACAAGTTCCTGCCACTCAAGCAGAGGATTGGCGGTCTGAGTTCCTCTTACCAGCCGGAGAACGTGGGTTCCGTCTATGTGCACTGCAAGGCGGGTAGGACGCGAAGTGCTACTTTGGTTGGGTGCTACCTAATGATGGTGGGTTAATCATCCATTTGCACAAAGTTCTATAAATGCTGACAACTTTTACTTTGCAGAAGAACGGCTGGACACCGGATCAGGCGGTAGACCACATGCGTCAGTGCCGACCGCACATTCTGCTGCACACCAAACAATGGGATGCCCTTCGGTTATTCTACACAAACAATGTGCAGGCCAAGTCATGACCAAAACTGGACAATAGCCCAAATTTATTGTTTACAGTAGATTACCATACGTAACAAAGGTGGTGCCCGTTACCCAACTATTTTAGTGCTGATTTTCTTGTTGAATATACAATTTTGTACAAAACCCTCTCTGTGCAGCTGTGACTTTTTACAATTCTTTATTTAATGCTTATCGCGAAACTATGAATAAATAACTGGTGTTTCGTGGTTCGTCAACTGGTTGCTCCGTTGACATTTAAGCCTTCTGTGCATCCTTGCCCTTGATGGCCCAGAAGCGCTTGATGCCATTGGCCAGACCCACATCGTTCTGGATGAAGTAGAAAAGACCACCCAGTGCGGCAACCGAGATGATGATCAGCGCAATGTGGGCTACCTTGGGCAGGACGTTTCCAACGACAGATGGTCGCATGTAGTCCACTACCATGGCCTCAACACCCCTGTTTTCGTTTAATGAGGAAAATATCAATAATGGTTTCATTTTACTTTGGGATATCTTACCAGTGAGTGTGGATGACGACGGAGATGGCCAAAAGGGCGTCCAAGACCTGGGATGGAGCTATGAAGGCAGCTGGAATGACGGCCAACAGGCCGGCGGACACAATGCGCTCCACAGTCCAGAGCAGGGTGTGACTGGATCCAGCGGCAGCCATGCGAGGCGCACTCACGGAGATCTCGCGCACGACGGGCTGCATAAGCAGTAGGGGATTACTATTTAGTATAAGCAGCCACCACTAAATTTTCAATTCCAAACACTCACCGCTGCAATCTTGGCCACGGCAAGGGGCTGGACCACCGCCTTTCGCTGAACATTGGCCACCAGGGTGGAGTAGCTCTTCAGGGGCGTGATGCGAGCCGACTTAACAAGATTTGCGGCTAATTGGGATACCAACAAACGGTTTGGTTATATAATGAAAGCTGTTTTGCGACCAATAGTAAAGCAATTGGCCATCCCGTAGGTCCTTACCATTGCAACGGACAGCGCTACGCAGGAGCAACGAGAGGGTCATGTTGGGATGTGTAAAAATTGAGAATTTTCAGCTCAAAATAAAAATTCTATCTCTCCGTTCGGTTTGGGCCGATTTGTCTAAAAAAATTACACAACACTGTTTATAGTGTAGTCAGCTGTCATCGATTTCTTATCGGTAACAGTAGCGGGCAAAATATTGACACAATATATAAAAGGGAAGCCCCTTTAAATATTTGTATATCAACAATGAAAAAAAGTTTTAATAAATATTAAGAAAAAATGAATTTAGGTCAAGGCATTTATTTAGCTGCTTTAATTATTTGCACAAAACATTTGAGATTCGTTTGGGACGGAATGGCTGTTACAAGTACAAATTGTGATGATCTTACAAACTAATTTTAAAATTTGCTTAAGACTTTCTAAAATTCGAATTCTAAGGCACGCAATTGATCCTAAAAGTCACTTTGTTGGTTGTAAATATTTGTAAATTTCGTTGGATGGAATCGTTAAAAAATACTTTTGATCTTAGTAAGCTACTAAACACCTAACCAGGACTAAGGCCACGATAACGAGGCCAGTCAGTTGTGAATTGAGAGTCGCTGCTCCTGCTCGGTAAAAGTCCCAGTCGAATATGATGTTGGAGGCATCCGACGGCTTCCAAGGGTTCAATCCGTCATCAAAGTACATGGGGCAGTCGTCGCGCTCCCTTTCGTACTCCACGGCATCGATGGCCACGGCTGCACCCTCCGAGTGGTTCCACGAGGTCACGTCCTGGTCCAGTTTGCAGAATGCACCCACAGCCTGGGACATGAGGACACGGTTGAGGTCAGCGCGCTGATAGACCCAGCAGCGATACTTGGACAGCGGATCCAGATCGTCGTAGGTGATCAGGTAGGACTTCAGGTTCTCCTTCCAGAAGCCAATGCACTTCATGCGGTAATCGGGATCACTGTAGATATCAACAGGACGACCCAAGTGATCCACCGAAAGGCAGTAGTTTTCATCCACCGCCAATTCCTTTTGATCAGTATCGCAGACCGACAAATCCGAAATGTTCTGCTTGCAATGGATATCGGGACGCGGACTCAGAGTGACACCACCAAGAATTCTGTAAGGTATACACATTAATTAAATGTTTCATGTTACATTTGCAAACAAAACAAACCTCGTTCTGAAGGGATGCTCTCCTCGCTGCGTAAAGTTGAATTTTCCCGCCACGGGGCAACGAACAGGCACAGGATTTCGAGCAAGAAACAGGTCATATTTCCATGCCTCCGAATTGGGGAACTGTACCCAGGAGCAGACTGTACTGAAATCGTCCTTGATCACAGCCAAACCCTTGCGGTAGCGAATGATATTGTGGTGGCGGGGCATAAAGTCAAAACACACATAATCTTTCTGGCAACCGTCGACGGTGAGGCGAGCCATCATCACACGATTACCTCGTCGCTCTCGGCAAACATAGATGGTCTTTCGGTATCGAGCCTTATCCGGATAGTACGTCTCGTTGATGTGGGTCTCACTGATCGAGACATCGGCATCAATGTTGGCTGTGTTCACCCATTCTCCGCTAAAGTTTTGGGGTAGCGTGCAACCGGGTTCCACAAACTCGGCCTTCACGGGCGTCAGCTTTAGACGCTCCGGAGAGGTTTCTGGCGTCTTCAGTGTGTTACACTCGGCAGTAATGGAAACGCCCACATACAGATCGTCGTCACGATTCTTGAGGAAGCAGCGGTACTTCTCATCCTTACGCGATTCCTTCGTGTTGGCGACGGCAAAGTAGTGATTCTTGCCCACAAACCAATCGCCCAGGCAGCTGAACTCCACGGTGCCGGTGAATGTGCCCTCCATACCCTCGCACTGCTGGTAGGTGACGTTGAACTTCTGGTTCTGGATAAGGAACTGGGTTCCCGCCGTTTGACAGGACTGAATGCGGGCATCAGGCTTATCGCATACGCCCGTGAATCGGAAACGGTTCTGTAATGAAAATTCAACACAAGATCACTTATTTGATCATATCACCATATAAATCCACCCCCAGAATCGAACTGGTGCATGAATAAATTAAATAACCTATTTATTTTTAACTAACCTGGTACGTAAAATGCCACACTCCCTCCAGCGACGAGCGGCAATTGATGGGCACAAAGTTCTCGTTGAAGAGAGTGATCAGCTGCTGGTCATCCTTCACACCACGACACACATAGTCCACGGTGGGTTCCTGTCCAGCTGGTATGCCCACGCAAGGTCCCTCGAACTTTTCGAACACATTGAGGGTACGGATGATGGTCCTGACGCAGTGGTAGCAGTCCTTGGATCGCTCCTTGAAGACAAATGAGTACTCGTCGCCCTTGTGGCGCATGTAGTTGATGCAGTAGCCACGGCTGGACATCGAGGTGGCGTCGATCACCGTCAGGGTGGGCAAGCCCGTTTCCCAGGAAAACCATGATCCCTGCAGGATCTTTGGGATGATGCAGTTGTCCTTCTGCACCAGGTTGTACTGGCCGAGAGCTGTGAAATGGACGGGCGTTAGTTTCGGGTGGCCAATTCACATGATTCACTTGGAGCCTTGGGTGTGGCTTGGGAGTCGCATCACTAACCTGAGCCCATAAAGCCCGCCAGACAGATAGCTGCCAGGTAAAAATGCATTGCGTGTTTGTGTCCTCAGAACTAACAATTTAACATATTTTTTAAAATTTACGTTAAAATGGAAGTACCCAATGGCGGTTTTAGCCCGAAACAATGCCTAAACACGCAACAAACACCAGTTACCAATAATAGGCAGAGCCAACTTTATTAGCACTGGCTTTAACGAAGAGTAAACTGTACAGCACTGGCTGATAACTATTAATCGACTGTTTATGGAATCGAGCGTTACTTTTTTAACATCAAAATTTTAGATGTGTTAAAATCACATATGTATATCCTTTTTTTTCCTGGATAATATGGAATCAAGTTTCTGTTGGTTATACTCTGTTTATACAGAATAACTGCTTCGTTGTATGAAATAATCAATAGAAATATATAATATCAACTCTTTTATGAGTTCTACTGGAGAAAAATCATATACTATTAAAACGTTTTTTAGACTTACTCTATAATCTTAATGACACGTACTCAGACAACAAAGAGCTGTAAAAGATTAACCCAAACACACAATTTGTAATGAAAACTGAAGATTACTTTTTTACATTTTTCATTAGCACATTAGTGATTACATTCACATTGCAGTTTATCTAAGATCAATTAGGCAATAGTAGCTATTTTATTACCCGATACCATGATCATAAAAATTGAGCTTTATTTATAATAAAAAAATTTTGCATATGCCAATAACATCCGTTTCCACTTAAACACATTTTGGTAACCGAGGGTTAATGGTAATTGAGTCTGGAGCCCCAGAAACGAGCACATCGAACCCGAGCAAGAACACCCCCGCATTTATTCAGCGGACTGCAGTTTGAACCTTTTCGTCACTTGCTCGGAATTAGCGCAAAATGGTTCGTTATTACCGCAGCTAATCGGGTCATTTATGGTGCGATTATGATCGCTGTACAGATATTCCGGGAATGTGATTCACATGCACGGAGTTCCTAAGCTGCAGTCCCCATCTAGTACGTTCGAACTTTGGAGCCCCACACTAGTGCGAATGGCGTGTTTGCTGATAAGTCCGGCGGAGCGTCTAGGTGAACGGTGTTTGTGCCTCCATCCACGCCTTATCTGCTGGCAAAGGTCAGCTTGGACTCCGAGCATGATCGGCGATCAGACATCGGCGATTTGGGGAACCAAGTCTATATGGTAGCTGCTCGATCGGAGGCCTGCCAGTATCAATTGAGCCGGCAACAGCAACAGTTCTCGCATCTAATCCAAATCTTCCCGTCAAATACCAACACAAATGGGTTAGTGACACGCGCTGTCTGGAAGTGTTATTCCCCCTTTAATAATACGATCTTTAAATCCAACCAGCGACTGCAACCAGCGGCAGTGGACTCCATCTGGAGGCCATCGATCGCATCGGATCCATTCCCCTGGTGGAATCCAGTGTGAAGCGGGTGGAGACCATCTACGACAAGGTGAAGAACAACAACAGGCTATTCTCCTGGTACTTTGAGACCGCAGAGGCCACCATTACGGCCGCCTACGAAACCATTCAGCCGGCGGTCAAGCTCTTCGAGCCATCCATTCAGCGCCTGGACAATGTGATGTGCAAGAGCCTGGACATCCTGGAGCAGCGCATTCCACTGGTCTATCTGCCGCCCGAAATGGTAAGTAGTTGGCCGGTAGCTCTCACCCATTCGCTGACAAAAGGGCATCCTTCTCTGCTTGAAGATGTACTGGAACACCAAGGAGTACATGTCCGATCACCTGGTGCGTCCGGTTCTGAAGCGCGCCGATTCCGTCAAGCAAATCGGCAATGCTGTCCTGGAGAGCCCACTTACCCACTATGCAGCGGAGCGCATTGATGGCGCCTTCACAGCCGGCGATAAGTTCGTGGACAAGTACCTGGTGCCCATCCAAACGGATCAGGATCAGACCGATGGTGAGTGATCGGGATTACACCACAGTGGGCTCACATATCCGGGCTAATCTTCAATTGCCAGTGGGGATTTATTACTATGCATTCTTAACTAAAGATCTCACACTAAACTATCTTTTTATAATTCAAAATTGTTGTAGTGAAGAAATTGGTTTCGGCCCTGAATGATAACTTTTCGCCGATTCGACAACAGTTAAACCGAATGTTTGGCCAAAAAAGTTAGTATAAAAAATTGCATATTTCTCCTTACAACTAGAGATAAACAAAATACTAGGATATTCAAGATTTTGAGACAAGTTTTATGGGAAAATGTGTAAATTAAAGCAAGTGATTTGAGGCAAATCACCTCAAGGTGCACTCATCTCATAGTTTATTTTTAAATGCCCACGTTGTCGGGAAGGTTATCTCTGGGGAATGGCGGATTCATTGAAACCTGAAGCCAGGGAAAGTAGCGATAAGCTCTGGCCGGGATTTGCTCTCTCCCTCTCCCTTTGCTCTCCTAAAATATAAGACAGATACCGAGGGCGCACTCACTTATGCCGAGTATCCGCCTTGCAGCTCCACAGGAGGATGATAACGATGCTGTGCCGGATGAGAGGGGTGCCATCAAGGCGATCCATCATGGTCAACGTTTCTCCCGCAAACTGAAGCGCCGACTCACCCAAAGAACCATCGCAGAGGCTCGCGCCCTCAAAAAGCAGAGCAAGGAGGCGATCCACGTGCTCATCTATGCCGCAGAACTGGTCAGTAAAATTCTGTAACCTACTCCTACACAATTGAAATTCGTTACGAAAAATAAGAATGATTATAAAACATTGTGGTTTACTGATATCTAAATACTTTGTCATACCTATCGTTCTTGTTTGTATTCTGCTGAACAACCATAACACATATAACACCTATAACCGAAACCCATTCCACAGATTGCCACCGATCCAAAGCAGGCCGTTCAAAAGGCCAAGGAACTGTGGGTCTATCTCAGTGCGGATGAACCCGAGAATCAAGCGAGGCCCGCCACTCTGGAGCAGTTGATAGTGCTACTGACCCGCGAGTCGGCCAGGCGGGTGGTGCACCTGGTGAACTTCAGTGCTAATGTGGCAGCCAACATACCCAGGTTGGTAGCTTCCGCTTCAATCCTTATTTTTCCAAACTAACCCTTACGACCAAATCTTACAGAAACCTGGCACACACAACGACAGAGGTGGCCCACCAAATCATCTATATCAACCACCGCATTATCACAATCTCCCGGCTGGACAAGGTTAAAACCATTTCGAAAGAGGAAGCTGAATCTCTCTTTAAGCGCATGCTGGCGTTCTATGGTAGCCTGCAAGGCCTGACCAATGCCTACCTGGTAAGAAAGGATTTGATACTCACTTTTAGAGGGAAGATCACTATTAACACATATTCTACAGGAACGCGTGGCCAGCTTTCTATCCGGACGCATGGAAGCCGAGAAGGTGACGGGCAGTGATGGTGGCAATTCCAACCACAGGTCCTCGCGGAGAAGGCAGGAGCCGAACCATTATTCAGCCAGCCACAATAACATCAACGGCGTCTACTAGCATTGAATTCTTTATTGCTATCGTATTCTTATTTCTCATGATAGAGTTCTGTTTCTCCGTGCATATACGGAAAATACAGTGAACGTTCTTGTACATCTATATTTAACAAAATGCATTTGCCAATAATATAAGCTTAACTTCACGTTACACATTACAACATGGTTTTTATTCTACTACTTAACGCACTTTTTACATATTGCTAGTACTTTTCTTCACTTCTATTAGTTAGTGAAGCATGAGGTATTGAAAGATCTGGACTTAATTTATTTAAAGAAGTTCGCTTTATAGTACTTAAGCTCGTCGATGCTTTCCAGGATGTCGTCCAGGCTGCGATGCGCGAAACTTTTTTTGGGAGCGGACGTCAGCACTTCGGGACGCCAGCGCCTGGCCAGTTCCTTGATGGTGGACACATCCACGATGCGGTAATGCAGGTAATCATCTACCAATGGCATGAATCTCTTGATGAATAGTCGGTCCATGTAGACGGAGTTCCCGCCGAGCGGACAGGCGCGCTTCGGTACGTTCTTCTCGAGATAGGATAGCAACAGATTGGAGGCTTGTTCGGGCTTCACATCTGAGCTCTTGCATCGATCGACAAGACCAGATTTGTAATGGTGTTCCATGCACCACTCGTTCATCGTGTCGTAGACCTCCTGCGGATGGTTGATGGCAAAGCAGGGTCCCTCGGACTTCACGTTCAGGTCCTTGTCCGTAATGATGCAGGACACCTCCAGGATTTTGTCCTTTTCAATGTCTAGACCGGTCATCTCCAGATCCATCCACACGATGTCCGTGTCTAAGCCACAGCCGCTGCTCATTCTGCCAGTTGAACTGAAAGCGAAAGAGCCCAAAAAATGCCGGTTCAGAAGCAATCCCACGCGTCGAAGTGGAGAAAGCATTTATATCTGTAGCGCAGGTTTCTTTTAAGCGAAATTTAACGATGCAGCGGGTACCATGTGTTCGATAACGATAACTATATGTTATCGTTTATAAGACATTGTGCAACTCCAAAAGGGGATTCCTGTAATGTTGCAAAGTAATAAATCATATCTAATACTGTGTTGTACCCAAATAAAAGTGTTTTAAAAAATGCAAAGAATGCAAAATAATTCGTAAAAGCATTCTTATTTTGGCCCAACATAAATTAAAGTTGGATTTAATTAAGTGATAACGACTATCCAAGGAGCCATTTTAACTACAGCGAACGGTAATTCCCAACAAACTGCGCACGGTCACACTGTTGACTTGAAGTTTTTATCAAAAATTGTTGTAGGGAAAACGCAAAAAGGCGTCTATATTGTTGCAGCATGTCCTCCTCGTCGGCCAGAGACCAACCGGGAACCTCCCAGGACACCTTCGAGGATTTCTACACAGAAGTAAGTGTGGCGGTCGGAACCGCAGGCTCAGCGTTTTGTACTGGGTCGGGCTCCTCCCACGGCAACCGCTCCAAATAAACTAAACTATTATTATAATATACACTTTAGTAAATGATTTTGTGCCTATATTGCAGGTGAAAGAAATTGAAAAACGTGATTCAGTTTTAACTCCTTCTCAACAAATTGATCGTTTACTTCGTCCAGGTTCAACGTACTTCAATCTCAATCCGTTTGAGGTGCTCCAAATCGAGCCCGAGGTCGAATTGGCGGACATAAAAAAGCGATACCGCACCTTGTCGATCCTCGTCCATCCAGACAAGAATCCCGACAACCAGGAGCGCGCTCAAATGGCATTCGATATTGTGTCGCGTTCCTGGAAAATCCTGGAAAACGAGCTCACGCGCAAAAGGTGTCTGGAGGTGTACGAGGAGGCAAAGGGGCGAACGGATCAAATGGTGAGTTCCAGTTCCTCGGAGCATTCATCCTTTAGAATAATTGCAAAACCAATTGTTCTGACACATTTCCTTTATTAACTGTATTATAACAATTTGTTCGTTACCTTACAGATTGCAGAAAAGCGCAGAAAGCTTAAAAAAGAGGGTCGGCCAACTGAGCCAATACCCGAGGATGATCCCACCAAGTACAAGCACGCCATCTACGTTATGGTCATGAAACTGTTTGCCGACATGGAGCGTCGGCGGCAGAAGCTCGACCAGCGCGACCAGGAGGAGCGAAAGCGTAAGCGCGAAACGGAAATCGAGGAGGAGGAGCGGGTTAAGGCGGACCGCGAATGGCAGCAGAACTTTGAGGAGTCCCGCCAGAGCCGGGTGAACAGCTGGCATGACTTTCAGTCGGGTGCCGGCAAGTCCAAGAAAGCCAAGAAACAAAAACATATGACCGGCATGATGGTTCCACCTAAATTTAAGCCTGAATCGCGATAATACAGCTTCCCAGCGCGGCGCTGCTTCTCCACTATCGCCAGATCACCTCCGCCTGCCCGCGTCGCGTTGCACATGAATATTTTTACATTTTTTTTATAAGTATCCTTTGGAATTGTAATTGACACGTGCATAAAGTATAGATGTAAGAAATCACATTTCCGTCTCGTCTTTCCCTCCGCAATGGATGGCTGCACCATTCCCACCGACTACAGCTCTGTGTACAAGGATGCGGTGAACACAATATCGCGCTTGATAGCCGCCGATGCCTCTTCCATCTTAGACTGCAGTCCAGGATTTCCAATCCGAATGGCAGCCGTTTTAACATCACGCAGGGTTTCGTTCAGCTGCTGGATGCATCGTACAATGATGCCCTCCTGCACGGTGGTCAGTTTCATAATCTCAGCAAAGGGCTGTGAATTAGATTAAATTAGATAATGGGCAGATATGGGATAGGCATGATCGCAAACGGGAGATACCTTATTTCTAGCCCACTCGTAGACCACCTCCAACAGGCCAAAGTTAAGGCGATTATCGGTCTCGATGGCTGCCTGGAAGCGCTGCTCCTCGGCAAGAATTGTATCGTTAATCTGCTCAAAGGCCTCCACGCACTTCTTCATCGCCTCTGGTATTACCGGTTTATCTCGCAACTTCGCCTGGAAGACGAGGCCAGACAGCAAGGCGGCTATTTCTGCCGGCTCCAGATCGTTGAACATGTTGCACAGGATGAGTTCCGTGATTAGAAGCTCGTTTTGGCCCATCTCACAGGCCACTTTCCCCTTAAGCGTAACCTCGTCCAGTTCATCTATGTATTTCAGGGCTCGCAGCACCTGCAGCTTGTTGCAGTAGTCCGGATAGAGAGTCAAATTCTTAGCAGAGTTCTTGAAGCGCAGTTCCTCAATGTGTATCTCCAGCATTCGGCGCTCGTAAACTTTGGCAAACTCTTGTTCGAATCCGGCAATGTTGGTATGGGGCAGCAATTCACCCACCTGACGTCTCAGGTGATCTACGTAGTTAAGCATTGCCAGCTCGCTGTCAGCACTCACGACTATCTCCTTGGACAGATTCACGTATTTGATGTTATCCGCGCTGGCAATGTAACTCTCATTAAGCTGGTTTAGCTCGGTCACGGCCTTGACCACCGATCCACCAGGCGGCGAATCCTTGAATCTCTCCAGCTGCCGCTGCTCCCAATTCCGGATAATCGCGTCTGCATCGACTTTCAATGTGCTCTTGGTGATATTGATAATGTCTATAGCCTTGATGTCCAGCACAGTGTGTCCCCCGATTCCCTCGGGCTGGAAGGTCATGTTTCTCGGCGTCAACGACAGTATTTTGTAGTAGAGCTCGCTTTGCTGGAGGCTGTTGCTATCCTTGGCCTTGAATTGATGATCCAGCACTAGCACCTTATAGACTGTATCCTTGCCCGTGACAGATTTGGTGTTGAGTAGAATGGCCAGTTTATTGTAGTGCTTGCCCTGCGTAATGACAATGACGCGGCCAACCTTCAGTTCTTTCTGGATCTTGGCTTGTGTTACAATAAATTTCTAAAAGAAATGGAAAAGTGGGATTCATTAAATGTAGCTGCGTTTATATGTAGATCCTACCATGATGCGGTGCTTTTCCTTCCAATACTCGACGGCTTTGTCGTAAAAGTTGACGAGCGGCTGCAGATGTTCGCCGAGATTTGGAAGCATGGCGAACTTGTCTTCGGCCAGGCGAAGTTGCTTCTGTTGCGTAGGCAACTGCAGCTTCTGGTTAAACTCCTTGAAGCTGAACTGCATGATATCCTCCACCTTGATGCTCTCGATGCGCAGACATGTGAGGATTACCGCATAGCGCAGAATGAACTGTGACTGCAGCTTCTCCGGCAGGCCCAGGATCATGGGCCGCAACTCCATTGATGGTGGCACACTGCCCTTGCACATTATTATCGCCGTACCCGTCTCGTCGTGCCCACGCCGTCCAGCTCTGCCGGCCATTTGGATGTATTCGCCCGGTTTCAGGTTACGCATCTCCAGTCCGTCAAACTTTTTGCATGAGTCAAAGACCACAGTGCGTGCGGGCATGTTGACACCCATGGCAAACGTTTCGGTGGCGAAGAGCAGCTTTACTAGCCCATTCTGAAACAGCATCTCCACGATCTCCTTAAGAATGGGCAAGATGCCGCTGTGATGCACCCCGATTCCTCGCTGCAAAGCGTCCTTAAGAATAAGAACCTGCGGAATAGTACGGTCCGGTGGCTTTAGCTTGGCCAGACACTGCAGGAAGAACTTCTGCACGGCACCCTTCTCCTTTTCCGTGTTCAGATCCACCGACTGCAGGGCGGCCAAATTGGAGTCACACCGATTGCGGGACAGAGTGAAAGCCACCACTGGCATCTTGTTGTTCCGCTTCAGAAAGTCGATTAGACCGATCCAGGTGTACTGCTCCTGCTTGGCATTGAAGTGGTTCTTTGACCCAGTTGCGCCGCCCTTGGCTTTGCCCTGCATCTCCTTCTTGCGCTCCACGGCCTTCTCGTAGTTGCCCTGCAGATATTTTCCCTGGGCGTCCACCAGCAGGAACATGTCATCACGGCTCTTTCCTCCAGCACCAGTATAAAGGAAGTGCGTCAGAGGCACTGGTCGTTTTAAAGTGCTAATCACATAGACCTTTCTTTTCTTGGTGCTTCCCACCCAGTCCGCCAATTCTAAGGTATTGGGCACGGTGGCACTCAGCATTATAATGTTAACATGTTCGGGCAGCAGTATGATGACCTCCTCCCAGACATGTCCTCTCTCTGGGTTATTAATATAGTGCACCTCGTCGAAGATCACCCACTCCAGATCCCGCGTGACTTCGCTGCCGCAATACAGCATTGAACGGAGAATCTCGGTGGTCATGATCAGACAAGAGGCGGTGGGCTCAATCTGCAGGTCGCCTGTGATAAGGCCCACATCCTTGAAGGTCTTTCGGAAGTCGCGGTACTTCTGATTGGACAACGCCTTGATCGGCGATGTGTAGATGGTGCGGGTGAGGTCCCGCTTGGATAGGGCGATGGCGTATTCAGCTACAACAGTCTTTCCAGCGGACGTGTGGGCTGCAACGAAAACGTACTGGCGTTGTTCCAGCTTGAGAATGGCCTGCTTTTGAAAGACATCCAGTTCGAAGGGGAAATCCATGGCGGGGCACGGTATCTGCTCTTTGAAGTCATTGATGGGTTGGCTTATGTCCACCATTTCGGCCCAGTCGCTCTTGAAGTTCTTCGTTGTGGTAGAAATGTTCAGCACTGGCTTGAGGTCAGCCTTCATGATGTGATCGTCCACATCTTTGTAATCCTCTGAAGGAAGTTGCACGTTCGACTGGTTGGCCCTTTGAGGCGGTCCAGTGGAGCTTGTTCCCTCACTGCGCGTAAGCTTTATCCATTCCTGGACGTCCAGATCCTGCTCGAGGTTCTCTAATAGATCCACGTTACTGGGATCGGCGACCACGGGCGGCAGTGTTACGGATTGTGATTGGGAGAAATCGTAGCCAGAGCTAAAGCCCGGTGGCACCGATAACAGCTTGTCCCCCAGCTCAAAGTTGCCGACATCCAGAGCAGCGATCTGCTGGCGTTGCTCGTCGAAACCACCCGGCCAAAAGGGAAAATTGGAGTGGGAGCCACGCGTAGCCTCTTCCAGCAGACCCGGCTCCCGCTGCATGGACATCGAGTTGTTGGCACTGGCGCCCACATCCTCCAGGTCCACTTCCACGAACTCCAGTATCTGGCCACTCTGATCCCGGCGAGGAATCAGCTTGGTGCTTGCCGGACAACGGGGCGCATGCAACAGGCGCATCGGATCGAATTTGCGGGGCAAAACATCCGGCAGAGGATTGTGGAGGGACAGCTCCGGTCGCAGGATATAGTTGCGCAACCGCTCGAGGTTCTCCGCGCCCCTAATCTCACTCATTTTAATAGTTTGTTCCTGGCGAAAATAACTTTGTTTAGAATTTGCCAAAACTCAGGAAGAAAAATAACAAGAGTCGGCTGAAAATTGGTATTGACTGGTCACCCTAAAAATCGAAAAACAGTCGCGTGCCGAAATGCACTCGCGGTGATATTTAAAGTGTGATTTAAAATTATAGATTTAAGAAGAAGTATCTAAAACTCTTGTCGTATAACATTTTATAAAGTCAATTAAATATTTAATGTGTTGCAGTTATATTTTTTTATTGAAAATTCGTCACCAGTACGTCAGATGATCTTAAGCATCTCTATGGCACTGTTTACATAAATGGCACTTTTATAGAACCCAGGTTTTCCCACACGGAATACAAATGGCTCTGGTTACTTGCGGCGGAACACCTCGACCTTGAGGGGGTGGCACTTGTCGTCCGGCACTTCGGCACCCACTTGGATGGAGACATCGCCCTGCGGACAGGCGCTCAGGGCCACCAGAAGATTCATGTCGGCCACAAACTCAATGAAATCCCCCTTGCGTGCGGGACTTCCCTTGCAGAAATACTGATTGGTGTCCCGCGTGAAACCGGTGCACATGAAGATGTTCCACACGTCGTGCACATCCTGCTCCGTCAGGCCGCGCTCCTCCACCACCGCCTTGACTAGGGAACTGTGGCAGCTGCCCACCCGATCCTTGCCCGTGATCAGCTTGTAGGTGTAGTCGTCGCAGCGCGTCCCAATCACGTCGTGCAGAGCACCGCCATCCTCATCGATTCCATAGGCGGCGAGGGAATCGAACACAAAGGTGGCCATGGGACGCAGGTGGGGCAGGCAGCTCCACAGGCGATCGTAAACTCGCAGATGCGACGAGTGCAACTGGCGCGTCTTGCCCGAGTAGAAGCGCTCGGCGGTGTTCTCCAGATTCCAAAAGTTCATGTCGCCCACCTGGGAACCTTCGTGGACGGTCACACGGCACAAATCGCCCTCCTGCATCGTCCAGGTGCGTGCCTCCCGCTTAGGCACAATCAGTGTCTCCACCAGATCGCCAGTCAGTGCTCGATAGCGCTTATCCTGGAGTCCGCGAGTCGGATGAGATTATTTTATCATTGTGTTGTGGTTATTGCCCGCGTTACTTACATCATACTCCTCCTTCGAAACGATCGATGCCGCGGGCTTGTCATAGCAGATCACTGGCGGTTGCTTCTCAAAGGTGCGGGGCTTGGCACCGCGTCCACACCAGGAGGCGGGCGCAGTAGGGGTTTCAGAGGGAGCAGCAGCAGCCATGACTAGCGAAAAAAGTTTGTCTCTAGGTACAGCAGGTGAGAAGCTAATCAAACTTTTCAGGTGGTAAATATGTTGTGGCCTTATCAGCGGTCGAGTGACTACTGATCTCGCTCCACAACTGGACTTAGCAGGTAGTTTCCAAGAAAGCTTTCGATAGACACAGCTTTGTACTATCGGATTTGAAATGATTCCCATGCACGGATCGTTGTTAAAAACATAGTTTATTTAGCTTATACCACTAAATTTATGAAATTTATGAAAATCAATTAAACAAATCAACAAAAAACTATTATTCTTCTGGTCCTTTCTGACGAAACGTTTTTAACTATTTAGCAATCATACATAAATGATGCCGTACTCAAACCTATCCTACAGCTGACTTTCTTCTTTTGCGAGGGGGATGCTAATCAATTGATTATAACTAAGTTAATTCGACCCTAAACTAAACATTGTATCTTCAAGCTTTGTATTTTTCGACTCCTATGTTTCCATCATGGTGGGTTGCTGTCGCTCGCTAAATGGTGGCTCGCTTTCGATTTTGTCCAGTAGCTCCTCCAGCCAGATGCGCAGCTCCTTTGAGGAGAACTCTTGCGGCAGCGGCAGTCGCTCCAGGGCCACCTTAAGCACGGAGGAAGACTCCATCTCGGGACAGACAATGCACATGCCGTGCACCAAGCAACTGAGGCTCTGCGAGATTTCACTCTGGCACAGTCGGTGCTTGGAGGTGGGACATGGGAGCAGACTGATGCGGGAGCAGAGTTCGCTTAGTTGGGGCTTTAAGTTCTCCCAGCGCGCATTGATGTCAGCGATGTTGGTCACACTGCGGATCTGCTTGAACTTGGCACTGATGTCGATAAAGTCCAAGAAGATCTGGCCCTGGTTGGACCAGTTGGGCACTCGAATGCTACTGCCCTCAGTATCCTCGAATTGAATGAGCAGGCTGTGCAGGTATTCCATTTTTCCTGCAAATTTGCGATCAGCATTATTAGTATACCATCAAAATCATTTTTCTCATTAGAAACTAACCGTTTATAATAGCATCAGGGGCAATGTGTTGGAAGATGACATCGTGCGCCGTCGCAAAATGTTTAGCCTTTAGCAGATATTTAGCTTGTAGGTGATGCTTGCCAGACGCTCCTGCCTTTACCGCCTTCGCATAGTCCACCCACGACATCGGAATACCCAGCTCTTCGACGATGAAGCGCTCTTCTGCATTTAGAGGCACCTTGGCGGAAACGCTGACATTCCTCTGTAGCATTTGCTGGACACCTCGTTCTCTCTGGGACCGCCGCTTAATATGCAACAGCACGAAGATACCCCACTGCCAGAGGCCCTCGTTCTCGAGCTGGCTAGCGAAATCCACCGAAAGACGAGCCTCCGTTAAGGGCGAACAGTGACGGTAACCAAGCGCGCGAAGAGTTTGCAAAAGCAGCCAGCTAAAATGATTTAATATTAAATATTTTGCACAAGACATTAACATTTTGCAAGTTTACCTCAAACGGAAGTCCATGACATCGGCGGTATGCGTTATAGGATTGAGAGTTTCTTCCAGGGAATGCATACGCTTGGAGTATAACTGTAGCAAGTGGTAACGCAGATCGTAGACGGGCTTCTTGGTGTCAGTAGGTGTGTTCTTGTAGCTGGGAGTTGGCGGCTCCGCATAACACTCCTCCGCTTGGAAGGCGTTGTTATAAGCATTGAGGGCATCGGTGATGGTTGAGGTTGGGGCTGTGAAGTACCACAGTTGCATGGCCAGCACTGTCAGCCAGTTGTTGTCTTCGAGTAAGTTGATAGCGCCCTGTGACGACTGCATCATGGGCACTCCGGCGGCCAGCATGTACATCTTGAGGCGCTCCAGATCGATATACTTATCCGCCTTGCTCTGCTGCCAGGCAAAAAGCTGCTCCTCCATCAGTAGCCGGAAGACAGCTCCGGAACTTAATTGGGACAGCACGAGAGCCAGATTAGCATCATCGTAGTTGAAGGCCAACTCACAAGCCTCATTTACTCGGTGGCAGCTGAGTAACTCCAACATGTGATCCAGATAACTGTGGGTGCTAACTTTTTTCGAGAGTAGATCCTTGCCCAACAGCGTATTCTCCAGCCACTCGGATAGCAGATTGCGCCGACACATGACCATGTAGTGGGAGTTCTTTTCCAGGTCCACCAGCTCATCGTGGTCGCCCCATAGCGCGAACAAAAGCGACCATACTGACACGGCGTAATCCTCTTTTAAGCCAGCATTTCTCTGCTTTAGAGACTCGGAGAAGTGCTTGGAAACTAGTTTCGTACCGCTATCGGGATGTATCCACGGGCACTCACTACCTTCCACACTTACAGAGAGGCAGTCGCCTAGCTGAACCTCTAGATGGGGAACGATACTTTCGCAGATACCATCGTTGCCTTTGACCATATTGAACTGCACCAGCTGCATTACGCTGGGCGACATATCGGTAGCTAGGCGGGGAGCAAACACCATGGAGGCGGGCAGGGATGGTCCAGTAACTAAAGCAAACGAAACTATTATAATTTGACTCCTAGCTTGTTAGATATTCTTACATTCTTTGAGGTTTTGCATGTTATTAAAGGTGCTGGGCAGTACCAATGAGTTTTGTGGGCCAAAACTGAGCTTGAAGCTCCGTCCTTTGTAGAATCCCAAATCGGCAATCCACACATCGCGCATCTCGTAAGCAATGGACCTGGGCAGGGGAACCGTGGTGGCACGCACCTTAACCGGAGCCACTTTAGGCTTACAGACAAACTTGAAGGCTTTAGCGACAGGCATCTCATACTTCCTCTCCTTAACAGCTGCAACAATGCTCCCAGTTGCCATGGACGATGTCTGAAATGGATGGGAATAATGACAATTATTGGGGTTTAAAGAATAGGTTGCGTAAACGTACCTCCTCGTAATGTGCATCACACATCAGGCTGGCTTCAGAGACGGATGAAGAGACTGGCAGAGCGGGCGATGGGTGGTCAAAATCGTATTGACTCGAGCTCTCGGAAGCACCGTCTTTCCAGACATTGGGTTCCACATTGAAAAACTTCCGATGACGAAGAAGACGCCCCGTAGTCTCTGAAGAAGTTCATGGTTAATGTTCAAATGTATAGTGGTCGTGTAATGATAAGCAGTGAATTGTTGTAATGATAATGAAATGTTGTCAAATTAGGCAAAATTAATCGGATATACTAATACACTTGAAAGCTTTATTAACTTTTTAATGGCTACTTTTTTAAACAGCATATCTTTAAATTAAATATATAATACTTTTTAGAATATTACTATTAGAAAAAGTATTTGAAAAGATCGAAATTCATTAATCCTCGTTGATCATTAACAATTTTAAGTTCAAAACTAACGATTAACATTGTAAAATCTACTTAACTTTTACTACAAAATCAATATACAACTTTTGAATATACTGTAAGCAATTTACAAGACCATCAAGAGATTGTCCACCTACCCATGGGCTCGTCCTCGGTACCATTGTCCTCCACAAAAAAGGACGACTTCATTAGCTGCATTTTGTGCGGCTCGTTGCCTACCATATCCTGAGCTAGAACAGCTGTGGGACTGGTAACAGATGGACGATGACGCGGTGGATCAAACATTGAGAAATCGGAGTTTCCGCCGGCTTGGAAAAATTCTGCGAAATCAAATTAACCAAATTACAATCAACGAAACTGTACCTTTTAAAAGAGACTATATACTTACGTGTTTTGTCCATTAAGAGGAACTCGGCGGTGTCATCCATGGGCCTGAATCCGCTGGCAACTCCAGCGACCAACGCCTTTGGGTCCAAGTTGCGGGCTGCGTCTTCTGAAATCTTTTGCGCTTGGCGCAGCGAGTTGAGGGTCATCTTCTCTGCGTTTGCCCGCTGCTGAGCCTCAAGCGTTGTCATTTTGGCTTTTTTCGGATCGGTGGGCACTTCGTCCTCCTCGTCGCTGTCGCCCAGGCCATATTTAGAGAAGTGCTTGACGCGGAAGACCCAACTACCCGTTTCCGGGCGGTATTCTATAAAACGTGTATCGTTTTTATCGCACACCCGCCGCAACTTGCCCTCCCAGTCCATCTCAAGCAAGCGTTGTGGCTCCTTGATGGCTTCGTGCTTGGTCTTGTCCAACGGCCATACTTGGTCCAAAGTGACCTGGGCGTCACGATTTAAGCCATGACCAATGGGCGGCTTGTTATCGTCGTCGGGATAAATGATAATCTCCTTGTTGCGGAAGTGGACTGCATAAGTTAATGATACAAATTGTTTAAATTAATAAATTGGCAATTAATAAATGTATAAAGGCAAACCCAAAAGGTTATACAAAACAGAAGACTCTTACCAATCTCATCGAGGTTCAGGCCCGCCACATCCATTTCCTTGCCGAAGAAGACATTGCCGTATCCTTCCCGACCCACCGTAAAGTTTGGAACCACACAGGATCCGTCCTCGGCCAAATAGGAGCGAAGGTCGTCCAGCGATGGAATTGTATAGTAACCCACACGTCGCAACACAATGCCTGTGGGATGGGCCTCGTAGTCTGCCGCCTCTGCAGCAGCTGCCTCGATGGCAAGGCGGGATCGGTTTGCGCCAGAGTCCTCTGCCTCATGAGATCTGCTCGAAAGCACGCTCTCATTGGCCTGCTCCGAAGTGAAGGTGTCCCGACGTGCAATCGTGCTCGATTGATCCTCAAACGGATTCTCTGGGATGGTCGACACCGAGAGGCGAACCGTGGACGATGGTCGGTATGTATCTAATGGTTTGCGTGGGACAAGCTCGTTGAGGGTGCTGTTATGGGGTGAACCCTGATCCATTCCGGTCTGAATGTTATGCTGGCGTACCTTCTCGAGGTTGTTAGGATGCAGCCACGACTCACGGCGACCGTTATCCTGGCTTTCCCGTCCATTGGTTGCTCCAGGCGAGTTTCCTGCTGGTGGCAGTGGCTCACTTGGAATGACTCCGCTAAAGGACTCGCGTTCTTTGCTGGGAGTTGCCACTTTGGGGCGAGACTGGGGCGTGTTGGGAGCACTGCCAATAGAGCTGGAAGGATTTCCACCCTCTACATTCTTTACTTTGGGTTTGATAACCAAACGTTTAGCATTGGGCTTGAGATTGAAGCCCTCCACAGTAGCATCAAACTCCTCGAGGCCATCAAACAGCGATTTTCTATTAAGTGTGCTGCCCAGCGCCTTTACCTTCACTGGAGCAGGACTGTTCTTGGTGGCAATCTTGTACTGGTTGCTGGTCATGTCCAGAACTGCTTGCTGAGCAGCCGGGTTTGTAGCCCGGGTGGCGTCTGCCTCGTCGCTCTGCTTTAGATCCTTGAAAATCGGAGAGTCTCCGTAGGGAGAAGTTACCCTAGCTAGGATTTGTTGATGAATGGGCTGGTGCGAGGGCGTCATGATACCCAGCGTGGGCTGAGCTCCCATAAGACCACCAGTTAACGAGTTGTTGGTACCCATACCGAAGCTGCCGCCGCCCAAGGAACCACCGACGCCTCCGAAACTAGTAGCTCCTCCTCCAAACAGTCCGCCCGCTGGAGCAGCTCCCGTACCACCCAAGGTCGTAGTTCCGCCTCCAAAAAGACCTCCTGCCGGCTTGGCTGTATTTCCAAAAAGCGATCCGCCCGTGTTGCCTGCGTTGAAATTAAGTGGTGCTGCGCTGGTGGCTCCAAAACCTCCGAATCCGGACGTTGCTGGCTTGTTCAATCCCGAGTTGAAAAGGCCTCCACCCGTTGCTGCTGTACTGGTGTTCAAGCCAAAGTTTGAAAACGGAGTGCTGGCCGTGGAGGTTGCTCCGAAAGTCGGAGCAGCAAAGCTAGTGGCGGGCTTGTTTCCGAAAAGACCTCCGCCAGCGGTGCTTGTGGCTGGAGCTCCAAATCCAAAACCTGTCGTGGCTGCCGATGCAGCTGTGCCCAAGCCAAAGGCTGATTTATTTGGATCGGCGGCGGGTGTGGTACCGAAAAGGGTCGACTGTTGCGTTGCTCCTGCAGTGGATCCAAAGCCTCCGAATCCGGTGTTAGTTTGTCCAAAGGCAGGAGCCGCACTGGTCGCGGGTGCTTGACCAAATAAGCTTCCTCCCTGTCCAAAAGCAGGCTTCGCCCCAAATGGATTTGAAGCGTCAGCTGCGGGAGCGGCAAATGGCGTGGCGGTGGTGGCTCCAAAGGGCTTCTGAAGAAAGTTGTTTTGTTGGGTGGTTGCTCCGAACGCATTGTTAGTCGCCGGTTGCTGTCCAAAAGCGGTGGTGCCAAACATGCTTTTATTCTCGGTCACCGTTTGGCCAAACAGCCCCGTGCTCGGTTGGGCAGTGCTTCCAAACAGGCCACCACTTGCAGGCTGAGCGGGCTGAGTAACCTGAGCTCCGAATCCAAAAGCTCCCGGAGCAGTGCCAGCCTGTGGACCCTTGCGCCCGCACATATAGTCTTCCAGGCGAAGCTCCTCCAGAGATTTGCCCTCGTACTCCTTCATAGCCGTGATGCAGTGCTGCTTAGTGTTCACACTATTGGCCTGACCGCTCTTCATCAGGGTATCTGTACCAAGGGTTGGCTGGTACTTGACCACGGCCGTGCCCGTATTAACTCCGGAAGCTCCCACAGCTGTGGCCTGCGGTTGGGCAAAAGCAGACGCGGTACCACTGCCAAACACATTGGTGGTTGTGGGCGCCGTGGTCCCAAAGCCACCGAAACCTGTTGTACTGGTGGCGGCAGCCGGTTGTCCGAACAATGATCCCGTCGGCTGGGCAGCAGCTGTTTGTCCAAAGGCCGTCATCGTCGGCTTGGCGGCTCCAAAGCTGGGAAGCGTCGATTGTCCAAAGAGTGAGGTACTCGTCGCCGTCTGGGTGGTTCCAAATATGTTCGACGTCTGCTGCGGCTGCGAAAAGGCTGCAATGAAGATATAACTACATTAGTAACATGATAGCCCTCCAAATGATCGTCTCTAACCTCCAAAGGCCGTGGGCTGAGCTGTGGCAGTGCTCCCGAAGCCCGTGGACGTGTTCGCACCGAATAAACCTCCGGCAGGCTGAGCTGGTGTGGCTGCCGCACCAAACAGCGATTGCTGCGCGGGCTGGGCGGCAAAGGTGGAGGTGTTTCCAAAGGCCGGTGCGGCGGGTTTGCCAAAAGCCGACTGGCCAAACGGAGTGGTTGTCGTGGTGCCGCTGAATCCACCAAAGCTGGTGGCCGACGGAGTGGCTCCGAAGCTGGGTTTCGCACCGCCAAACATGTTGCTCACTGCTGTTGCTACTCAGCTAACAAACATATACTAGGTAGATCCCCTGCTTTGTCCTTCGCCGGAATGCCAACTATCGCGATGAGCAATGCTTTGATTTCACCACGTTGGGCAAGCTGGGGGCGGCTGCGCCGAATGCGAATGTTGTGGGATCGGGACAGGCTCTGCTTAAAACAAATAAACACTCGCGAATTTGTCAAGTCGGCAAGAGTAGAGCGAGTCTGACGCAAAAGGTGGACAGAAATGGCGCGCCGATTTTTTCACGATGTTGAAGAAAATGCAGCTAGAAGTGTGACCAAGGCGTGAAATCGCCCTCAAGCAATGCACTGTAAAAAATAGAATACAACTAATATGTGCATGAATATTGGCCCTGTCAAGGAGATTAACATATGTATTCTCTTACTTGACTTTTTGCCCTTATATTAATGAAACAAATTTACTAGGAATTTATGTAAAAAGTATTTAATAACTTGTTTGTTGTTAGTTATTTGCACGTCAAGACAAGTTGTACATGTGACCGCACTGGCAACTAAGTAAAATACCAATTCACATCAAAAGTGTGAACACGCTGTACGTGCAATCTATGACTATGGAGATTTTTGAGAGGGAACTGAACGGTACTACTGAGCGCCGAGCACGCTCATTCACAACAAACAGTTGAAACGCGCGGGTCCTCTTGCGAGAGCGCTTAATTAATTAATTGGGGAACTGACACACACGAGTGTGTGTGCGTTCGAGTGCGTGTACATGTGCGGGAGTGTGAGCGGAGATAATTAGCTGAGCGGCAGCGGCCAACTCCCCGCCCAAATCGAGAACAAAACGAGCGAAAAACAACGCAAAATGCATTAGCGGAGCGACAATTTGTGCGGAATGCTAGCTTTTGTGCAATAATTATTTGCAACGATTTGTTGCAATTCTCCAACCGGTGTGCTTTTCGTCGAAATCTGTAGCGAAATCGGAGGCGATATCTAAGACGAAATGCTTGTGTTGGCGGCATTGTGAAAACGAAATCAAAATTTCAACTACGTGTTGCTCTTTAGCCGTTGCCTAATTTAATGTCGTGTTGTTTTTATTTTCGCAAACGAAAGTCCATCGCTTTGCATGTGTGAGTAGCGATCGTTTGTCGCCGTGTTGGTGGTAAAAGTCGGCGCAGAAACAACAATATCAGCAACAACACTAGTAGAAGCAAAAACAACAACGAGAAGAAAAGCCTTCAAGATGAGTGTGTGGAGCGATTGCAATGCCAAGCAGGCAGAATTCGGCATTGGTAAGTTGGCAATGCGGCAATTAAGCCGATAAATTAGGTAGAATATTGGCTAGGCAAGAATGTTTAAACAAAGTGCTTTGTAAACAACCATAAAGGAAAAGTTTATGAACTGTTGGGCGCTCCTTTCCAGAGCACAACCCACCTCCACCCCCACCACTCTCTCTCTCTCAATTCGCCGCATGTGTGTGCCTCCTGCTGCGTTTCTACGGTAAAACTTGTTGCACCTTCTCGCTTGCACACGCTCACTCGGCTGCTGTTGATCCTCCCTCTCTCTCCTTTCCCGCTCTCTCTGGGTTGTTTCGTTTTTCTTTTCATTTCATCCTGCTCATTCAACACTAGCATAAAATTCTGAGATTTGCTCTTGAAACTAAAACCTGTTTTCTATCGTCTCTCTCGTTTTTCACACTCTGTCACACTATCTCTCTCACACGTGCAACTGCAACACACTGTCAGAAAAAAGGGATGGTACACAGGAAAAAGATCTGAAAAAGATATTTATCAAGATGACAGTGTAAATGTTTATTTTCTGTGTACACTGGGAGACAAATCCGAATTCAATGGCAGTGACCATGAAATATCTAATCGCGACCCGCTTCGAATGCGTGTGAATTTTTTATGGCTCCCGCTTTGTTGACCTTTTCACCGCTGATCAATAGATACGACAGGTACATAAAGTACAGGTACCTCTAGTCCAGGTAGATCGAGTGGAACTGGGAATCTCATTCGTTAACACTCGAATGGAGCTTGCCGGTGTGTTTGCACTTGTTATTTACACATGTTTGCCTCTGTCTCTGCCCTTTTTTGTGTTTGCGCGCTTACTAGCTGTCGAAATCGCTGCGAGTATGAGTATCTGATACTACCTCTGGGGCGTGGCCAGGTGGGCAGGGGCAGTGGATGGTGGGTGGTGGGCGGTGGTTGGTGGCTGTTGGTATAATGTAATCAAGTGCGATAATATGTGGAATATGGGGCGGTAGATAAGTTAGTCGTTGGCATTGAGTGGCGAATTTGGCCTTTGTAATGCGAAAACGACTTACAGCCTATGCGGAATTCAAAAGAAACCCCTTATCAATGGCAGTTTGATGTATTCTTGTCTTATCGCTGTTTTCCATTCTGTTTGCATACCTTTTGTTCGTTTCAATTTTCAAATTCTAAGCAAACAGCCGGCTGGCTGTCCCACATTTTGTAAAAATTCTTAAACCATGAGATTTGCTTGGCAGCTCATCCATTTCATTTTGCGTATTATTTTTTGAAGCATTGTAGTTAGTTGAAGGCGATAACCATTGAGTAATCGCTTTATCACTTTATGGGGCCCATTCAATCGTTATCGTTTATCGATGTGTGCCCGTGTTTGTGGGTGGCACTCAACTGAATGTGAATTCTGTTGAAGTGCGAGTGAGTGAGCGAGTTAAAGTTAAGTCCTCGGCCTCCTGCATAGCGGTAGTTTGGAGCACACTCACTCGCATACAAAAGATCTCGTGCATACATATACATGTACATATGTATATATATTTTTCCCACTCACTCCTGTGAAATGAAATGCTGCATCTCCCTGCTTACTCACCTCCATGCACAGTGGGATGATTTCTGAAACATACCTCAAAAGATATGCAGGGGTTAATCAAGCAAATAGTCAAGAAATGTAATATTTACTCACATAAGATATTACATTTAATTAAAATTTACATTTTAGTTTACCATACCAAAGCAATACACTTAGCTAATTAGTATAAACTTACCTACCAAATTAAATCAGTTTCGCAATATCAGTCTTACTTCAACATTTTCCTTTTGTCAACTAAGTCCCACTGTGCAGCGTCTGCTTTTGATGATTTGTCTGTCGACCAAGTTAAAAGTTTGCCTGCGGTGACATCTTCACTGCATTGCTGCACTACTCCACTGTTCATTGCCTCTAGTTGGTGTGCACCTGCAGGGCTCCCCATTTCCCCCTCAGACACTCGGTTTTATTTACCCACTCCACGCAGATGCATTCTACATTTAAATTTGAATAGCAAAAACAACAACCGCGTTAATAATAAATACAACAACATCAAATGAAGGGAAGAGCTCACAAAGTAAACGTAAAACTTAATGAGGCCTGAGAGTAGTGAAAAGTGTAGTGGAAACCCATGCCGAAAGAATATACACAGGGAGAGGAGGGTATGAGATAGAAGGGGGCCTAGTTGATTTGGTTTCTGATTTCAGAGTCTGGGTTTTCTCAATTTAATTAAAATTTTCCACTTCGTTGGAGTTTAAGATGCATGAAAAGCCTTTTGATTTGCATAATTTCAAAGGAAAGCATTTTTCCTAGGCCATTTCCACACACCAAGTGAAAACTTAATCAAATTTGGAAGCGAGCCGAAAAAATAGCTGCTCAGATTTCAAACTTGGGTTACCATCAAATTGTATCTTCTGGGTTCGAAAAGTCATAAAGTTTGTTAGTTTTATTTGTAAGCGAATAATAGAACTTCGAAACTAACCCTGTAATCTTTGATGTCTCAGCCTCTATAATTTCGAAGATAATGTTGCTCAACCGAATAAGAGTCCCCCGGTTCGCCTTATCACGTGGCAGATGCCCTTCCTCCGGGGCGGCTGCATAATTGTTTGCGCTGCTGACTCAGATCGGGAAACACTCATCCCCGGACTTTACCCTCACTCATGTACACATGCATGTACATATGTGCCATCCTCCATCAACTTCGGATAGTTGAGCAACCGCCCAAGTGACTCGCACATCCACTTGTGATTCTGATTCCACTTGGATCGTCACCCCAGGAACCCTCCACTATCAGAACACACTCCCCCTTGGCAAGCGAATCTCCACTTTCCATTTCGCAATCAGAATGGAAACTCAATCGCTTTCCCCCATTCCCACTTGCAACTATTCATTCCACCCCCTTCTTCGAAGATTGCCAATGTCGGAGATTGTCGCATCTTTGGTTTCCCTTCTATGCTAATTGACCAACTGCAATCTTCGATTGCTCTCGGAAATTGCTTAATTAAACATAAATTGCCTGCCGCAAAGAGCAGTTATGGGGATCGAATCCGATCAGGGAAAGTGGGCGGGGGAGCCAAAAGGGGTCGGGGGGAGGTAGCTGCATCATTGGGGCACAGTGCGTCATCCGGTGTAAGTGGAAACTGGTTTCAGCTGCCCGAGAAATGTGAGCTAACGCAACAAAGGTTACCAGGTTCCATTGAAATATTTTTCACAGGAGGTTTTCGACTTTTGATCGCGTTTTATCGCATTAGGTAGTCATTAAAAATATGTTTTATAAACATAAACAAAAGCTCTCTTTGTTTAGACGAAGGTATTTTAATTATATTTTTGAATTTTCATAGCATGTATATATGTACATATATGATTTTATTTTAAAATAACAAATTTTTGGTTAATTTCTAAGAACTATTGCTTTCTGAACTTCAGAAACCAGGATGCATTATTTTAAAACAAATGTTGTGCTATCATTGTTCCATTTATAACAGAATAATCTGTTTTGGAAAAAGTCCCATATTGATATAATTGCTTTGAGGAAACATTATTCTATCCAAGCAGTTAACCTTACATGTTCAAAGAGTCATAAAACCAATTTTAGATTGTTTTTAAGTGATTTTCTTGGATGGCCCAAATGGGTCAAGTTTGTGTTTACATTTCCTCTTTTGTCTTTTGTGTTGCTCCGCAATTTTTTATGGCTGTGCTCCGTAATAATAACGTTCTTTTTTTTATCAACATTCCTTCTGCTTTTTGGATACTCATTCTAATTTGTATCTGGATACTTTTTACGACCGCAACGACATTAACCGTAACTGTCAACGGGCAAGACGCTCGAAGCGGTTGCGCAAGTATTTTTATGAATTTATGTATGTTCCACCAAATATTATCTAGGAGTCCAAGATGGAGGGGGATATGTAGTGTTTGCTTGTTAGTGTCAGATTTTTGGTTTTAGGTTTACCCAATTTTCGAAAGCCTCTTGAATATTTCCTTTTTGGCAAGCCCAAAAGTTCTTTGGAAATAGATAGGATAGATAGGGGCAATGTTTATATAAAGATAATGCCAAAAACGCGATATACAATTTTTAATAATACACACGTTCATTTTGAATGTACTTATCTGCGCTCACTTTTTCCCATCTATCGTATTAGAAATGTACAGAGAAACATAAACACTATAAACTAGTAATTGATATTTTGTTGCGATTGTACTGGAATTCGTGCGAGGTAATTAATTCACAATAGCTAATTATAAATTCCTCCCAGAGTCTGCAATTAGCCGCATATGTATCTGTATCTGTTCTGCATTGGGAGGTATTCAAAGTGAACAATAGAACTCCCATCATGCACTCCCCCAATCTGCTGAACACACAAGTGCTGTATTTTCCATATCCATAGTAACAACACCTCTCCCCGTTCCAGAGATCTTCTGTGCCACTTTGTAATTAGTCAATGCCAGAGCATCTTAACCAGCGAGAATCATTAAAATTAACCCTCCAAACGGTTCCCCAGGCTTTGGGCAATTAAAAACGTATATATATAGCAGAATAAATATATATATATAGAAAACGCTTTAGGGGCTTAGCTCATAAAAGCTCGTACTTGTATATTTATACCCGAATACCCCGAGCGTTAGAGAGCGCCAAACAAACCCGCTTTTATATAGGAAAAAAAACGCCTAAATGTATGAAGAGAATTTGCATATGTGTAGTATGATCATATATAGACATAAAGAATCTTCTCTGAGCCGCGTGCTATTTAAACCAGAAACTTTGAAATGAGCCAAGTTGTGACTGTGGTTGTCACGTTGTTGTACTTTTGTCTTTAGTATTTCTCTTTTTTTTCATGCTGTCCAGTCACCAGTCACGACGCCAACTTCGACACCAATTGATGACGAAGCGCCTGAACTGCGGTTTATTTTATATATTCACGTTGCTCTATGGTCTGCGATTTATTATTGTTTTGGCTTTTGCTTTTATCTAGCTTAAAGCAAACTATAAACCAAATGGGGTTTTTGCTTGCTCGCGGAGAAGGCACACTTTGTTCACGTGCTGGGGGGCACTTCAACAGCTCCCTTTTCCAGGTGCAGCTGCATCCGTTGCAGTTCGTTCTACACGGAACAAAAAAGTGGGTGATCTTGATGCTGATGGAGTGCATGATGTTTACAAAAGGGGGTTTTTCTAAGAAATAATCTTTCTCAAGATATATCATAAACACACCCAGAAAACAAAGTACATTATATGTATATTATTTTATGAACTGATCGTGAATCGTATTTATAATATTTTCCCATGTGCATTTCTAAAATAAAACTGAGCATACTCTGTTTGGTTTACCTGTCTGCCTGTTGAGCGCTGACTGTTTGGACGGTTTTCTATATTGGTCCGAACCCTTTTTCCTTCTCGCTGCCATTGAGCCGTGACTCCCCCGCCCTGCGATCCCTGGGTATTTATAGACCAGCAAGTTGTGCATTTCATTATTTATGATTGTTTCCGTTAGTCAACAAGTTTGTCGCTGCTGCAGTGGAGGAAAAAGGGTCTTGGGATAGGCTTTGTTTCGCTTATCGGCAAACCGAGCGAAAGGAAATGGGCTCGATTTAATGACGTTTTTGATCGTTCTTGAACCCAACTCCCTCAACTCCCTGAACTCCATCAACTCAACTGAGGCAGTGGTTCTGGGGCCTTAAAGGTGTGGCTTTCCCTGTGACTGATTGCTTGACCGCAGCGGTACCGCTCCGTCGTAGGCGTCGACGTCGACGTTGACGTCGGGTGATTCATTGCCGTTTCCGAGTACTTATATTACTTGGGCATAAATAGCTTCCAGACGCGGAAAGCAGTGAATTCCGCTAAATCGCTCTGCGCATTGGATTTTAATTATAAATTCAATCAATTCGATAAGTTCGATAATTGCTTAGATCCATATTTACGCGCTTCTAGCGAAACTTTCCCAGCTGGGAAAGCTCTTCTAAAGAGGCTCGCTCAACTGGTTTCCGCAATTGACCCAGTCCCACTCCAAGTTAACTTTCCACGCAATTGGACAGACGAAATAAAATGCAAAGCGCAAAAAAAGTAACAGATAAAACCATCTCACACGTATAGTACAATTGTGGTCAAAATGGTAGCAGGATAGAAATATTACTGATCTAATCTATTTAGTACATACAATACTCTACATACGCGAATTCTTTAACGCCCTTGTAGTATTAGGCTTTACGTACCAATTCCCATATTTCTGATTTTGCAAACTAATTGGCTTGACTTTGGAATATCAACGCATAGGCATGTGAATGAACCATATTGGGGTTTGTGGGCAGCGAAGCTATTAATTTGCCCTCTGCTGTTGGAGCACAGCAGCGGCGGCACTGAATACCTTTTGCGAATTGCTGCCGCTGTCGCTCTTAATGTGCTGTGGAGGTCGTTCTCGCTTGTTATGCTTTCCATCGAGATCGGGCAGCGCGAACATCGCGAGCATCGGTCATTGGACCGTATCCCATTCCGCCGACGCCGAAGCCACGGCTCCACTGCTCCCCTTCTGTTACGAAGTCGCCATCGGCACCACCACCACCACCACCAGGCGCAGCACCACTATTACCACCGTCATCAGCACCACCATGAGCAACAACAACAGTAGCAACAGCAACAACAGCACCACCCGGAGCGTGCCACGCGAAGGCGGCTCAACTTGGATTTTGTATCTTTTGTGCTTGACTGCGGCGATGGGGACTCGAGTACGAGTACGAGTGTTTTTATGGGGGATGCACATTTGTGTGTGGCTCAACCATATATGTTATATATGCTGTTGCTTATATCTCCAACTTGCACTATCAGGCGAGAAGGAAGTTTGTCGGCGTCGATGGTTATGTCCCATTATGTCTCGTGCGGGGAAAGCAAAAACACAACTACTCCTAAGGGAGTGCACGTAATGGGTTTTTGTAGGATGATTTGATTAATATTAAAACAACTTTATACGCTGCGGTAGCACAATGTTGCTTCATGTTGTAATTACTCATTTGCGAAATATTCATGACTATTTTGCATGAGCCCAAAACCTGCCTCAACTAATAACTTATAGCAAAACCAAGAGAGATTGTACACTGCTCGTCTTGTCACATGTATTAGTTTTGCGACTTATTTTGAAATGGACCACTTATCGTAGCACTAGAAGCAGATTCCGGGATGCCAAGCTGTATTTCCGACTTCTTGGTGCGATATCAGTGAACACTTGCAATGCAAGTGCGTCATTTGCAGTTCCCCGGCAGACATCCAAGTCTTATCGACAGTGGGGCTTCGAGGAAGTTGCCCAAAGCGAGATACAATTTGTATGTTAGATCTCACGTATGAAATGAATTGGTTGCACAAGCGGTTAGAAAAAGGGGATGCCGGTGGAACGTTGGTGGGTTTATCAAATATCCCATCCGCTTGGGTGCACAGATAGCGACAACCCAGTTTCCGATGATCAGCGCTTCCCCCTCATGTTGGAATGGGCTAATTGATAACCTTCCGCTCCCGTTGATTCGCGTTGATTTCACTGTGATTTCGCTCAGTTCGCAGCGACTGACAACTGGAAAAGGTGCTTCAAACTAAGCTCCCATCGCATGTGAATCTAAATTTTATTCAGTCGATTTTATACTAATTTCAAAATGTATCTTCCTTTCAGCCAAGTGCAATTTCGACGAGGAGACGAAGCCACATCGCCTCAATCTGGATGTGGGTGATGCGGTCATAATTCTAAAGGAGACCACCCACTGGTACTACGGCTACAGACAAAAGTGAGTAGTTATGCAAATTAGACAAAGGCGCAATTTACATCAACTTCCAACAGTTCAAAATAATGTTTCCTCCCTAAAATCGCTTTGTAACGCCTAGGGAAAACAACCTGTAAATCACTTGATTTCATTAATTTCCATGTAAAGTATGCACTGCTATTATTTTGATCGGTGTAGCTTGTCTAATCAAACAATCTGCCAGATCTTTTTCCCCGACTTTCACTGCAATCTCGTTTGTCTAATGCATATGCATGAGCGTCGGGGGGAAACATCCCAGACATTAGCGGACAAAAAAGTGGCAGACAATCGACAGACGGACGGAAAAACAGAAGAAACAGCAGCCAGCAACCAGCAGCCAAAGTTCAGAAGCGGAAATGCTTGAAACAGATATTTCACAGGCACAGTGAAGCAATCGTAAATCAGGTACACAAGCGCCGCCCATTTGGCTCGGCCTTTGTTTACCGCTCAAGAAGATGTGCCTGGGTATTCCGATGAAATCTGTGCCAGCGCTCTTGCCCAACGTCGCTCCTTCATCCTTTATTCCAAACAGATGCCACCATATGTGGTTGCCAAAGTTGCATACCAGCAGCACATCCGTCCAATGACGAGATAAAGTTTTCTTTTCCCAACCCATGCTTCCATTCAATATTTATACATGGTTTGACCCTTTCGCTGCCGTTTGGTTTGTTTGCGTTTCATTTCCCTATGTTTCTTGTATCTCTCTTGGTTTTTATCTGGCTGACGGCTGACCACGTCTTATCAAGAAATGAAAAAAAACCGAGGAAAACGAGGAAAACAAGAAGAACGCCATCCGAATTGACGGAGCTGACCTTTTTCATATTTCTGCTGACCCAAACAACCCCATCCCAAGTGGAACCAGAGATTCCGAGTGCCAGACATCTCGAATGGTAGCGGGCAGCAAAGAAAGTAAATAAATAAAAGCACGAATTCCCCGATCACAGTGGTGCTCGCCTACGAAAACCAGTTCGCATCCAGTTTGGAAAACGTTAATTTGCCTTAATTACGTAGAACAATTCCCACACTCTACTGTGCGTTTATCATCTCCCGGCAATAAAATGAAATTCAAGGCGAGACAACAACCGATATGCTGATAACCTCTTTGGTCCGAGTTTCTGTTTGCTTTCGGTTCGGCTCAATGCAATGGCTCCAATGGCTCCCCATCATCAAATGCCTATTTTTGTTTATAGAAAAATATCAATTTTAATTGTGCATTTTCTCACGATTTTAAAGCGTAAATATCGAAAATTACGCCGCCTCTGTCTGGACAGCGAAATCAATTGGAAATGGTTAATCAATTTGAAGGTTACGCAGCGTGCGGGATACCTGATCCGAAAAACCACGATGTGGATGTGGATGTGGAACTATGACCGGGGTTCAGGGACCCCTAAAAAGGAGGGGAAGTGGGCTGCTGATTCTATAAGTGATGAATGCCTTCAGCAATTAAAGCGGCCACCCCGCATGTCAAGCGGCGAATTGAGCCAAATTAAAGCATTCCATTTCATCCGACAGTGTCACACTTTGAGCGCACTTCCTCTGCAGACTCGCACACTGGAAAATATATTTTAGGACATTTTTTTAAATCAGTAATCAGCAAGGTAGTTTATTCAGGGAACTTGGCTGTTGCACATACATATTACGTATGAAATGTTCTTAAGAACCTATATCTCATATACGATTATTTTGTTTACAAAATATTCCATATCACTTTCATTTCCGAAGTGCACGCTCTTCAGCGCTTCAAGTTCCCCTATCTCTTGGCTTGGGTTGGGTAATTCATCAGCCGCAATGGCTGTTGAATTGTGTCATATATGTAAATATGAAGTGTCCACAGTGAAGCGTCGTTCCGAGGCTTTATTCTTCACTGAACAGATGATGGGGGAAACCACAAACCCAGTTTCTACTGTGACGTTTATGAAGCACGGAGTGGCAATTTGTACTTTTCAGTTGCATCCCATGTGCTTGCCACATTTTAATGACTCCCCCTCTTTTATATTCGATATTATTTCAGAGCAAAGGGAACACGCGGCATATTTCCCAAGAGCTATATACACTTATGCGATTATAATATCGTGAATGGGGAGTTCTGCATCCAGCGCACGGATATTGTCGAGGAGATCACCAAAGTTATTTTGGAGTGGGGCTCCATAGCCAAGAATTACTTTCTGGTGAGATTCTCGTGAAATTATTCACAAGCACAATCCCATTTTAAACTCTTTATGTTCCAATTGTAGACCACAAATCCCAGCTTTCCCAAAATTCGCCGCAAAATCAACGAATTGAATAACAATAGAGCGGCTTTGATCTCCGGAAATCTGCCATTGGACGAGGTGCGAAAGGTGAAGCTGCTGGCCACCAATCAGATCGATACTGGCAACAAGCTCCTCGGCCTGGACATGGTGGTGCGCGATGAGAGCGGCGACATCTTGGACACCAATGCCATCTGCACCACCGAGCTCTACGAGCAACATATGCACGCTGTTCAGCGCATCGACAAGGCCAATGTGAGTATTGAAAGCTGCAGCGGGAAAAACTATATCTGTCAGCTAGAAAGTCAAGTTCAAGTCATCAACAAATCGTACAAATGAGTACGTTTCTTAATATTTCTGTAAATAAAATTATGACGATTATACATTATACATTCTACCAGCTCAATGCTATTTTATGTTTACGCATTATGATTATGATTCATGAGGGATTTGACTCATTAACTTGTATAAGTATAGTGGGATCCCGAATTTGAACTAATCCTATATCTATGTGTCCACCTTTAGCGGCTGTCCAGCGAGCGGGGAACTACAAGAACCCCCAACAAATACTCGCATAACATCCTGCTACACGTGAACGCCCTCGTTTGCAAGTTCCAGGAGGACTCGGACCTGCTCTTCACGCTCTTCGACGGGGAAACGCACAAACCCATCAGCGAAAACTATGTGGTCAAGTGGTCGAAGACAGGACGCGATATTGACCAGATCGACAACAACCGCGTGCTGTTCACAGATCTCAGTAAGAGCGACCTGGCCATCGCCAAAATGTACCTGGTGTGCTACGCCATCCGAATCGGTTCCATGGAGTTTAAGGATTCTGCCGAATCGAAGCGGATGAGCATTGCCAATACCATGCTGAACGCCTCCAGCCGCAAGGCCTCCCAGCTATCGGTGAGCTCCAGCGGATCGTCCACCAGCAATGGGGAATACATCATTCGACGTCCGTTTGGTGTGGCCTGCAAGGACCTCACGCCCTTCATCAATAAGTCGGACGACTTCCGTGGCAACATAGACCTGCCCTTCATCATGTGCGAAAAGGAAACGCTGGACGGAACGCTGCGAAAGCTAATCGCGAACAAGGATATCGGCAAGATTGACTCTAAGATGGCAGTAACCATCGAGGTGCTACGGGGCGACATTAAGCAGATTAGGGAAGAATTTCCGCGCTTGATGCACACAAATGTGCCGGTGGCCCGGAAAATGGGATTCCCAGAGGTCATACTGCCTGGCGATGTGCGAAATGATTTGTACCTTACCATCTGTAGTGGAGAGTTCGCTCGCGTTGCCAAAACCTCGGAGAAGAACGTTGAGGTGTCGGTGTGTGTGGCCAACGAGCAGGGATACCTTATGCCCGGTGTGCTGAGCATCGGAGCTGGACATCAGCCGATTGATGAGTACAAATCGGTGGTCTACTACCATGATGACAAGCCAAAGTGGCAGGAGACCTTCAAGATCCATGTGCCCATTGAGGACTTTAAGCAATGCCATCTGCGCTTTGTGCTCAAGCATCGTAGCAGCAATGAGCAAAAGGATCGAAATGAGAAGCCCTTCGGCCTCGCGTATGTGCGTCTAATGCAGGCCAATGGCACAACCATCACGCAGGGTCAACACGTCCTGGCCGTTTACAAGATCGATCACAAGAAGTACGACAAAACGGTAGCCAATTGTTATTTGGAGCTTCCAGCCACGGTTGCTGAGCTCCAGGGTGCAAAGCCTTCCATCAGTGGACTCACTCTCCTGCCAAAAGATCAGCTGTCCATTGGGGTTAACCTGTGCAGCACCAAGCTCACTCAGAGCGGTAAGTCGGGGACTTATAATTATGTACTTAAAAACTATGTTCAATATTGTATTTCCTTACAGTAAGCTTGTTGGGTCTTCTGAATTGGTCGGCGCACAAGGAGACGCTGGAACAGTCGCTAAACGCCTTGTCCACAGTGCCCGGAGAGGAGGTGGTGAAGTTCCTGCAGGACATACTCGATGCCCTGTTCAATATACTGGTGGAGAATGATCATCCGGAGAAATATGACCAGCTCGTCTTCATGAGCATTATACATTTGATTGAAACGGTGTCCGATCTCAAGTACCAACACTTTCTCACTGTTCTCGATGTGTACATTAATGAGAGCTTCTCGTTTACACTTGCCTATACGTAAGTAATATAAATATTTTGCTTCACCCACTGGTGAACAGTTTCTAACGTGGTTTTTTCCAATTCACTAGCAAATTAATGGATGTGCTGCAGAAGAACATTAGTGATGCGATCTCACCAAAAGAAAAGTCCGCTGATGGCAATGATCTGGAGGAGAGCGCGGAGGTGCGACGCCTGTACAAGACGACTCGTTACCTTCACTATGTGATGAAGTTCGTGATTCGATCGCGTGTGCTCTACGCTGAGATGAACTGCAACACGGACTATGTGGACTTTGCCACCCGGTTGCAGGAGCTCCTTCGCATGTTCATCGACATGATTGGCTGTCCGAGTAATCTGCTTAAATCGGAGGGAGCACTGCTCAAGAATCTGCACATTATAGCCACAGATCTGATGCAGGTCTTCGATCAAGTGCGCTTGAGGTAGGTGGAAATACACAAATAATATGAATTGTTGAATCTTATTAGTAATGATTACTGTTTACAGCGTTTCCATTGTGGAAATCCTTGAGAAGTTCCCGCCCCGACGTCTTACTCAGTCTAAGATGGGTTGCATCAAAGATTTTGTTGAGACAAAGCTGTTTACGTTGCCCAAATGTCGGGCCATCCTACTGCCCGTGTTCTGCAAGCACATCAAGGATCACCTCGAGAGCAAGGAGGAGGTATGTGCTTAAGCAATAACTACATTGCGTGTGCCACTAATTTATCATTTGGGAACTGCATTTTGTTTTTAATCCAATGCATCGTCCTTGAAAGTTGTCTTGTGAATGCACCGACAAGACGCAAAATTAAAACATAACTCAACACATGATCAAGTCAAGTTGGCTCCTTAAGTAACTAACTACAAACAAAACTTTTAAAAATAATTTTCCATACATAATTGCTTTATAAAACTATTTTTAAAATAAAGATCATCCATCAGCGATGCCTTTAACCTTTAGTTAACTTGAACCATTTAATGAATAAATACAATTCCATTACTGGCATTCATAGTACTTGAGGCTATTAAACACTTGGTCGATCTGCTATAAGAAATATTTTCTCCTTGACATGTGATTTGTCTTAATTTTGCTCAGTTCCAGTTCGAGTTATTTAGAAATTAGTTAAGAACCTAATCTTTGCAAGCTATGTTTAGTTAGTGTTAAGCATGTTGCATTTGCTTTTTATTTTAAGAACGCTAGCATGTGATTTGGCAACTTAAATGATTTATTGCCAACTGTTGTTATGTGTCTTGTGTCCTAGTTTTAGATCAATGTTCGTCCATATTCTAGTGCTAAGCACCATATAAAGATTGTACAATGTAGTGAAATAGCAATGTTACGTCCACGATAGATCCATGTTAAGTAGCGATCTTTCCGTGTGTGTCTATAGTGAGATTATCTTAGTATCCACCATGGGGCGTAGCGAACTCATGTAAGTGTTTAGTTTGGCCATTAGTACTGCACCCGAACACCCGTCATCGTCATAGTTAGAAAGCAATTTGCATTTGGCAGCTCATCAAAGCACCTTACAAACCACATCAACCACCTGGGAATAGTAAACTATAAACACACCTCAAACACACACCGAAACACTGAAACACTGAACACACCCACCCAAATGTGAATGTGCGATCTCTCCTCACTGGCACCCAATTATTCAGCTATACCTATCTGTCTGTAACTCTTCTCTAATTCCACAATCATTATATGTTTTTCGTATAATATCTCAAAAATCAAAACGAATCTTTATTCACGCACAACCCAACCGATGTGTTGTTATCGTTTTTCTGTCGTTGCCACCGCAATTGCCTTGTACAAAAAACTAGGGAGACTCGAAAACCGATATCTGGCAGCAAGAAAAGAATCTTTCGAAAGCCGCCAAAGTGCTCGGACAGAAAAAATCCCAACTGCATACATGTGATACGACTGCCAACAAAAAGGTAAAGGAAATAAGTCTCTCATCTCAAAATCTCAGCCAGATCAGCTCCAGTTCCTGTGATCAGCATCAATCCCTTGATTTGTTACCCCAAATGTTTTGTATTACTATAATGTACCTCCTAAGATTATTACTATTATGTACTGATGTTAAGCTTGCAGCTAACTGGGCACGTTATCCGCGCCCACTTCGTGCATTGGCTTTCCAAGCTTCACGCCGTCGATGGCTGGACAATCATGAACCGAGTTTCCCAGCTTCTTGGGTTTCCCGCCATCGACGGCCGCTAAGTTAGGCTTAAGTTGTTCCAGCTTTTTGCAATGCAATGTTCAATGGTTTCGTGTTTTTTTTAATCTGCAATGTTTACTTATGTTTAATTGAACACTAACGTTAACTTTTTCCTCTGAAACCCAACCAGATAGTCAATGGAGCTCCGATAGCTCAAGCAACAAATAGATTTAAATCACAATGCCCATTAATATTTCCACTCTCAAGCAATTTGGTAATGAAAATAGTTTCTATAATTTTTGTAAAGGCTTTTCCAATTGCTTGGATTGCAAATAATAATTTGGCTTAACAATCCCACACATAGTCTATTTCGACTACACCTAATATGTCAACTTTCATCGTTAGATTGCCGAGTGCATCAACATCATGAACAACATACTGAAACTTCTGTTCCGGTCGGATGTGGGATCCACGCACAACGACATTCGAGACATTATGATCATCCTGTTCCGCACCGTGATGAAGGCAGCTCACGCCCTGGACAGGGACACGGGATTGGTGGGCAAATTCTTTGCCATTATGCTGGGTATACTGCAGCGCATGGACGCCCAGCACTACGAGTACTTTGTGAAGGACTTGCACCAGCGCGGCGAGTTGAAGCACTTTGTCATAGAGATCCTTCTGGTATTTGAGGAGCTGGTGTCTCCGCACCAGAAAGCAGTGTTTCCGCGGGACTGGATGGACATGATTATGCACCAGAATACTGTGATTCTTGGTGCTCTGAAGCACCTCACCGTGGTCATTACGGACTACTTCTTGTGCCCGTTCGAGAAGCAGATCTGGTCGAACTTCTTCCAGTGCTCCATCGCCTTTCTGGTGCAATCACCGCTGCAATTGAATGACTTTAACGATAACAAGCGGCAAATTGTGTTCGCACGCTATCGTGACATCCGCAAGGACACGGCTATGGAGATCAGGAAGATGTGGTTCCAGCTGGGACAGCACAAACCCAAATTTGTGCCGCAGTTGGTGGAGAACATTCTGGAAATGAGCATGATACCGGAGAAGGAGCTGCGCCAGGAGACCATTCCCATCTTCTTCGACATGATGCAGTGCGAGTACTACAGCTCGCGTTTGGAGCTCGAAAGTTACGGCGATACCAAATTCAACAATGCCCATCACAAGGGTAACTTTTCCGACTTCAAGACGGCGATGATTGAGAAGTTGGATATCCTAATCGGGACTGGTAAGGGCGATGCCGAGTACAAGCACTTGTTTGAGACAATAATGCTCGAGCGCTGCGCTGCCCACAGCACGCTTAACGTGGATGGCACTGCCTTTGTGCAGATGGTAACCCGGCTGATGGACAAGCTGCTGGAGTACCGCTTTATAATCCAGGATGAGAGCAAGGAGAATCGCATGGCTTGCACCTTCTCGCTGCTGCAGTTCTATTCGGAGGTGGATCTCAAGGAGATGTACATCCGGTATGTCGACAAACTGTGCGCCCTGCACATGGAGTTCGAGAACTACACGGAGGCGGCATTCACGCTTAAGCTGCACACGGAACTGCTGCGTTGGACGGATACGGAGCTGTCGCACCAACTGCGCAGCTATCGGCACAGAACCTGCCGCACTCACCGGCAACTGAAGGAGGCGCTCTACTTCGAGATCATGGATTTCTTCGACAAGGGCAAACAGTGGGAGTGCGCCATCGATATGTGCAGGGTGCTGGCTCGCCAGTACGAGGAGGAGATCTTCGACTACCTTAAGCTGGCGGAACTTCTGAATCGCATGGCATTGTTCTATGAGAAGATCATCAAGGAGCTGCGCCACAATTCCGAATACTTCCGCGTGTGCTTCTATGGGCGGGGATTCCCGCGTTTTCTTCAGAACCGCGTCTACATCTTCCGTGGCAAGGAGTACGAGCGGCACAGTGACTTCTGCGCCCGTATGCTAGTGCAGCATCCGCAGGCCGAGCTCATGCAAACGCTGGAGGCTCCGGGCGAGGACATCACCAACAGTGATGGGCAGTACATACAGGTGAACAAGGTGGAGCCGATAATGGGTCAGGCATTCAACAAGTTCAACGATAAGATCATCAACAACGAAATCGTCAAATACTTCACCGCCAACAATGTGCAAAAGTTTCAGTTTTCGCGTCCCTTCCGGGACAGCCTGAACGGTGGAGACAGGGACGATGTACGAAATCTGTGGCTGGAGCGCACTGAGCTGCTCATCCGCTACCCTCTGCCGGGTATTCTGCGCTGGTTCCCCGTCATTGAGACCAATACTTTTAAAATCTCACCCCTGGAGCGGGCGGTCGAAATTATGAAGGACACGAACCGTGACATTCGGCAACTGGTGATACTGCACAAGAGTGACGAAAGTCTGCACATCAACCCGCTGAGTATGAAGCTTAATGGCATTGTGGATCCGGCTGTAATGGGTGGCTTTGCCAAGTACGAGGAAGCCTTCCTCACCGACGACTATTTGGAGCAGAATCCGGACGACAAGGAGTTGGTGGAAGAGCTCAAGGAACTGATTGCCAACCAGATTCCACTGCTCGATTTGGCTATTCAGCTACATCGCTTGCGGGCGCCTGACAGTCTGAAGGCTCTGCAGGAGCACCTGGAACGCTGTTTCGCCGACATGCAGCAGCATGTGGAGTTGCGCTATGGTCGCAAGTCCTGTGACCTCAAAATCGAACGCGACTCGGTGGTGATGCGACGTCCGAACTCCTTCCTGCCTCCGCTCTTCGATGGCAGCAACAATCGACACTCCGAAACCAGCATGGGATCTTCAGAGTAAGTGGGAATAATCTTTTGCTGATGGTGGTGACTAACTCCCGTCATATTTCCAATTGTAGCAGCGGCTTGTCGAAGTCAACATTTCTGCCGCGGCCACAGACCAATTCGATTAAGAACCCATTTTCCGGCCTAAGTTTCAACACTAGGTGAGTGCTTTCGATGATTTTGAGTTGTTTGGAATGCTTGTCCTAACCAAAACTCTTTTTAACTCTTTCTTCATGCTAACCGCTGGCTTTTAGTTTGAGACTCTAACATTATTTTGATTTCGTTTGATTTTTAAATGGCATTTTCTTTCGTTTTGTTTAATTATTTACGTTATGTTGCCTATCGTCTATGCTTACTTTGCTATGCCAACATGTCCAGGCCCAGTTTGGGACACTCGCCGAGCATCAAGAGCAACAAGTGCAAGGATAAGACTCCAAATAAGCGAAGAACCAAGGATGGAAAGGTGAAGGTAAGCAGTGTGTGGTAGTAGCCGTACATTCAACTTTTTCTAAAAACGATCTTAAACCACAGGAGCGTGAAGCCCATAGCCTGTCCAGCAGTCAATGGTACACGCCGCCATTGTCCACTATCACATCGACGCCGGAGAAGGAGATCAACGTATCCATAGCCTCGCTAGCGAGCACATCGAATAGTTCTTTAAGTGGTCCCAAGACGCCAGACCCTCATGTCCTGACAGAGGAGGTAAGTTTTAAACAACTGGATTACCTTACCATTATCTAACCCGTGCGATTGGTATCTACACAGCTAACCCCCAAGCGACCTCTGCGTTCGGAAATGGAGAAGGAGCGTCGACTCTCTCGTCCTGCCAGCATCGCTACGCCAACGGCCAGTATCAAGAATTTTCCTGACACGCGCTCCCTGTCAGAAAGCAGCAACCGCAACTCTGTTGGTAAGTGCTGGCTACAATTAATTAAGTATTAATTGCATACCTTAATATATATATTTAAATTCCTCCACAGAAACCACCGATTCCACATCAGAGGAGGACATTCGACCACCACCGTTGCCCGCCAAGGCACGTGACTCAACAGATTTTACCAGCCTGTCGCAAAACATGGATTGGACGCCGAATGGTTATGCGATGCTCAGCACTATTAGCAATACCAGCAGCAGCAGCATGAGCACCACCTCCACCCTGACGAAGACCAGTATTACAAACACCACGTACGAGTATTTGGAGACCACGAACTTCAGTTTGGTGGGTGCCATCGATGGAAACAAACCGCGTCCGCCGACGCCGCCACCGAAGCCATCGCGCCACAGCAAACACATTCCATAGGGTAGCGAGGGGCATCTATGAACCCCAGAAGCTTCCAGTGCAGCGCCATATATGTTCAAACGTTGTCGAGTGCCAAATATTCCTGTTACTACATGTATAGCCGGCAATCGAGCCTGTATCTACAGCCACAAAAACAGCAACGACCTTTGCCTCAACCTTCGACCGCCTACCAAATCAAGTGTCTTAAAAACGATCGCATTAGCATGTAAAATTCAGATTCCCGATAACTATGTTTAGGTGTTTGATTACGTTTAAATGATATTATGTTGAACATGTCATTTTTGTTTAGTTAAGCTTTTCGTCGTGTAATTTGTTTTAGAACAAACCCAAATGCTTGTCTTCCACAAGTACTAATCCATGTTGTACACATATATGTTGTACTTTAGATATCTACGATTAGATTTAAGCTGAAGTAATGTTGTAGAAAAACGTTGTACGTCTCTTATGTAAACAAGTGCCACAGTCTTTATGCAATAGCAATTAACATACACGAACCCTACGACCATATCTTCGATTTTACGAACTAAAAACGTGGTTTTAGCACAAATTTACTAACAAGTCAATTACAAAGTACTAATGTGAAACGAAATCTTGTAAGCTACATTTTTACACAATTTTTTGAGGAATGCAGAACTATTTACACTGTTTTTATACACTTCAGTATAGCCATAAAGTAGAGCAACTAAATATTGAGATTTATTCGTTAGGAATAGTATACGTATGAACGACGTGCATTGAAACCATAACGCACAATTATTTAAACAAGCGTTTGAATAATTAATTTTAGCCAAAATCACTGTTTAATTATGTTTTAAATGGATTCTGTGTAATTTTCGATCTGTGTATCGGCCAAAGATTAAGCAATAATAAAATACAAGTAAGCATGTAAAAGCTAAACAATTTTTGAGTCTGGAAATTTTATTTTAAAGATAAAACAATCTGTTTTTTTTTGGTTAAAAAGTTTATTCAATATATTTTTGTTTGGGTCTTGGGTTAGTAAAACGCGAAACCTGCCAAAATGAACACATTAACCAGGCTGGTTAAAAGTTGGTTATAAATAAATATTGTCAAGTAGATAATGTAAAAGATATAAGATATGTATAAAGAAAATCCATCCTGAAGTTGGGGCTTAGGTTTAGTAAATTTTAAAATGGCTTCAGTTTCCTCCTCGAAAAGGCACACAATAATACGGTTTGAAAATGCACGGAATGTTCGTTGTTCAGGGACAGCAGGGTCCTGAGATTTGAGACCAAGGTGTAAGAGAGTGGGAGAGAAAGGTGTCAGGAGCAGGATTAAACATCAACTCCACGGGATGAGTGCAGGTCCACGCATATCTTGGAGTTGCGATTCTGCTTCTGACTTATCTCTAGTACTTGGAACATCTCCTTGAGGGCCTCGCTGGTGCCCGTCTTGCGGCGATTGCGCCTTCGCAGGGTCACGCCTCCCGACTTAAACTCACGCATCAGAGCGTCAAGACCTGAAACAAAAAAGGTGAAAGGCAATGAGACCCAGGCTTTGTGGCCAAATTACAATAAGTCGCTACTAAAGCCGAACGAGCATGCGGTTAGATGTTAGCATAGGATTCAAGCATATCAGTGGCCCGAGGAGCAGTCAATACTCACCTACGTAATCGAGTAAGCTCGGGTCTTTAAAGGACTTTGGCTAGGTGGCAATTGGACATAAATCACGGACAGAGTCAAACGGGTTGATGCCGAGCACCATGTCGGGCACTCAGCAACTGTCACCGCCGACAAATGAAGTTGGACTCTGGTACAAGTCAATGGAAATATACGGTCTCCCATTCCTGCTCAAGATGTGTGTGTTTTCAGTGGGGGTTTTCAGCACGAGAGGACTGGCAGGACCAGGAAAAGTGGCGCAATAAAACACGGAAATATAAAACGCACAAATAATAATAATAAGCCATGCCTGGCCGCCCAGCAACGACAGTGCGGCTTGCGGTTCTGGAACGGTGCTACGGCCATGGCCCTTCCTCGTAAAAATAATAAATTGCGTCCTCTCCGTCCTCCATCGTCATCATCGTCGTCGAATTTGATACGGTCGGTCCTAGCTTGACAGTTTTGGGCGGGGTAGTGGAAATGGGCCAGGAACCAACATAAACCAAGGCAAGCGTAGTGTAGGAAAAATGCGAGAGCTGCGTTTAAAGCCAAAATTCAGGCGGGTTACCTTGGTGCCGGGCCAAGGAAGCCAGTCAAAAGGCTTTTGCTCCAGTTCTCCGGAAACTCGGCATGGCTCGGCAGAAACTTAAATCAAATTTAAGTTTTCAATGTATCGCCTGAAACCGGAAATGGCACTCAGACGCGCAGAGAGCTTTAGTGTCGAGCAGGATATTGACAAATGTGTGCGCCCCCGCACTACGAAACCAAAGACAATTCGTTTAAACCGTACTCTAGCGCACACACATAAGCCCGTAGATTCGGCAAAAAGGCAGGTCATGGAGGTCGGTCGGTCGCCCGTAGAAAGTGAAGCTGGTAGCAGGTATCTGGTATCTGGTGGCCATGGCAGCCACACCAGCAATGGCAGGCAGCAACTTGTTGTTATGTATACACACAGCGCACAGCCAGGCTTGGACAATATCAGCATTTCCATTCGCTTCGCTTCGCCTCGCCTCGCTTCGCTCCATCTCGTTCCGGTGTGGAACGCTTCATTTGTTTTTGCCTTCCCGCCGAGCAGGACGACGAGCTTGACTTGACGAGTGCGGCCAGGACACGAGCAGCGGCTGATGCCTAGCCGTAAAGCTGATGTACGGCTGGCTACCAGCTCAAACGCTTCACGTGCCTCAAGAGACGCGCGCGCGTTCACCGCTCCACTCCGCTCGCAAGGCGCTACGCAGTTGCATACAGCCAAGTTTTCTATTTGTGTGGATATATATCGGAATATTTCTATATATACGTATATATATGCGTATAAAGCGTCACATTCGTGGCTGCGTTTTTCTGGCTTCCAACAATAAGCGCGTTGATTGATTTCGATTTGAATGTGCGCTCGTTACGCATACGACTCGTGGTGCGCGCCAAAAAGCAGGCAACAGAAATGAAACCAGCGCCAAAACAAAACGGAAACGGAAGTGCTTAGTGACAGTGTACAGTGTCAGTGAAAGTGCGGGAGTGAGTAAGTGTGTGTGTGTGCCTAGCATGGCCCTGACATTGCTGTCTTGATCTGAAGTTTTTACCCCAAGTAAGTGGACGAACCAGGGATTACATGCATAAGCTATATCACCGCACTGTAATAACCTGTAGCTGCACATTCAGGACCAGCTACTGGATCAATATTTAATATATAGCACGTAGATACATATTTGCCAATGGTGTATGTAATGTAATCATGCATATCCTGCCTTGCTGCACACACGCACAAAAGGTTCAGCAACAACGTACATGGGTGTATTTACAATTTGATGCGGGTGTATGAGTTGATTTCATTTTCATTGAGCTTATCAGCAAGCCTGTCCTGCATGCGTATGATATCTCTATTTACAACATGACGATTTAAAGCGTGTTGTGTGTGTACATCTATATTTAATGTTTCCGCCATCCAAATAGATTCGTTCGCACAATTGTTTCATCGGTAAAAAAAATACGTACATTAAACGCAAAGATGGCCCACAAGTGCCATGTCAATGTAAACACCTTGCCCTCTATAAAGTACACACGTGTACATGTATTTATACTAGTACTATTTACTCAGCTTCACATTGTCCGTCATATGTATTATAAAGCGAGGACAAATAGACAAGCAATCAGTAAATGCAGCCTTACAGCATGGTAAAATTCAAAGCCTAATTAAGTTTCCACCAGCTTTTCACTGCGAGTGAACGCTTGACAAAATCGAGTATCCGAAAGCCAATTGAATTTCTGTACAATGATGTTATTATGGCAAGAGTGACAAATAATTAAAGCTTTTGTCAAACTTTTATAGCCCACATAAATATCGAAAGTTCAAGCCAAGCGTTAGAGAGCCTTTAGATTTATATTACTATTTATCATTGTATAGAAGGTAATGATACATCTGATCTAAAACTGGGCACCGTGCCTCTTGTGCTAATAATTCCAAATGATACCATGCCTAGGGCATCACTTACCGCTGCCTACCGCATCCCTGACCCCCTCAAAAAGCTGCCTGCAAACTTAATTAAGAAGTTGCTGCTGCTGCAGCAGTCGAGAGTGAATGGCACAAGTGGAGGGGGCGGCGGAGAGCCAGCCAGTGAAAGCCTGCATTGAGCCGTAAAAGAAGCCGACGTGTAGGTAAAATCAATTACAATCGCAGACGGGTTTGTGTGTTGCGTGAACGGAGGTTGGAGCAGAGGAGCAGGGGGGCAGGGGGCAGGAGGGAGGCTCAAACGGATGGATGAGTGGCGTGGGCGTAACTGACAATTGACAGCAACAAGTTGGGCGCTTCAAGCAGAGCGCCAGGACACGGCGACAATGGCAGGCACTTGTCAACGTACGGCTGGTTAGGATTAGCCGCAGACACATGGCTGGTAACATGAGTGTGGGGTGGGGAAATGGAAAATCTCCTGCTGACAGCTTTTTTCAGGCCAATTTCCCGAATTCACGCAGACAATGCAGGCAAACTAATCTGCTCACATCGATTCAGGCCAATGAAGGGCCTCGAACATCAAATAAAGTCTATTCAACTTGTGCATAGTTTTCCATACTCATGGGTCCAATGAGTTCATCTGGCACTCGAGCTCCTTGAAAGGCAAATATTTCAAACAATGGTAGAAAGTTTCTGGCCAGCAGCTCTAAAACTTTATTGAATTGCAAGCCCCTATGAAAGGTCCCTTAAGTAAAAATCGAATGAAGGCTGACCACCAATGACATTGTCGTAAAAGTGTGGCCCCAAAAGGGCGCAAAGAAAACGTCTTTGGGGGTCATCGGTGTGACATTGACACTTTCTCCCACCCACTGAAACACACACAAACTCTATGGTGCTGGTCTTTGAAAACTAGACAAGTGGAAAGCAGTTTGATTCTGGATCGGTTGGATTACATACCTGTTGCAGCCTCGGCCTGTACCTGATGCTTCACATTTTCGATGATCTTGTCGCCGCTGTTCTTGCGCAAGCTATGTCCGGCAATATGGTCACTCAGGCTGCCACCGCCAGCCGCCACCAAGCCCCCGAGAGGAAAAAGCTTTCCTGCCATTGGAGGAGGGGGTGGCGGTGGCGGAGCGGCCAGCGACTTTTGCTCAGACTGCTGATAGTGCGCCAGTTGCTCCTCGGCACGATCAGCACGCGTGACTGCCTCGCGCAGCTGCTCCTCGAGTATCTCCAACTTAAGTTGTAATTTTTTTAGTTCATCGTTAGTAGTTTTGGCTATAGCCGCATCCATTAGATTTTGCTACAAATGCAAGAAACAAGAACAAGGGTAGAACGGGGCGGGCGAGCAGGAGCAGGAAGAGATTGGGTAGTGTAGTGTAAGAAGATTAGTAGATCATAGATCATAGGCAACTAGTTAGTGCATCGAAAGCCAGGGGATCGTGGTGAGTGGGTGAAAGCGGCGCACGGCAAGCGAGTGGCTTACGTGTCTCGGCTGGTATTTTGATAGAGGAAAGAAGAAAGGTTGACCCGGCACCAAGAATAGGGAACAACAACACGCCCAGCTGGCCGCATTCCATGCATTTTTCAGATCGTATTATACATGTGCAGTGGGGGAATCACCTCCACCAGCTGATCTTGTTGTGATTCAGTTGCTCTTGAAGATGTTCGAGAACGGCTTGAAAATATCAAACACGCTGCGTGTTTGCTAAGGGATTGACAGATGGACAGAAGAGATAGTTTGATGGCCATAGATCAAGTGCAAAATCAAAGAGTAACCAGAACTTGGGACTAACCATTTCCACAATTCGCTCGTTGTGCTCTCTGGCCTGCTGCTGCACCTGGTCCTGGATCTGCTCGAACTCCACCTGCTCGTTTAGCACGCTGGACGACGTGCTGGTCCTGGATCCTGGCTGGCCATCGGTCAGATCTCGAGTCTTCGCAGTGAGCTCATCATTGCGCTGCTTCAACTTGATGAGGGCAGCTTCCATTCTGTAACGATATTTGGTTTACTTCTCAGTCTTGTTTAGAATATAATAATAAGCTCACTTTTGGCTAGTTTCCACGCTCTCCTTCATGTTTTCGGTCAGCAACTTGGCCACTTTGGTCAAGTTACTGTTTTCCGTTCGCAGTGCTTCGTTTTCCTCCTCCATTGCGTGTTGCTATGACAAGAATGAGAAACGAATGCTAATTATAACCGATAGTCATAGATGATTAAACTGAGAAATCTGTTCCTCGCATACACAGTATATACACGTAATATAAATAAGTTATAGAAGCGGGTTTAACCATCCATCCTACCTGCTCCAACAGCTCGGCCATCTTTTCGTTGGCCTCGTACAACTGCAGCTCCACAGAATTGGTGGTATTTTTGAGAGTCAAAAACTCATCGGCCAGTCGCTCCACCAGGCCGCTGGTAATGGGCACCCCTTCCGAGTTGACATCAACCAGACTGTCCAGCTCCTGAGCTCCGATACTGTCAGCACTGTCTGCGCTGCCCGACTGCAGGATCTTAAAGAGCTTTCGCTTAAGTTCCACGGAACCGAGCACCGGACGTGGAGCTATTGGAGGTGCCTGATCCTGCTGCTTCTCGCGAATATGCTCCAGCTCGCTGGTGAGACTACAAACAGAGATAAATAATTCAATGAAAAAATGTATACCTTTGTTTGTGCATTTACAAACGTACTTGTGAATTTGATCGACCTTCATTTTGTGCAGCTTGTCTAAAGCGTTTCGTTCGTTGAGAGCCTTGTTGAACTTGGAGCTCAGCTCCTTGATTTGGGTCTCGAAGTTGGTCTGCTGCTGCTGCAGTGATTCCAGTGCAGCGCACATCTTCTCATGCTGAGCCTGCTGCTCCTCCTGAGTGGTTTTATCTGTAGGAGGTTTAAGATGCAGTTTTCTTTATCGGTAAGAATATTTTAAAGTAAACTTACGGGTCTCGATCTCCAGCTTAAGTGCCTTGTTCTCCTCCCGAAGGGCAATGTTGTCCTCCAGCAAAGTAAACATATCGTGCTCTGGGTCCTGCTCGTTGTAGTCCGGCTCCCTCACGCGACTTCGACTGCGTGTCTTGGCCTCCTGGGTGCGGAACTTGGCCACCGGAATGCGCCCACGTCGCTCCATTGTTCTGAAGATTTATGCCCTGATAGGAGAGTAAAATATAGTTATAATTAATAATTGTATAGTGGAGTATAGGTACAACAACTTTGCTTACGTTTTGCCTGCGCACAAGCCTTAAAGCCAAATCCATAACCTCTTATGCTAAGCAATGCAAATGGAACTTAATGCTGCCATCACCAAAAGATGAATGTTTTAGGTGTGTGGGATGCGATTTGATGAGGGTGATGGGTAAATGGGAATTGCTATGGATGGAAGTGTGTGTGTTGCATGCCTCGAATGTGACCAAGTGTTCCTGGGGAGGGGGCCCACATTGAAACGCCTTGGAGTTTTACTTTTCGATTTTATTATTTGCTGTTTACAATTTCTTCTTGATTTCTGTTTAATCTTGCCTTAAACGCCCATTTCTCCTGTCTCCCTATTTTGCCCTGGGTGCCGCATGTGTGTGCTTCTGCCGGGTTTTTTGTATTCTACTCGCTCGGATTCTGTTGTTGCTTTCCTCAATCTTCAGCTTGAACTGCTAAAAATGCAGGACACCAGTTTGCCTTGGTTAAATTAATACCAGAAGTTGGCCGAAAGCATTTGGAATGCCTGCCGAAAGTTGCTACGAAACTAGTTAAAGTGCCACGCCCACTGCTCGATTTAAGCTTATAAATGGTTTAGCTTGGCTTTAGAAATATTTGCTTGTTAGTGCAGAAGCGATTCTTTTACGTCCTTTTGCTCGTTTTTTTTTCCTTTTGTTTTGCAATTTTTGTCAATTCTTAACTATTTTAATTTAACTGTGTTTCTGCATTGGTTTTCATGTTTTGTGTTTTTTGTTTCTTTTGCTAATTACTTATGCGTACAATTTCCTTTGCTTTTGCCGTAAATCAATTTCATATTTTGTCACTTGTAGTGTAAAAATAAAAAAACCTAAAGTTTATACACAAATTCTCGAGTCTAGTACAACTCATTTTTCTTTTTGCTACATTTGTTAGTTGCCACGCTTTAAATATTTTATATATAAATTTATGAGATTGAGTTTTTGTTTTTGTTTTTCAATTTAGTTGTATGTTTTTTCGTTCAATTTTATAAAAATAACTAATTAAAGGCGGCTTAGAGCTCTTTGTTTTTGCTTTTTCTCTCGTTACCTTGTTGTGTATGCTTCTACGCTTGATTAATCTTTTTTTGTTTAATTTGGTTTAAATAGCTATATATTGGGTTTTATATATTTTTTTGAAATTAATATTACTGTATTTTTTTTCTTTTTACAGCTAATTTTAAGATTTATCTTTGGATAATCATGCTTTGTGTGCTAAATACTTTACATGTCTTTACGAATTTTATAATTTACATTTTTTTTTAGTATACGTACGTATAATTTTGTATAAATTAATATTGTTTTAATTCATTTATATATATTTGATTTAATATACGTGAAATTTCTGAGTCGAACAAGAAGCCTCAGATTTGAGATTGGAAATACAGATCTGTTGGGAAGAGGGGGGTAATTTTCATATAGGTTTTGAGCCATTTGTATTGAAAATAGATAAATTAATGTTGGTAGTTGTTTATAATAAATCAAACAAAACGAAGTTCATAAAGCTTTGTACTGAAAGGTAAAATAAACAAAATTCTGTTTAAAGTCTAGAAAAGTATGCTAAGCTACGCACCTAGTTCTATAAATGATGTCCGCTTTAATTTTAATGTTTAACGAAATACTGTGGGTTTACAAAAATGAATAGTCCATATGTAAATGTACATAAATATATTTCTTTACCCAATTCACATTGGGTAAGGCATTGTCAGAATTTGATTTCTTGAAAATATTTTTCGACATCGTAGATTCAGTTTTACATAGTTTTGCAATTTTTTTTTTGGTTTTTTTTTTTATTCTTTTGATACGAGTAATGTGTAAATATGTTTATCTTTGAGTTGAATTATGACCAAGTCATAAAAAGGGAATAATCTTAGCTTTTTTAAGGAACGTGTTGTGATACAAATGAAATGGATAAGTTTTAGGTTCGCAAAGAAATCTGTGTATAAAAACAAAGAATTTTCGTCTCGACAGATCTATTCATCGTGCAACATATAAGTGTGTGCCATCTTCATTTCGACAGATATATTCCTCGTATTTAACAAATAAATGTGTTAGAGAGACACCTGACATATGCCGGCCTGTGTGTTGCAAGATTGACATGTGAAATTTTCAAATGATCGTTTGAGTTTTGTTAATGACTTCGACACCTACGACCGCGCCTAGTCTAAGGATTGGTTTCAAACGATGTTGCCTTATGGAACAGTTTGTGGTTGAGTGTTTGCTTCGTTGTGGTTATGGGTTTCATTGCAATCGGATGGTTGCTGGTTGGTGTTCTCATGGATCTCATCTACATCTCCTCGATGAAACCGCGCAGCTTGTCAATGAATGGGCGACGGTAGGCTCTCGAATGTGCCATCTCTAGCTTATACCACTTGTCGAACGACTCCTTGGGGATCACCTCGCTCTCGTACAGCACGCTGAACGTGCTGCAGATAGTTTCGCCGGCGGCCATCTCGTCCTCGAACTCGGTCATAAAGTGCTGCTGCAGAGAGTCCACAGCCTCGTCAATGCAAGCGATCTCCAGCGCCTCCTGGGCGTCGATACACAGTCGCAGTAGTGGAGTGCAACAGCTCCGGAAGCTCTCGGTGTTCAGCTGCAGCGGTCTAGAGTTGCCGCCGCTCTTGTTGTTGTTGTGGGTATTTGTCATCACAGTCAGGGCGAAATCACAGCACAGGAATCTAGTGAGCTGCCTCACAAAGTTGTCATTGATGGCTACATTGGTGTTTATGTAGTCGATGGCCATGTCGCAGGACATTGCTAGCAGGTGTCTAATCCGCTCTACGTGCTCCACCGGCGAACGTGGAGTTGCGGGCGCCTTAGCTTTGCCATGTCCTTGACTCTGTCCGGGTCCGTTGTCAAGAAAGTAAAAACTATGCGACTGCACAAACTCCCGGTACTTGCGCACGTCGCTCCAGAAAAGCTGACCTCGATCAAGCTTGTAGTCGTTGTGCCACAACTTGCGGGCATAGGCAGCTCCGAATTCATGAACAAAGTAGCTGACGAAGGCGTACACAAACCGCTCGGCAAAGAAGAAGTCATCCAGCCAGCGTCGCTGCCAAATATCTTTTAGGTCCAATTGGCCCGAGTGTATGATGGGTCCCAGGAACTCGAATACATATCCCCAGCCGTTTGGTACATCCACCAGTAGATCGGGAAAATCGTCGCCGAACCGAGAGTACGCCTGTTCGAAAATATCCTTCTCCACGGCTTCCTTGTCCATCAGGTAAGCAAAGACATTGCCGCAGGCCTGCCGCTGTTGACGCTTCACCGTAGACTTGTGCAGGTAGTCAGTCAGTAAATAGAGCAAAGTCTTCGATTGTTGCGAGCCGCTATGCGAACGCCATATGCTCAGCACTTCCGGTTGCCAGTCGCGTGTGTTGAGAGCCTCCTCGACAAGCTTTATAATGAGCTCCTGGCATTGCTTACCATCGAATGCGTCATCTACTTCCGCATTGCTTCTGTTACCGCCTGCAGGGGCAATGGCAGTGCCCATGGCCGTCGGAGGCTGCTGATACGGCAAGAATCTGTAGTTTTGCCCCGGTCGTTTCAACAAGGACGTAGGCGGAGGCGCAGTTGATGCATTCACTTGCGTCGAACTGACCGGACGGTTACCGGCATTGCGCCACTGGTAGTGCGAAGAGTTGCCTAGCTTAGCAATCGAATCGTCGGTGGCACTGCTGTTGCTAAATCGCAACTTGCTGGGATCTATGCTCAGGGTCTGATTCTCGTGATGCTGTTTGTTCGGCATCTTCTGCATGAAATAGTTTCCGCCATCGTGACCGTGCTGGCTATGATGCTTTTGCTGCTGGTGATGGGTCGACTGCTGGTGCTGATTCATTCCACCTCCACGCCCACTACTAGTGCTGTGGTGGGACTGATCCTTAGAGTCGTCGTGCTGCTTGTGCCGCTGACCGCGTCCGGCCTGCTGTCCTGACTGATGCGTTGCCGGCTGATCCCAGTTGCGTAGCCTCAGGTCGAGCACATCTTGCATCATAAACCGCACCCGACTGCTGATCTTGATGTGGACCTGTTGGCGATGCGACGTTCCTCGAGAACGGTTTATAATGTCCTGGATGCGGCGAAATATTTTCTCAATGCGATCCCTCAGCTGGTATTGCTCCGGCAGACTAGCTTCCAACAGATGGCCAACAGTAGTCAGTAGCTTGCACATATACTCCAGTTTCTCCTCACACCCGTGTTCGAGTAGCGACTCCACGCAATTGAGAACTCGATCGTTGGTCAGCGACTGCAGCTTAAAGAGCTCGCCTATGAATCGAACAGTGCCCCAAGCTCGTCGTCTGAACTGGTATTCTAGATCCTCCATTTCGGCGCGCAGCTCCGCTTTTCTTGCTGGGTCTGAGCACTGGCTGATGCGCTCCATTGTTGGCTGCAGCTTTTTGGACTTTGCGTTGGCATCATTTACATTTGATTCAAACTCATGCTGAATGCGTGTGATCAACGAGCTGGTGAAAAGGGACTTGTTTTCGGCCTTGATTTCGTGGAAAAGTACCTTGCAGAAGCGGGCATATGTGGGTGCAAAGTTCGGTTCACTAATTGTCTTCTCAAAGATCAGCAGCATGACCTGAAATAAATTTATCGACACAAGTTGTCAATTAGTTTTCAATAATAATAATATCAAAATATTAAGTTTAATGCATATACGTATGTATGTACATATGAAACTTACGTTTGTCATTTTAGCCTCATTGTCCATCTTGATACTGGACATCTCCTTAAGCAGCACCTCAAAGTTATCCGGCGTAAGTTTGTTGAGAATACCGCGCACCTTTTTCAGCACTCCCTCGACGTCGTCGTCTTCATCCTGACCACCGGCCATTGAAACGCGACGCAGAGTACCCGGTTGCCATGCATTCTCGCACTCGGATAGCTTGATCTCCTCCTTAAGAGATAGCTGCACCCGAATGATGTCCGTGTGCCGCTGACTGGAGCTCGAGATTCCACCTCCTCCGCCACTTCCAATGTTGCCCATACCACTGGAGCCGCCCATTTGCTGATGTCCGTCGTGGTGCTTCTTGTTGGGTCCGTGACCACGACCACGCTTACCGGGCACATAGTCCAATGATTCGTTGAAGCTCATATGCTGGTACTGCTGGATGTGCTGGCCGTGACCGTGGTGCTGTTGCGGCTGCTGTTGGCGCGACACGAACAGCTGAGAGATGCAGTCGCCTTTCTGGCAGGGCACCAGAGGTGGCTTACGTGAGTCTCTTCGCTTGGAAAGCTCACGTAGGGTTTCAATGCTGTAGCGATAGTTCTTGGGGACCTGGGGAGCGGGACTCGGGCTGGTGCTCTCCGACTTCAGCCCTTTTGATTGACTACTTTTGGGGGAGCCCGGTCCCGAGTCGGATGTCTCATGTACCGGAGAGCTTTTCTTGCTTCCAGCTTCCTTCTCTCCAGAAATTGGTTCGCTAACCTTGGGAGCACAGTCCACATTATCTGCACTCCTGCTGCTTTGCGAAGAGTCGTCCTCCGCGGCCTTACTGATCGTCGAACTCGACCATGTGGAGCTGCATATGAAACCTGTGTCGTGGCGTGGCTCCTCATGAAAATCACCGAACTTGATTTCGACCTCGACATTCTCCTCCGTATTGGCCACTCCCACAGAGCTCACCGGAACTGGCTCATCTTCCTCGCAAACGGAGCTGCTACTGTTGAGGAATTGCAGCTGTTGCGTCTCCGAGGGCGCGACGGATGTGTTGGGGCTGTCCTTCTGCAGGAACTTAGCCACAATCTCTTCGTTGGCTAAATGCTTTTCCGACTTTCCTCCGGTAACATTCGACATGCTGTCGTCTTTGCTGTCAGCTGGGAAAACAAAACATTTTTATTTTAATTTAACTAATGCAAAGTGACGCCTTTTGTAAAACTCATAAAATCTATTCATGATCACGAAAAATAAAATTCTTAGGAAATGCAATTCCTAAAAAAAAAAAGCGCGCACAATTCATAGCTACGTTGAAAAAGCTTCTGCACAGATTCCATTCGGTATATAAACAGTTATCGATAATTTCTCGGAAAAGAACTAGAAGACCATTTTTTTTGTTTCTTAAGTAATTTTTACTCACATTCAGGATCGCTGTCCACCTCAGCGTCGATGCCATCCTCATTATTGTTGTTGTTGTTGCTCGTCAATTGCTCCTTGGGACTGAGCATGGGTTTTTTGTCTCTTAGAATAGAACTTACTTTAGGATTATTACTAGTTGCACTAAGCGTATCAGTCGTCGGTTGCGCCGTCGCCTTGTCATCGACAGCCGCCGTTCCTTGTTTGGTTGTGGGTGCTGTTGCCGTGGTTGTGGTCAGTGTGGTTATTGATGTTGTAGTCACTGTGGCAGCATTGTTGTTAATTGTGTTCATTTCAGGCGCGGCGTTGCCATTGCCATTGCCAGTGCCCTTGCCATTGTTGTTCTGGCCTTGAGTGCTTGTGGTGCTTGTTATCGAGGATTTCTGTTTTTTCTTCTCCAGCTCCTTGGCCCGTTTTTGGGCCTTTTTCTGCTTCTTGGAGCTGGTAGTGTTGGTTATGTTTGTGGTGCCGGCTAGCAGCGTAACGGCGGCCGAGATTCGTGATGCAGTCGGTGGTAATGCTGCAGTTGATGGTCTTCCTGGAATCTGCTTTCCCTGCTGCAGATTGTTAACAGGCTGCTGTTGAAGCTGCCTGGATGCGTGGGTCGGTGTCGATGCTGTTGACGAGGAGGCACCCGAGCTGGTCGTAGTCGAGGTGGCTGCTTGAACACTCGACTTCCTGTTGGGTGAACCCGTTGTTGTCTTCGCCGGCGCTGGAACAGCTGTGGTAGCTATCGACTTGGTTGGCTTCTGCTGGGCGACACGCGAAGCTGGTGGCGGTGTCGAGGGTCCAGCTGGTGTTTGCATCGACTGGCCTCTGGTCAGGATGGAGATGCCTGAGCAACTGCTGGCTGCTGCCTCAGCAACGTCATTTGCAATGGATGTGGGTGTAGCTGTACCTGCGAGCAATGAATTTAGTCGACGTTAAAGGATTAAACTTCACAATACATACTTTGTTTGTTGGCCGATTTGGGACGCTGTTTTTTGGCTTGCTCTTGGAAAAGAACTGGCTGCTGAGATGCGTCGGTTGCATCGGGCAGATTTAAATCCGATTGTACCAGCGGCAGGCTATCGTGGGTCTCCGTGACATTGTCCACTGCAAGAGGAATCATTAGAGTTTGACACTTGAAGCCCGGCTAACTTCAATTTTGAGGAATATTTCTAACTTTTTATTGAAAACGATACTGAGATGCTTCACTTCGTTTACAAATATGTTACTGAAATAAAATATGGCCATTTTTTTATGAACTCACCGTCACTATACTGCCAGAAGCTTAGATGGTCTTCTGTGTTGCCCGAATGTGCGAGAATGTCTTTCACAATAACGCTGATCTGATCTTTATCCGTTGTTTTGGGTGGTGGTGATTGTGTGACAGATTCCGGACCCACAGATTCTTCGCTGTACAGCGCCTCTGGCACCTTCTCCAAGGAAACAGACTGACTGATAGATGTCGCCGACTTCACAGTCTGCATCTGCTGATCGACCATTGCGCCAGACAACAGCGATGACGCCGAGCCAGAGTCCATAAGGATGGGCGCCTGGTACAGGCACATGGTACTATCCGAGTCCAGAGCTGTATCCAGAGCTGTGTGCTGTGTTAGTGTCGAGTTTGAGTCCTTTTTTATAAAAACCGATCTTTTCCATCCATCCATCACATTCTCCATGGTATCAGGATGGATGATGGGAATGGCGTATTTGCGCTTGCATACCTTATCGCTGTTGGCCCCCAGTTGCGGTGCTGCTGTTACTGGAGGAGTTGGAAGCGAGGTGGTTGAAAAGCCACTGGCCACCGCGGGAACTCCAGTCACACTTGGGACACTTGGTAAGGTGGTGGCGCTGTTGCTCTGCAAATGCGGAGCAAATGTGTGCAACCCGCCTGGCGCTTGAGGTGGCGGAGCCGGCATTCCAGCCGGAGCCAAAATGGGGGTCGTCATCCCGGCTGGCGTTCCCAATGCCAAACCGGGCATAAAGGGGTGCGGCAGATGAAAAGCAGCAGCTCCGTTCAGGGCACCGCTGCGCGAGTTCATCATGGGAGCCACAGTGGTCGGAGCGGGGCGTTGGGCATTTCCCGGGGCCATGGCATATGCGGTAAAGTAGTTGGCATGCTGGGCGGTGGGTGTTGACCTTTGCCCTCCGCGCATATTGCCACGATGTGTATTGGCACCACTAACCACATTGTTTCCAGCAGTGTTCTGAGTGGTCGGCCCAAGTTGGTAGTAAGTTATCGGCTGCGCTTGGCCAGCTCCCGTTGCACCGCCTGGACCTTGTTGTTGACCATTTGGCGGAAGCGGTTTCTGTTGTGAATGAGGTGGCGCAGTCGCATAGAATGGAGCTCCAGCCGCTCCGTTAGTGGGAAAGGTCACAGCCGGCTGCATGCTCATCAGAGGTCCGGTCGGATTAAAGGGTATATAGGCTGCGGAAATGTAGGGGGCACCCGCTCCACCCGCATTTCCGCCGGCAGGTGCGATCAGGCCAGCTGATTGTGGGAAGTGGGGTGGTAGAGTTGGGTTGCTCAGCGCACGGGATAGATTTGCGCCAGGCGCCACGCCATTTGCTCCACCATGATGACCACCACTGAGGGGATGTACCAACGAGTTGGAGCTGGCGGCGGCGCTCAGTTGGAGGGCAGCGCCGCCGCCATTGGCATTGTTGTTAACCGCCGCGGAATGGGCGGCGTAGGACGGCTGGGTATTGTAGAAGAGAACCGGCTGATGATGCGCCTGGGCCTGCGCTTGCACCTGCTGCTGTTGTTGCTGTTGGATGTGCTGCTGGAGATGGGCGGCGGCGGCAGCTTGTTGTTGGTGTTGCTGTTGCAGCAAGTGTTGCTGCTGGTGGTGGTGCAGACCGCTGTGGTTCGGGACGAACACTGTGTGGGACTGCTGCTGCTCCTGCTGCTGCTGTTGCTGCTGCTGGAGGTGATGGTGATGCGAGTGCGCCGTCTGGTGATGCTGGGCTTGATGGTTGTGGTTCTGCTGATGTGTCGACTGTGGCCTGGTTCCCTTCCCACCCCCTCCCTGTTGTGGGAACATAGGAGGACCTTCGAAGGATCTGCACACGCACACAATCGCACGGTCACACGCACAGGCACAGGCATAGGCACAGGCACACACGGAGAGTTAAGAAAACCGCGGCCGGAGCAAAACAGATGTACAAATCGTAATGTTAGTAAGATGGAAATGAAAGTGAAAATGGAGATGGTGATGGCGATGTGGGGAAATGCTTGGCGTATTAGGGTTCCAGTCAAAGCCGTGAATACATGCGAATGAGAGTTACATCAAATGTGTGAAAAAGCAACCAAAAATCAGCATGCAAATCAGCAAATCATGTGTTTAGATCTTATGACTAAGGGCTATTTAACGAATGCACTCCCTCTTTTACCCTTTCTTTTCTCGCAGTTTTTTTCAATCAATTGAGCTCGTTAATTGGAATGTGGTGTATGATGTCACTCGCGGGACGTGTATACATCCAAAATGCTTTCGAAGATGGCTCGACACCTTATCGTCGGTTTTATCAATGGACTAGTCACTTGCGCAGCCCAAATACACGTAGATAGGTGACACACAGTAACAAGTGGCGCTATTAGTCAGTACTGGCCTTAAAGCGGAACAACACAAAGGCAGCCACAAAGAAGCAGCTGCCAGTGGGCGTGGGAGGTGAGCTATGGTCTGCTGTCGTCTGTATGGCTACAACCAGTTTGGCATTCCGTCAGCACTTCCAGCGGCACAGTGGAGACCGCCAGAACTAGATCACTTAAAACTGTTTACGATATGATTTTTTCTTTAGTTTTGATACGACCAAACGGAATTTCATTGTTGTTTTGTTAAGCAAGCGTACAATGCTGATTGATAAGAATATGACGACGAACATTGGACAGTATTCACTGTGCTGTGCTCTCTGCAGCTCTCTGCTGGCCTAGAAAACCCAACTCCGATGCAGTTTGCGGCCAAGCACCTCCATGCCAGAAGAAACCTGTTTTCCAGAAGAAGTTGGCGATGCAGCTCGAGTTCGTGCCTGCCTCTTTTCACTCGATGCCTCGATGGCACGGAAAACGAAAACCTGGCTGGCAGATAGGCTCACTTGTTTCATGATTGTTTGTAAACAAAACCAGTTGGACCGACGAGTGGGTGCTGCTCTAATTGGGACCGCGATCGCTTATTGGGAGTGCATTCGTACTGGAGATAGTGTGCAGTGGTAGGGTGAGCATTAAACTAATAAACCAACAAGTAATGCAAATTGTTTAAACAAGCAAACAAAAACTCGGATGGGAGTGAGTTGTAAGTCAGATTTCAAAACTTACCGCTTCCTGTGCTGCTGTTTTCCTTGGGGATTCCCCGCTCGTTTGGTAGATGTGATGATGCTAAGTGTATTCGATAAATCCTATTGCTTAGTTCGCCGCCTCAGGGCCAATGATAACGTTGAGATCCTAGGGTGGACCTGCCTTTAAGCCTATCCGGCTTCACTTGACACCTGGTCAAGCTCTACGCCTCCTCCTGCTGCTGCTTATTTGCTCCTTCGCTGACTATACGATTTCTTCCTACTTCCCGTGGACACTCGTCGTCGTGGTGATTGGCTCTATCCGGAATACTCCAATAGCTCAGATATTCCATGTATAAAAATACGCCAATTCTACGATGCACATGCACATCCACATTTGTGCAGACGGACGAGGGGCACGTACACGTACATGCGTACAAAAATATACAAAATAACGTACGGCTAGTGCTAAAATTTCACGGTAATTTGTTCTGTAATTAAAGGCGTTAGAGGAAGATGAAACGTATGCTTAAATTTTGCAATTACGAGGAATCAAAATTACAATTTGATTACAATACTCTGAAATCCCGAGCAGCGCCTGCTACGAATTTATTCCCTCTCCTTGTCCAGCTGAGCAGCCTCAGCCCAGGATTGAGAATGTGAAATGGGCAGGCAAGTGCCAATTCGTATTTTGAGGCTGCTGGCAAGGGGAATTCAGTTTTTCACTTTTGAACTTTTTCACTTTTCCAGCTAATACTTATTCCTGCGAATGCGAGGCGTTGGTTTTTGTTTTTTGGCCGTTTTGCCTTTTCGCCGTTCGCTTTTTTTTTTGCGCTCTCTCTGTCTCTGTCTGGCCGTCAGTACTTACCGTTCCGCTCCTGCTCGCTCGCACGCCCTCTCGCTCGCGCACCACACACAAAAACTGAGGAAGGAAACAAAAAAAAATGCAGTTCCACGCGGGGAACACGCCAAAAAGTTGCTCTGGCACTGCGCCTTTACATCAGTGCATCGTCTGCTTCACCTCGTTATGTATACGCGGCTCACTATCAGTTACAAACAATTTTGTAATGTAAATAGTCTGCTGAAACACGTCCGTTCCGTTTGATGAAATCAGAGTGACCGTTGCGCTTAGAGATGAAACACAAATCGATGGCGGCAGCATCGATGTCTTCGCAGCGAATATCGATTGTGAATGTTCCAGAAATATACCGCATTTGTATGCAATATCTTAGTGCGTCCTCGAACCTTGGTTGAGAACTTTGATTCAAGTTTGGCGGATAATTTTTTAAATGCTTGTTAACATCAAAATAATCCTTCACATGCGCAGAATTCGTTTTCCATTCCATTCGCAACTTCCGGATTACCTCCCCTTAATGCTCTTAGACTCCCCTCCATGGAGAAATTGCAGTGTTTACGCGCTTGTAGTAAAAGTTTTGCGCTTTCTATTTTGCCGGATGCGCAACGCCCTCTTCCCACATAATCCCCTACCCGTCACCTTCACCTCACTCTAGTATCCGTTTTTCCAATGCTATTCCCTTGTCTACTTATTATTCCTTATCTAACTATACACTATGGCCAAAACTTTAAAGTTAAATGAGTGCAAGAATGAGCTCTGTGCCTTCTTGCGGCCGTTTAAAAAAATAATATACACAGAGTGTCCACAAACAGGATCTGAAAGGATTATTTGGTGGTTGGCAATGTAAAGGGACTAGACCGCAAATGCAAATATTTTAACTTGGCACAACGAAACCGCATACGGACAGTCCGTTTTTCCATACAGTCGTGAAGTCATTTGCAATGCTTGTTTTCCTGTGCGTACTGTCATGTTTTTGTGGCCTTTGCGGTTGCACTAAAGACAGTGTGGGGACAACAAATAAAAAAACGCAGGAGGCTCTGACATTATTTAAATTATTTTGCGCTCAGCTCAACCACTTTGAATTTAACGGTCGCAGAGTGCGCCACCTGGGCGGCAGTGTTTGAAAATAAAATTTCAAAATGATATTGAATCCGCTATTGCTGAATTTTTGGTCATTTAGGATAAGATATTTAAAGGAAATGGTAAATTTATTATTTGTATTATAATAAGGAAGAGAACAGAATAATTCATTCTGAAGACTTATTTTATATTTTAAAACATTGTGTTTTTAAAATTAAAATTAGACTGATAAAGTAAAACCCCCTTACAGAAGCCCCTGCTTTGCGGTATATTTCCAAGCTTACGTGATTTCATTTGGTATTTCTTCCAGCACCGAATGGTATCTTACGGGAACGCGAGTGCAGCCACACCAAAAGCGAATTCCGTTGCTCCCGCTGCGGTCACACTAAGTCTGAAGCTCGATTCGCCCCGACGCGCGTAACGCTTTTTTCCCGCATCACTTTCCTCCACTTTGGCGCTGAAAAAATCTGCACAACAAAAAAGGATGCACCAAACCGAATTTGCAACCAACTGCACCTAAGCCGGATACCGAAATCAACTATTATTTTACCGATCCACGTTTAGCATCCATGTAGAAACGAATAAAAAATTAGTGCGCGAACTAAAATCCCGTTAAAACGAGAATGGGCCTAGCCCAAAATAAAACTTTTTCGTTTAATTTTCAACGTTTATTTAACACAATCAATTAAAACATAACCAAAACACAAGATTTACTTTAAGTAAATTGCGTTCAAGCCCGACTACAATAAATATAAATGTGAAAATTGTGCAATAATTAGAGAAATTTCTAAAAGAAGTTCTTAAGTGCGTTATTCGTAAATTGCATTATTGCGAATGCAAAAAGCAAATGTTATGTAACTTAAAGTTACAAGCTAAAACATACAAAAAGTAAACCGCAAACAAATAACCAACTAAATCGCAGTACATACAGATAAATGTATATATATAGCGAAGGCATGTGTGTATATAAAGGAGTTTGAGACCTCGAAACAAGGACTTCGCCAAGGACTACGGATTACACTTTGCCGCCAAGTTCTTTGGTTGGCTTGAAGGAAACCCACCAAAAATTAAGAAAACCTAATCTGAAACAAAGTCGAAGCGCGGAACTCCGAACGCCCACCTGAGCACCACCCCCCCGCCCGGAAGCACCTGTGCCCGGAAAACCAGAACCCCGGGCATTCGCACCCACGCACGCAAGCGCAGGATTCTGGGAACCGTCGAAAGCAACCAAAAGTTCGACAGGAGTGGACAAAATTTCGGGAGCTAACGAAATTACTTTTGCTTTGATTCCGCCTTTTGTTTCAATCGCCATCGCCCAGCCGAAAATGTGGAGGGAAGCGAGCAGGTTGGTCAGGGAAACCACCTCGTGGAAAACGCGTCGTCAGGGACAAGCGGAAGCCCCATCAGCAGCAGTAGCAACAATAAAACCATCGACCAGGAGGAGCACGCCGACCGCACGAGGATTACCCATCATCTTCACATGGTCGCAGCTCGCTGTTGTTGCTGCTGTTGCAGTGCTCCTGCAATGCCACGTCTGTCAAGGTGAGTGAGTGCCCTCCATCCGTGTGTCCCGTGGGTGTCCTTCAGCCTGTCTATGTGTGGGTGCCATCGGACAGCGTGGGGTCAACACATCAGGAGCGGGAAGGTCACCAATTAATACTGCAGAATAATAGAAAGGTCGGCAATTAATGCTGGTGCATCGTTATTCTTACAATGGATTTTATTGAACATATTTGAGTTCGCTTTGGGATCAAGTAATACTTCATAGAGCTGCTTAATTACACATTACTCATACGACCTGCAAGCCAATTATAATCCTCTCTTTGAATTCACAACCCCAACTTGTGATGTAAAACTCACAGGATTTTTGTGGCAGGATTTTTGTGACAGAATTTTTTGTGAATAACAAATATTTAAGATGGCTTCAATGCGAATTGAATTTGTTGATGAGGCTGCGTGCAAACACTTTCGCTTTTTTTTCAGTTGGCATTCGTTAAGAATGCTTGGATAAATGCCGTCTTGTGGCTTGTCTGCACATCCACCAGATGGCTCAATAAGTGCCAAAGCCAGGTCACAAGTATGACGAATTTGGCCTCTGGCAACTTGGTTAAGAGTGAATACTTTAACGAAACCTCAATCAATTCGAGTGCCTTTTTTTATGCGCCGAGCCTCAAAACCCTCGAAAGTTGCTCAATCTCAATTGAGACTTGGCGAGTGCGAACTCAATAAACGGCCAAATGTATCGCAGATGTCTTAAGCTCTAGGCTATGATGTACTTTTAATGAGTTTCCTACCGAGAAAGTAGTAAATGATGCATCATCTTCATACGTAAAGTTTTCTTTTTTTTAGGGCCATAAAAAACTTTGCTTATAGTTGTACAAACAAAACTGGGAAAACTATTAGCACCTATCACGAGACTGTAATTAAAATCGCAGAAAACATCTTGCAAGATTTATTACACAAAGTACTTGTCTTGCCAAGTTTTGTCTTTAATAGTTTAACTTTTTTAAGCAAATACCTCAGTTTTATTTAGGTTTACCTTCAGTTCGTTTCTAATTTTCGTGTCATAGAAAATTAAGACTGACTTGCAAAGAAAAAATACCCAAGAGATAAATGCGACACACGCTTTTCAGTGCATAAAGACTCCAATTATTTCAATTATCACCATTCAAGATATGTAGTTATTTTGCAGCTGGTACATGACACATTGCACGCTTTCAGAATTTGGCCCAAAAATCGTCATTAATACGAATTTAGCATTCCTTATAAAAATATATATTCATAGGCATTCTTTTCGAGCACTTCAAGCTGGTTTTGTTGCCTTTTCCCCAATTTACAATCGTGCGAATAATTTATGTAAATAAGGGACTCTCCATGAAAGCATACCCATTGTTTTGCATATTTTAAAACTATGGCTATGACTACTTAATTGCCATAATTAGATGCTCCGCGCTTAACTGCCCAGTGACGCAATGTCGGCGGGGTTCAATGAACCAGAATTGGTCACGCAAAAAAATCATAGATACCTACTCAGGTACTAGGTACTAGCAATTTGAGTGTGGGAATAGCAGTTAAAAAGCTGAAGTTGAAACTGGCAGTTACTGCCCTCGGAAGCATTTTAAATTCGTGCTCTTTGTTCATATCTAGCTGACTAATGAGGCCACTTTCCTTTCGATTCATTTGGCATGCCCGACATTTCCTTATAAATTCAGCCAACTGTCGGCGAGCAAGGAAATTCTAATTTATGGCCCGAAATTACTCTTCGCATTATGCAAAACACCGCGATAAGGCATTAGAGGGGCCAATGAACCGCAAACGAACTAAATCATTCATATCTCTGCCGAGTGGTACTGCCAAAAAATCGAGCATGCTGATGTTGTAATACGGAAACCGGTTGACAGACCGAGTAGCTTTGTACTTGGCCCCGCACAGTTCCCAGATACACAAACCCTCTTGGCCCAAAAGTAGCACACAAACAGAAGTGAGTCGGCGGCAATCTTGTCGCCCCAGTCTCGCACTTACGTAACCGTCTTGAGTTCCAGCTCAAAGAAAACTCGAAAAAAAATAAATGAAAAACGTATATAAAAATGAAAATGAAAATCATGCGAACTGCTGCCAGTTGAACCCGGTTAAAAGACCAATGAAACGCTTGACTTGCCGTCAATGTAAATTAAAAAGGCCTGCTAAAAAACGAAAGTGTGTCGACGTAGTCGCAATCGAGTGTGCAACCTAAAAGTGCGTGCCTCGACTTACGCATGCGATTCCAGTTACCTGTACAATAAATACGACAAAACTCATAAATATAATAAAACCAGTTTTTCAACAGAAGCTCCTGCTGCATGCGTGTAAAACGCAGTCGATTGTTTGACTACAGGAAGCTGGGTTATTGGGTTAACAAAATAGAAGTGAAACAATACAGTGACACCTTTTGTTTTTTAAAACACACGAAAAATAATAAATTGAGTTGGTAAACTACAACTGTCTAAACTTTACCTGGTCAAGAGTAAATGAACATTAGTCTGTGAATGAGAATCAAAACATAATCTATCGATTTCCGTTGATCAAAATCTAAGAATAAATGAGGTACCCTATTTCGTTTATAATGGATCGAATAATTATAAGCATCCGGTTAATAATGATGCTAAGCTCTGGGAAGCGAAATGGCTACCAGTCATTTTTTATTCATTATGGAGAATGATTCCACCATAAGAGTGAAGTAAACACTTATTGAAAGCGTCATGGGATTTGGGCAGATGGAATAAGTGATTAAAACTCCATCGTTATATGCCACTTAACGTCAACTGAGTGCTATCACTCGTTTATGCACAAGATCCGGTTCCAAGTAATGATTATCAGTGTCAAATGTTTTTGAATTGCTTTAAAAATAGATGAGCCTCATTGTTGAAAACCTATCTGGGCATCTATGCGAATTCGACTTTGAATGAAGGCGAGTAATCCACCCACATAGTCAGATTCAAAGGTGATTCGCTCCAATTTCGATGGGGATCTTTACGTAGCCACATATGGGAAACGGGCGGCCAATTAAACGTCGTTGGCCTGCACTTTTGTTCATTTTGGTCATTTTGGTAACTTTCTGCTGGCCCATTGAAGTTGGCCGCTTGGCAGTTGGAGCGGCGGTGGTGCGGTTCATTGAATTTCAATTGTCCACGGTGGGTGGTGCAGTGGTGCAATGGGGGAATGAGACAACGCGGACAACCGCAAACATCGACAGACCAAAGCCATAACAGCGAAAATATCAAACTGATTTGGTTGTGCAATGCTGTGCTTACATCACTCCACTCCACTTCCTTTCCCTTTGCACTTGCAGTGGATCATGTACGTGGGTTGGGTATGCGGAATTAGGATTAAAATTCGGCACGGAGTTGGGTAAAGTACGACCCTGTATGGTAGGTCTTAGTTTCCATTACGGGCTGGCTTCAATTGCCTGTTGATCCAGGTTGTTCCTGGAAGATTTAGTTGTTAGAATCTAATTAAAATAACCCCTCATTGCTGCGAATTGCTGACCAGTTTATGTTTACTAAATTTCGTTTTGTGCGGAACTGGAAAAGTGCAGTTTTCAACAAGCTTATCGCCTGTTTGCAGTCCGCAGACGAGCACTGACTTTTATTTCTTTTTTTTTTTTTTTTTTGGGTCCTGCTGCCATGCCAATGTAATCTACTTCAGACCAGCAGCCATATCAAATCCCCGCCATAATTCCGCATCCCCGCTCCCACAGCCCATCATACATCGCATCATGCCGTATCATATCGCATATCCCGTATACCGTATACGCCGGGGGTGCTGGCAATTCACGTGTGTGGAGCAGCTCTAATGCCGGGCAGATTGTCGAGCAATTTGCGGCGATTAAATTAGCTCAAGCGTGCCGCTGAAGAAGCGATTCCCATTCTGCCTCCTGTTGCTGCACTTGTAGTTGTTGTTGTTCTCGTTGTTGTTGCTGCCGGCGAAGGACTAAGGTATTAAGTGGGTACAAAATGCTCAAAGTGGAGTTTTCAGCTCTGGGTGATCTGTGTATCTGTGTGGTTACCATGTGAAATCACCACCATGGCCGCAGCGAGCAGACGCAGCGAGATGGGACGATGTCCTTGCGGGTGTAAAGCTGCCACGCCCACCGCCTTGAACCGCCCCCTTTCACCCACTGCGCTGCTGCCGCGCCAAATGTTCTAATCTCCGCGCCGGATTTACACATTGCTACCCAGGCAGTCAGGCAGCCAGGCAGCCACATTGAAACTTTGTGTACATATTTGAGTTTCATTTCATTTGTGGCTGGGTTTTCGACTAACATGAAGTCATAAAATTGAAATAAATATAAATGCGAGTTGCGCTGATTTCCAGCTGAGCGGACACGCCCCCTTCTAAGACGGTGGGCGGCGCCCACGCAGCAGGGAGCTCGCAAATCTCCCAGGAGTGTTGGCTTCACCCGGGCGCAGATAGCGCACCACAGGACTCCGGACTTAAAGTGCTTAAATTACAAATTACGGGCATGGAAGTCCGGTCATAGCCAAAATCTTTGAATTCAGGTATCAGAGTGTACATATATAGGCCATGTTGCATACTTCTTTGGTGCACCAACCCCGAAACGCAGCCTGTAATTCCCAAGCAGTTTTGGCAGATCCCTCAAGGAGATCCCAGAGTTGAGCGGTGGAAGGCATACTTACCTGGCGTAGAGGTTAACCGTGATCACGAAGGCGGTTCCTCCGGAGTGAGGCTTGGCCATTGCACCTCGGCTGAGTTGACCTCTGCGATTATTCCTAATGTGAATAACTCGTGCGTGTAATTTTTGGTAGCCGGGAATGGCGTTCGCGCCGTCCCGACATTTAAAATAAATATTATTTTTATTAGATTGCTGAAGAAGTTGGTGCGCAAGTTAATTTAAACAAATGTCTTGCCACTAACAGCTAGCTAGTTTGCGCTTTTCCCAATCATCGATCATTGGCATTGGGAAGATGAGTCCTTGGCAAATCCCTCAACATCCCCATTCCATTCATCCCATTAACTGACTTGGGTTTTTGTGCTCCTCCGCCTCCTGCTCCTTCGGCAGCCGTAACCGGTCCAGCCTCCTTTTTCGCGCTTCCTTATTTATTTATCATCATTTATTAAACGCTCGCTCGCTTGCCGCCTGCCAAGTTTGCGATGCCAAGAAAGGAGTCTGTCGGTCCGAGTTCGGCAGCAAAAAAATTGTCGCTGTCAGATTACGCTGCAATATTGCTTCCAGTTGCCATATCCTGCCGACTTTCCGCCCAAATCCACGCTGCGAAGGACGAGAGAAACGTGAAATCGAAGGGTCGGGGGCGTCGTCCCTTTCCCATTCTTTTTTTGGCTTTGACACAAGCAACAATTTACTCGGTTTCAGGTTAAAGTCATATCGTTAGCATTAACGCTTTTTGATTTTTATTGAGTCAGCTAAATTTTATTCGATTTACCATCCACACACATACATATACACACACCGAACAGGGAGCACACACACACATTCACACACCCTCGCAGTGGGAAAGACAAATACAGATGTACCAACAGCAGCATCCCCCATCAGAAGAGCAGGGCACAACATTCCTGGGGAGGAATATTTCCGAGCTTTAATGAGGTTGGGCCACCAACCAATGAGTCCTTCGCCGGGGGAAGGACGACCTGCTTTCCGCCCTTGCATCGTCCTTCTATCCTTAACTTTTCCCGCCCAGGAAGAGTCTATTTCGGAAGTAAATGAAAATTTGATTTGGAATTTCGTGTGTCCTGGTCGTGCGTGCGTTACAGGATCTCATCCCAAAACCCAATGAACCCAAACCCAAACCGAAACCGAAAGCGAACCACCGAGCGAGGATGATGATGTTGATGACGACGTCAAAGTCGAAGATGGGCATGTGATAAAATAAATTACGGGCAGATTAGTGCGAATTTAATTATCGTTTGTTCCTTTGATGTCGCCAAGTAAATAAAGGGAATAAATATGATGATGACTCAAACGGCAGTTCTAATAACATTATTTCCGCATCCAGTTAATTGCGGAAAATGTGCGAGGCTGTGTTTGAAAAATTCCTACCTGAATTTCCAACCCCTAGGCAGAGCCTACTTTCTCCCTGCACTCATACAGCGCCTGTAATTCCCAATAGGTTCTGGCAGTCTCCCTATGGAGATCCCAGGGTTGAGCAGCGAAAAGCATACTTACCTGGCGTAGAGGTTAACCGTGATCACGAAGGCGGTTCCTCCGGAGTGAGGCTTGGCCATTGCACCTCGGCTGAGTTGACCTCTGCGATTATTCCTAATGTGAATAACTCGTGCGTGTAATTTTTGGTAGCCGGGAATGGCGTTCGCGCCGTCCCGACATTAATAATAAATACAAATTCTATTTGATTGCCTAATTGCATCATCACTTCATTATTTTTGATACACGTTCTAAGATAAGTCGATACACAAGCTCTTTTGTAATCATATGCAAGATGTAACGTCATAATCCTCGCTTGTTTCCCTTATGAATTCAAATTCATCGTGGTTTGGTGCAAATATTTACCACAACCTGAGAAGTCAATCATTTGGCCATCCATCTCAGTCACTCGCAACCACTGGCGGCGACTAGCTCCAGAATCAGATACACAGAATGCACTGGTTGCCTGTGGTTACACGGCGTGGAAACCCACCCCCGCGGCGCACTTGTCGAGCGGATTGGAGATGGGATTAGGGATATGAGCAAGGGGCGAGACGGTCGGGCTGAACCCTTTCTGATTTTGATGGTTATATGCAGATGCGATGCAAAAGGGGATGTCCTGCTAAGTATCCTTGGCAACCCGTTAATTTATAGGGCTTATGTGTCTGCGATCCTCTGCTCGGCTAGCTGGGCATTAGTGGATTAAAAGCGTTTATTGTCTTCGATGTCCTTGGGACGCTACACTGCGACTCCTTCGCTGCGAATTCAATTGACAAAGTGACTGGACACTCACTTTGCACGCAATGCCAGTCGAGGCTGTGCTGTGCGTTGCCAATCAATTTCGCTGCGAGAACCTGGCAACAAGTCAAAAATAAAGCCATCTGCTTGGCGACAGTGCCAGCGCTCAGTTTCCCTTTTTTCTTGTTTATCGGCTGCTGGAAATCTTATCGCCTGCCAGTGACGAAATATCAGGAGACAGACGCCCCAGACACATCCACTCAGCCAGCTAGAAAGATAGACATGGCTATTGAGTATTATTTGTTCCACCTCCCTTTACCCCCTGCCGCATTTCCCCGGAAAATGGGGAAACCGTGAACCCGAGCAGGCAGCAACCAAACATTATTAACAACAACCATCGGTGGTCGTGTGCCGGGCAGCCTCAGGCGGTTTTTCCTATAGGGCTTTTCTTTTTATTGGCGGCTGGGGGTTGTCAACGTGCTCGTCATCACTTTGTATAAATATCCTCGAGCACGTACATATATATATATGCCATTGGGGCCACGTGCTCGCAGGGCTAGGACTTCAGAGATTAATGCACGCATTAGTTGATTTAATTCATATTACGCTTTTGTTGTTTCTATCGTCCTGGCTACCATCTATGTACCATCTTCAATTGAGACATTCTGGGGAATTCCCTGGCAACGAGATGCTGTGGATTGGAGCAGCTCACGGCATTGGGATTTAATATCGAATCGACAAGCCAGAAACGAACTGAAATTGCAACCACCTCCTTGCCAGCTTCTCCACCTCTGACACCTATCAATTGGAGGCTGTCTGCCTGCCTGTTTCTGTACTTTTAAAACATTTGGCATACATTTGCATTGTTTAGTGGCAAGTGCGGTGGCAGCCAAGTCGAGCTTAGCATTGAATTTCAATATATTTCATGGTTTTCAATCAATTTCATGGCGCAATCCCAAAGGGGAAAGGCATGCCGAACAACTCCCCCCTGGGGACTTGTCAAGAGTTTTGGCAAACAGCGCCAGTTCATCATAGTCATCTTCATCGTCATCGTTCGTAACCATCCACATCATCCACTGGCACAGAGAGAGAGAAGCATTGGATGGTTGGAGGAAGCAACTTTTTGTATGGCAAAGTTCTTTCGTCTGAGGATTAATTTGCAAAGCAGGCTTCGCTCTTTGTCCGTGTCCAGCGATTTTCTTGAGCCTCCGGATTATGAATCCCCGTAGCAGAAATTTGCAGCAAAAGCACCTGCAAATGCACCGCATTCAAGTTTCGTCCATCGTCCAACGTCCAACTCTGTGTTTGTGAACGAGGTGGAAAACTTATTTTTTGGCCGCTCGCTTTCAATTAAATTTGCTGCAACTAACGATCCCACAACCCGTTCCTTTCATCCACAGCCGCCGGAAGAGCTCCACCAGAACCCTACTACGGTCGCTATATCGGAGACTTTACCAACTTTGCTCATGGCATCAAGGTGAGTTTTGCATTTCATATAAATACCGCCTTTTCGGGCAGCTTAAGCTCTGCGAGATTTTGCATAATAGGAAATGCTATTATGATTTTTATACCATGCGAATTAAGCATTTTCAATAAAGAAGGTGCAGCTGAACTACGACTTTAGATTGTTTGGTAATGATTTAGTAAGGATTATGTTAGTAATTTGGAACTTACCATCAGCTTGCATAATAAACTAGATAAACTATTTGTTTCTCCCTCTAAACATTTGCTGCATACTCTCCTCCCCAGGGTCAAATCTACGCGGTGGACGAGTCGACGCTGTTCGTCAAATCCTTCGCCTACGACGGCACCGGACCGGACGCCTTCTTCTGGGTGGGCAAGACGGCACGGCCCAGTCCCGAGGGCTACATCATTCCCTATCCGGAGGAGTACACGGGCATGTGAGTATCGTGCAGTGCCATGAATGCACTCCACACAATAGTTGCCACACACATTTTCGGGGCTAGCCTTTGATGGGCGGACTGGACCTTGTCCGAGATGAAGATGGAAATGGAAACTGGTGATGGTGATGGAGATGTCCTGGCTACTCGAGCGCAGCAGGCCATTTCCTCCGAACGTGAGCGAATGTTTGGGCAAATGTATGCCCGCCGCCGACGCCGTATCCTTGCAGACTTTACGTTACGCACGGCTGACAATGAAACCACTTTCAAAAATTAAAAAACATTTTTCATCTCGGCTGCCATTTGTGCTCGTTGTCGTATTCCTTTTGCTATCCGGCGCCTTTGTGGCCCAGCAAGTTGCCGTTGGTGGTGTCGCTTCGTTGCCTCCTAATGTGAAAAACTCATTTATTTCTTCACGTTAGATTTGCGGTCACATGTGTGTGGGGCAGAAGGACGACCCTCCAGCCTCCACACCCCAAAAAAAAAAACAGTCACAACAACAGTAAACAGGGAACAAAGAAAGCCGCAGGGCGGGCGGAGAAAGTGGGGGGAAAGAGATAGCGAAGTTGCAGCCCCTGCTGCTACTGCCACTATTTACTTTGAGTCGCCACAAGGTTAAGCCGCTCAACTCAACTATTTACCTTGCCAGTCTCCTTGCGCCGCCACTTGAACGCACTAAGCCGGCATTAGCCGGGCTGAAATCCGCCCACTGAAATCTGCACCCACCCAAATCTCCATCCACTTGAGCCTCTGCTTTTCGGCCTAATCCCACGTTGCAGCCAAGACACGCACACAATTTGACGTCATTTGCCCGCTTTGCAATCGGGCACTGCATATTTCATTATCACAAACAATGCAGCCCCAAACTAATCCCGCCGCCCCCTCATAATTCCCCGATCCTTATGACTACGCCTATGCCTTTGCGTATTTGCAGCACCTTTATGCCAAAGGCAAAGGTAAAGTGGCTGCCACTTGGCATTGACATTAGCTCTGCTGAATGTTGTATTAGATATTCACGGCTTCACTGGGCACAGGGATGCCAAGGTAAAGGATATTGATAATAAAATATATACATATATGTATTTGTTTTCAATTGCATCCCAAACACGTAACATACCCTTGTGCTAGCCCATTTTTGCATCTCCAATCTTTGGCAAAACATTTTCGCAATCCCAAGAATAACAGAACGCATCGTGCGCGGCATAAGCGATTCCCGAAAAGCGGATTCCCATTTTCCATTTCCCAGTTTCCATTCCCAGTGCGCAGTCTCCATTGCGAGTCCCAAATCACGCTCCCAAAACGCCAAGGCGGCAAGGAAAAACCTGAGAATGTTTACGCACTGGATTTCCCCATTCGAAAATGTGAAATACTCGGCGTGGTTTCGCGCTTCAGAAATCGTTTGATGATGTGTGTGTAGGTTGGTTGGTTGGTTGGTTTGAAACCGATGCAGAAGAAGCATTCAAGGCGAATCCATGGCCCAAACCACGGGCATTCATATTGTAATCGACTTTAATGCGTTTCATTGTTGATGCCACGTGCCGGGCTTTATTAGTTCAATGTACAACGATGCCATCGCCTCCATTTCCATTTCCCCATCCCTCAGCTCCCGTTCCCCATCTCCAACCTCAGTTCTTAGTCCTTCGTCCTTCCTGTCCTTCTGACAAAGAGCAACATTGTGCCAGGGGTGTGGGTATGGATGTGGGTGTGGAGGTGGAAGCCCGAAACGCCGTAGCGATTGCACGCTTTTACGCTTTCAGACACATTACCCATGCCACACACCCGTCGCCCATGCACCTTCTGAAATGCGACGTGCGGTGGGATGGGATGGGCTGGGGTGGGGTGGGGTGGTGCTGAATGGTGGGTGGCGCTGAAGGTCGACGGTGGGGTGGAAACTGGTGGGGTGTGGGGGCGGACTGGTGTTAGCACGATGATGATTGCTGTATTATGTGGCACACCGCTGCTATCGCAATCGCATGCATTTGAGCCAACAAATTGCGCGCGTTTATTATGTCTAATGATTTTCATATATGTATGTATCGATGTATGTATGTATGTATGTGTGCCATGACATCGCCGAGCGATAATTGATAAATGCAACTGATTGGCATTGGGACAGGTCCTGCCGCGCCAGGATACCCTACCCATCCTCCTGGCTGACGAACGGCAAGTGACAGCCATAAAACTGACTTGCTGCTAAGCTTTTCGGGCAGGCCAATCAGCGTTAATTATCGCAACTGCTTCTGGCAGGCTTCCTTGAAGGGCTGCCAATCCTGCTGCATCCCGAGATTCAGCACAAGGAAAAAAGCAGATATATTCTTGAAATTTATATTTCAAACATTGTAGTTTTGAGAATTAGCAAAAGCTGGGAAAAGTTCTGCAAAAATAGAGAACGTTTGATTCAGTTATCTGTGTTATTTTCTTTTTCACATTCTTGGAATCAAGTAAACCCATTTTTTTCTGAGTGCCTTGTTGCTTTTCACGCTGCTCACTTCTTTTTATGTTCACGCTCGTTTTACCTCCCCCCGCACCCGGAGTAGGTGGAGGGGTGGGGTGGGGTGGGTGGCTTGGATGGGGCATGTGTCACAATGGATGCATCGAGCATAAGTAATTAAATTAGAATTTTTTGAGAAGCATAAAAGCGACGCCGCGCTGATTAACGCCCGTTGCCATGACAATGAGGATGATGCTGTTGCCTTGCTCTCTCTTGTCCCGCACCCCTGCACCCTCCACTCTCCACCCACCGCCCACTGCAACCCCCACACCCCCTGGCTGTTGCTCATTTGCATCGGCAGTACAAAACACCCCGCTGTCTCCTCCTCCTCCACCTTGGCGCTTGCCTTTTCGCTTAGCGCTGATTTATGCAGATTTCATTAAAATTTGCTGCATGCAAAGTAGCAAAATGAAGTTTTAGTTTTGTCCTCCATTCTTTAACCCATCGTTGCCCACTCTCTCTTCAGCCACCACCCACCGCCCACTACCCGGATCATCCTTCATTGTGTTAATCAACGTTGACAGCGCAGCCGCAACACGAACAACTGTTTTGGCTGTCGACTGATTTCGCCCCCGGCTGATGTGCCAACTGCCTTTAACTCTATTAAGCAGCAAAAAGTTGGCATCTAACCCCATCCCCCTCAAAATTCCCCGCTTCTACTTGTTTTCAGAACTCAAGTAGTTTCGCCTGTTGCTGTCACTTCACCCTCGCCGCGCTCAGAAGTAGGCAATGCTTTTCAGCTTCACACCTTGCGGGGTTTGTAGTTTGTATACAAGCATTGTCCGCGATCTTTTCGAAAAACTTCCATTTCAGTTCATTAAAAATTTCAGTTATCTCAAATATAAATGAATTTAAATGCAATATAGAAGTGGATAACTATTCCCCTGTAAAATAAAAAGTTATTATTTAAAGTAATCCCAAGTAGATCCAAGAATTTACTGCTAACTAGATACCAAGCAGCTTCTTAAGAAACCCCATTCCATGCTTATGCAACCAGCAGTTCTCCACTTCTAAAAGACCAAAGTACTAATTATTATTGTTGCTGGCGTGATTAATGCCCCCGACCGCGGCACTTTAATACAAATTTAATTGAGTACTCGTTGCCGGGACCCATCCGTCTGCGGTGTGTCAGTGACAAAAAGCGGGGGCGTTGGCTTGGCTGCGCCGCTTCGTCACGGAAACATGAAATATTCATAATAATTTTAGAATATTTTCGGTGGTGGTTTCCCAGTGGGCTTTGTGTGCAAATTTTTCGGTGGGTGGGGGGGTGTAGGGGTTTTGGGGGTGTAATGGGGGCTAGAGTTGGAGGGGGGTTAATGGGGTTGAATGCTGGATGGATGGATGATTGGATGGCTGGGCTCTGGCTGTCTGCTGAGTTGGCGCGTTTTATTGTCTGCGAAATGCGCTCGATTGTTGTGCGTTTTGTTTATCGAGCGGTTATGCAAAGTGCCAGTCAGCAGGCGCAACAAGTTGGCCAGTGAGTTTGAGTCTTAGTCAATGGGCCAGCACACTCGTACATGAAAAGACGCTCTGTGCTCTGCGGCGAACCTACAACTGAATTCTAAACTAATTGGGTGAAAGTGCACAGGGGCTTATGTAAATATCATATCATGTGGCTGTTCAACGAGCCGAGCGAGAGCAATAAAATAAAATCGATGACTGGAGCGGGCCAGCCAACCAGCCACCCAGTCCGAAAGTAATCCGAACCCAAAACCCAGCCTGAGTGCATCAATAAATGTCGAACGGAGAGGTCCTTGCCGAGTGGGAGGACAAGCAAATCAAATAAAGCAACAAACATATTTGCCAGGCGGAAACTGTAATGGAACTAGGAATCGAAAGCAAACAGAATTCGAGCAACTGAAGCTGGAGGACTGGTGGACTGGAGGACAGAACAACTGAACTACTGGAGACAAAGGTCCAATCGCTTGGGGTTGCTGGCACATAGCGCTTGTGTATCCAGCAGATACATTTGATGCACTGTTGACACAGAGCCATTCAATTTGTTTTGGCTCATTAGAGCGGTGGTGCAACTGTTGCTGGTAGCTGCTATTGTGGTCCTAGTTGTCGACCAAAACTGGACACGACCTCGAAACGAGAACAGGGATCTTGGACCTCTGTCATTGTGTCAGTTCAAGGGTGTTGGCTAAGTGCTTAGCCGTGTCTAATGCGGATTGCGTGGCCTCCGTCGACATTCATTAGACGTCGACCTTTCCACTTCAGCGGCTGACTAACCGCCCAACTGACTGATTGACTCGCCACTTGCCCCAGTTGCGATAAATCGATCCTGCGCCGCCCTCTCAAGCAGCTCAAGCTGCCACATCCCCGCCAAGCAAGCGGCTCTGCCATCCGCGACATCAGATACAGAGACTCATCCGTGCAAACAGTCGCTCAAACAGCTCAGCCCCCTTGGGATTGGCATACTTAGACTTCAAGTTGATTATTAATATGCCCCTGTGCTGCTGCAAGTGAAATGAGATGCAGTAAGTGCAGTAATGGATACATGTAATCATCGCAGAATCCACATGATTGCAAAAGCCATCGCTGCACTCAAGTGAGCCAACTGAGGATAATTTTCATTCCAATGCCAAGGTATCTTATAGGTTTCCCAAGTAAGTGGTATAAAAATAAATCTACCACAAATGCGAGTCTATATATAACAGCAGAGCTTGGACTCTAATATCTCGAATAAATATCAACTTTATAATTTTTTGAACACAACATACTCGTACAATAAAGATTTAAATTGCATTAACACAAATCACCAGCATTGCCATGCTAAAAACGAAGCTCGAAAAAAGGCTCTAATTGGCCAAAGGCTAAAGCCGCTGGCAAAAAGTTGGAAAACATAGTAGTAGTATAGCACTATTGGCGCCCAACAATTCATGCATTGGAAATAGGAAAAATGAAAATCACAACGGGAAGGGGGAAGGGGGAAAACTGTGGGCATGAGACGTGTGTAATGCCTCGGTTCGCTGCATTAGCCATAAATCTTCATCAGCGTTCGCCTCATAAATAATGCGAATATGCGAAAATGAGAAATGTTTTTTGGTTTTGTCGTCGCTCGCCTCGTTTTTGCTTTAATTTTAATGACATTTACTCGCAGTGTAACGTGCATACAAACCATCCAAACAACTGGCATCGAGGTTAAAGTCCGATCTATTGCATTTTCTGGCTGGTTTCACTGCAATCCCTATGCACATACTGGCAGTAAACGTGCAAATTGGAGGCGTGGCCCATTGGCACAAATCCGATGACATTCTGTGGGCCGGTCAATGTTTGATTTCTATCCCCTTTGCTGCCCTTTAATTGAGGAAATTGATGCATATACCGGGCTTTTTTTAACTTACTAATACTGTTGTACATTTAATTGGTAATGGTTTTGTGCTGGCTGCTCCTAATAAGCTGTAAGTATGGGTGTGTTAGCACACACACTCGGCTTCCCTGTGTGCTTGTAGTTTACTCTAACATAGTATACCCTGGACCCCAGTTAACGCTGTATCTGCATCTCTCTCGTTGCCGGCATCCGTCTCGCTCTTGGAACTTGGCACTTGGAACTGGGAACCACCCACAGGGATCCCCCCATTCTGCAGGCGCACAACCGAACGGACATCATACTGCGCTTACCCATGGGCAAAAGGATTAAGGACATTCGATGGCTGTCAGTGTGGTGCAGACGCTTCACGGTGAGTCCTCGCTCTTGCTACCCATCTCTTACCATCGTATCTTTATTTTTCAGTGTTCCTTTTTTTCTTTTTTGGTTTTCCGCTTTTCTTTGCGGATGGCACGCGCCATCCTCGCAGATTTCTGTGTGTGTGTGTGTGTACTTAGCCGGGCAAGAGCCTTTTTTGTAATTACATTTTTGTAATTTAACTGCAGCTGCACAAAGATTTTAGCATTGTGCTTGCCCGACTATCGATTATGGTCTTAATAGCTTTTCAACCCAAAAAATAAAAGAGAAATGGGAAGCGGATATCGGGAAGCGGGGCAGTTATTTGGTTTCTCCGCTCGCGTTTGTTTAAGAGCAAATGAAGGATTTGCCAAGGCAACTAATCCTTTTGTGCAGTCCTTAATGTGGGTCAGCCGCCTGGAAGTTTGTTTTCATTAGAGTTTTAGATTTTAATTACAGTGCTGAATATGCAAATTTCACTGTCCACCGTCCTTTCGTCCACTGGCAATTATGTTTGCCTTGGTCCTGCGAAAATTACTTTCGTTTAAGTTTCCTACGAGCCAGCGGCGAACAAGTGCATTTCCAGATAAATTCCCCCAAATTGGAATCGGGTTTTTCCCCGGGGAGAGAGAAGGGGAGGGGGCTCCCCTAAAAAGGGGAGCTGCCGTGGAGTTCGCTGCACGGCCGAATAAAAGATGGCGGCCGTAGTAAAATAAATTACAGCAGACATTTTTGATTAACTCAAGTGGTTGCATATAAACACACACACACACACACACACACACACAGACAGACAGACAGACACCCAGTCCGCCCCCCAACTCACACAGATACTCACACGTATGGGGTTCGTGTGTATCTGTGTGGCATACAGGGTGCAGCATCCGCAACTGTGTGTGCTCGCCTGTGTGTGTGTGTGGGTGTACGCTGCCTTCCATTGACTGACAGCCAAAAAACTTCTTGGGGGCTGACTGCCGCACACCCACACAGTTGCACCCAGATTGGGGTTAGTTCGCCACTGTGTGCGTCGGTGTGTATCTGTGTGCGAGTGTTGTTTGTGGAGTTTTGAGCGCGCATGCCCGATTTTTTCCCAGGAGTGTGGGGTTTTTGGGGGTTTTTGGGCGGTGGGGGGTGGGTAACAGCCCCACACGGAGGCATACATAAACACACATTATGTACCAATGTTTTGGGTATACAACAACAACGCGCTTGTTTGCTTACTTAGAACCGCGTCGAATGTAGACGCGGTGTCGCGTAAAAAGCACGTGTAGAATTTAAGGCATTCGCTTAAAGTTAAGCTGTAACTTAAGATCACGTTTAACCCTAATAATTCATTTTAATAAACACTTAAAAAGGTAGATATGTGAAAAAGAAGATTCGGAAATGTAATAAACAAACATTGAAATTATAAAAATTCAGTCTTGAGATAATATTGCTGTATAGTTTTCTAGTAATGTAAAATTATTCGCAGCTGATATGAGCGATGTAAAAACTGCATATATTATGTACGTAGAAAAAGAACACCACGCAGCCACGCCTTAACTATCAGAAGAAAAAAAAACAATCATGATGTGCACGTTAACCCTAAGTGATATGCCCAAGAAGTAGAGTCTAATGACCTTAACCCCTTTTCAGGTTGATTTTGGAGAGGTGTTCATACCACCCAACCTGGATGTGCCCAAGCCACGGGTATTGCCCGAGTTTAAGCGACTGGCCCACGGCCTACGTTCCAGCAACATCAGTGTGCTGGATGCCAAGACGTTCTACATGTGAGATTTGTCACTGGTTTTGCATGGCCAACACTTTACCCAAGTGCACTCTCTTGTTTTTTAGACCCAACCTGCACTACGACGGAGCTGGACCTGATGCCTACTTCTGGGTGGGCAATGGCAGCGAACCAAACATCATGGGCATAAAGGTCAGTGACCCGGAGAAGTTGCTTTCGAATGCATTTAACCATGTGCTTTAGGTTCCCAATGAGAGTGGTTCGCTGGAACCCTTGCGCGGCTATCAGGGCGAGGACATTGAGATCCAACTGCCGGGAAGTCTGACCGTTTACGACATCGATTGGCTGGCTGTGTGGTGCGTGGAGTACAGGCACAACTTCGGACATGTCTATATACCACGGGATCTGGATGTTCCACCAGCCTTGGGACAAACCAAAATCACGGTAAGTGCGATAGTCCAAACCGGACATACACAGTTAGTGCCGGAACATTGCCCCGATACATATGCTAGCATTTGCCCATTTGCACACAACTCATAATGTATATCTCTTTGACTTATGCGCGCCGCATTAGCCTTCATGGTGGTATTCACCCGTGAGTACTAGACTTAGCCTCATGCATGTCCCACTTTCCACAGCCGACCAATCCCACTTACTCTGCCCCCCCTGATCCCTTTTCAGACCACGACCACTCCGCGTCCAGTGTACAGCAACTGTCGCGAGATCCTGCCGAATAAGCTTCAGGTAAAGTGGGAGCTCCAGGGCGAGTACCTGCAGGTGGAACTCTTCGGCCGCATCACCGAGGATCAGTACATGGCCTTTGGGCTGTCCGGAGCGAATGGTCGAGCCCAGATGTCCCAGTCCGATGTGGTGGTGGCCTTCTACGACACCACGACCCGCGTGTTCCGGGCAGAAGATTACTTTATCTCGGACTTGTCCCAATGCGATGGCCAGCGCGGTGCTTGTCCCGACGAGAGAATCGGAGGACGCAATGATGTGATTGTGTGTAAGTGGAAAATGAACTACTCATAACACAGAAATTTAAATTCTTTTGAAAACCCTATGTTCCTGCAGTGAGCGGTGATAGGAAGAATGGTGTTACTAGCATCCGCTATAAGCGCCTGCTGCAACCCAATGATGCCATCTACGATGCCCCGATACCCACTGATCGCGATGTGTCGGTCATTGCCGCCATTGGACCACTTAACTCCCGCAAGGAGGCCAATGCCCACTCGCACACCGCCAGTGATCACAACCAAGACGACATTCGCATCAACTTCTCGGCGAGGGTAGGTTCATACATCGAAAAGTGCGTTCAACGAGGTGTTAATAAGTACCTTAAACTTTCAGAACGATCATGCCTGCAAGAGTTCACTGTACGATGTGAAGGACGAGAGTGGACCCAGGCCATGGCCCACGCGCAAGATCGAAGGTGTCAGGAAGTTCCGTGCCAGCATTGGACCCACGGGCGGCAAACGCGGATATACCTCCATTACGGGGGTGCCATCGTGGGGCATTGCCTGGTATGTGAACGATCTGCTGATCCCTGAAATCACTGTGGAACGTGGCCTGACCTACGAGTTCATCATCGAGGGCGGCAATGATCCTGGTCAACCAGCTAGGTATAAATTCGTAGACAAACCCCATTTGATAGGCACCATTTACCAGAACATTTCATTGAAAACAGATATCATCCGTTCTACATCACGGACTCGCCCGAGGGTGGACTGGGTCAGAAGATGGGTCTGGAAGCGCGCAAACAGAAGGCCTATGCTGGTGTGGAATACGACGAGGATGGCAATGCTATTCCAACAGGAGGTGAGTGCTAGTCCAGACTGTGCTTTTGCCAAACTATATGATTGCCACTTTTGTCAGCTGGTCGTTATTGCGAATGGGAGCACCAAACCATTGATAAGTCTGCGGAAATTGAGACCTTCGAGGAGTACATGAAAACCTTGGTGTTTAAGTGCGAGGATGGTGAACCAGGTTATCTTAACTGGACGGTGCCCACAAATGCTCCCGATGAGCTTTACTATCAGGTGAGAGCGATGTTGGACATCTTATTGTATATCTAATCATAATTTTACTTGTTTTGCAGTGCTTTACACATAACAATCTTGGCTGGAAAATAAACGTCGTGGACATGGGCTCCTCCGGTGGATCCAAAGTCAGCAGTCACCAGTTTATTTTATACGGAATTTTCACAGTATTTAGCCTGGTCGCGACACGCCTTCCCTTTTTTGGACACGTACTTGCCTGATAGTGCCAGTATATGGTTTAAATTCTAGATGTCTAGACAGAATCTTCGACAGATGAGGTCCTGTGATCTGAATCCTGATCTTTGCATATCCATTAAAATTACACCATATCCCGCCCAAAATTTACAGCATATCCAAGTTCCAACTTCTCGATACGAATTTATATTTTTTCACACTAAGACGGTCGGGAAACTCATCTGTCGAGGATTTTTGGCCACTTGGCGACTTTCACAACCAGGCTAATATCATCTGAAAAACATATCTTGACAATAATTCGTAAGATGTAAAACTGTTGAAATTGTGTGTGCATGCGTGAGGGCCCACTGTACTGCACTGTACTGTACAGTGGGCGTAGAATGGGTGTTGAGCCACGGCCGGAACTTGATCGGTTGTTGGCAGTAGATTTTTGTGGCTAGGCAGCGCGAACTTTTTGTACATTTACGAGTATGGAATTCTACTTTTTTACATGTATACTTATTAAATTTACTTATACATCTACATCTCTAGTACAGTAAAAATTGTAATTTTTCTAGCAACTACTACGAAACCTACAAAGGCATGTAGATACCAGAATCATGTTTAATATGCGGTTCTATAAAAACGTAAGCCGACAATAATAACGCGACACTGCGACAATAAATAAATGATATTGAGTGTGTGTTCAAACGACACACATCAAATATCGAACAAATTAATGATTTGGGCTGCAACTGAAGCTCAATGACATTGTACAATAAGAATTATATGGATATAGGAAGGGCAAAAAGGGAAGAAATCGATGCAATTTGTATGACAATAAAATCTACACAATTGTGAATTTTGAAAAAGTTTCGCAGACAATACAATACTTTTACACAATTCGAATGTACTAAGAAACTAATGACAAATAAGAAAACTATGTTATTTAATGCTACTGACTACTGTGGTGCTTCTTGTAACGATATTAGATGAAATGTATGTAAATCAAACGCCACGTTTAGAATGGAATACAAGATACCCCTTTGGACGGTATGGAGTTTTTGTTATCAAATGGTTTTCTTGTAACTTTTTTAACTATATTTGCATAATTGGTGTTTTTATATAAGCATGATATATATATATTCGTATATGTTTACAATAAGCGATATGTTTATAATGGTAACTGAAGCAGAAAGACCCACAACTAAGATGTGCGACAATAAAAAGTGGACAAATAAATAAGCTAGGTACTTCAGTAATATTTGGCAAGATATTGAATATGTAACATTATAACTGATAAATACGCATGAACGGCGAATCTTTTTGATAGTTGTTTGCATTCATTTTGGATTTTGGACAATTCAGAATGAACTGTATAGCCAGAATAAAGAAGATCGACATTAAATGAGCTAATTTACATAAAAGAACAAACTTTTCCTAAGAATATAAATGTATAAAAAGCTATTGGACACTAAAGTTTGTTAAGTTTATGTTGTTTTTGCTGTCCTTTGTTTCCTTTCCCTATATAAGTTTTCATATTAATGGTCACTATGCTGTAGTAATGTACATTATCGGAAAAAAGATACAGAAAAGTGTAAAGATTCATTAACTACAACAATGGAGAGTTTTGATATTGACATTTGAAATGGTCTGGAGCAGGTTTATAAGTCAAATTGATTTTTGTATAGTTATTGCAGCTAAGCGCACAAAAGTCCAGATAAAATGAAAATGATAAGCGAATCAAACAATTTATAAATTAACACTCACCTTTATATTCAATTGATATACATATACATAAATACATATATACATTAAACAAATGGCAAGAATATGACTTTCAAAGAATATCCCAGAATATAAAAATTTCCATGTCGATTATAACTTAACATCTCGTACTTAGATAGCAACATTTTTCTGCATTACCTAACGAAGAACTTTCATTAAAAATAAAAATCGAAATCTCCAATTTAATAAATAGATATGTATGCATGAGTCACAAGCTAAGAGGGTGAGGAGCAAACTAATCCATTTTTAAATGTTAATATACAGACCGCATTAGAGAACCGGCAAAAATCCCAATTGACGATTGCTTGCCATGACAAATGGCCAGTTCAAGTAAATGGTAGAGAATTAAAAGAATGATGTCAATAATAAGAAGCTTCACCTGAAGATAAATCAAAGGGCGTAACAAAAAGATCAAAAACAAATATTCTACAAATAAATTTCTGAAAGCAATGGTTTTGTTTTTTAAATGCTGTGGGTGATATTTTTCTGGAATTTTGTATAAAGCTACTTTCATCACTGATGTTATACAGTTTGCTCGAATCAACTAGCTCTAGTAGCTAACATTAACAAACAGCCAGGGTATGGATTTTTTGAAAGAATGTTTTCCCGCGTTTTCCACTTACATAGAAAATATTAAGGATTCTAACTTTCCCTAGATTTTAAATTGAAATTTATTATTAATGTCGGGACGGCGCGAACGCCATTCCCGGCTACCAAAAATTACACGCACGAGTTATTCACATTAGGAATAATCGCAGAGGTCAACTCAGCCGAGGTGCAATGGCCAAGCCTCACTCCGGAGGAACCGCCTTCGTGATCACGGTTAACCTCTACGCCAGGTAAGTATGCTTTTCGTTGCTCGGCAGCAGGGTTTCCATGCCAGAGCGGCTAGAACCAGTTGGGAATTGCAACGAACGCGAGGCGAAATAAGCACCCCTATAAATATGCCACACAAAATTCACAACCATGCGCAGTGAGCGTTCGCATTTTAGACCCAGCTGAGTTTATTTCGATATGAGGTAAACAAATGTTATGGCCAGATATATAAAAAGTATTAAATATTTGGGATCCTAAATGGATAATGTATGCATTTTAAATCAATTGCTTTATTCCAAGAAAATAAAATCTAGTTGTTACTTAGGAATGTTTTGAGGCAAAAACAAAAAAGTGTTCCTAGAAAATTTAGCAAAAATTAAAAGATAATTTGAAGAATTTATTTCATGGGAACTGAATAATAATTTTCAAATTATTATAGTTAAAAATTTATGTTAATCATAATGAGTTTCCATATCCAAACTTGAACCTCCGCCAGAAGTAAAAACGCATTGTTGGTTTATGTATTGCTAGAAAGTTTTTATTTTACATTTTGTATTTATTATGAACTATTTTGTTGTTTTGTTTTTGTTTTGCAATGTTGTGATTTGTTAACACACCGCGGCGCAAAATTTCATGAACACACAAATGTGTTTAATGCATACAAAATAATAATACAAATAATCGTAATGTATAATAATAAGGTGTAAGATTAACTAACTTAGTAATGTATAATGCGATTTGGGCAGAAAATGATTATCAACATACATAGATCGCTGCAGATATATTTAAACCTATATAGATCTAGACATAAGTATGATGTTATCATACTCAATGCGTTCGATTTCGTGATTTCGCTTTTTTTATACGTTATTTGTTGACAGAGTTTTGAAACTGTACATGTTGTTCATACGGTTTTTCTATTTTGTATTTTTACTTTTCATTATTATTTGTTATTTAGAATAATGCTTTACCATGTTTTCATTTGCTGAAGTTTAATTGTTGCTTATAATTGTGTTAGGTTCTCCTCGATCATTCATCGATCTAAATGTAAGCTCTAGATTTGGTGAGAAATACGTAAATGATGTTTCTGCTTATGGTTTGGTTGCCCAATCCATAGCAATGCTGGGTAGTTGCAATTGATTGCGAATAATTAGGTTCAACGATTACATTTCAATCTTTTGTTTTTGTTTTTACACAATTATACACAATAAATATATCTGCGATTTACATTCGGTCTCAACTTTTACACTTATGCGCAATTTCAATTAATTCGTATGGTTGAAGTGTGCTGCTGATCATTGCGTTCGTATGCCTTGCTTTCATAATTTCAAATAATTTTTACATTATACAGTGGAGGAAACCAAACATGAACATTAACATGCAATTTCGATCGGGGAATGGGGTGTATAATGGGGAGATGAAAGCGGCATTGCTCATTTCGTAATTAATCGCATTGATTTGGTAAACATAATGCAGTAATTATATAGTAGCAATCGAATAATGCAAAACTGTAGCAGCCAGAGACACAACAAATACAACATTTTGCTTCAATTAAATTTGTTCTCCTCTTGTGTTTGTTTAATTCAGTATTCAGAAATTGTTTCCGTTTTCTGTTGCCTTTAAATGTTAATTAATGATAATAAATAAAGCCTAGTTTTAATGCCTGCTTCAAACTTGGACATCTTTCAATTACTACAGTATCTATATAGACGTAAATACATTTGTTAATCCATTATATTTATATTTAATCTAGATTATCCTGGAATATTAACTTTATGTAGCCAGTCGCTCCGTCCAAGGGCGTCGCACAGAAGGGACAGACGGCCTGAAATCCGTTGGTGCCGTGAGGTATCTCCACATTGGCCCAGTATCTACAAGAATCGAAGATAAACCCACAATTAGTAGAGTCATTTCCCAGCCACAACTGGCATCCATCGCTCACTTGACAGTTTTTTCAGTCGCCATGTGTCCGCATGGATTGAACGCGTACGTCGGAGCGCCCACGTCCACATAGAAGGCTGGTTCCAAGCCCATGCACAGGGTGACCACTGGACCGAGTTCCAGGCACATGGGACAACGGCGGGCGCCAGTGTTCTCGTCCTGACCCCAATCGTGATGGCCTGCCAGAGTTCGGGGAGAGTTAGATCAATTGTGCTACGATATCTTGAAACATTACAGCATACCCTGGACATGGCCGCAGTTTAAGTACACGTAAGGCTGGTTCACCTGATCCCCAATGTTAACTTTGCGTGGTATAACCAGCGTGTTCAGGCCCACCGGGCACTGTGGACGACCGGCATTAATGGCATCGATAAGTTTCTCCAAATCGTGTTTGGTCTGTAACAAATGAATAGATTATTACTTTGCTCATTGAGGTGGGTGGGTACTTGGTTTGTATTTGAGATACTCACCGGCGAATGCTGCAAGCCCTCGGCGGAACGCCAGAGCAATGTTGCGCCGCAGAGATCAATAAGTGTGCCATCCTGCAGGATGTTGCATTCGTCATAGATCTAGTAGGAAGAGGAAAGCAGGAATTTTAATCAACTCTCGGGTTGCATTTGCAATTTCACCTACCGGCTGCCCCTTTTGCTGGGCCGAACGCGATTCGCGAAGGCTGAACACATCGCCACCCACGGAGCACTCGCGCCAGAGTCCGCACTTGGCATTCCCGCCACAGAAGGATCCTTTGGGGTGCATAATCAGCACACCGTTGGTGGTCAGGCCATCGATTTCCACATTGTCCTGCCACTTGGTGGCCTTCTCCTGTGCAACAAAATCAAGTTCGAATCTCATTAGAATCAGCAGGAGATTACCGAGTGGACACAGACGTCGACTTACCCCAAGGAATATATTTCTGCTCGAATCAAAGCCGGCGGCGAATATTCTCGCCTTGGCAGGCTCACAGCGGTTGACCAGAATGCGGCAGGCGAACCGAGAAATTGTGCTCTGCATAACCTTGGCATCCTTTTTATCGCCGGGCAGCGTGTCCATCACCACAAAGTCAATGGGTGACTCCGATGAGCGTCCCACCTGGCGGAGAACGGCAAGCATGATTAGTCGAGTGTGAGCAATATGGGGGAGGAGGAAATGATTAGGCAATAAATCACAAAGTAAATAAATGACGAATATTGGCATTACACTTGGGATGTCAGTCAGGAAGAGATACTTTAGTTGCCACACCACTGACATAAATATTGAATGTCGTTTTGTGAGACCAGCTCAGGGCCAGAAGTCAACAGAGAAGACCTCTGACCTTCAGGAATGGGCCACCATTTCTGGCCCTTGGCGGCTCTAATTAGCCAAACAACATTCATCAAAGTCAGTCCGTGAAACCGAAGCCCTGGGGACCCGGACCCGGTAAGTTCGAAAACCTTTGGGGCGTCTCACCTGAAACATGTCCGTTTCCGTGTCCTCCTTGTACTCCACAATGACCGCCTGGTTGCGTGAGAGTGTGTACGAGATTGAATGCTGATTGGCATCCAGAATGGCCTTCGAGGTCTGTGGCGATTGGACGATGTAGTGCTTGGACCGCTTGACGCCACTCGCCTCCGTCCGCTTGTGGAGCACAAACTTGGAGCGTCGCCGACCGCGATCTCCCTGTGGCAAGTAACCATTGTAGCTGCAACGGGACAGATAGCGTTTTACTATACGGCGAGATACATTTGCTGACAGATGTGGGGCAAGTTGATAAGAGTTGGCATGCGGGATTATTGCTCAACAAATATAATTCGTTTGGTTTTGTGGGTCAAGTTCTGCGACGGCAATATGTTTACACAATTAGTGGGCACAGCACACTTCCCTGCCTCCCCCAGATAATGACCACTAATAACTCAAAGAATCGCGGGTTAGCTTTTGTTTTCCCTGCGTTATTTCCTTCTTTTTGCTACATTAGCTAGACCGCAAACCATGCAATTACCCATGGATGTCTGTTCTAATGAATGGATATATTATTGACTCTGGATCGATAGTGTTGATGACTGCAAAATGTGCCTCATTTTGTTAGGGGAACAAGCCCGTGGCAGATGTCCGATCATTAGAAGTTTGAAAACAAAATGAGGCACACAATGGCTAAATGTATGCATTCTAATCTTTTAGGATTAACCGGCCAATGTCGCGGCACGAAGTTAAGTGTTTATATGTTGAAGAGTACTCAGTTCGACATTTAGTGCATATTTATGACTTTAAATGTTAGGATTTACCAAAATAGAATAAAGAAGCTATAAAAAAAGCATAGCTTTCTTGATACCGCTTTTTAATAGACCTAATGATCGGACATAAAATGCCAATAATAATATTTTATGTGATTTCATTGACAAGCAAGCGTGATTTTGGAAAATACCACTCCTCCGTATTGGTAATAAAACTAGGTATTTGGGCAATTCCCGAACATCTTTTCCTTTGAAGTGATTTATCCATGAACAATCCACTTTTCGTGCGTGATGTAAAGTTCTCAGAACCGAAGGTTAGTACCCGTCCAACTAATGAAAAATATAAATCCAATCCATGTTTACAGCCACGTTTGAACCCGCGGGACACGTTGACCTTTTTGCTTTGTAAATTCGAGGCTACTTAAGATTTTCGACTTATTCATGCCCACATTTGGCCGGCATTGTGCTTTTCAGTTGGTTAATTGGTGATGTCTCATTTTGATGACAACAATTAAGAGTTTCAGATTTGCTGACAACACTCCAAGTTTCATGTGTTCATACGAAGCTGGCTTCCTTCGCCGCAGCTTGTGTTCCAGCAGCAATCATCGTCCGGTTGTCTATCATATATCACACACACCGTGACCATGGAGAGTGGGGAATCCTCAATGAGTGACCAGATGACCACATGTTGCTCGGGGCACCAGCATGTTTGTCGTGATAAATGGGGAATTGATGAAGAACTACATAGGGTCTACGCTCCCTTAATTTTTTTCCAGCCCTGCCGCCTTTGTCCTATGGCCAATTAAAAAGTGTTAAGATAACAAATGCCAACAACAACTGGGACACAAAGAACTTGGGACTGCGGGACTGCAGCTCCAACCCAAAAACGCTTTCGGCTAATGACTCAAGGCCTGGAGACCGATTCCCGGAGTCTGTGAGTCGCACTTCGGCTGTGAGTCAGCGCCAAAGCGTTGCCAATCAGCACAATATCAAGCGCTTGGCTTGGCTTAGCTGGTTGGCCCATCCCTCCCCGCCCAGCCTCCATCAAGATTTACAATCATCCGTCCCAGCTGCTGGCCAGAATCATCAATCTCCGCCGCCGGACCGCTGCGTGGATCAAATTTATGAGTCTAGCTTCATGCTTAGCCAGCGCACTTAAACTTCTGTAAGCGGCGGAATGAATGGAGCTACATATGTACGTTTGACTGATTGGACTGGTGGTCGGAATCGTTGGGTCGTTTAGGTGTGTGAGGTTCGGTTGGAGATCCCACAAAAGTGCAGTGAATCTTAATTTATGAATGCGTGATGGACGATAATGGGATGTCAAAAGAATCTGTGTGGCTGGAGCTGGTTGGATGGTGTCAGATGCAACTGGTTAGCTAATCTTTGATCTACGAATGCCGAAGTAGGTAATCTGTTTAAGCCGCTTAGATGTTAATCAGCAAAGTGACATAATTCGGGTGTATTACAATTGATTCAGCTAATTATACGATTATCAAAACCACAAGAAACGTTTATGTGTTTAAATGCAATCAAAGACCTTGTTGAGCCTTCATCGATTAAGTAAATTGTCTTGGGATTCTGGGCTCTTGTGTAAATGCGTTCAAGTACACAAGAAAGCGAAAGTAAACTGCAATATCTTTATTGACTTGAGTACTTTATTGACCTAGCCTTTGTTTCATACTAAATGGCCTTGTAAAAGGCTTAAAATCGAAGAACAGGGAAGTCAAAGACTTCAAGTGCCCATTTCAGCAGTTGGCAAGCGGGAAACTTAGCCGTATAAAAGCACCTATGTAATTGTAGTACAAACAAAGTACTCTACTTCAAGAACTACACATGAATGTGCATTATTGTTATTGTGTTCTTGGACTCACCCGAGTATCACTAGTTCGCCGTAGCGCAATCGCGGTTTGTCATGACCATCGCCACCGTCTTCAGCCAGTATGGGAGATTCAGTGCCGTCGGTGCTGCAAGTGAAAATGGAGTTGAAAATTACATATTTAATGGAAATGCACATGCTTATGGTTTTAGTTGTTTTTTTATTTTTTTATTTTTGCTTTTTCGGTAATTCACACAAAGCCTGGAAACGGCTGCAACTGCTCAGCCCATTATGTTATGCAAGAAAAGGAAAACAATAAAGGAAAAGTTTTCTCAGTTAGCCAAAGGGAACGAAACACAACAAAACAAGAAGGAAAATGGCAGCAGAAAACTAAAGCAAAACAATTTCAAAGTAAATGCCAAAGAAATTGCTCATTTCCAACATCTCAGTGGCTCACACTTGGGATCCCCTTTCTTTCTATATATATACATACACTATTCGTATGTATATAAATTACTCTGCAACTTGTTGGTTTTCTAGAATTTCAAATGAGGAAGTGGCTCCGCTCTGTCTCCGCTGCAGTGCAGTGAGCAAATCTTAAGTTTTCTAAATGCCATCAAAATCCAGCGTGGATTGTGCATCTTCTCTGCCCAAGCAGCAAGTTCCTTTTCTGCCAGTGTAATTGGTTTTCCTTGGAAGTCTTAGGAGTGTGTCACCTTCCAGCCTGCCTCAAATTACTGCACCAAGATCGACAACTTGTAGGTAATCGCATAATTAGAGGGTTAATTATAGCCCAAAACTGCTGGAAAATTGCGCCCAATAACGACTTTCTCATTAGCATGGATGTGATGTGGATGTGGATGTGTCCCGGTTTATTTTTATTACATCTAATGCAAGTTTTGTTGGCTATTTTTTCGGGCACATCATAAACTTATTTACGGCAATCTAATAAACCAGCATGGCGCCGGTCCACGCCCACTCACAAACATGGCAAATGGATTCTTTTTTTAATGTACTCTACCGTCGGAGGTGCCAAAGGGGCTGGTGGGGTTCCAGGGAAGGGGGGTGGAAGGTTGGTGGTGCATGGTGGGGCTGCTTTGCTGCTGGGGTTGCATTGATTTTTGCTCGCTGCATTTAAACTTGCTCCCCTTTTGCGTGGGCTGAATGGGCGCCACAGAAGGGGGTGGCTCTTGAAAATGTGCACTGCAGACAGAATTTCAGGGGGGGCAGTGGGTTGCAGCCGGGGGGTGGTGGTGTGCTATGTTGTGGCGTGGCATGGTGCACCACCCAGACTCTGGGCGCGTGGCAAGGGGAAATGGCAAATGCTCATCACTCTCGCCCTGTCTGCCGACTGCCGACTGATGGCTGCTCTCTGTTTGCTGGCTTCAAATTAGCGCTGCAACGTTGTTTAGATATGTACAGACATATCTTCCGACTTGATGTACAGTCCTGTCTATGAGCTCTGGACAGCTTGGCATCATCGTTTGGCATTTGGAGCTGGAGCTGGCCCACACGAAGTTATACTTAATCAACTGACAGATATATTAAGCTGCGTACTGCCACAAACAGCTGGTTTTAAAAAAATATATGAATAAGTTTGAGCTGAAAATTCTCAACAGGCTTAGAGGTAAGGAACTGCTAGTTCTTAATACCATTTGTCATGCATATATTACTGCCTTTAATTAGGCGATAGTTACTACGCGAACAATGGGACCACCCACCCGGTAGCATCAGTCGAGAATAAACTGGGTTAAATTGATTAAGCCTGGCCTGATTAATAATAATGAAAGTTTGTCATTTGACTGCTGTCCAAATTGAATTCAATTAACAAACAAACTTTGGGGGGAAACAAAGGCAAACAAAAAACTCGAGATGTGATCATTATTGGAATCGGAGTAAATATTTACACAATATGCGTGTAGCCATGAGAAAAGTCCCACAATCCCCCGTCAACTGTTCACCCATCTATAGCCATCATCATATTGCTCAACATTCAATTGAAACATTTTCCCTTTTTCGGTACAATTCCCTTTAGAGTATGGTGGCGGGAATTCATTAACAAATCGCATAAATCTTGATTATTTGATACAACAGTTTTGAGGGTTTTACCAACCACCATGCCCCATGCCCCATTATTTGCGTGACTACTTCACATGCAATCAGCTGTGCGCTCTGCCATCAAGGAATCAAAGAATTTATCGATTTTCAAAGGCAACATGCCACTATTTGCATACATTTCAATTTCAAAACTAAACTAAACCAAGCACATTACGACAGGCCAACCAAAAAAGCTGGCAAAAAAACAGGAGTACATTGAAAACACTGTATGCTATGAAAAAAAAAATCACGTACACATGTAGCCAAACGGGGCATCCATGAGATACGATATCTTTGATGGCGCGACCCCCGAGTTTGTTCTGGTATTTGCATTTGCATTTGTATCTGTATCTGTACTTGTATCTGAATCCGTATCTGCGGTGCCGGCTTCGGTTTTGAACTTTTGCTGTTGTTTAGGGAAATCAATTTTGGTGCCTGTGTGTTTGGGTTTTCGCTGCACTCAAAAAAAAACAGGGCCCTTAAAATGGTAATAGGAAAAGTGCAAAGACATATGTATCTAAACCAAATTAATTGTATGAGAATGTTCTTAAAAAGCATTTGGTTTATATTAATAGTTCCAGCGGGTGATTTATTTGAAGTGTATAACTGCAGCTGGTATTTGTGAGGAAATGGGCGTAAAAGTGTGCTCCATTATACGTAGTTACCTCCCCGTTGCATGACAGTGCCCGCAAAGCATCGATTTTCGCCGGTTTGCCTTGCATGCAAAAGCCAGCTAGCAGCCCAGAACGAGACCCATAGTTGGACGACACAATCGCATTACAATAAATTTTCAAACTAACGCAAAGGGCAAGCGATTGCATGCTAAAAAGTGCAGCAGGACCCCCCAAACAACCAACAACCAAACAACAGCCATCAAGGGTAGGGCTCTGAATTCTGAAATCAGGGCAACCGAGCTGACCTGACCATAGGCACTGCAAGTGCCACCATTGGGTGCAACCGCAACGATTTAATGTCACGGGGTCGCATCGCAGCTTATGCAAATTAATTTGATTATTACACCAAAGTAAGCCACCTATGTATGTACATATGTATGTATGTATTCGTTGCACTCATTTGATTAGCCCAGGTGAGCACTCGCAAGGCTTTTAGCGTCTGGCTGCACCTCTAATTGAGTTTACCGCGGGGTCTGCGGATGACAGGGTCCAAATGTGTGAAGTGCAACAAGCGACAGGCAGCGAGAGTCGAAAGGTCAGCGGGAATGGAAACACAGAAATCAATTGTGCAGAGGGGGAATCGAGTTGTATTAGGCTGTGAATTAACCTTTAGTGAACCCAACCCAACTTACCCAATAAGTGCCCAACTTGAAATATGCCATGAAAAATGAGCTTCTTAAACATTAAGTTGTTTACAAATCGAATAAGCTTCTAAGACGCAACTTATTGTAGTTCGTTAGGAACATTGCCATAATACATCCACCCTCATTTGCAGCGTTGTGGCAAACCAGCAAAGTAGGGCCATAACTCAGTGCGACAACGATAGCGAAACTTTAAAAATAACATTCTGCGGGCAAAGTTTTCGATCAAATTCGGTTGGCTGTCCTCAGCACCAAATGGCAGCTGCATCTGCTTCTTCGTTTGCTCCAGATTCTCGGTGTGGCAACAGGGGACTCCGCTCACTATATTTATAACTTTCATAAATCTCTGAGTTTGCCTGTCGTCAACAGCAGAGGAGCAGTGAATGGGGCAAAGTATGGGGAGCGGTGGCTCTATTTACATGCGGCGACAGTGGCGAAGAAGTGTAGTTGAAGAGCAGAAATAGATAGTTGCACTTCTTGTTCATCCGTAGCATTTGAAATTTGAGTAGGGTGAAGAAGTGCCAGTGGTAGAATATTCAAACTGCAGTGTCGCCACTCGAGTGTCATGCCAAATAAATGCAGGAACCAGCAAAGTGCAATGGCAGATTAAACAATAAACAGCAGGGAAACAATGGCAGCCACACACTCGCACACAGGCACACACAACACACACTCTCAGGTGAGAAGGGCGGACAGACGACACTTTTTTTGCGCAGGTAAGAGCAGGTGTTTCGTTACCATATTTTATGGTTAAATTTGCGGTCTGTGCTTCGGTTAGCTGATGGGCGAAATGCCGGGCTCTTCTCATGCTTCCCATGCCCATTCACATGCCGTGGATGTATCTGTATCTGCGTTCTTGTATCTCAGTATTCGTATTCGTATCTGTATCCATATCCGCATCTGTATCTGTATCTGTATATGTGCACATGTCTCTGCCACACAGCTGTTTGCATTTCAAGAATGAAACTCTCATTGAGACAACTTCAAAAAACATTCACGAAAAAAACTCGTTTTGCCAGCGAAATTCAAGCCCAAAGAATGGCCAAAAGAGCACATCCAAATTGCGGAGCATACAAAATAAGCAAGGCAAGTAAAATGTATACCCATAAGCATACGAGCATATTATTAAGCAACAAATTATCCATGAAACTAGCTCGGAAACGCTCAAGAACGATCTTTGAAGTGCAAGCATAAGGAGATGTGTATTTGCATCCCAATATAAGTATAATATAAGTATCCATTAGAATCCAAGACCCACTGAGTATCTTCTAAACTGAAAGTGTACAGCTCGCAGGACTGTGTATCTTTGAGATACAACTTATTGTGAGCGGCCGACAGGGTCAAAGTGTTTGTGGGTCTGGGCTGGGTTTTTTAGGCCTTGTTAGCGGCGTCTCACTAATTCCATTTATGCAAATTGCCGCTCGTCAATTTCTTAACCACTTTTCTTTAAACGCAAACGCCCGGCTGGAAAACAACAACGATAGCTCTTTCTTTGCCTCACAGTCGCTTTTAGTTTGTTACATAATCAGCAGAAAGTTCATTTCAAAGCTTGTTTGGTGTCGCTGGTAGTTTTAGTTTGGTTTATATTGTATTGTATTTTTTCCACAAAAAACACATGTCTAAACTGAACAATGGAAGTTATACTTTTTTGTCCAGCACTGCTCCCTGATCTTGCCAGTTTTTTGGTTTTTTTTGTTTTTTGTTTGCCTATGCAGCGGCACGTCTCGAACAATATTTTTGCCATCGGCTTGCCTTTCCCAGCTGCTTTTTTGGCAAACAAATTTGCACTATCCAGCACCCCAAAGACCAAAACAAAGCTGACTAAAATTAAACAAACAAACAGACGGCCAGGGCAGCAAAAAAAGTGTATTTAGTTTACTTGGCAAGAGCAAACGTCTGAGCTGCTCTTGAGCACGTTTTTTTTTTTAAGACTCTTTGCAAAAAGAAGTATGCTGAATATGCAAACTAATATAAATACATAGCATTTATCTATAGATCCGATTATTTTTTGGGCCTAATAATATCTGGTTATCTTATTTCTAATGTCATAAACTGAGGAAGTTAGACATCTTATCTTAGCTTTAAATATATATTTATTTATAGCTAGCTTTCAGTTTCCATCGCTGCAAACTTCTATTGACCGAAAAGAGTATTTTCGGAACCCTTTGATCGTTTGCGTGGCTAGTTTTCTTTAAGCTTCGGCTGCATTAGGTTCCTATGTTTATGGATTTTTCTCTGCCGACTGACAGTAGTATTCGTTTTTAGTTTTTACCCTCCATTCGTGCTTCTTTTCCCCCGTTTTTTGTCTAAAAATAAAAAAAAGCACGCGGAGTGCCAAGATGGAGAACCAACCCATTTCCATTTCGCTTTTCATTGGTGGAGTGTTTCTATTTCTGCACTAGCCTCCATTACCAAGTAGTCTGCTCCGATTTGGAGCATTGTTTTGTCTCACTTTTGGACTCGTCGTTGGCTGGGATGCATTAGTTTTGTGGTAACATATAAAAACCGAACTGCTCCCATCACCACCACACTGCAGTTTGTCATCTTAATGAAAGCATGAATATGCTAATTTCTTGGTTTTTTTTTACGAGCAAAACGTCATTATCGCTCGCGTTGCTTTCAGCCATTTTAATAAACAAATGCCAAGTGCTGGGTTGAGCTGGGCACGACTTTTTGCTGCCAGTATGCGTGATTATGAAACTAATGACAGGCTTATAGATAGTAGAAATGAACAGTGGAGAATGAAGGGAATGATATTTGCCTGCTCGCCTATAGAAACCATTCTCCCATCATCGTCAGCATCAACATCACCATCTTCTCAATAGATGGCATTTAATTATTCTGCCCAGCTAAATGGATCTGGGAACGGTCAGCAAAAAACACTGGAGTACTGCATGTGCCACAACCATTTCATCATCTATTCTTTTAGCTCTGTGCATATGATGTCATGGGTTAAATACTATGATATGCACTTTTGGTTTTGCGATAACACATTTGGACTTTGATAAGAAGCAAACTCAGCAAGTTGCCTTCAAAGATGCTAGTATATAGTATATAGTATCTACAGCATTTCGAAATAAAACCAATGAGTTTCACTGATTCATTTACTTTACGGTGACTAAACCATTGTTCGGTATTCCCAGTTCATTTTCAACAACCATTTTCGAATTTCTCGTCATAAATGGACACAGGTTGTTAAACTCATTAGCACCCAAAAAAATAATAGAAGGGAAGAATAAATCATCCGCAAAGAGAAAACAAGTAATAGTAATAGAAACAAGACCAGACTAGATGCTACCCTTGCTCAAATGTATGTAAACTGGTTTGCACATTAATTATATTACATGTACATTACAAATTGTTTGCTACATATTTGTAACAATTATCTCTTGACACTCTTCACTGCCAACTGTGTATTTATGCCACTGCTCATGCCACTTGCCATATTCCAGGGTATTTGCATGTGCAGCCCCACAGGCGAAGCGAAATCGCAGCTAGTTTGATGGGGCATTAAGTTATTTCTGCCGCTGCGTGTGGGCGGTTCCTCTGGCGGTCCGTAGTCCGTAGTTGGTCGGAAAGCGCTTAATTATGTAGGCCCTCCTTCACTACACAATTCCCCTCTAAACTGCTTCGAAATGGCCCAACAAACCAGCAAACCAACACAGCACGCCTCGGCCTAATGAGCAAACGGAAATTGAAACTTTTTGGCGCTGTTTAAATAAGCATTTAAACAAAAAGTGACATAATTTGGCCAAATGAAAAGCGAGAAAAAAATGTGTGTGTGGAAAAACAAAAGCGTTACATTGCAGGTGCGAAAGCAAACGCAGCAGCAAGAAAGCCGAAGAAAAGCAAAGAAAAAGTTATGAAAATAGTCGACACAGATGCGTGACTAAAATCGTTATGACATAATAAACACATCGAGCCAAAGCAAGGAAATAAAGTAACTAAACCAAGCTATCGCCTATTTTATAACAATAAATAAATCTAAATGAAAGGTTCATTCGTTTCCTAAAAGTTGTTCAAGAAACGCTATCGAAGAAGCCGTCTATAAATTCTATTTATGACGAAGAGCCAAACGAGTAAATTGGAAAAGGGAATAGGGAATAGGGAAAAACTGGCACAACAATTATCTGACAAGCCATTATCAATCGATCGTCAGTCTATTGACCCATATAAATGGCTCAGTTCGGCTCGCCTCCAACCCGAATCCCCACTCCCCACTCCCCAGAGTTCATTTGGAAGAACCTACATTTGCTCAACGCTCAACTAATCGTAGATCAATCATTAGAGCGGCAAAAACCTTTCGATACCCTTACTTTGTGGCATTACCAATAAGCTATAATTCCGATAACGTAATCCCGTAAATGCAGTGGAGCTCCGGTAATGGAACTAAAATGCTCACATATGAGGTTCCCATAGAATCGGGATTCCATAGGAAAAAGATTTCCCTTTTATTAGCACTTAACATTAGCTCTCTAAAATGACATTAAACATATTGATCCTGGAAATAGTTGTGCTTATAAAGCTACTTTACGTGCCTATATCAATCACCTTTAATTACCCAACTATAATGAACTCCTGACATCTCCCAGAGTATCTCCAGATCGGTGCCCCAGAAATAGTATTCCTTTTCCACTCGAATGCAGTACCTCCCCATTTTTGAGGCACCTTCTTAGCAGTCGATTTCTTTGTTGTCTGCTGCAATGTGTGTGGCTGGTTTATTTTTGGCCTTTATCGCTCTTTTTTTTTTTGTTTTATTTTTCGTCGTTCCTGTGCTGCTGCTCTGAACATGCCCAAGCAGCCATGCGTCCATCCATCCGTTGGATCGCATCGGATCGAATCGAAACGAATCGAGTCCATTCCTTTGCTCACTTGGATTGGATCCCCCGAAAGAATGACTCTATTTTTGGCAGCACTCTAAGATTTATGATCAAACGTCTGCCACTCCGACAGTCGATGCAGCTCACTTTTGGGCCGGCTCACTTTTCAGTCGGCCATGTTTACACACACTTTAATTGCCGGCCAGCGGAGAGGAACAGCGGCAACACGACAGGAAATACTCGGCCGGTTTTCAAATTGGCTATTTCTTTCTGGCCAGGCCTGGGCACCGCAGCTCCGCAGCTCCGAGCGATGGCTCTCTGGCCATAATCAAGGCAATTTAATAATATGTTACGCTGCACACAATTTCACCTGCAAGCGCAACAGCAACTCAGTCCATCCAAAGCAAAAAAAAATCAGAAAAAAAGTAAAAAAAGAGGAGTTACCTCTGCGATCTTCTTCTGGCAGCAACGAAAATTGCAATTTGATTCCAAAATTATGCGTTGTGCGTACCAAAACTCCCATACAAAACTATTGGCCGAGAACAAAGCCGAAAAAAAAGAAGAAAAAGGCGGGGGATCAATAAAACTTTAGACATGATGTACGTGACACTCGAAGTGCTGATCCAGCGCAAAGAGAATATGCGAATCTGCGCATTAGAAAAAGGTCTTTGAATCGCAAAATTAAATAAAACTAATAAAAAGCGGCGAAACGTCATGGCAACAGCAAAAGCAACATTCACAACAAAAGCTGCAACAGCAAAAGCGGCAGCTGCATAAAGGGCAACACTTGGCTCGTCGATGTGGCTGTTGGGTAGCAATTTTGCACGTAATTCGTCACGTAGCTGGATGTTGTTGCTGTTGATTATGCATTGAAAATGTTCCAGCCAGCAAACAATCTGCATGGCCAAAACGCAGACACGGCCGACCCAGTGGAGCATGGGCGGCCAGGAGTGCGGTGGTGTGGTGTGGAGTGGTGCGGAGTGGAGTGGAGTGGAGGGCAGGACGAGGAGGAGCGAAAGGAAAATAAGGCACTGCACCTGGGGAAAAGAAAACCCATCGAAAAATACACCTTGAGAACCAGTTATGTTCAAAATGTTACGCCCAAATATCATTTATAATATGATTTGGTCTGGAATATGATCTGAATTCTAACCAAGTTTAAGTTTAAGTTTAAGTTTGGGTTTCCTCCTCCTCCTCGCTTAATTATCGCCCAACTACTAAGCAACTGGGTGGCTTAACAGCTCGTTTTTCTCTCAGTGCAGCCAGAGGAAGAGAGCGGGAGAGATGCCAGCTGCTTGTTGATTGCCGGCCGCGAGCGAAACTATGAAAATGCAGGCGCAACAACAACGGCAACAATCAACATTCACCAATTAATGTTAAATTGAAATGAAGCCATAAAATGGCCAAGGCAAATGTCTTGCCCGGCCACGCCCACAGGCCAAGCTTACGCCCCCCGATCAGCAGCGCCGGTTCAATGACATTTCGCCAAAGTTTCGATTGACATTTCGAACGAAATCGATATGCGACAATGGGCCAGTAGCACAGCTTTTCCAATCCATAACATTGAAGCCATCGCAAAAACTGAAATTCAAATTCAAATCAAGGCGGTCGGCTCGAATTATGTCAATCAACCCGGGCTCAACTACGTACGTAGATGGCAGGGCAGAGCAGTCGGATGTCAAAGGTCACAGACCAGAAAGCAAACACATAACGGACAGAAAGCGTGCAGTTTTGGGTCAGACACGGCATGACCTCCAATCTCCGATTCCAGCGAAATTCGCCTCCAAAGGGTAAGGATGGGGAGCCACTAAGCGAGTGTGCGTGAATATTGATTCGTAGATTGGTTGGTCGGTAGTTGGCAGTTGGCTGTTGGTAACCATAGGTTTAGGTATAGCATTGTAACTTCCGTTACCTCCGGATTATACAAGCCAATCATCAAGGGCTATCGATTGCCCGGGAAAAGCATCATTACGCTGATTGCCCCTATCGATGGAAGAGAGGTTCTGTTCCGTTCCCTTCCCTATACCCACTGTACCCCCCCAAACAAATTAACCGTCAAGTTGGCTGAATCACATTTAATGTGTTCCGTTCCTTCCAATTATACCTGTCGCTCGCATTTCTCCGTACTACGCTATGCTAATAATTAATTGGAAATCGTTGCCCAGCGCAACTCCTAAGCACCAAGTAGGGTATAATTTCCTCGAAAATCCATCAAAGGTACGAGTGCGAGTATATGAATCGAACAAATGTCCCATTCGTCATCGGAAGTCCGCAGGCGGCGCAAACAGTCAGACTTTCGGTACGCACCTAAGTATATGTTTATTTTAATATCAAGTGCTCCTTTTCTCCCTCTCTCCTCTCCTTGCCCACCTTCACCTCCACCTCCCTAAGCCCACCCACTCTCGGCCCCTTTGAGAAGCCCCTCCAGCTGGCTGTTTTGTAACAACAAGCGCTGGCAAAACAGTTGTTGCCAGTTGCCAGGCCAACTGTGCCGATTATGTCACCGAGCTGTATGGGTTAAAGAACAGGCCCCTCCAACCACCCAACTACCTAGCCCCCATTCCCTATTCCACCCTCCGTTCCTGCAGAGGTTCCTCCTCCAACCACTCGACCACTTCTTGCATCCCGCGTTTATCATCATTACGTTCTGTGTTCTGTGGCATTTGTCGTCTGGCTCGGTTGCCTCTCTTGCCTCTCAGACGCCCCGCTTTTGGCCGGGTTCTCTGCGTCGTCGTGGCTCGTAAGCTGGCTTATTTCTGTTTCTGTTGACATGTCGAGAGATCTCGGGCCAGGCAACGCGAGTGTGCAATGGAGCTGTCAGGCTAACCGATCGAGATTTAAATTATTTTCGACAACTCTTGCTCGATGGTTAGACGGTTTGACGGTTCGACGTCTTTGAAACCCAAATAAATGTTTCTTTTTCAGTTTTCAAGGCCTCACAGAACTAGAGTACACTGAACACTATACCCTAGTTTCTTATGGTTATATAAAATATAATTTATATTTTACAACACCTGTACTGTTATATTGCCATTGTACCATTAACTGGGCTTATACCTCGCTTTTGCCTTTGTGACTTAAAAGCGACATGTGAGAAATGGCTTTTCGAGCTGTCTGAAACCGTTAATCGTAAAATGCCCGGGTTAATGCCAAAAAAAAAAAGATGGGAGGTCCCCTTGGCTGTGACATCTCTCCAGATCCCAAGCCAAATGCATATGTCAAAGGGCAACTCGCTAAGCGGCAGAGCAGAAATTTAATTGTTGAGAAATGTTTCGAGCCGCCCTTTCTGATGCTACGACCACGACCCCAATTCGGGGGACATGTGCCCTTGTTATGTGTGGCATACATATGCCACAACACACCACACCATGCCACACTCTATATGTACATATGTATGATGTATGTAAGGTTGCTGCTGTTGTTATTTCAATTTTGCTAATGCAACAAACGCTGCTCAGTTCCGTTCTAGTTTCCAAGTTTCCAGGGGGGGTGGCAAGCGCCCCCCAACCGCCCACTGAAAACTCCAACTGATTTGGAAACGAAATGCCAAGAATTTGTCGATTCGATTACGTTGAGTGAGTGCCCAAAGGTTATCCATCAGAGAGTGTACGTATAATGCAGGAAAAGCGCCCATTAGTCAAATTTACCAACGGCGCACTTTCAATTTTAGTTTTTCCACCCTCCCCCCACCCCCCGCTTTTCTTTCGTTTGCTTTTGGCCCCGGCAATTTGGAACGGATATTGGCGCAAAACTTTTATAGCTGCAAGTCGTGCTTACGTCCACATGTAAAGAGTAAATATGTTTATGAACGCTATGCACACACATTTTGATACGTTTCGCGCGCAAAGTTGCTACATTTTGGGTTGGGTGGGTTTCTATTCCGTTTCCGTTGCTCCACAAACACGTAGGATCTTATCAACGGAAGTGGGGTACTTTTAAGCGAGAATTCCGCTGCCAAGTCATACATTTTCGACCTTCGCACATTATTTTCAAGGCTGGCCAGTTAGCCCAAATATTTTCACAAATAGCATTGACCATTTCCACCGCCACGAACATTCTAATGTGTGGGTTAAAATACATTTTAAAGCCATAAATACTCCATAAAATTAGACAATAAACCTTTCTCCAAGTACTGCTCATCAATGGCGAAAGAGGTATTAGCAAGCATAAAAAAGAATAACAATATTTATACTTCTAAAAATAAGTATAAGCTTTATATGCCGCTCATCGCGTTGAAGAACAAAGAAATGTTCAAGAGCAAATACGCAATGATCATTTGTGGCTTTATTTATGGTTTGTTTACTTTATAATAAAAATCTATAAATACCAATGGCACACGATATCGAAAACAAAACCTGCAAATTATCACAAAAAAACGCTTGAAAAACTGTCATAAACGCTGCACCTAGTTATCGCCTCTGAATCAAAGTCAATTGGTCATCATTATACGCGCAAATCAATTTAACGCGCCCGGACAAATCGCAGACAAGTGTGCACGATACACGATGCAATGCCATCCATATCCATATACTCACATCCATATATCCACATCCATACTCACTCCCCACCGACATATTGAATATCTGGGGATATCTGTTCACTGAATTCTCAAATCGCCAAAGCGTGCAGATAATTTTTATTTAATTGCAGCAGCCGCACTCCGCGCACGAAAACAAAAACAATCTGAAAACGAGGAAAAGCCGAACGAAAAAATCAATTTCTCATGGATTTTTAATGCAAATGCTATGGCTCCCCATATGGACAAGCCCGGTTCAGGCCACACACGGTCGCAGTGGACACGCACACGGGTAATGTATACATATCTATATACCCCATAGATACTCAGATACCCATGGATATATGTATGAGCATATGTTCATGACAAGTAGCCAGCAGACGTCTCCAGAAAAGGAGGGGAAACCAGAGGAGGAGCAGGAGGAGGAGGAGTGGCAGAGTGGCGGAGATTGAAACAAAACCACAAATTGCGTTGACAAGTGCAGTGCACACATGGAGCGCACCACGAGCACCTTGGCGCAGCCTGGGATTTATGGATACGGATCGGAGGTGCCGGAGGAGTCGGTGGAGCTGGAGGGGATGGGCATGGGCATGGGGATGGGGATCGCCGACGGGGGACAGCGGGCATGTCAACAACATTGTGACAACGACGACGACGTCGACTTCGACTTCGTCAATAATCAGACGCTGAACCCAAAAGACGCAGCAGCAGACGATGTCGTTTCAAGGCGACAATGACAGACAGCAGCAGCAAAATCAACATCAAAAGGAAGTCTATCTGGGGTATAGTGAATCTAGCAATACCCTAGGCCAGTTACTTTTATATGTCTGGGGAGTCACAGAAATCCAAACATTGTTTATTATAAGCAACCAAAAGTCCGATAAAACGTATTACGTGTAAAGTGTACGCCAAGCGTGATTCTGCAGTTAATAATCGGGAAAGCACATTTTAAAATTATTCATGAATTGCTATTTACCTTAAACTTATGAATCGCAAACTCAGAACTCTTTCTTGACCGTATATTGCACAGCTTTTTGTGTAAATTACGACACCTCATCCAAGAGTATATCGCTCAACGAGCCGCATTTCTTTTCATTACTTCTGTTTGGCTTTGGCTATTGCGTCGAGCTTTTATTTTCTTTGACTCTTTTGCTTTTTATGCCGCATTGTTTGCAGCGACAATTGCAATTGCAATTGCCATAATCAGTGCAAACTCAGACGCCGACCGCCAACCGCCGAGCAAAGACAAAGGCCAAGCGAACTCACTTTCACGCGAAGAAAGGCCGGCGACAGGGGGGTAAAGTAAGGTGAGGTATAGCTTAGTATAGTAAAGTATAGTATAGTTAAGTAAAATAAAGAAAAGGTGCCACGAAAAGCTGGTCAGCGACATTGCCACATTGCCTCATCGATGATGATGATGATGGGGGGCCCAAGTGGAACCAGTTTCACTCCCCATCTGTGACGCAGGCAGCAAAACCCCATCAGGTTTTCATTTTTCTTTCGCTTTTTGCGAGTCTTTCATCGGTGATTTAATCTGTTTGAACTTTAGTTTTCCAGAGCAAACAATTGCCGATATTCAGCTTCATTAGAAGACGAGAAAGACACGAGATGATTGCCTTTGGGGCGACCACGCTTGCATACCCTTGAAGTTCTTATCGCTGATGACCGTTTTTCTTCATGAGGTTTACTTTAATATAGAAAAAATGATTGTAATATGCATTATCTGAAAGAAAATATTTATAGACTCAATATATAGACTCATCCACTAGAGCGCTGAGCTCTTCAGGGGCAAGTTCTTGACTATTTTAATGATCATTCAGCTTCAAGATGTTTAAAAATCACCATTAAAATATACATTAAAATATATATTTATCGTTATGGCAGTTTTCAGACCTTTTGTGTCTATAGCATATCATACAAAACAGACTTTGTAATTTATCTTACTCAATAACTGACCTCAGACGACAGTCTTAATTGATCTCTCTGTCTAATTCAATAACTGATCCAATCTAGCATTGTATGGTATCAACAGAATAATTGACTTTATTTGATGAGCAATCTTAATCCAAACATTTGCCAACTCAACACTCTTCCTTCTCTCATTTAGATGCATTATTCCACACAGTTTAATGGATTATTAATTTAAACAGTATTTAATATTAAACACGTTTTTTAGTTAATTGCCTGCTGCATCGAAAAACATTTTTTGCTTTGCGGTTATTGGTTTCTTTCCTTTTTATTCGCTTAATAAAAGCATTTTCGTGTTTTAATCACTGATCTGCCCCAACAATTTGTTAGTTAATTGCAGCAATTTCATGGATGTTTTGCTTTTTTCAGCTTCCCACTAATTGGCAGCAGATGTCGAAAGGGGCGTGGCTCATCACCGAGGAGGGCGAAAAGTGGGAGTGGCAAGGGGGTGGTATATTACGTGTAAATGACTAACAATTGAAACAAAGCATTGTAAGAAGAAATGATTCAGAGCGTCAATTGAGTTGAGGTCATCAAACAGGTGTTATCGAGTGGATCGAATGTGGGTCAGGTAAACGGCATTAGAAGAGAACTTAATGAGCATCCTAAAGATAAACCTATCGCGATTCTTGAACCCAGTTAATCTGAGCTGGAATGAGTACAATAGATCTGTAAATCTTCGCTTATCTTATCTGCCTGCTGCTGAGAAACCCCTCCTAAGCCCAATAATCCATGCGAATAATTAAACCAGAAGTAACTTGTTTTGCAGAAAGTTTGAGCAGGTAAGACATTGACCCATGATTAGGAGGATCAAAATGCAGGCACAGATTAGAAAAGATATCATGGTAAATTGCCTCATAACCTTTATTATCTAGGTACCTAAACTCGTGGCCCCATTCAAACTTAGTATTCGAATTCATGAAGAGATTCTCAATCTCTTTTTGCGGCAACGCGCACAAAGTCACGACCGCCTCTTGGCTTCATCCGCCTGCAGCCTTATCAGCAGAAAATGGTATTGTTATTCTTGGCCTGTCTCTCATTTTTGCGGCTGGATGAAGGCACGACGATAACAGCAATTACCATTGCATTTTCCGCGGATTTTTTGCAGCCAAGTTAGCAATTTACAGCCATGAAGAAGACATGACGTTATAATTCAGTTTACTGCTCACTTCATAACTCAAATTTTATGCTAAATTATCCTAAATAGTGCTACAGTTTTCATTCTGCTCCTTGATTTCTGCACAACTAACGTCAGCTGGTCATGAATAGTTAAGTGTTTACGTTTGGCCCCAAAAAGATGAAAGCAATTTGGGGCCAACTTATGCTCACAACAAATTACTTATGCGAATTTTAATACTTTTAAGAGCCGCAGAGAAAGATAGCTTGTTTGTGCGGAAACTAGTTCTGCTCTCTCGCTTCATCCCACAGATTTATCTTGCTCCAATTTTCCCACGTATCGAATGCAGACAACTTATGCATAAATAATAATCATAATGACACCATTGGTGTAACTTCCTCCCGATCGGTGGGTTTTGTATCCGACTGCTGGGGATATTACTCTCAACCTATCCCCGATGCCGACTTGTTAGCAGCATAAAGTGCGCAACATATTGGCAAAAATGTGGGTCAACTGCGAAACCGCAACAATAACACCCAATAAATGCCACAGCAATTGTGTGCCAAGAATGCCAGTATGTGTTGTGCTGCAATTGCAGTTACAAATCAGAGAGCCAGACCTAGATCCAGACCCAACCCAAACCGAACCAACTATAGAAAACCGAAATGAAGGCGCGCCTTAATCATCATCATCGTCAACAGAATCATCATTATTGTAGTCGTCGTCATCAAGAGCATAATCACGGCAGTTTGTTCATCAATTTTCGTCTGTTTGCCATTTGAGAATTGCGCGAAAAGTTATGCATGGTCTATTAACACTCCAACTAATGCAATTACGCACCAACTAACGTGGAAATTATGCAAGTAAACAGTTTAATTGGGTCACGAAATGGGCTCAGCCGGGAGAAGGGAGAAGGGACGCCCCGGGGAAATTGCAGAATGGCAGAATGGCCGTGTGCAACCGCCAAGTTAATCGGCGATTGCATCGCTCTTAGCCACAAAAACGGGAACGAGTGCGGCTTTGGACCCGGCCAGAATGCATACACTCATAGATAATGCATGTCCCGACTTTCCCCTCGTGGCTCTTTAGACCCCATTAAAAGTTTGTTTTAGCTGGAAGTGCTTAGTCATTGGAATACACTTTAAAGGTTTTGCCAAATGCATACTACAATTTATCATTTAAAAGCAAAGTATCCTTAATACCTATACTTTGTATTTAAACCTACTTTCTAAGCGTTAAAAATTTATTTATTTCAAACTTCATTAGAGCTTCATTTTCAGGGCGCTGCTCTTCCCACATAAATAAATTCCAGAAATACATAGACGTAGAGTAGCAATAATTAATACGACTCACTTGAGCTAAGTGGGAAGCTATTCTAGTTCTAATGCAGCTTAGTTTTATGGCTCAACTTAATTTCTTGCCAATTACAGTTGGCACATCTGAAACGAATTCTCAGAACGGATTGGCCAACCTACAAAGCCTTAGTTAACAAGGCTAACGAGCCTCCGCGGTCTGCAAAACTCAGCTGAACTCCAACTAGCTTCGCGGAATCGGCCCACGCGATTTTCAACTCTTAGCTAAGATACATATTTATGCGGATCCAACAATAACTAAGGAATTTCCCATTTCTGGTCTTTGTGATTTTTTGCAATTTCTGTGTCTCCGCGTGTGGGAAATCAATTGTTCACCAAAATAAACGCGTCCCAGGCAAAAGCTCGAGACATTGAGTTAGAGCCGTGTAATTATTTCAAATGAGTTCACAAAACCGCATAGATAAAAATAAATAAATAAGCAAGCCGGCCCGAAAAAGTTCGAAAAGTCGAAAAAAAAACGCAAAACCGAAACCAATTGAATCCACCTCCAGGTCTTGGCCAAAGTCAAGTGGCAATGTGCGGGGGCAGGCAACAGTTTCCAATTGCCTTAAACTCCGAAAGTTTTCAACCGAAACTTACCTGCAAAAAAAAAGAGCAGAGAAAGAAGACAAATTTTTTAGTATAAAATTTATATTGGAGCAAAGTTATTTTCAAGGAGGAAGAAGGATGGAACGAACGGCAGGACAGCAGCCAATGACCTAACACACACACATCCAAGCACCCACACGCACACGCACACTCACACATCGCCACACACACACCCACTGAGACAGCACTCACTTGGAGGAGAGCAATATCCTCTATCCTTTGTGGCAGCAACAGAGACTAGCACACACTCACTTTCCTGCGGGCACATTGTGCCGTGGAAACTCAAACTAAGCCAACTGGCAGACAAAGGACGTGGATCCCGATCCTCCCCCCACCCTGTCCACTTGAGGTCCTGGCCCACCAACGTCTTTCACCGGCCCGAGCTTAGCCAGGCTCCTCATCTTCGCCTTATTCATCGTCTTCACACACAGAACCGGAAATGCCCGACAAAACCAAAACACAAGCTGGCGAGAACAGGAAAGAAGAAATATGAGGAGCGAAGGAGCAGAGCAGCAGAACAGCAGAACAGCCCGCCGCAAACAAAGTTCAAAATGCGCTTAAAGGAGCAGTTGCCTACAGTCGGCCTGCATTTAAAGTGCAATGTGCCAGGGAATTAAGGTCAAATCATATACAAAAGCTCGTTGGCGTCTGGCAAATGGCTAAGGCAACAGAAACAGCAACTGCAAAGGTCTAAGCCCGCATTCAACATTCAGTTTTCAGCCAGCTTGGTTCGCTTTCAGCAGCGTCTGCGGTCTGTGAATCAGGAATCTAAGCCAGGCTTATTAGTGGCCCATAAAATATGCACATGCTGCTCATTAATTGACGTAATAAAAACCATGGCGTAGTACTAATCACTAAACACGAAAACGAAAGATGTTTAATCAACATCAATAGCAAAACGGTTTAACTTATTTGAAAGTTTGTCAAAATACTTTTGGTTATAATATAACACAAACTGTCTGAGCTGCTTCACTTTGAGTGGCAAAAAATAATTTGGCCCCTTGAGAAGTTTGCCCAAAAAGCCTGTGTTGAACTTCACTATTTTAGTTGGCTTTGCGAAACTTTTAACAGTTTTAGGGGCGGTTAAACGAAGTTTACGACTTTCTGAATATTCCACCTTGCATAAAAGTTTAATCGAATCGCCTGTCTGTCTTTCTGTCTGTCTGTCTGTCAACTGAATGTCCCTGTGGTCGTTCACCCTTGACTTCCTCTCCGTCGTTGCAGGCGACAACGACAATGGTGGCACTTTTTGTGCCGTTGTTTTTCATTAAGCACTGTTTCATTTTCCCCGCAGGATGTTGCCAAGTTTTTGCACTGCAGCTGCAGTTGCAGCCCGACGAGGCGCATATCCTGTCTGAGTCTGGACCTGCGGAATGTGATATGCATATTGTCACATGAACCCACCGGCATTCACCAAATTACCCATACATTTCACTTTAAGCAGCTGCAGCACTTGCAAATCAAAGTTAAATGCGCTCGTTGGGCAATTTTCCTATTCATTTTTCATTTTCACTTTCATATTTTTTCACACCACAGCCCGAAAATTTCATTTCATCAGGTCCAATGCAAATTTGTCGTAAATTGTTGTAAATTGTTGTAAATTACTTAAGCCAAGCCACCGGAGCAGCAAAAGAGAAAACTTTCACTTGGCCATTAGGTAAAAGAGGGGCAAATGGGGGGCGGATGGGTGGCATGGGTGGTATTGGTGGTTCCTTATGTGGGTCAACCGCCCGAGAGCATCAAACTTGCCTCCCATTTTGGGCAATCTCAAACGGTTCGTGCTTTTGACACTTCGAGTTCAAATGGCAATGCACGCCACGGCAATTTGGCTCCAATCTCAGGCGCTGTCCGCCAGAGATGTGCGCACTGATAAGCGCCGTGAACTTTGAACCCAGAGCCCAACTTCCCCCAAGCTATCGAAATTCGATCTCCTCGTTTTCCCAATCTACCAAAGTGGATTTTCCTCGAATTAGAAACTTTAAAGCTGGGATATCGTTAAATTTGTGATTTTACGAGCTACATGAGATAGAATATATTTGTTTGAAAGCAAACAGGATCCTTTTAAAAGCTCTAATATCTATCATATTATCTTAAAATATTTTTAATTAAGATAAAATTCAGTTTGTAATAGTTTGGCTAACCTAATTTAAAGAGAATAGATTGAGACTTGAATAGCTTAAATCAATTATTTAACCCTTCCCGGTTAGTCAAGATATTTAAAATGTTTAAAAACATTCATTTGATCCCGCATCTGCATTAGGGAGTGCCTACTGTACCGCGACTCAGATCGGTCAGCAGTAAATATTACAGCTGAATCGGTTTTCGGTCAGCAAATATAGGCAGAGCCGTGGAAAAGCGGTGGGTGGGGAGGTGGGAATGGGGCGGAGGATGGGACCTCGACGAGGTTGTTGATACCGATGATTCCGGCGCTCTTTGTGCTGCGAATGCGAAGGAATTCAATGGTAGGAGCACAACGGCCGCACTCGTGATTAGTACGAAAAGTTATTTTTATGTTTATTTAGTTTGTTTATCCAGCCAGCTCATGGGGCTGCTGCTGCTGCTGCTGGATGCTGAGTGCTGAATGCTGGATGCTGTTTGCATTTTCCGCTTGACATTTTCCGCCAGAGAGCTTATCAGAGCCAGACACACACGAGCAAATACCGTCCTAATTAAGTTTCCCTCTTTAGATTTTCAGTCCCAGATCCAGGTCACGTGTATTTACTTGTCTGATTAATTTTTGTTGTGTTTCTTTTTCCTTTTGCCAGCTAATCAGAGATTTTTCTGCACCTTATCAGTGCACGCTGCATTGAAACAAAAGTGAAATGATAAGCAAGGGCGATTGCAAACTGCAGCAGCAGACAAGTGGAAACGCTGAGACAGGTTTAAGCCCAACTTAAAATGTAACTCAAACTGGCAGTTTCGTAAGTCTAGAACGACCAAAGAGAAAGACTGTGAAATGGGGGGATAGCTCCAATAGACAGCCTGAAATGTTAATCCCCGTTTATTAAGCTTTCAGCTAAAGAACTGTCAAGGTGAGCATGAATTTCTGAGGCGGATGCTACCAATTTCCCATTCAAATAGCACTGACATTCAAAGCTTCGCTACATTTGCAACTCCCCCTGATATTAAAATGTGTCACATTTCATTCATTTAATTGAGCTAGAATAGGGAAATTCCAATTTCCAAAATTGGCATTTTATCGTTCGCATGATAAAGCGGTTGTAAATTATCAGCTTCATAAGCTCAGCCCTGTCGCCCTGATAAGAATATTCATTTCGTCGGCTTTAAAGTACATACATACATATGTATATACATAGAAGATAAAGAAAAATGGGTTCAAACTTGCTGCGAGATATAGAAACCACAAAAGGTTGAGTTTGAAGACATTTCAAGTGATGTTTGTATACTGATGGTACATGTAGTAGTTTGTTGTAGTTTTTAAAATGTTTTAATGAAACCAAAATGCCATATGTGTACCTACATAGTTGGTTTTTAGTACCCTTCTCGGCAAAGTAATTCCGGCGTTATTCACTGGAGTCATGGGCATGAATAATATCAGTTAATTATGTTTATACGAGGGTATGTGCATATGAATCAGCCAGAAAGGCTTTGTGTGTGTGTAGGTAGTTGTAATTTCATAAATAAATTTGCACTTAACAAATGAGCAACATAAGCAAAATGTTGCTAAGCGCAGCAGCAACAGGCGGTGGTAAAATTGCAGTCTGGGGGGCCGGAGGGGCAGGCAGAAAGGGGGGCGACAATGGGTAGTGGGAAAACAACAAGGAAGTCCGTGAAACAAAGCCAAGCTCAATGAAAAAACGGGGCAATGGCAGCCGCCAGACAAGAGCAAACAACAACAACAGCAACACCAACTACACACATAGTATAACAGCCTGCAGAACGACGGAATTAAATTTTAATTTTAATCGCCAAAAAAGAATAAACAGATGGAGGAACGAAAGAAAGAGATGGACAGAAATACAAGGAAGCGACTTATTCCATACAAACCATACATTCCTACATATGTACAATGTATGTATGCACATACACCCATGAACATACATAATGGGGATCGGCGTGCAGACAAATAAATTTCCAAGCAGAAGGCAAGCGGCCGCTGTGCAGCCACTGAAAACAGAAAATGCAAGCGCACAGCTGCGGCCAAGATAATAGGACACAAAATAGGGTGACGAAGAGTACTAATCAAATGTATAGTGTAATGATAAGATGATAGATAAAATAATAAAAAGAACCAATGAATAAATAAATATGACATCATTCTTAACTAAATTAACTAACAATTTGTAAACATGTGAGAAATATATACAGCAAGTTTGCTTCGAAAATAAGTTGATTAAATTTCATGTGAAACTATACTGCTACCCGCGCCTGTGCACGCATCGTGGAATTTAATAAACACCGATCCGAACAAAACAGACCAGAACAGACACGGCCATATGCATGAAGGCTGTGTGGATTTGTACATAAATCCCTGCGAGACGATCGCCAGAGCCACAACAACTTCCAAAACAACAACAACCAAGGAACCCGCAGAACAACAATAATAACAACAACAACAACAACAACATAGGGAACAGGTCGCGGACTCAGGTAAACGGCAGGAAGTATGCGAGTGCGAGCGAGACGGCATCGATAAGACCCACTGCCGCTGTGATAAAATATATCGATAAAAGGGGCAAGCAGGTAGTGTAGTTGGAAAAAGGCCTGGAAATTGTGGAAAAGCAGCAATGGAGGGGGCGAGGAGAAATGATGCTGAGGGGGCGCGACAACGAAAACAACAAACCAAAAATCTAGAAAAACTGAATTACAACAACAAGGCCCTAACAACTGTAAAAAATGCAACAAGAAGAACCTGCTTGGAATAGCAGCAGGGCAACAGCAACAACAACAGCATCAACGAAAGACAGAGAAGGCAATAAGAACACGAAAAACAACGCGACAAAGTAATGGAAAACGAGAAGGGAAGTTAACGGTGAAAAGTCGAATTCTCTGCACCCTACCAGTAATAAAAATATATATATATGTATGTGTTGGGTTAATATCATATAATGAACAACGGCTTCAAAAATGTACTATTATTTTTGAAATTTAAATACTGATACTCTGTCAGCACGACAAACAACCCACGTAAGGGTATTCAGATTGCTAGATACAAAGTCTATAATTAAGCAAGCGAGAGCAAGAAGCCCAAAGGAGTGGGAACGAGAGAGAGAGAAAGAGAGCGCGGGCAAGAGAATGCAACGTATGCAGTTATTTATGTAGGCGCTGCCTTGTTTTTGTTGTTGCTATTTTGGGGGCCCGCAGATGAAAAGTCTGAAAATCGTGTAGAAAATCAAATTGCAAACCCGAACTCCACTTGGACATTATGTTGTTGCTGTTCTCTGTGTTTTTCGTTGTTGTTGTTGTTGCTGCTGTCGCTGCCGCTGCAGTCGTGACGTCAGGCGCATGCGTTAAACCGAAGCCGCTTTTCTATTTTACTGTCATCTCAACGATGTTATGGCGCTGTATCCTTTCAGTTTGAAGTTTAGGGGTATTCCCATTCCGGCGCCGTGTTGGCAACACTATTTTTTTGTTGTTATTTTTGTATTTTCATTGAGAGCTTTTCACTCAAGTTTTCATTTACCTAAACACTTTGAACTTGATGGTGGGGAATAGAAAGCAGTTATCGGTAACTAGTCATCATCTGTTAACCCAACTGGAAAAAGGGTATCCCAGGAATTGAATTAAGTGGGCTAAAGATTTGCATACCCTCTATAGAGAGGGTGTAATGAAACATACTATAGCTAGCTCTTCCTAGAAAAACGTTTTTGTTGGTATATTCAACTTTGATTGTTATTAAATTTAAAAATCCTAATCAAAAATACAATTTCATAAACCAGCCAATGAAAAGTACCACTGATAAAAACATCAAACAGTACAAGTACAACGTTAATTAAATTACTTTAATCAGTTCAAGTGTGGAAATAACGACAATACCTGGAAATCAATTATTTTTTATTGCTGTGCGTTGGATCTCAAGAGGCTTGCATTTAACGTTAATATAACAAGCCCCTATATTGCCTTACTTAAGAACTTTACTACTTTTCCGACTGCAACTCGCAGTTCTTAATGGGTGAATAATAATATTCTACGCGGGCAGTAAAGATCCGGTTTTGAAAACAGAACCTTAACGGCCTTCTGTATGCGTTGTATTTTTTACAATTTGTTTTTGTTTGGGGAAAAACGCACACGAAATTTATGTGGCGTTGCGTTCTGGAGTTCTGGGTTCTCAGTTCTCAGTGCTGAAACATGAAGATTTCGGTGGTGCCGTGGTGCGGTGGTGGGTGCTGGAAGTGCAGCCAGAAGGGGGTGTTTTTCCCAGCTGGGGGTTGGTTGTTGTTGGAGCCGCTGTTCGGTGGGAAAACAAGGAGTTGGGGGGGAGGGGCAAAAAGCAAGGCAGTGACAAAATGCGCACACAAATAGAAACAGCAATCTTGCATTGCGACGTAGTAGCGATTAACAGAAACCGAAAAAAAGAGGAAACCTCACAAGGAAAACAATTACAAATTGCGTTATAATTTGTGCGATATGGATGCGGTGAGAATGTGAAATTGTTTATCAGACTTTTGGGGTTCAATAGACCCGACACAGGCGCGGCAAATGCAACGCAAAACACAAATCTAAATACGAAGTACAGGGAACCTCAGCAAAAAATGAGTTAAACAAAGCTTATAATTATTATTATTTAGCTATTTTCACTTTCCAATAAACCCATTCTAAGCAATAGCACTGGTTTTTATTTATGGATCTGCTTTAGGGGGCGTTGACTGTAGAACAGCGTCTGTGACGAACATAGACGCTAATTGGTCTGTCGAAATGGGTTAACGACATTTCCCGATATCGGGGAATACATGGGCTTGACTGATAAGACTGAATCTAACTGAAAATGCATTTACAATTATCGAACGATTACTTACCGTTTCACCATTTTGTTGGTTACCCCCGAGTTGTTTTCCTGCTGAGTGCCAATATCAACGGATCTGTTATAATCCAGTTTTGATGTAAAGATTTTAATGCGACGGAAATTAATTTTGCCGATCTTTTAGTCAAACCTTTAAATAATCGATATGGATATTATGGATTAATCTTAATTGCTTTTCAACGCGACTTTTACTTCCTAGAAGGCGAGAAGTATTTTTGGTTTTTTTTTTGTAAGTGATGGAGGCGCAGCAGGAGTCCAATTGGAAAACATAAAAAACAAGAAGGAGGGAGGGGGGTGCATAAATTTATTTATATTTCACAGGGCGCTGCTGAATTTGTTTCGAATTTTTCTGCTGCTGCGACGCCAACGCAAGGTTTTATTTTAATTTTTTTTCTTTTTCTCGTTGACTGCACGAAAAATCACTTTATTGATCCGCTTTCGCCGTAATTATATTCACGTTTCTGCAGTGGAAAACGTCGGAGATTAGCACGCAATATGAATGCACTTTAGATTTTTCCCTTGCCCACTTCTCGCCCCCGCCCCATAAACCACCGCGTCCCCTCGCTTTTCCGCTTTTCCACTTTCTTTGCGGCGCTTAGTCACTTCGCACCACACACACACTAGCACACTCTCAAAAATCACACTCCGATTTGCATTTTTACCTCTCGAATGCGATTTATTCAGCAATCTGCTTGGGATATTATTGATATTGCTTTCGCACTGGCTCATCCGCACACAGAAACTAAAGGGATTTTCCTGTGTTATTTTCCGATACACATAAACAAAGCTCGCGGCGTTTGGCTTTTCCGCATCTCGCGCGCGTTTTCGATTTAAAATCGCATCGATTTCGATCGCCTGGCAGTTAACAGTCGCGGTTTTCTCTGAAAGCGAAGGCAGTGCCTGCCGTTACTTTTGTTTTGTTGTTAATTGTCAGCGATTGAACGGCGTAGACAACAACAAATAACGATGCGTGCTGATGCGGGCGGTGGTTTTTGTTCGTTGGAGCAAGTGTGACTGCAGGTCGCGAAACTGGAGAGCCCACTCGAAACGCCTACACCGAAAAGTATGGCTAAAAAATACCTAACACAGCATTTCACGCATTCTAGCGAGGTTTCCAACCATTAGCTGACTTACAGAGCTCTGTTAAGCGCTCAAATTGAACTAAAATTATTAGTATAATATAATTAACAAAAATCGATTACCATGATGTGACATATTTTCATATGTTTTTCTTTCTTACTTCCGTCTTTATATAGTTTTATATCAGTTAAGGCCTTTGGGAACCATTTACGAAACTCAATTTCATTCTGGTTCCTAAAGATTTTTATAACGCAATTTATTTACACACCCACCTCAAGTTTCCACGATTGGCCTCGTTTTTCCGGCATTAATAACAAACATTCTAGACTTGTTGAACTATGAATTAACAGTGTATTTCTTGCAATGCCTACTGCATCACACGGTCGGTTCTCGTTGGCCAACCCAGCTTATCGGCTACGAATCTTACGGCTATTTGTAATGGTTATGGTATATAGTGGGTGTTCAGATCGTGTCGGTGGTGTTCAGAATTCGCCGCTCTTGCCGTCGCAGGCCACGATCTTGACCTTGTCCACCTTGACGAACTCGTGGACTTCGCGAAACTCCACATCGTTGAGCATGAGTGTCCACACATTGTCGCAGAAGCGGTAGGTGTTCAGTTTTCCAGCCTTGAAGGTGACGCGGGCCTTGACCCGCTGATTTAGAGCATTGTTGATGCTCTTGTCGAACTGCAGCAGCACCTTGAACGCCAATCCGGGCGTAATCTGGCCGTACTTCAATATGGAAACCCGAAATTACAATGCGTTCTACTTTGCCAGCGCGAATTGCGGCCATTTTGCGGGGCAGCACTCACCTGAATCAGCTCGTCGAGGCTCTCCTGCAGGGTGTTTCCGAGCGTGGTATTGCGGTACAGTTGGTATGACATCGTAGCTGCCTTAATTCCGACTTATCTGCGTTTCCTTCTCAGACTTTTCTACGAACTCGTCAAGTCGGGCAAAAATTTTTAATGCGAAGCAACAGATTAGTGTTGCAAAGGATGTGACAACGGTACACTTAGCAGCACTACAGCTGCAGAGCTGCCAGATTGCAAGACTACTGGTCACCCTATTTCTATTTAGTTGCGTCGTTAACCGAGAGGTGGCGTATGGGTAACGCCGTGATTAACACTTGATGGCGCCTTGGTGCTCGACCGTTTTATTTTAAATATCAGAATTTAACTATTACTTCGTAATTAGGCGTTTATTTAATGATAAGAAATTGTTGGTGACTAGATAACTTACATTAAAAAATACCATAATACTGTGAAAGGAATTAGCATTTACACATTTATAGAAGAGCTTGCCATGCTTTCACTTTGATCGCCAGCATTGGTTTGTTCATCCAGCGGCTGCGTACTAGCAACCACTTTTTGTTGTACATCCTGGGGCTCCGTATTGAGCACTTCCTGTTCTGGTGCTTCCAGTGGCTCCGTTTTAATAACTACTGGCTTTGGAAGCAAAGCGTTTTCAGTCTTCTGATACACCTTTTCTTGTTTAAGGTTCAGGGTTTCTGTGGCACGAAAATCTTTTTCCTTGCTGGCCACCAGCAGACGTCCCTTGTCCTTGGCCGTGGCAATCAACTCCTTGTACTTGGGCAGCCTTTTCTCAAATATCTCATTGGTTTTCTTCACCGAAGTCTTGACCAATCCGTCTTCCGGAAAGCAACGCAATGCATTCTGGAACATTTTTCGCACAGAGCTAACGAATCCATCGAAGCTCTCGAAATTATCGGAGTCCAAGCGCTCCTGGAGTATCTTCCAATCCAGCTTCTCTTCGCGATCGTGGTCGTAGTCCGGATTCTGGGAGTATCTTCGCCAGTAGTCAGCCTGATTAAAAGCCCATGTAATCTGCTTGCGCTTTCGCTTCACCATCGACTTCAGAAGATGATCCGAGTGGCTTTTTTCAATCAATCGGTCCAGAGACTTGTAGCAGATGATAACGGGTGGCGTGGGCTTTGGAGGCGGTGGTTGCGATGGAGCTGGCGGCTCAGCTGAGGGTGTGGTTGGCCATTTAGGCAAAGGCATCATGATGGGTTCGATTGGCGATGATGTCAAGGGTGGTGGCAAGACAATGGGACGGAAGGCAACAGGCGGTGCGGCCGGTTGCTCAGGCGGCAGATCCACTGCCCTATTTAGCTCCCAAGAATTCTTGAATATCGGATTCATCATTGATGATATGGGAAGCATAGATGTCACGGGATTCACCAAGGAGTCGGGCATAAAAGATGGAATCAAGTTGGGAGGCACGAAATTTCGGAACGGTGGCACCACCCCAGGAATCGCTGATGGGCAGTGCCATGGGGAACGACCCGAGGGCCAGTGACTAGGATAATTACTCGCAGCTCGAGGTGGTGGCAGCACTGGACTCGTGCCCGGATCCAGCGAGTCGGTAGCTTTTCTCTTGCGCTTTTCCGATTTTGGCTTCAGTTCCACCTCCTTGTTTAAATCGATGGAGGCCAGTCGCGTGTTAAAGGCCTCCTTCAGGTCCTTACCCGCCTGATAAACCGGTGAACCCTCCAGATTGTACATCATGCAGTTCTCGAATATCAGCTTGAAATCCTCCAGAGCCTCGCTCGCCTGCCAGTAGTAGTTGTTGTGCAGCCGCTTCCTGATCGTACTCAAGTCCATCGGATGCTTGACCACCGCATGGTAGTCGGGCACACCCAGGCTCACCGCATCGACGGGATGGCGGAAGTGATACGAACAGCGACTGCGCCAGATGAAGTTCAGCATGGACTTGAGATCCTCCAGCACGTTGGTCCTGCGGCCAGGACGATTCGGCGGCGGAATGACCGGCGGTTGCACGATGCCATTAACCGGCTGTAGAGTGGGCTCATAGCGCGGCGGAGGCTGTTTGTTCTTCAACTTGAGTTTATGCATTGTTGGCTTGCAAGCTCAACGAACTTCGAATGTTTGCCTAAAGCAAAGTAGTTCTCTAGCATATTAGGTAAAATCTAAAATATTTCAAATGCTTACTCTTTGTACAACCAATAATTCACAGCTCCTTTCAGCTCGAAATACCGGACTTTACTGAACTTGCTTGCGACATACTCTACTATTACCTCTTGACATTTGAGTCAATGATGATGTGATTTCAATTTAATTAGAATGCACAGGGTATGCCATTCACAGTCTCAGCAGAAATTAATCTTGTTGTCCGTTTGCGATTTCCTCGAGAATTCTTAATAGATAAGATGAGCCGGTTGTGCTCATATGGGATCATAATCAATCATTGATTTTAGTTACAATTGAGTCTTCGTTGGGTGCAGCTGCACAGTAGAAAATATAAAATGACCAGCTGGAATTTGTCTCTGACTTTTTTGTGTTACATTGGCCTGGCTAGAATAAGTGGCATTCACAGTGAGCTTTCTTCCGATAGGTATCAATCGTGTAGTATGAGTGATAGAGCTCCTTTCTCAGGTGCAACTTCATTGACTGTTGTAGTTGGTGGCAATGCAGCCCTTCCAAAACAGTTTCCCATGGCCGCTCGACTGGGTCATCACAGCTCCAGTGGGAATCAAACCAAGTGGTTTTGTGGAGGCACCTTGATAAGTCACCAGGTGGTTCTAACGGCTGCTCACTGCTTTTACTCAGATGTGTAAGCACGACTGATGAAGTAATCATATACTCGTACAACAATGCATATATTAATATTTATTTCGCAGTGGAATTGTGAACATTGTGCGACTTGGCGAACTAGTTTTCGACACCGAGAAGGACGATGCCGAACCAGAGGACATTGAAGTTCTGGAAATAAAGGCTCATCCTAACTTTCGGTACCCCATTTTCTACAACGATATTGGCCTCGTTCGTTTGCGCAAACAGGTAACCTTTGGACCTTACAAGATGCCAGCCTGCCTGCCTTCGAATGGCGGAGAGCAGCTAAAATCCTTCACTGCCATCGGATGGGGTCAGCAGAGATTCGACGAATTCGAACCCTCCAAGGAGCTGAGGGAGGTGGAGCTGCAAAACTATAATCGCTCTTGTAGCGACACAACCTATCCGAGCGAGGATTGTCCCCAAGGATACCATGCCGAGAGCCAGTTGTGCGTGGGGTCCCCGGGGCATAAGGACACGTGTAATGGGGATTCGGGTGGCCCGCTGCTAATTGCCCATACCGGAACTGGATGCCGATACCAAGTCATGGGCGTCACGTCCGTTGGACTCGCATGTGATACTCCAGATATTCCCAGTTTGTACACCAGGGTGCACTACTTTGGGGATTGGATAAAAGCAGAGTTGGCAACTACTGAACGCAGCTAAGAATTTGAAGTTTTTAGTTTTAAATACGATTTTCAGATAATTACAAAGGGTTGTTTCTCTGAACTTTATTTACATGTTCAGGTGGTCTTAATTCCCACTTATCAATAAAAATGTGGGCAGTTAGATTCTGGTTCTGACAGATCTGGTTTCCAGACTTGCGCAGATAATAAAAAGAAACTAAAGATATAAACACCTGCTCATATGCTAGTTCTATCTTAACCTTCCCTCGGCGCAGTTGAACTTAAAATGAGCAGCCGTACTTTGCCACTTCTGCTTCTGTGTAGTTTTTTGGCATTTGCCAAACAATGTGAGTGTTCCTTTTGCAAGTACTGATAGCTATTGGAACCACATATATTTACTTTATAGCTTCGGAAAGTATAGAAGAAATGATAGAAGGCGGCGTGGCAGCGGCCTCCCAGGAATTCAAGCCGGCAGCTCGACTGGGTCATCGCAATTCTACTTCCAATGAAACAATGTGGTTCTGCGGCGGCACAATAATCAGTGATCGCGTAATTTTAACGGCTGCCCACTGCTTTTACTCAGATGTGTGAGTTTCTAGCCTCACATTTAAACTGATTCCAAATGTAAGACTAATTAATGACAACCATTTCCCTCCAGAGGATCCATCAACATTGTGCGCCTGGGCGATCTAGTTTTCGGCAGCGACAAGGACGATGCCCAGCCGGAGGACTTTGAAGTCCTTGAGACGAAGGCACATCCGCATTTTAGGTATCCGGCTCTCTACAACGACATTGGGTTAGTACGTTTGCGCGGAGAAATAAGATACAACCGATACAAGTTGCCTGCATGTCTGCCCTCAAGTAATGGAGACATATCTGACCACTTCACGGCTATCGGATGGGGGCAGAGGAAGTTTTCGAAGTTTGGTCAGTCCAGGGAGCTGAGAAAGGTTGTGCTTCGAAACTATGGCAGCTCGTGTGCCAGCACATTCGATGCAAACGAGGATGTGCCGGAAGGCTATAAGGCCGAGTCCCAGCTGTGTGTGGGATCTCCGGACCATAAGGGCACCTGCAATGGTGACTCCGGAGGTCCTCTGCTGGTTCCTCATGCCGGGCACGGGTGCCAGTATCAAGTCATGGGAATCACTTCAGTGGGAGTCGCGTGTGGAACTCCGAACATTCCCAGCTTATATACAAGGGTGCATTTCTTTAAAGATTGGATCAATGCAGAAATGCTGGCCAATGTGTGATAGATAGTAGGTTCGGAAATGCTTTCTGTCAGCACTTACATTATTTTTAACGCATCTAGATTTACAATTTAATCTACGAGTAGTGGATACAAAACACAATTTAGTTCTCTTGTTTTTTACTTTTTATTTGCTCCGTGTGGTTCCGCTAAGTGTGATTTCATTTTTTGTTTTACAATTATAATTTTACAATAGTTTCAACTAAATAAATAATAACAATTTATAAATATAATTTTTCTCAACCCGTTCTAATTTTCTCATGGTATTTTTTTGTTTGTGTTTGACATAAATAATTTGTTCTTCTAGAGTTTAAAAAACAATTTGTGCAATCACAATAAATGAAAATCAGTAGCTGCTTTTGATTTGATATTATTTGCTTGACAAGGCAAATGTAATTGTTGTGGATGTTCTTTAAACTTAGTGGCTAAGTATCAGCTTAGGTTACCTATTTATACAAATAATTGGTAGGTCTATAAATTGCAACGAAAACAAAACCTATAGAAACCAAGAATCTATATGCAATAAATAAATACTTAAATACGAACATATGTAGCTTGGGGTGCTTACTATATACAAAACAACGCAAATTTTGCGCCGAGGCGCTTGTCTAAGAAGCCAAACCTATCGCTAATTGTTAGAACTCCTTTTTGTAACTTGATTTTCATTAACATCGTCTTGCTGCTTTATTATTGTCTATTTCAAAAGTGTGGCGCGCGCCGCCCAGCGACGCAACTAAGCGGGGAGTCTGTCAAAGAATACAAAACAACAAACTCCAAAGCTGAGGCCTGACACCTAACACTAACTAACTCTATATACTCGTATCGTCGCATATGGATAGCTATATGTATGGCCTGGCGGCATCTCCTCCTCCTCCTCCTGCCGCCCACTACTTATGCCCGATAACGAGGGTGTAGCTGGCTGTGCTCACTGTCGACGACAACGTCGACAGCGCTGGTCATTTGGCCAGCTTCAGGATCTCGGAACGGGCCGAAGTGGTCCCGGTACCAGCTGAAGCTGCTGATGCTGCTAAAGCTGCTGCTCCAGATGCTGGTATCGTTCCAATGTTTCCCGTGCCCGTTGTGACCACCGGTGGAGCCGGTGCAATGCGTATGGGCTTGGCTCGCTGCTGATTGAAGAGGCCACTCAATGTGGCCGCCGTGCTGGTGGTCAGCACCATGCTGGCCCCACTTGTGTTGGCCTGCCGCTTGCTCCGCGCGAGTCCATTTATTTTGTTGTTCGTTGAAGAGGGCGACTGCTGCTGGTGCTGCTGCTGTTGTTGCTGCTGTTGTTGCTGCTGATACTGCTGCTGTCCGGCAATCACAGCTGGTCCTGCTGATGCGGGAACAGCAGCGATGGTTGCCGATGACGAGGATGTGGCTGCGGGTGTCGTGGAGGCTGAAATGTTATCCAACTCAGTCATTGCTTCTTGTATGGCCCGCTCGAGCTGCGAGTTCAGTTTGCGGCTCCTTTGTGGTCGCATGGTGAGTGTGTGTATGTGGTTGAGTTTTTGGTTGGTTTCAGGTTGGGTTCGGATTTGGGTTTTTCATTTTCGAGTGGGGTTGTTGTTGGTCATGATGATGATGATGATTATGCATACACACACAGAGTTATACACGTTGGGGTGTTGGCAGGGCATGGTTTAATTTTTTGGATTTGGTTCAGCGCATTTTAAAAAAAGAAACAAGAATATTAATTAGCAAATTAAAAGTCAAAAATGTAAACAATGATTAAATTAATTAATAATGCACTTAAATGCCGATTTATCGCTAAATTGCACAGTTATTAATATATAAATTTCCAATTTTCTAGACATAGCTACAGTTGTACGGTTTAATAAAGGCTGCATAAACAAACTAAAAAATTATCTAAATGTGTCTTAAGCAAATGAAATACAAATACTTTGTATACAAAAATGAACAACAAATTGGCAACGTTGGCTCTCATACAATATGCAAGAATAAACTACAAAGTACAGATAAAGACGCTTTACTTAGAGGTATAAAATAAAGTTTAAAAAATATTTTCAAATTCGTACAATAACTAACTACAGGGCTGGTCTGGTGTTCACCTAAAGCCGAAGGTTTCCTGAAATGCTGCCTGTTTTAAATATTAACTGGAATCAACATTTTCGCCCCCTGATCTTTCCCAGAAATTCCCACCCCTTATCGATGCTCACTTTCTCGTATCCTTCTGGGCCTTGTGATGTGCTTCCAGACCCTCGGAGAGACTCTGCAATGAGTTGACCGGAATCAGTTCGGAGGTCGAACGCCCGCCGCCGCCGAACCACTGAACCCAGACGTGATCGAACTGCTGCGACGGCGTGCACACTCCGTCTGGCATCTTGACGATCTTGCCGGGCCAGGCGGGATGGCCCCGAGCCGGACCCCATATCAGCTCCCCAATGGCAAAGGATCGTGGTGGCAGCTGGAAACTTCTATCGGACGTCGAGGGCGCCGCACGCGCAGCCCCACGTTGCGGACGGCGCGAACGTTTCGTGGGCGTCCTGATTGTCGTCTTCTCGACAGTTGGTTGGGCGGTTGGAACTGATGTAAGCAGCTGCGTTGTGGTAGGCGACTCTACGAAAGGCACACACACACACTCATAGAAACTAGGACTACGAATTTGGTTACACGGGGGCAATGGTGATCCCAGCACCCAGCGAAGTACAGACGGAGGGTAGAGATTATAAACTAAACAAAGGTACAGGTGCAGGTGCTGGAGGTGGTGCAGGCGATCATGCAGTAGCCAAATGGGTGGTGTTGTGTTGGTGGGTTAGCGTGTGGATGCAATTAGTGCTGGTCAGCGATGGGGCCTTACCCTGGTAGTCAAAGTTAACTACTTTGTGGCTATGAAGGAAGGTGTTTGGATGGCTGTTTGGAGATGTGTGTAGGTGCACGGCCTGCTGGCGGTGCAGAAGCTGGCGTTGAGCAGCCATAGCAGTTGTGGTTAGTGGTGCCGACGATGACGATGTTATTGACATGGATGCGGATGTGGAGTTTGTGTTAGATGTCGCCAGTCGCATACCTTGTCCCTGCATCAGGCTAATTCCATTCTCCGCCGACGTCTGCGAGGTAATGTGGATGCGTCTGATCTTTGGCTCCGAGTGCTTGTAGATCCCACTGGGCTGGGTAAACACATTGTTCTTACAAATGCCTAGTGGTTAAACAGTAAATGTTATCATTATTAATTAAAAGTGCTTCCAATTGAAGCAGATGCACTTACTCCTCTCACAGTCCGTCGAAGAGGGCGACTGCCGACTTTCAGTACTTTGGGGAGAGACAGCTGCATCCGGCTCCGAACTGGATACACATTGTACCTACCGAAAACAAAAGTGATTAGAACAAATCGAGGAGAGAAACTTATTCAGAAAAACTAACCATATCGCTGCCACTGCTTCGATGGCTGGAAGGTCGCTCCGGACTTCGTGGACTACAGGTGGTTGTGTCCGGCGGACTGGCGGCCGTTCCCTGGCGACTCATCACCGTCTCTGTCATGTAGGTGGCCTGTGCTGGCTGCAAACTGATCTGCGTGGGCTGCGGGGCTGGCTGTTGCTGGATCTGTATTGTGGTTGTCGTGGGACTAGCCTGCACAAAGGATGCTCCTCCCTGCTGACCGGTTGGCATGACCAGACCCATGGGCGTGGAGTAGATCTGACCGATGGGGCTCAACTGTCCATTGGCGCCCACTAAGTACTGTTGTCCCCCGGCACTCGGGGAAATGAAAGAGGGCTTGTTTTGTGGCGATGGCGTTCTCAGCATCACGGGACCCTGCGGCGTCATCAAGCTGGTTGCGGGCATATTCTGGATCTGTAACAGTGTGGCATCCGGTCCCATCACCAGTCCGGCCGGCATGAGAAGCTGTTGTCCAATGAGATTAACCTGTTGCAAGATTTGACCGTTCTGGAGCAGCAGCTGTTGTGGCTGCTGAGGCTGTGGAGGATTCGGTTTGTTTACGACGATGCCCTGAATGCCAGGACTCAGTTGGAATTGCTGTTGGAATTGAGGTGCAGCAGCCGCCGCTGCAGCTGCCTGCTGGTGAAGCAGAGCCGGTGCCTGGCTTGGGATGCTGGGCGAGATCTGAGGCGAAATGATTTTGGCGGGCGATCCACTCGGCGGCGGTGTATGGCATACAGAGCTTTTGCGCTTCCGCGCTCTTCTCTTCGTGTCCGGCGAGCTGATGATGAGTGTTTGCGCCGGCGGCGGTTGTGGCATCGCCAGGATCTGTTCTGCCTGCTGTGGCGTCTGCGATTGCGGTTGCTGTTGGACAATGTAACCACCATTGGGCAGTGTGTTGAGTAGCACCGTCTGCGTCTGATTTCCTGCTCCTCCTGCTGTCGCTTGATTAATCTGGCCAGCCTGCGAGGTTATGATCTGGTGGTGCAGCAGCTTGGCTCCGCCGGAGTTCAAGATCACAGTGCTGCTGCTGCTGCTAGAGCTAGCCGCCGCCACCGGTGAGGGCTGGCTGACGATATATCCACCACCCGGTTGGGGATGCAACTCCGCCGGCTGCTGCTGCTGGATGATAACACCTTGTCCGGGCTGACCTGGGCGATGATGCTGCGTTGCCTGCTTGCTGGCCGTCGGTATGACCAGTAGTTGTCCCGAAGAAGTCATAATCAATTGTCCACCACCACCTGCTCCATTCATCGCATTCGCCATGGATTGCAGCTGCGCCACAGTGGGATTCGAGTTGGTTAACGTGGTGGCCACCGGCCGCCCTGTGATCGTACTCGTGCCCGCGGTGGAGGTCACTATGCTCCTGGTCATCGTGGCCATCGCAGCACTGCTGCTGGCCACTGGCAATCGCTGGCCGGGAATGATCTGAGCCTGCTGCTGGCGCATAACGCGTACCTGAGCGGGCACGCTGACGGGCGCTTGAGCGGAAAGATTCGCCTGCAGATGCGGACGCATCTGCAGCAACTGCGGCTGCAGTGGGACATGCGCTTGGGGCTTGGGTGAGGCTGAAGGCGTGCTCTTAGCCGAGTCAACCGAATCCGTGGGCGACGCCAGACTCTGCCGCGGACTCTCGTGACTGGTGGATATGGCTCCCACCTGCTCGGGTCGCTTCTCTAGCGTCTCGGCTGCGCTACTCGAAACGGGAGACTCCTGTGGAGCTGGCACCAGTGTTACGCCAGTGATCTGTGGTTTCTGGGGGCGTGCAAAGGCGGCAGCATCCACTTGCAGTGTTCGTGTTCCACTTGTTGGTTGGGAATTGGTGGCGGGTGCAGGATCCGTTTCCCATTTCCCGAAGAGCGACAGACGACGGATCTTTTGGCGCTGCAACTGCTGCAGGTGTTGCTGTTGCTGCAGTTGTTGTTGCTGCTGCTGCTGTTGCTGGTGCTGCTGCGAGCTGTGAACAATGGGTTCTTGGGGCAGAGCTCTCGCAGTGGCAGTTCCCGCCGCCGTTTTCGTTGCATCCAAACCGACTCCGAGGCTGGTATGCAGCAGTGCTGTTTGCTGTTGCAGATAGCCAGCGGGATCGTCCTTAAAGTTGGGATGCTGCTGTTGCGGCTGCTGCTGTTGGATGACTGTGACCGCTCCACCGGCAGCCATGGGCGGCGTAGATGGTGGCCCAAGAACGGAGGCTGGCTGCTTTATCACATGGCCACCAGTTGGACGCTTGGTGTGGCCGCCAACTGGGACGCCGCCTAATGCTAATGCTTGACTAGTTGAATGCTGAGGCGGGGGCGTTGGAGCTGGCGTGGGCGTGGGCGTGGTCGCCGTCCGATTCGAGGCAGGTAATTTGTTATTGCCGTACTTGTGGCAATCAGCGTCTGCAAATGGAGCAACAAATTGAAAAGGCAAAGTCAGTGAAAGGTCAAGACATCCTCAGTTTGTATATGCAAAGCGCGTCGTGTCCTTAAAGTGCCCGCAACGTGTCCACCCGTCCAAACCAAAAACACCCACCCACCCACACACAAAAGGTCCTCTAAACTGCGAGTTGGCAAGTGAGATGCGGCAAGTGGGGCAAGCGGGGCGACCAGAGGAATCCCCAAATCAGAACACACAAACGTGCGGCATGTGCCCCAAACGGAAAATGGGTTTAGGTGGCACATCATCAGTGGCTGCTTCTTTTTTATATTTTACCCAGCGTAAGCATATAATAGCAGACTTATAATTAAAAAGCTTTACCCAAAAAAAATAAAAAGGGGATGCATCCCTTAGAAAATAAAAACAAATACGCACAATGCGAACAAAGCCGGCCACAGAGAATTTAAATTCATTTACCCAGGGCAAAGATTCGCAAATACTTGCCACACCCACACAGACCGCAGTCTGACCAACTTTTGCACCACCACCAAAGCGCCACCTTCTGGTGATATTACCCCCATTATCTGCGATGGCTCGCGAAATTTTCTAAATCGTGGAAAAGTTTTGCTTTGTGCGGGGTTTTTAATGCGACGCTGATTGGACTTTCCACCCGCCTGGAGGATTGCAAGTGTCTGCTTCTGTTCAAATGGTGGGGCGGTGGTGGTGCAAATGGGCGGTGGGCGTGGCTGGTAGGCGGGACGCAGTGGACGCGCTCGGTTAAACTTTTGCCATCAAGTCCCTTTTGTTTCAATTAACCTTTTCATTTTAAAGTTTTTAACAATGTTTGCCAAATGTTTGCCCAACTGCTGAGCTCTGTCCCTTGTCCATCTCGCCCCTGCCACGCCTACTTCATCTACATCTCCATCTCCACCACCACCGCCACGAATTCATGAATGAATGTGCGAGTTGCGAGAACCTTTTTTCCCCCAAATTGGCAACAGTTTTGCAGTTGTTTTCCTTTTTCCTTGCACTCGGCGGGCAAATATCTCAAATGGAAATCAAATTGCTTTGAATTGCTGGAAGAAAAACCCTTTCAAAAACTCCGACAGCCTGCGGCAGTTGCAGATATGAGGGAGCAGCAGGTCGGAATGCAGGAAAGTGCGGATGCTGAATTGGTGCGGTGTCAATAGAATAAAAGTTTTTGCAAGTGCTTCCCGGATGATTGCAGAGGGAATTCGATACAAATGCGGCACGAATAATTCATACCCTTCACCAACTTCGGCAGAAAGAGAAATTCTTTTAAGTTGAAGGTATATAAAAGTAACTCTTTCAACGGTTGAGTTGCCCAAAATGTACAAAAATCCACATTCCTTTAAATATTTAATCATAAAAACCACATTTTGTTTCTAGCAGATATACCCCACCTAAAAACCATTCCATTCATTTCCCGATGCAAAATTCTATTTTCAGTGGGTAAAGTTTTGTATATCTTGCTAATTGGCTTCCTGAGTCACTGGAATCAACGCTGAACTTTTGCAGTTTTCCCCATTTTGTGTCACCTTCAAGAAGCTGTGTCTTTGTATATATCCGAAACCCAAGCCAGTCGAATCCCCCGTCGAAATCCCATTCCAAATGCGAGCTGTCCGAAACGCTCACGGCGTTCTCAAGTGTAAATGTTTCCCAGCAGTCGGGGGTCTTTAATAAACATAACATTTATTTATCATGCTGCTCTGTCCGACTTAAAGCGCCTGCAGCTGTTGGTCGGGAGAATCCAGTGGAGGGTGGAGGGGTTGGGATTGGGGAAAGCCAAGTGAGTTGCGGGTGGGATATGTCTTTGACTAACGCTCTGGTTTTTGTTTGGAGCGCGTTAACTTCCTTTGACTGGTCACACAAAAGACAAAATCAAAACAAGCTGAAGTTTCGGTGGAGCGGTGGAGAATCTGGCAAGGAGGAGACAACAAACAGACGACAAACGGGTGGAGAGCATCCGAAATGCACTTCCTGCCAATGCTCAAACAAACCCATCCCATCCCGTCCTATCCCCTATCCCATCATCATCCCATCATCAACCCATCCCATCCCATCCCATCCGTGTCCCAAAACCACCTATACACTGTGCTGTTTTAAGCTTGTTGAACTCGTAGCTTTCGCTGAGTTTGTTTGCTCGCTCGCTCGCCTTGCGATTTTATCCTTTTATTTCCTTGAACCTCCCCCATCCCCCGGTATCCTGCTGTATATCCATCTGTATCTCTCACCCTCCCAGCTGCAGTTCCCCTCCCCCACTGTGTGTGTGTGCAGTTTCACTTTATCATTGTCTAGGCATCGTTTTTCACTTGGCAGCAGCCACAGTCAACATCGAGCACCTTTTCCACTGCAACTGTTTGCACAACCACACACGTACATATGTACATACATAGTGCATACATGTGTGCCCTAACAGGTGAGGTCAAATTACTAGCAGTGCCAAATTTGATTTTGATTAGACACATTTCGAGTTTGTAATTGGTGATTAGTAGATGTAGAGATGTAGAGCGGAAAACTGAATGAAGAAAATAATAATAATACTATTGATTATATGTTACTATCGATGTGGCAGCAAACTAGACTTACAAACAGACTTACTGCTTAGCTTAACTGAAGAACTTGCTTTGTAGTAGAAACCAGAAAAAATTCAAGTTTTTACAAAATCTGAAATTCTTTAAGGACATTCAGCTGACCCCAACTGTGTGTGCTGGTGTGTGTGTGTGTGTGAACAAATGCGATGGGGTGTGCCTGTGTGCTGGGTGATTGTGTGTCTGTGTGCAGTTCCTGCTGTGCTCCATTTTGCTTTGCTTAGGATTTTCCTTGGCCCAGCCTGCACTTTTCGCACGTATCTACACTAGTTTTCCTTTTGCCCTGACCTCACCTCCGGCTATATCCTGTCCCCACCCCTTCTACCCCCTCCTGCACACTTGTGCATCCGTTCGTCGTCTTCGTCTTGCTCGTCGTCGTTGTCGTCGTCGTCGTTTTTCTACACTTTTTCCCCAGCCTTTCCCTTTTCCTTCCATTTTTGCAGTTGCGCAAAAATGCAGCCATCGCATTTTTTCATAGCATACTTTTGAGCGCAGCAAATGTTCACCCCGCAGGGGCGCTTTGACAGCCAGGGTTGCCGTGGCGCCGATAAAACAGGAAAGCGTCCGTCACTCCCAGAGTTTCCGAGCGAAATGAATTGGCGAATTATTAAAAAGGCATTCGCTTTGTGTGACTCATTACGGCGCTGATTACTTGCCATGTTCACACAATGCTCCATAATCCGTGCGCTTTAGTTGAGCTCCTTGATAGCTTGCTATTCATTTATTACCATAAATAAAGACTCTGCTTCAATATTTACACAAGCCCAACTAAAGATATGCCATCGTATGGCTTCAGCTTATCCCCGCTTATTCTAAGGATATTGGCTATCTGGATGCCATGCTTCAATTACCACTCACCTTTGTTGGCCATGTCGTGTGTGGTGGTTGTAGCCGCCTGTTCTGCGGGCGATGTTGCTGCCGTTGGTGTCGCCGTTGTCGTCGTTCTCGCCGTCGATGTCATCAGCGTGGAGAACACATCGCTGACAGCTGCTGGCCCAGATACGGATACGGCTACGGCCACAGATACATCTTTGACAGCCTGTTGTTGCTGCTGTTGTTGTTGCTGCTGCTGCTGCTGTAGATGTTGCTGTTGCATTTGGGATGGCTGCGGTGGCAGCTGAAGCTGCTGAGATTCAAGAAATCGCCGCTGGTGCAGGCAAGGTGTTGGCATCGCCGTCGACGCCTCCGTTGGCAACTTGAGCGGCATGTTGGGCACCTGCAATTAGCATAAGGCAACAAATTGGCATAATTAGTGTAAATGCTATGCAACAATCAAATTAGGCGCCGCCAATCGTCGACAGAATCGTCGATAACGACACCCAAAGACCACAGAACACCCATAAAACCCCTCCAGCCACAAACCACCACAAACGTCGGTCACGCTGAAATACGACTGTCACATATGAAATACGAAAATGTAATCAGCGCGCTCGGAATGCCAAACGGCGCGTGTAAAGGTCCACTCTAAACGCACATTAGCGCAAATGCAGTGTATACATATACGGGCAGCCGCACACATTCATTTGCGATGGGTGTGCGCTATTAATTTGCATGGGAAACGTGAGCGGCATTCGTTAAAAATTAGTTAGGCGCCCAAGGCGCCGTTTGCCGTTGACTTCTCAATACCCTTTAATTAGGCGGTGCTGCTGAGATACTCTTCAATTTCAAAACCATTAAAGAATGTGTCTAATACCTCGATGTTCATTTGATACAATACTAACATCGTACAGCCATTTAAATCTATTTGACATGGGTGACTTTGAATAGCAACATATGTCAAGTCAATTAGGGGGTTCTATAATTATCCAACCTATTTTAATCACATTTCAACAGATTTTTCTGCTCGACAGCATACCCATTTAATCATCCCTCCAACTCGCAGTACGAAATCAAATTTCAGTCGCATTATTCAAATGATTTACACGAAATTTCCATATCCCTTACTGTGCAAATTGATGATGAGATGAGTGAAAACATTGGCTTGATTACTTAGGTACAACGACGACCTTGGCCCGAGGCTTAGGGAACCGCCCAATTAGCATTTTCGTAAATGAATATCCATCCAACGAAGCCCCGGCCGAGTACACATGTAATCCAATCAAATGCATCGCATTCATCATTATCGAGTTGAGCAGATCAAAAGACTGGCAAAAGTTGCCATGGCGACCACATCGTGGTGTTGCCCCACCTCCACTCACCTCCTTCCACCTGCTTTTTAGCAGCAGGTGCGCTTGGAATTTATGCAAATGAATCGCCGGCAAAGGTTTCGATTTGCAGGCCTCCCCCGCCAACAAGGGACTCATCCTCCTCCTCTTCCTCCTGCCCCCCGCCGCCTTTATGAACCATGGCGATGCGAATGATGAAGCCGACCAAAAAGGGGGGAAGTAAACGGATTTTGTGATGATGATGGACGACCCTTTTGGGACCGTGCACTTTTTGCCATTTCAATCAGTGGATGGCAATTGCTTCATTGGCCAGCCAAGCGCTGGAAACGTGTCGCAACCATTTTGGGTCAGCAATTTGTACAAAACACTCGGAACGGACCTTTTAGGTACCATCTCCACTGACCAGGGGCCCTGTTTAAAGTGAACATTCCGCAGGCCAAAGTTGGTTATTAAACATTAAAATGTTTCCCCGCTCCCTGGCTTCTTCTCTTCTCTTTTTTTGCTTTTATAGCACTGACCGACCGACCGACCGAGGAAAAGGAGCAATTGGAGATGGCAATAAAGTGGCCCAAAGTAACCTGACGACGATGGCAACGGCTTGGTATGGTATGAAGTGGTGGGTATTCTGTGAGTTCAAGTGCTGAAATTAAACGAATCATTGGCAAATAAGCGGAGGATAATGAAACGTGAAACGGGAGGCCATCTTTGGGGGTAATTGCTTGATTGCTGTGCAAGATTTAGTGCCCTCACTTCGGTTGCCTTTAAAGTTCGCTGGCACGTAGTGTAAATAGAATCGCAACTTTATCAATTCAATAAGCGAAAATCAATTTATTCATGCTATGAGCACGAACCAAGTTTATTAATTGACCACGCCCCAGCAAGTTGAAATAAATCCATTAGAAGACATCAAACCCATTCCACAATCGCCTGGAATGTCTGGGCTTTTGCTGCTGCTGCCACAAAGGCAACTTCAAGTGCTGTTTTGTTGCAGCTTTGCTTGCCACTTAGTCAAAAGGCAGTCGGCGCCCGCCTTGCCGCAGAAAGCAAACATAATTTCAACTTTTGAAATGCAATAAAACCGCAGCTCATCCCCCTGACGACCCGGGCTCATCCGCTTCTCCACTCTTCGCATAGAGAAAGCAAACAGACAGACAGACAGACGGACAAACAGATAGACAAACAAACAAACAAATGGATGTAGAACATTTTGCAATTGCCAACTGGGTCGTCGTCGTCGTCGTCTGCCACCAGGATGGCCACCATCCAGTGAAATCTGCCCCATGGAAGGATTTCTATCAGCCGTGTCTGGCTGCCTGGCAAATTATGTACACATAATAAAATGGTAAAAACAAAAAATTACGAAAATGCAACTGCAATCAAACGTTGCCTGGCAACCGTAGGATCCCCAACTCAACTCTCTACTTTTTGTTTTTTTTTTGGTTGCTCCCGACGCAGGGAATTCAATGCGAGTTGCAAACATAATATCCAAATTTAATTGGCATTTAATGGAAAAATAATTAAGCAATAGCTGGGATGATGCTGCTTCTGTTGTCGACAGCAGCGGCAACAACGACGAGTGCAACATTGCAACAGAAATATGATAAACGACTAAAAGATTACTCGTTACATGCAATTAATCAATAAACTCCAATATTTTACTCTTAAATGCATATCGGTAAATAAAGAAACTAGCTTTTCTCAGTAGTTCAGTTGTGTTATTAACAACAAATAGCTTATATTATCTAATTAGAAGCCAGTCGAAAGATAATAAAATAGTTGGGGGTCGCTGTAGAGTAAACTCTACTAAATGCAAGCAATTCAATTTAGTTGGTAAGTAACTTGTCTGTTTTATTATACTCATAAAAAGATTACACGGTTAGATAATAACTTGTATGTTTAAGTACTCATTAATATGAATAATGCAGTAGGCAGTTTGCAGTGTTGCCTTTATTTGCTTTTTAAAAATCGCAACGAAAATAGTTTATCTAGGAAAGTAATTTATCATGCCTAATGAAAGATCATGCCATTTAAGGTCCTCAATATCCGATGGCACACAACATTTATCTCCATCTCTCTTGACCTGTCACTGAAATGTCGTCGAGAAGCCCTAATTCATTTTGGCCATCATTACGGCGCCCTTTTCTTGGCAACTGTGCCGCAAAGCCGAGCATATCCCATTGGCCCCAGCATAATGGCCACCAAAATGGTTATTAGCAGGAGCAGCACCAAATCCAGCCAAGCGTTGAGGCGACGCGTTGACACTCCACTCCGCTTCACTCCATCCGCTTCACTCCATCCTCTTCATTCACTCCACTCCATCCTCTCCATTCACTCCTCTCCATTCACTCCACTCCACTCCACTCCGCTTCACTCCAGCAATTGACAAAGCGTGCGGCTAATGAATACAGGGCATTACATACATGAGCGGAGCCATAGGGATACATAATTGAAAATACGTATACGCTGCGCACACAGATAGATATGCTGCATATGTATATGCTTGCATTATTTACACAAACCGAAAAGTGTCCAATCCATATCCGTGCGGGGAAACATGCATTTTACATTTTTGACGTATTAACTGGGCTTATACCGCGCTGCGCAGCAATACGGGGGGCGTGTGTGCGACACGCAACAAAATGCCAAACGAAAATGCCAGCGAAATACCAACAAACATTGCACTTTTGCATGCATAATTGTGAAAATTAAAACGAACCGTGTGTGTGTATGTGTGTGCCAGACAGCCGAAGCGATTTGGGGCGGTTCCAGGTGGTCAGGTGGCTATACCAGGGTGGTTTTGGCCCAGTGGGTGTCGTTGTGTCCAGCAAGAGCCAGCTTGGCTTGGCTTGGCTTGGCCAATATGCAAACGAGCTGGGCGAGACTTATGCTGGCGGCGGCCAAGTAGGAGACGCCACTGGAGGAGGAGGCGAAGGGCATGGTGCAGGTGCAGGTGCGAAGCATGCACAGGTGCAACGTTGGTGTTGGTTTTCATTAACGTCATAATGACTGTCGAGCGGCAGCCGGCCGACAGCTTTAATCCTTTGTGTGGGGGTGGCTCTGTCTCGGCCTGTCCGATACCATACCATACCATGCTCGGCCAGCTCTCGGGAATCCCAGCTCGGACATGGACATGGACATGGCCATGACGACGACGACGGCTACGGACCTCCTTCGGGCAATTGTGCGCGCACTCACAACAGGAACTTGCGGCGCTGCCGGATATGAGTAATCGCTCAGTCACGTCGCCTGTGCCCGGGCGCCACTGCAACACTGCAAAAATCCTGCAGGACTGCAGCAAGATTTTCCTGTCAGCCCCGAAGCCCCTACTCCATCCCAACTCAACCCAATCCCATGCCATCCCATTCCCGCAGGACAACTACAACCGTGGGCAGTGCATGACGTAACCCACAACGGAAATCGCTCAACGGTCGCCGGGCGCGCGTGCAATTCTCTGGTTAATGCTCGATTCTCTGGTAAGTTTCTGGGAATGGGATGGCTGGCTGGTTCCACTGGCCAGGGAAAATGGTTGGGCGAACGGACGGAGAGCCAGCAGGATGCACATTTAAACTAAATTGAAAAGCAGAAACCTTGCCAGTGCACAGAAAATGTATAAATTTCACTGCATCACGTTGGCAGGACTCGTTTAAAGCGGAAATTAAATCAAATCCAGGCGACACGGCACTTAAGTGCGCGCGAAACACAAATTTAAACAGTATACAACTGCAGTTTTACCTTTAAAGTGAATGCTTTTGAGGATTCCTGGCAGAAAGTAGGTAACTCTACTTATGAACGTCTCTTTACGGCTAACAAGGTACGTAGTGCTCAGCACAATTTGAGAAAGAATCAAAGAATTATTTGAGTATTTTCCCTATAGAATTTTAGTCTAGCACTCAATCTGCTGATATCCTTTTTCGGGCCAGTTAAAGGATTAAACTGGCAACTCAATTTACTCCGCTCGTGAGATGGACGACAACTTTGCCCCAAACCAGACGTGCCTCGTTCAATTGCTGTGGTCCACAAACTTTTTGCCAGTCCACCTGGCCGGGCACCTGGATGTATCTGCACTGCACTTCAGCTGGCTCGGTGAACCACTCTTCGGCGGTGCAGTGAAGCAAAGCTCTCGACCCGTCTGCCTGCCATCGCCGCCTGGGTTCCTGGATCCTGTTGCAAGTGGGGAATCGCCCGTGCTGGCAATGCCACGCTGTCTGCTCACGGCGCGTACAACATTTAATTTGGACTAATGAAGTTTCTATAAAAACGCCAAACGGGCCAAGGGAGAGAAGCGGCTACGACTGGAATTCAATTTTTGCCACCAAAACTGCTAAAATGCCCAGACAGACAACCAGCAGTGGGATGAAGCAAAAGTCGAAGTCGCCATCGCCATCGCCGTCGCCGTCAAGACAAGTCAAGTCTTCCTGCTCACATTCAAGTGACGTGCAAATTACCCCCGAAAACGAAAAACAACAGAGCGAATTGCGGATGAAGATGCGGCTCGAATCGTTGGGTACAAACAGCCCCATTCCACACCACACCACACCAACCCATCCCATTCCATGGCATCGCATCCCATCCCATCCTACCTGCCACCTGCCGCCTAATTGTTTTAGTTGTTGTTCCATGAATATGCTAAGTTGTCTGCTACAGTTTGCCCTCGCACACTGTACGGCGTATCCGTGTCCGTGGCCTCGCTTCGCAAATGTTTATAAATGCAAATTGGCCGAAAAGTGCAGCGGCAGTTGTCGAGAATCAAGTGGAGGAGCAGGCGGCGCACGAGGAGCAGGAGGATCAGGAGGCGGAGGCGGAGGCGGAGGTGGATAGGTGGATTGCTCCGAATGACGGACGTGCTTGGTTGCATTTCTCGTGTGCGTCAGAAGCAGGCGAGAACTGGAAACGCTCGTCGCATTGAAGGGGTTTCAGGGTTTGAGGAACATGCCCCGAGTCCGGGGATAGCCCTGAATGAGTGAGTGACACCCCAACAATGCGCCGCCATAGTCGCTCACTTTCGATTTCTGGCCCTGACACCGCGCTACGTCATATAGCACCATATAGCACACAGAGTACCATAAGGCACATATAGTACCATATAGCACACAGAGTACCATAAGGCACATATAGTACCATATAGCACACAGAGTACCATAAGGCACATATAGTACCATATAGCACATACAGTACCATATAGTGCCTATAGCTCATATCGTGTATATTGTATATATACAAGACAGCCCGGAGCTGCCGCGGATTGCCGATGATTGGCGGCAGGCAACCTTCACGCACATTCAGCTCAAGTCAGCTGGGCGTAATCAAGTCAGCAGTCAAACTCAAACTCGGGCGGGTATGTAAACTTGGTAGGCAGTTAAGGGATTGCAACGCAACGTAATCTTTGGAATAATTAAAATGGAGGTTAGACGTTGACCCATTAAACCAGCTAAGTAGAAACAAAACGATATCAAAATGGGAAGTTAGTTATTTGGTGGAAATGAGACATCCAAAATTATACTTTTTATAGAACAATTAATCGTGGCAATGACTTTTAAGCAGTGATGCATAACTCTATAGTCACTTACAGTTGCTAAAATATGTTTTTTGTGTTTTACTACAAAAGCTTGTCTTTATGAAAAGTTTAAGTGAGCGAGGCAGTCACGAAAAAGGTCAATAAACATTTCCAAAGTGGCCCCTGAATGGAATATTTTGTGCATGCGCCTCTGACATTCTGAGTGCGTGTGTTTGTGTATCGTAAACCACAGCAGCAGCAGCAGCAACGGCAACGACAACGACAACAATTAATATTGCCTTTATTTTTATTGTAAGCTGTAAATTTAAACAACGAAATGAAGCAACAACGTTGCTGCTGACATCGTTCGGCGCTGACCTTCTCAAGTTTGTTTGTTTGCCTTGTTGGCGCTGCTTTTCAGCCTCAGCCTCAGCTTTTTGATTTGCTTTTGCTTTTAGCTTGTGCTTAATGCTTTTGCTTTGCTGTTGCCTTTGCTTTGCTGTTGCTTTTTGCCTTTTGCTGCATGCGAGCGAATGGAAAACAAACGACGAACTGGGTCCAACGTTTTATTTGTTTGCTCAAGTTGCCTGGGACCTGCCCTTGTGGCCCCTTTGCTTGAGAATGAAAATTTGCTGCGTGCAATGCTCTCGAAATGGAAATCCATTGGGGACGCCGCCTTGTGGAAAATCAATTTCAATTGTCTCGCACTTATCGAACAAAAATTGAAAAATGACCGAGCGTTATGGCAGAGTATATGTACATATGTATGTACGTACGTACGAATCGGGTTGAACGATTTTGCTTTGTTTTCGGTTTTTCATTTGCACTTAGCAATTGAAAATTTCAATTGTAAATAATTGTTTAATTATCGACAATTGCAGCTGACTGACTGAGAACCGCTCCACTCAGTCGACAGACAACAAAGCGTTCGTTTAGCCAGCCTGCGTCATATTAAAGCAGCCCACCACCACCCACCACCCCCTTGATTTTCCACCGCCCACCGACACCCATGCACCCATTTAAAGGCCATAAACCGAAATCTGAGTCATGGACTGCGGTTGTGAAGAAATATGTGTGCATGGTTTTATATATTTATATGGCATAATTAAAGACCCGCAGCCGAATGCCGAATTACCATGCGTATTCACTCGATGCGTATGTCTAATTAACCACACGGCGTATACGCAATCTATATTACGTACACGCCGTGTTGGCGCTGGGCCTACAAGCCCATTATGTACATAAATTATACATCAATCAGTATATGGCAGGCCTAATCGGATTGCATTTGCTATTTGCTACCCTCGACAGCATTTCTTTTCCTCCTCTTGCTCGCCCCATTAGATGGTATCGGATGTCTGGAATTTTGGCCAACTATACAGACATGAAAGTGCACTGAGAAAATGTACAACTCAATAAATTGGTTTAATAAATCCATTTGGGTTTGAAAACAACTCAAATTCAGTCATGAAGTGTTCATGGTACTTTGCAGTGTGTCTTGGGCAATCTCAGTCGAGGTACTCAAAACTAGTTATGTCTGCAACTGCAATTGTCTGCCGGCCGACAGCTTCTCTGCTCCACTTAGCATTATTTTTCAGCTCCAACTTTCCAATCGGAGCCACTAAAACACTCAAGAGTTTGTCCGTCGGTTGCCCCGACCCAACTCACTTCCTCACTTCCCTCACCACCAAATTCCTCGATTTCATGAATATACCAAGACGACATCATAATTTGCAGGCCCAACCTCGAGCGCATGACAAGTTGCGCCTGCCAGGCGATGCGATGGCCATGTTCAATCCAAACTTCAACTCCGACTCCAATGAGTGACAGCCGCTTTGTCTAGCTCTGGCCAAGACTTTCACCGCCAGCGCCAAAATGGAAAGGTGGGCCAACCGAAAGCAATGAAATGAAAAGAAATCCCTAACCTACCACACCTCAAAACTCACAACTCACACATCTCACATTTGGGAAGAAAGGCAGTTAAGGCAGTTAAGGCGACGGCATAAAATGGTCGTAATCAAAACAAATCAGCGAACGTAGTCTTCATCATGCTGGGCCATCAATCATGGCCCAAAATGAAACGCGATGGCTGAGTTCAGTTGAGTTGAGCTGAGCTGAGCTGAGTTGAATGTGCCAAACGCGTCGCAGACAAGACACACAAATGAAGAAATCCAAAACAGTTACCTCTAAATATATACCTCCATATATGTATGTATGTATGTACATATGTATGAATATCCCCAAGCCCAAAAGTTATGGCCAACACAGCACACACACAGAGTCATCGACTTGTGGTCAGAAAATGTGGGAATGGCCAAGAGAAAGGGACGGCAGGAGGAAGGGGGGAAAGAGGAAAAGAGTGGGGACTATCGGTGGCACAATGAAGTGTTTAGTAAACAAATTGCGGTTGCCTTTTGATAATACGCAGCTCAGCTTAGCACTCAAATGGAAGCTGTGAGGAGCTCATTGTGGTGCGAGCTAAACGATGCACAGCCAAGTGGGCGTGGCCCTGGGGGGAGGGGGCGGGGAGCATGGTGCGGAGTGGGTGGCTGGGATGAGCCAAGTTATAAGTGCATTGCACCGAAATATCGATTGACGGAGCAGCTGGAGCAGCAGCAGCACCACCAACAAAAGACGACAATCAACGCTGGCGGGTTCAGACATTCAACCTAAAATGCGTGTGGAGTGCACTGAGATTAAATTGAACCATCGAAATGCTTAATTAAGGTGAAAGTACCTAATTGGTGTTATTCATACGAAAATTAATAAAAAGTGGAGCAAGCTTTTCTAAACTTGAAGAAAAATCATTAAGTAAAAAACAAACATTTTTCTTACATCAATTCCATGATAATTAATCACCCAAAATGTCTGTTGAATAAATATTAGGCCTTTTTTTCACATTCTCGTCTGAGGTGGAACCAGATTTATAAATAGCATTCTGCGCACCTATAATTTATGGGTCACTAAAAGCTTTTTTGGGACCCCTAATCATAAATTTACAAGCATATCAAGAAAAAGCTTTTAAAACGAATGACATTCTATAGTAGGCCTCTAATCAAATATTCCGTGGTGCTCCAAACTAAGCCAACTCATTTAGCAAAGTTAGAACTAATTGTTTCAGTTTTTGATCACACATTTATTTATTCGACGCTAGAAATTCCATTGTGATAAATTCTTTAAAGTCGGGTCACCTTTTTCGCACCGTGCACTGCTCAAAAGTTTGTTGGATCATATTAAAAGGACATTGAATGTGCGCGGGTGGCATGCTTGATAGCCGAAAGCTGGCGGAGAAGGGGCTCCAGTTCCGTCCGTCGGTCGGTCGGTTGGTTGGTTGGTCGGTTGGGTGGGTGGGGCGTTGGCGTTGGCGCTTGACGGCGGCATCAACGTCACGCAAAAAACCAAAGGGAAACCATAAACTCAAATTAATGACCCCAGCAGGGGGAGCAGGGAACCCGGCGAGTATTACGAGGGAAGAGGGGATGGGGGATGGGGGGCGAGTCGGAGACAACGGACAAATGCTGAAAGGCGAGACAGAAGCCAATAAGACCAGCAAGAACAACAATGCTGCAGCGGACCAAAGATAATAATAACAAAAACAACAACAGAAACAGCAGCATTACCAAGACCAAGACGGGGGGGAAAAAAGGCCAAAAGAAGTTCAGTTCTGGGCGTGATTTACCGTTAACAGTTTCTTGTGTTACTGTTGAAAATTAATCTCATTGCAGGCGATTTCACTGCGATTTTCAATGCAGTGCGCCATAGCGAGCGTGGCCGAAAAGCATATAGATGGTGGTTATATAGATATATAGATATATACAAATTGGAGCTGCTCCAGAGCAAAAGCGGCAGATGGTCATGGAGAATCGGTTGCTTCAGTTGGCTCACTTGGCTCAGTTGGCTCCGTGATTATGCAGTCGACGTCGCTGCCATCGTCGTCGTCTCCGTCGTCGTCACAGTCGATTTGTTGTCAAACTGGTTTTACAAATATTTTGCGTTAATCTGGAAGCCCCAGCGCAGCGATGAGGAGGTTAGGCCATATAAGCAGGGGCGCAGCAGCAGCACAAGCACCACCACAAGCAGTTACATTGCAGTCGAGTAAAGCTCAGTGAAAGTCGACAGTCAGTCGTCGTCGTCGTCGTCGTCGTCGTTCCCCCCAAAAACCCACCATTCTCCTCCCCCCCTTTTGCCAACCAGTTAGCTGGCAGCACATTCAATTAGATTTAGTATAGGCCAGTATATATAGCTATACCCCATAGACTTGGCTTGGCGTTGGCTTCCCCCGTTCGCTGGAGCAGAGCTCATTCATGGCGCGGTATTTACAGCCAATTATGAGACAAACAAGTCCAGCTCGCAGCGTGTCAGAACCAATAAATATGGCCCACGATGGCTAATTATGACCACGAAAAAGATATAGCTGAATGGAGTTAAAAGGAAGAGTTGTTTCAAGAGGTTCCCTAATAGATCTTGTAACCTACTTTCTTCTTAGTTTCCCAACTTATATTCATTATCCAGCACAATTAGCACCTGCTTGACTTACCTGGGCATTGAAGTCGAATAGGAATTCCGGGCGCAGCGGACACGGCAGGCCGCACTTGCAGGTACCCTGTGTGAGCAGATAGTCCTTGATCTGGAACTGCGTGCGCAGCGTTTTGCCCGAGGGGCTGGAAAATGCAAAGAAAGGGTTGTGGTTGGGTTAAAGTGATAAATGCATTAGTGGATGGGCGTGATTAATTAAGTGACGGCAACCAGTCTTGGCCGTTATTCACCCAGCTAACAGCTAAACGCACAATTTGTTTTATGGAAATTATGCAATTAGCGAAGGCCACTGCTTTTGAGCAGCCAGACACCCACAAACCCACTCACTCTCTCACTTACTCAGTAACTACGAGCATAGCAGACTATCCCAATATCCCGGGGGCAATTAGCCGCAGTTAAGTGACCGACTACAGAGGCCAATGGATAGTGGATAGTGAATAGTGAATACTGAATAGTGGCTAATGGTCGAGTGCTTGATTAACAGCTCGTTGCCGTAATGCTCATTAGCATGACAATGTAAAGTGATTTGCGCATAAATTTGTTTCAATCGCGGAAACTTGTTTATATTTGTTATTTGCGTTATAAAGTTATTTGCGACCCTTTGGCGGGGTTTGCAGGGAAACTGCGTTTTTGATACAGTTGACATTCCTGAAGGGTTTCAGATTCAGGTTCAGCATCTGCGACTGGCATTCTCGGGCTGATAGCCGTTGTCTTGAGAAAATGCGCAACAGAAATGCGACAAAAAAAAACAAAAGGGGGAAACTCCACAGCTGCGTGGACGAACAAAGGCGATCTCATACATATGCACATATTTAGCGAACCAAAAAACGCGCCTATGCGCCATAAAATTATGAAAAGGCAGCTACAAAACCAAAAAAATTGATTTAAATTTCGGTCATTTAATGCCTAAAAAGGAAAGAATGAGAGCCCGAGCCCGGTGAATCCAGTTTTTAATAATGCCAAGCCCCTTTTGCGGATTGGAATGGGCGCTTTTCCCTTTGCAAACTCAAGTTAACCCTTTCAAAAACCCGCTGCTTACCGTCGTCCCTCCCCCCCCTACCTCCCTCCAATCAGGCCACGCATGACCGCAAATCTGCCGACATAAATGCGTTGTCGCATGAGCTGGGGGTTACTTCGATTTAAGTGTGTGTGTATAAAAAACCGCACACACTCGTAGCTCGCACCGTACGCAAAATAAAGAACGCAAAAATCAGAATAAAAAACGTAGCTGCTTATTAATTGTAAAGTGTGAGCACGTTGAAGGAATCAAGGGCGCTCATGATGACGCCGTCCAAGGAAAGCGGTAGCTGGCACTGAATCTGAATCTGAATCAGAATCTGAACCTGAATCAGAATCTGAGGCACTCGAACTCGGGGGACTGATGCCAGGGCTCAAGTTCACCGCCGCTCCTCACTTCCTCTGACCCTGAAGTTCGGTGCAGGTCAACACGGAGAGAAAATATATTATATTTGAAAATAAAAATCAAATCCAGTACAGATAAATTATGAAAAGGTTTATCTGAAACAACTAAAAACTATGAAAAGTTTACTAGAAATATTAAGACTTGATAATCTTTCTATCCCGACAAAACTCTCCACTAATTATAGATATATCATATATAAAAGAAGACTTTTCTCAACGTGTTGCTGTTTCAAGCCGTATGGGAAATCTGAATAATGCATGAAGTGTGAAAGCGGCAAGGGCATTAAATGAAACGACGACGACAGCAACAGGAGCTGTGAACTGTGAGCTGTTAGCTCCGAGCTCGGAGTTCGGAGTTCGGGGAGCAGGGAGGTGGTAGCTGGAGGAGCAGAGGAGAAGAACACCAGAACACCAGAACAGCAGGGACAACAATATAATTGAGCGACAGCAACATACAACAGCAGCAGCAACAGCATCGAGAATCGTGTTACGGGTTAAACGAGTATGCGAATTGTCAATTGAGTAGCCCTTTTAGCTGGCCAAACAGGAGATGCCTCCGCGTCTCATCCCATCCCAACCCATCGCATCTCATCCCATCTCATCGCATATCATCCGAGTCCCAGTTCCCAGTTGCCCAGTTCCCAGTTGCAAGTCGCAGCGTCATCAGCAGCACCATCATCAATGGGGAAAAATGAACGAAAAAAGGAAGGGGGAAAAAGGAAACTGGTTCTGGTTTGTTTTATTAATTATTTTTAACTACTTACGAGGGCCACAGAGCTTTATGAGCAACTGAGCCACGTTCGAGATTGGAAAAATCGATGGCAAGTCGATTGCCAGACATCACGAAGGACACTGCGAACGAGACAGGGATAGAGAATCATCAACGCCAAAAGCTTATGGCTCAATTTGTATGCAGCTGGCGTGGCAAGGGGCTTAAGAGCCCACCGCTTGCCACTTACAACCGCCTTTGAGGCAGTTCAGCCAGTTGTGGCAGTTGTGGCAGCAGGGCAAACACGCAGCAGGAATCGTGCACGCGGAGAAATTAATACGATTCAGAGGGCAGTTAAAGACAGATCGTTGCAGCACACGTGATTACAATCCCTTTTGAGCCCAATTAATGCCATCAACATTGTGGGAAGTGGGCATTGCTTTAGTCAGCCCAAAACTCGGGGAGATGCAGGTTGATGTTTAAACAGTAACTTAGTAATATGTACTCCACTTTAAATCATACTTTTATCATAGGTTATAGAACATAATATCTACCTATAAACTTTGATCTAACAAAAGCGTTGTATGAGCTTGAAAGGCATCACTATTTTTAACCACATTTTATATTTTCTTAAAAAACGATTTTCTCAATGCAGCTACCATTAGTGTACACTTGAAATCGATTTGAAAGGCTGCGGGCAATAAAGTGCCGATTTTATTCTCTCTGTGACAGACGAAGGAGTCGGCAACTCATTAAAATTGTTTTTTACCTCGTACTTTTATTTGTGTGGCATTTGCACAAAATGCGCTAATAACGTGAGTGGTGCTGCAGTAACTCCCTGCCTCACAATTACTTCCAATTTGCGCCAGTTTAGGGTGGATTTGGCGCTTTGTGGCCGCATGAAAGGCGTTGGGCTAACGAGTTAAAATAATTTAATAAATTATAAACACACAAAACGCCAAGTGCCAAAGAGTTTGCCGTCGAGTGGCCATCGCCCATCAGCCATCCATCCATCCATCCATCCGCTGGAAACCATGAAACCATCAACCATCGTCTCATCGTCTTGCTATAACTTCATAGCCGCGCTGTGTGTGTGAGAAAAGGTGAAAAAGCTTTACGCCCCTGTGACCTTGAGTGCAAAGAGTTGAGAGTGCAGACAGCTGAGACTGCAAATGGGATTGGGATTGGGATGGGGGACTGGACTGGGTGTTGGCCTCCAGCAGAGACTGAGCCTATTACTAAATTAATAATCCCGAGCAGCGCAAACACAGCGCAAACAGCCACAGCAACAGCAAACGTGGCCCAAAGGCAGTGGGCCAGCTACGCCGTGGCGCATGAAACTGTAAAAAATTATCGCACAAAGCCAGCCAGACGGAGTCCAATGCCCGAGGAGGGGACTCCACAGGCGAGGGACAGGCAGGACAGGACTTTATCCGCTGTCCTTGTGCCGTCATGTCCTTGACAACGCGCACAGAAAAGCGAGGAGCGAACAGCCAACAGCTCACAGCCCACGAAGCGGACAAATGCGGCCAATCGCAAAATGAATCATGCCCACGCAAAAAAAATATGATCCCAAAGGTTGCTTATATATATATATATATTCCAGCCCTTACATCAAGGCAACTTATTTGATATGCTTTATTATACGTTTAAAATCAATTCACTAAAGACTTCACAAATTAAGTGGTTTAGCTTACGAAAGATACTTTAATGCTATATCATTACTTATAGAATGAACTGCTATCCGGCCAAATTATATCTTCCGTTTAATGAGAAACTCTGACTCGCCATTAGTGACCAACTCCCATGAGTCAAGCGAGTCAGTTTGGGGCGAAACTTTCCGGGGTTTTCCCACGATATCAGGCAACGACAAATTCGCATGGTGGGCGTTGACCAAAGTCAACAAGTCAGGGAAAACAGTGAGGACAGAGACGACAGAGTGAGCTAAGCTGGCGGATTCGCAACAAATGCCTAAATGTGAGTAAAATAAACACATTTCAAAGGTCTGTTCGTCTTTTTATCTGTCTGCCACTCCGGCTGAATGACTGCCTGACTGCGATGACTGCCTGACTGGGCTAACTGCCCGACTGGGCTAACTGACAATGGAGCGGAGCGCGCAGTTGGCCTGGCCTAGACAAACAGTGAGGAGGCAGGAGACCAACTGCTGATGCAACCTACGCGGCCGCTGAAAGGTTCATCCCGTGGCAGGAGGGCATGAAGAGCAGGCCTCGTGGCGGCAGGGTGCACATACATACACATACATGCACACCGACGTATGCATGTGCATGGGATAGGAAAATTGAAAACTGCTTGAATTGCGCTGGCCAAAAAGTATTCCGCATTCTTTAGCAGTTATTCAGGCTGGCGGGGCGCTTCGGCCCGCTTTCCCTCGCCTCTTGCCTCTTGCCTCTTTTCCATTCCATTCGATTCGATTCGATCGCTGGCTGGCTGGCTGGATCTCCAGCTGCCGTTTTGGATTTATGATTTATGCGCTCGTTGCCGCACAGTGGGCGTTCTGCCTGCCACTTCCACTTCAATTGCGCCCAGGACTACAACTACAACTTCGTTTGACTCTCTGACCCGGTCACAGTTTTAATGCCGCCCTCCGCTGATGTCACGTTGCGCCAAAAGCCATTTAGCACTTGTGCAAACAACAACAGCACGGCAGCAAGATTTAAATGCTTGCGCAACAATTATTGATTTGGTACACAATTTGTGCAACATTCCTTCCGAGAAACAGCCAAAACGAAGCCAACGAGCGAACCACTCGCGGCACAGACGGCAGCCAAACAACAAGGGGTATTCATAGAGTCAGAGGTGCTGGTTTCGCTAACTTGGGGGTCTGCACCTATATAGGAAATGGTATCTTTGCCATTATTATTAGAGCATTTCAGAGTGGACTTCTTATATAACATCATCGTAATTTTTCCCTTATTTGATTAGTTTATATATACTGCCATTGTGTGTGACCGGTTTTACTACAATGAAGGGAGTATCTACTTTACCCCTTTTTTAAGGTACTTAGAGATCACATATTTTTTGCGAGTTTCAGCAACTTTTGTCACCCAAATTACGGAAAACACCGCTGACAAACCGAAGGTTTAACTGGCTTACGGAAACACGAAAAAGAATGCTCAACTCGAAAATTTGCAAAGGGGGCCATGGCGACCATCCATCCGCTTGGGCAAACAGCAAATAGCAACCAGTACCCAGCAACACGCAACGTGGAAATGAGCAGCAGCTGCTGCTGTAGTTGCTCCTGCTGTAGTTGCTTTAGTTGGTCTAGTTGATTCTGCTGGTGGTGGACAATGACAGCGCTTGACACACGATGTCGTGTCGTCGCCGGGCACAAGTAAATACCAGTGGGCAAAGGACGATGGCGAGGACGTGAACGTGGCAGCTAGCGGTGCTCTCAAAGCGTGTCCTGGAAGGGTAATGGCCCAGAGAGTGACTGACTGCCTGACTGACTGCCTGACTGGATGGCTGGCTGGTCGTGGTTGAGTGAAATGTGACATTGCCAGTAAATGGACTGCGTCGGATAAGCTGCAACTTCTTGACGCCCCAAAACCTACAAGCAACGTGAGTCGAGTGCCAAGGCTCAATACTCATAATCATGCCTGTCATAATGAGAATCTCGGCTCGGGGCTCGAAAAACAAACAACATGCCCCCTGGTAGCTTTCAATCTGCCAATTGAGCGAGGCATTCAGCATTTGGCACTCGCATTCGCAACCATAATCCGTACAAGTGGTTCGAAAAGCAGTATCCCAGAGCCACAGAGCCAAAGAGCCATTCAACCAGCCAGCCAGGCAACCAGGCAACCCTTTTTCTGGGCAAATGAGCCCCGGGCAACAGCTGCGAGGGAAACTATCCCAACGAGACGAGTCAAGCGCTCAGAAGTGCCAGCCACTTATAAAATCAACAATTACCCAACATCGGCAACAGCCACAAACTCGCAAACAGTTTGCACAGAGCCCAAAAACAAAAACAAAAAAAAAACGAAACCCAAGAAGAAATACTGTAGTACTGAGACAGAGCCCCCCGTTTCATTTTTTTTTTGGCCCTGGGGGCGATTGGACAGGCAGAACAATTACAAGTACCCGGGCAAGCAGATATATCCACATACTCGATGCTTTTCAGCATATCTGAGCAAACATTTTATTTGCGTTTGTAATTATGTGTGCTTGATGATAACTCGCAGATAATGCCAGGTAAATATTTACCCTCGTAGTCCGTTGATGGTTGCTAGTTGTTGATGTTGTGCTGTTTTGCTGTTGTGCCTGGTTGCAAAAACATTTCTGACACGACTACTGCAACCCCCCAGACGCCCACTAAACAACATGGGCTCCCCTCTATAAGCCCCCCTGTAACCCCCATGGACAGTGGCATTTCCTGTAGCGCGAGGGGATCGCTGAACATTTTTATGGCTTCTCGAATGCGTTTGCGTTAGCGTTCGCCAGACAATAACCAGATTGACTTTTAGCCCGGGCAGCCAAACGTGCTGTAAATGTCATGTCCGTACAACAACACAGAGCGCAAGCCCGAGCTTGCCCCCGCCAAAAGAATGCCCCACCGGGAGATATCCTGTGGCCACAGAAGTGCCCAAGTGCCCAGATGTACTCTACCCCCGCGGACTGACTACTCACCTGATATAGGCCACCTCATTGTTGTTGGTCAAGCGACGCCAGCCGGGGGCCAAATTTCCATTGTAGCTAGTGGCCGTCTTCCTGTTGATGTGATGGCCATTGCTACTGGCATTGTTGGCTTTGGCAACATTCTTGGCATAGAGCTGATTGTTCTGACTCATTTGACGCGCCGTATTTGCTGTTGTTGTGGACATGCAATGCGTTGCCCCAGTAGCAGCAGTTGCAGCAGCAACAGTTGCTGCCGTTACTCCCGTTGTTGCCGCTGACTTTATTGGCAACTTTATTTGCGCCTGGCGCTGTTTGGTTTGTTGCTGTTGTTGCTGCTGCTGTTGTTGCTGCTGCTGATGTTGTTGCTGTTGCAGAAGGAGTTGCGGGTTGCTGGTGGGGCAGACAAATATGTGCTGCTGACTGTTTCGCTGCTGTGGTTGCTGCTGCTGCAGATGCAGATTGGCCACTTGCATCATGTTGCCGTTGCCGTTGCCGTTTACCAAGCCAGCTGGTAATATCTGTTGCTGTTGCTGCTGTTGGTGTTGCTGCTGCTGCTGGAGATGTTGCTGCTGTTGCACCGCTGCACTTGTAACGACCCGCGATACAAATTTCGTCTGTTGCTGCTGGAAAAACTGATGATGTTGCTGCTGCAAAGGCAACATTTGCTGCTGCTGCTGTTGCTTGAACATATTGATCTGTTGATGCTGCTGCTGTTGCTGCTGCTGCTGGTGCTGGTGATGTTGCTGCTGATGGTGCATCCCGCTGACCACCGTCTCAGCACTCCCAGCTATGTTCAGCTTGTGCTGGTGCTGATGTTGCTGCTGTTGCTGGCCAGCAGATGCGGCGGCCATGGCGATAACAGCAGCCGTTCAGGAGCTCCTTCGCGATTCAGAGCCTGCAAAGAAATCAAGGGAATTCCCGGATTAGTCACAGACAAGAATATGGATTCAGAGATTAAATATGTATAGTGAATTTTATTCAAATCAGAATTATAGTGACTATATGTTCCTATGCATACTTCACATTCATGTAAAGGCATTAATTGAAGGTTGGCTTTCAATTGTATAGGCAACCTTTTAATATTTGAGATCTCCATTCTCTTTGGCATGATGATGAATATATTAGAATAAAAGACCTTTGCAGATTGGCAGATAGCATGGAAAGCCTAATTATAACTCCGCATTCAATCAATTAACCTATTGTTATTTTCAGTGGAGGTCTTCTTGTCTTTGTCTCGGGGTTTTTGGTTGACTCATGGTTCCCGCACTTTAATCGAAGTGGAATTGCGTTGCCTTGCGCTGCGTTGCGTTGCTGCCTTTGTTTTGCTCCACAAGTTGACCACTTACAAAAGTAGCTGAATTGAGGGGCCAATCAGGGTTTATGCGCTGCGCGTGTAACGAACATGGAAGTGGCCTAAATCTGGTTTATGCGCCATCTCACGCACAGGTCACCGCAACGCGGCAGGAAGGGGAAAAAACCACAAGGTTGTAAAGCCAAAGTCGCACTTAAATAGATACTGCTAACTGGGCGATCGTATAAACGACAAATCGTAGGCCGCACCTTTTGTTATTTATGCGTTGTTAAGTTTTGTGCCCCTTATTCTGTTATTCGCTCACCTTTTAGCTTGCTTTTCGCTTTGCTCATTTGCCAGCATATTAAATTAATTTTGAGTTATTGTGTAAACGAGACGCGGCCATGTCATGTTCATGTTTTTTTATGGTTTCTTTTCCTTTCTTTTTTTTTAAACACTTAATTTCACTTTTTTTTTGCAATGATATTATTTTGTATGCCACTCTGCTTCCTTTTTTAGCTGTAATAATGCGACAACGACGTTTGCGTTTAGCTGCGTATTGTGGTGTTTGTACACGCGTAGAAAAACAGATGTATGTTTCAATTTACTTATATATTTCTATTATTTTAATTCATTTACGTGTCATCAAATGTGACTGAAGAAAGGTGCCCTTTATCAAGGTAACGTGATGCTACGGCCATAAAAAGGTGCAAACATTAGCCATTAAACGTTTAATAGCGTTTGTTTTGATTATTTCTTTGGGTGTACAATCTGCTCATGACTTCATTTGGAATTCAGAAAACGAACGTCAGCAGTGGCAAACGTCGAGTGAAAAGTGGAGAGCAGAGAGCGCAGAGCGCGTAAAAGTAGGTGAATGGAGCATGAAGTGAAGACACCAAAAGCAAAAGCAACGAGCGCGTAGAGAGAGCGCGCGAGGGGGAGGCATCACCCACACCACCTCCCTTTCCCTCTCTCTCCTTCTCTCTGTCTCACTTATACGCTCTCCGCTGCGTTGTTAAGTTTAGCACAATTTGCAGACCATATTTTAAGTAGTATAATTAATGCGTGCCCGTTCGCTTGTTTGTTTGTTGGCCTGCGCTGCACGGTGGACAATACGGCACAGTGGGCAATAGCCACCACCTGCCCTGTGGTTCTGCTCCGGCGATCAGCGACAACACAAACAACACGAGAGCAGAGCGTCAGGGGCAGAAGGAGGGGGAGGGGGAGGGCAATGGGGAGGGGGAGAGCAGCTGTTCGCCTTGGGCAGTGGGATGAAAACGAACATTGGTGGCTATCTCGGTGCACTGGTATGGGTATTGGGCATTGGGCAATCGCACAAACACACACACACACACATGCACATGTACGATACGCGTGCCTATGCTGCGGTTTACTGCTGCTATAATATGTACAAAGTGACCTCAATACGCATTACGCTACAAGAGACACACAACAAACACACGAATGCCAACTGACGAGTGCACTTCGCTTTGGGCTTTATTATGCACAGACTCGGATTACGCCAAATGCCAATTAAATATGAATTAATTACAACAATTTTGTGTCGCTCGATTCGATTCACGCAATATTATGGCTCGCTCTCGCTCGCTCGCTTATTCTCTCTTGTTGGCCTGCTCTCTCACTCTCATTGGCAAACGCGCACACGAAAATTGTATTTTTTTTTTTATTTCAACTTCACGAATTTTAGGGCATTTATTCACTTTTAATTGCGGCCAATTGGACACATTACACACCTTATTGCGCTGCGTTTTCGGCGGCGGCGAGTGCGCGCATTTGTTTTGGAATTTGTATGCTGTATTTAACGGAAAATCGACGAATCGACGACCGTAACTCCGTGCACTTTTCCGACCGCGACAACAACAAAATGTGATGTGACCGAAGGTGGACTGTTGCAAAATGCTAAAGCTACTACCGTGTGTAATCGATAGTTCTATTATGCCAGAGTATGTCAGCTATGCAACAATCGATAGCAGACATATCGGTCCGCCAACAGTATGGCAAGCATGTTCCCAATAAAAAGTGGCAGTTTGGCAGTTAGAGCTTAAATTTATTAAATCTCCCTTGCCTAGAAAACGTACTCATTCAAAAAGTTTACACCCAAGCAACGAAAATTGTTACATTTTCCAAATATTTGTATATTTTATGTCATTCGAAAAGACATGTGGTAGAAAGGCGGCTCAGCAGTTTTATTTGTAAAATTGAACAGTACAAAATAAATAGTTATCAGATATGTTAGAAATATTCAGGACGCCCTATGCGGACTCCAAGCAGCTGCCTTTGGCCACTGGACCCGGTCCCATCATCATTATCCTCACCGTTTATCTTCTGGTAGTTTTTAAGGCCGGCAGAAAGTTCATGGAGCACCGTGAACCTTATAATCTGCGAGGAGTGCTCAAGTACTATAACATGTTCCAGATCTGCTACAATATAATGATGCTCCTGCCCGTGAGTACAGAATTCCGAGCATACGTACATATGTAGGTCCAATTGAGAAAACTTTCTTTCTCAGGGATACTACTTCATGTTGGCATTCCAACCGTACAACTTTCGCTGCATGACCGTCCTGCAGCAGGATCATCCGCTGAAGAACTGGGAGCGCTGTATCAGCTATGCCTACTACATAAACAAGATTGTTGACCTATTGGACACCGTGTTTTGCGTGCTGCGCAAGAAGTACTCGCAAATAACGTTTCTGCACGTTTTCCATCACGTCCTAATGCCCTCCGCCGGTTACTTGATAATACGATTCTATGGCTACGGGGGTCAACTCTTCTTCCTGTGCTCCTTCAATGTAATCGTTCATATTTTCATGTATGCGTACTATTATTCGGCAATCGAGGGCAATACGGTTCGTTGGAAGCGGTGCTTGACCCTTATGCAAATGCTGCAGTTCCTCCTCATGTTTGGCCACTGTGCCTTCACCGCCATGCAGCGGGAGTGCAAGGCCTCGCAGGGAACCCTCTATCTGGTCAGCTGCTCCGCGGCGATCATGTTCATCATGTTCGCCAATTTTTATTTCCAGTGCTACATGAGACCGAAGCATAAGAAGAACTGAAGCTTAAATTAAGTCGAAAATTAAAGATATATTGACTTTGTCATACGCTTTTCTTGAGCTATTTTATAGTAAACTTGCCAGATTTACAAAATTGTGCTTTGTAATTAAATATATGTATTTCAAATAACCGTTTTTATTAGGGTTACTCACTACTGACATCAACGGAGTTATCGATTACAGCCAGCTCAAGTTTAGGCATACGGCCACACTTTTAAGTGCAACAACGCGCGCGTTGCCGGCAACCGTCGAATATTTGCAATTAGTCGCGAAATAAATTAAACAAGTTATAGAATTTAACCAAATTTTTGGTGATACCTCGATGGTCTAGCAGCTCGAATCGGAAACATGTCTGCCAGCTCCTCCAGCAACGCTTGCAAGCTCCTGCTGCTCGGCCGCTGCCTGCGCGCGGTGCTCCTCAGCGTGGCCATCCAATTCCTGCTTCTCACCGTGTTCCTGCTGTTCGTGAACTTCCAACTGTTGCATCCACTCGCCTGGGTGACGGGCACACTGCGTCTGGTAGCCAGCTGGTACACCTGGTTTGCCAGCATCCCGCTGGTAGCCTCCGTCGTGCTCTACGGCGTGGTCCTGTGCCAGCAGCACCTGTCGGAGCGGCCCTACTGCCCAACCCGGTACCGCTGGCTCGTGCATTACGGTCCACGCAAGCTACTCTTTCTGGGCGCCCATCTGCTGGTCGGTTTGCTGACCGCCTGGCTCTACACGGGCTACCTGCACACAGACTATCAGTGAGTATACCTAGAATGTGATGAATTCGTCAGTACTTATGTTTCCTTTTGTTCCTAGACATCTGAGATACAAGTGCTATGACCAGGATTGCATTAGTGCCTACCATGTCTATCTACTGGGCATCGGCCTGTCCGCCGGCTGCTACTACTTTGTTTCTGTACACATGCGCCAGGAGATTTCAATTGAATTCCCCATTGTGGAGCAGTCGCGGGCGGAGAAGATGCGCGAACTACTTTACGGCAGTTTGGCCAAAGCTTTAGTAAGATCACTGCTGCCCACGCTCAGTTACACCGCTGTCTTTTGGCTTTTTGGACCCATGATATGCCACAAACTTAGTCACATTCTCTCTGTGGACATGGACGAGCGACTGGAAGGTTTCTTCGGAGTCGCGACCAATGTGCGCCTGCTTTTCTACGGCTATTTGCTGACCGCCCAAATTCTGAGTAACATGCACCTCATGCGTTGCTTCTACGGCATTCTGCTGTCGGAGGATTTGCCTCTGGTGGTGACCAAACCGCGAGCTGCCTTTGCCCATGAACAAGACATAACCTTGGTAGCGGGACTCGGAGTCTTCAACGTGTATGTGGTGCAGTGTCTAGCTGCTCATTATTTCTACAAGCTGGCGTTGCGAAAGAATTCGGCACAGCGGGCAGAGATATTCCAGCTTACCGAGCCGGGCAACCGCCCAGCAAACTGGCGCGCCCTCTGCGACCAATGCTTGAGTATTCTCGGCAGCTTTACTGAAGAATTAACCGAGTCCATGCAGAAGATAAGTGTACTCAAGGGCGCCCAGAGTCTGCCAATGCCCAAGATAACCGAATCGCTTACTGCTAGCTTGATGGCCGAGAAGGTATTGCTACGGCAATACAACCAGATCCACGGCATCCGACCCATTGTGTCGCCCAGGCGCGAGGATGCATTCGATCCTCCAGCGGATGGCATGCGACATGTTCCCAACTGGTGTGAGCGCGTATCCACGCAGTTGGAGCAGTCCCTACAACGGTTGCTACAGCGAGTTCCCGGCATTGTGTACTTCTTCACGGAACCCGAAGGTTCCAAGACAACGTTTCTGCTGGCCAACTCCCTGCCCGTAGTCTATTTGACGCAGGCTCTGGCGCAGGTGTGCGCGGCATCGCTCAAAGAGGATCCATATGGAGTGGTGCAGAACGATTTGCCGGCTATCATCAAGGCGATCAACAAGCTGCGAAATGAGCTGGACAAGCTAAGCAACGTGATAGGCAACATTAGGGCACCGAGCTCCAGCTTCAATGTGCTTCGATGCGCAGTGCGCCGCAGTTTGTACGCCATCTGTAACTCATTCTGCGATTATCTGGGCGATCTCCTGCCCCCTGGAGAGGAACTGCGACAGCTACAGGACCTAGTCTGCCAGGAGTAAACCCATCCATCACTTTATACACTCATCTTGTACACTGTTTTGCATCTCTTTAGTTGTTTTTCTGCGGTAACAATAAAAATTAATAAATATAACTACAAACGTCCAATAGTTATAGAATACTATTGACTTTTATGCTTAAAGTACGAAATGGTAACACGCGATTTGATCATAACTAGCACTGATGAAATGGTCTGCAGGTTGAATGTGTACAAGCGGGCAGCCTCACTGTTCCTCCATCGCCACTGCCATCATGAGCAGGGCCAGATCCTGCTCCAGCTGCCGATTGGGTCAAAGCTCAGCTGTTTTCGTAGGCACTGAGCTGGCGACGGCAACGGTGGCAGCCTCACCCAAGGATTGCTCCAGCTGCTCGGCCACCTCATCCAGGTGTTTGAGGGCCTCCTTGGCCTTGCGATTGCGTCCGTCCACGAAGATCTGCGTGTCCAGAAAGTGCAGGGCTCGGAAGGCCATACCGCCTTGCGGGTCATATAAGCTGTCGAACTTTTTCGGATTTCTGGCGCTGGCACTCTGGTCCGGTGTGTCGGGATCGAAGGGCACGTATTCCTGAATGGGCTCTTTGTGCCACCGGAAAATGTTTCGCGAATCTGTGGGGAGTTGGTATATGATTATGTTATACTTTTGTTGGGTTGTAAGGAAATGGAACCTAAATCAGCCAGCACTCGCGTCATTTCCCGTATCTGGGCATCCTGTCGCTCCAGCCGAAAGTTCATCTCCGTCAGCGTATTGGTTAGTGTCATCTTCTCCGATTGCGCCAACTCGTTTTTCTTGTTCTCCTTGATGGTTTGACTGCAAGGTGGCCGGATTAATAAAGCTCTGAAGCCACTAGGGATCTCTGTTTACCAACCGTGAGTACTCGAAAATCAGAAGACCGGCTCCGATAGAGAAGATGATGAACTCGCCCAGCAGATTGGCTCCCAGCTCAATGGCCATCGCCTCGTTCAGCGGCGGAACATTGACACGACCTCCCATGTTTAGGGCCCACATCTTGGTCTTCACCTCCACCCAGTTGTAGACTGAAAATGTGGGATTAAGGCTCGTAATCTCATCTAATCACATCGCACCACTTACACTGCGCGGGCGGCATGCAGATGTATTTCCTGAAGAAGGGGCTTGACTTGGCATTGGACTTGATCACGTTGGCTATCGGCTTGCTGATCTGCTTGATGGCCAAGATGCCGAGCTTGGCCGCCGGGAAGACGCCAATAACCATTGTTTTTCCTTTAAACTAATAACTATTACAAAATATCCGTGCAAAATTAGAGATGTGTACAAGGTAGCGGTGTGCGCAGTGATGAACGATAGTCAATTTTTTAGTGATGACAATTTGAATCTACAAGCTTAACCGTAAATAACGGGTCACTCTCGAAAAGACGAACTTGGAAATTACGTGTGTATTTATTTTATTACATAAATCAATAATCGACACATTTGTAACCGATTTCGTACAGTCGATATAAAATTATATACAAAAGAAATCCTTATTTTTCCACGTTTCTCAGGGCTGCCTTAATCCAGTTGAGGTCCCTTTGGTTCCGCTCCACATCCGCACTGATACAGTCCACGCACTCATCCAGAGCTCTTTTCTGCTCCTCGATCTCCTGGTTTTGTTTCTGACTTTTTGCATATGTTCTATAAAAACAGTTTTTAGAAATAAAATTGTTTAAAACATTGCAACTAGTTCGCACTTTAAAACCTCGTAGTAGATGAGACCCATGCCAATGCCAAACACAAAGGCCTCGCTCAGCATATCAGCGCCCAATCTGATGGCGATCGGAGTGGAGAGGCGTGGAATCCGCCTGGGCTGTTTCAGTCGCAGCATACGGAGCTTGGAACGGACCTCAAAGGTGTTGTAAAGCTGGGCCGGCGGAATGATGACATAGCGCCGGATGAAGGGATGATGCTTGCCCATCCATATGAGAAGGTCTCCGAATGGCTTGCTAATCCGTTTCACGCCATGAATGAAAAGCTTGCCAACTGGAAAACTGCCGATCACCATTGTGCGTAACATAAAATTTTGCACGAAAATAAGGGCGACTGACATTTCCACGCCAATTCAGTTACATTCCAAATCCGCCGTACTGCTACATCCCGTATAGGTTTCTCTGCTGCCCAACTTGCTTCTCAGCTGATGGATTTCCTTGGACTGGCGGCTGACCTTGTTGGTGAGGTCACCAATTCTCTCCTCCAGCTTCTCCCGATGCAACCTGTGTTTCTCGTGCTTCAACCTGTCTTTCTTGGCTTGCCTAAATACATATTCAAAATAAACTGGTCTTCTTTTTGGACAATCGTGGTTTGCAAACCTTTTGAATTCCCCTATAATCAGCGTGGCGCCAAGTATGAAGATGACCATTTCGCCCAGGATATCGCCACCCATTTGGATAGTCATCGCGTCAGTTAGGGGCGGAATAAGACGAGGTTGTCCCAGTCCCAGCATCCACATCTTGGAGCGAACATCAATAACATGGTATACTGCACATTATATTGGTTATACTGATAATTAGTCGGCATTCCAGGGATTTTACTTACATCTCGCTGGGGGAGCCACAACCAGGGTTTTGAATGACTGATTCTTTTTGGCCTTTTGCTTGATCATATTGCCGATGGGTTTGCTAATGTGCTTGATGGCAAGTAAAGCTAGTTTTCCCAGTGGAAAGACGCCCACAACCATTGTGCAATTTCCAAATTTTCGACTGACTTCCCTGAGTTCACTATAACCGAAAATTTTCAAATTTAAAATAATCAGTGCTGCAAGTTATTAGTTAACCCTCAGTGGCGCGAAATTTGAATTCCTGTCGCGATGGCTTTTAAAAACTTCTTATATCCAAAACTAACAAAAATTGTTTCTTTAAGTTTTCATCTTCTTTTTAAATAAGTATAAGATTCTCTAAAGATTCTTCCGTAGTTTAGTTTATGAAATGGTAATATTTGGCATATAAAACCCGGTCACACCTGTTACAAAAAACGCTCGTTTTGTTTGTTATTAAATCTTAACTTCTGTTTAAATATTTTGTGATAAATAAAATGCCTGCATTTGGGGATTCGGATGATGAAACTGAGTTTAAAGATATCAGCGCCACAAATTATCATCGTGTGCAGGAAAAAGTGGCAAAGGTGAGTTTAAAATGAGATTGGCGCGGCCAGCTTTCATGATGAAATCAGCTGGCTTTACATTCCGAGTGAGCACGACTCCTAAATACCCTTTTCCTTTCCAGATAAGCTATGCAGATGGCGTTGCCGATGGCAGGGAAAAGGTCTTCCAGGACAGCTTCGATGAAGGCTTTGAGAATGGCTTCAAAACCGGATTCGAACTGGCCAAACTAAGTGCCTTCTATGAAACCATGAAGAGTGCGGGAGCAGAAAGTTTAGAATTGAAAGCAGAACAAGAGGCTTACCAAAAACTGGAATTGGCAGATGCAACAGATAAAGCACACTTCAGATACTTGGAGCATCAGGGCGCTCCACTCAACGTGATATCCGCAAAACAAAGGACCTATGTGGACGACCTCCTGGGAAAACTTGCACATCAACTCCCGGCAACTACAAATTTATTCACATCGGGAAGCGATTCTAGTGTTAATGTGGTTTAATGCATGTGTTGGGGAATTATCAAAATTAACTGAAAGTATATCTGCGCTCGACTTATAAATAAAGACCCTCGGGCGTGCCCTCCTTCTTCCGGTACAAGACGCTCTCCTTTGATTTCTTGAAGTCCTCGTTGGTCACCTTCATGCGACGTTCTCGCAGCGCCATCAAGCCGGCCTCTGTGCAGATGGCCTTGATGTCGGCGCCGGATAGATCATCCTTTGCCATGATCAGTTCGCTGAGGTTCACATCCTCGGCCAGCGTCATGCGCGATGTGTGGATGGTAAAGATGCGGCGCTTGGTCTTCTCATCGGGCAGCGGGAACTCGATCTTACGGTCAATACGACCGGGACGAATTAGCGCCGGATCCAGGGTCTCGATACGATTGGTGGCCATGATAACCTTGACATCGCCGCGTGAGTCGAAACCATCCAGCTGGTTCAGTAGCTCCAACATAGTACGCTGAATCTCTCGCTCGCCACCAGAATTCGAATCGTATCGCTTTGTGCCCACTGCATCGATTTCGTCGATGAACACAATGGATGGAGCGTGCTCCTCGGCCACACGGAAGAGCTCACGCACTAGTTTGGGTCCGTCTCCCAGGTACTTCTGGATAAGCTCTGAGCCCACAACGCGCAGGAAAGTGGCTGAGGTCTGGTTGGCGACAGCCTTGGCCAGCAGGGTCTTGCCCGTGCCAGGAGGTCCATATAGGATGACGCCCTTGGGCGGCTTGATGCCCATCTCCTCGTAGTACTCGGGATGGGTCAGTGGCAGCTCGACAGACTCCTTGATCTCCTGGATCTGAGTGTCTAATCCACCGATATCTGCGTAAGTCTCCTGCGGGGCCTTTTCCAGTTTCATCACCGTGACCATTGGATCGGTGTCGTCGCTGAGAACTCCGACCACAGCGTGCACTTTGTGGTTGAGCAGCACGGAGCAGCCTGGTTCCAGCTGATCCTTGTCCACGAAGGACAGGATGCTGACATAGTGCTCGGAGCCCACCGATGTGGACACGATGGCGTGGTTGTCATCGATGATCTCCTCCAGGTTGCCCACGGACATGGGGGTGCCGCGCAGATCGTCAACCTTGGAGCGCTCCTCCTCGTTCTTTTCGTCCTGGGGCTTCAGGCGCTCCTGGTTGCGAATGAACTCGTCCTCCATCATCAGGTAATCCTTGATGCGCTCCAGCTTGAGCAGCTTAAGGCGGCAGCGGGTGTGGGGCGTGACCTGGGGCAGCTTCATGGCCGCATCCGGACCCTTTGCGCGCCTCTTCTTCTTGCCAACGCGCGTCGGGATTGGGGGCTCGTACTTCTTCTTTTTATCCTTGTCATCTTTCTTGTCGCCAGCTCCCCCTTGGGCCGATTGGTTTTGTCCCTGCAAATGTGTGGTTCGCGATCGTAAATGGGTTCAGGGTGTTCTGGAGATAATTTTTTACCATTTTGCCTTTGTGCTTGCTGATTTGCCGAACGTTTGATGAACTTTTTACTCTTTATTGTCGGCAACAAAATTACTAGTCATTCGCATTTGCAGTGTTACCGTACTCTCGACACATGAACGTCTGGCAACTCTCAAGGTGAACAAATATTTTTCAAAACGTGAAAAGTTAAAAAGGCAGAAAATGCTTAAACAGTTAGATTTTAATAAAAGAAATAGCTAACAACCGAAATAAAAATTAATTTAGACTTTGTAAAACTAATTTTTAAAAGTCACTGTTTTCATAAACTTATCGATTACTGTAAACAATCTGAATTTTACAGTCTGGCAACGCTTGCAAATAGTTCGAAAAGAGCATTTGTTTAAAATTGTTATATTGCAACCTTTTAATGGATCAAAATATTAAGAATGTTGATCTCAAGCTGGATAACATTGAGGTCCTGACCAGTGGGACCACAGCGGAGTTCGTTAATGGCATCCTGGACTTCTTGCTCTACCAACGCCGGCAAATTCCCTTCGTGTACAAAACATACAAATATTATGTGGAGAAATGGTCTGAAGCGAATGAATCGGAGAAATCCGAGGATCAGGAGTCCTTTGCCCACTATCAACGCAACCAGCAGCGCTCCAAGGCAAAGGCCACCAAGGAATCCATTAGTGACATGAGAGAGGTGCGTTTCCCTATACATCCAGGACTTCTTTTGGTCTTTATCTACCTGTTCTCTCCTACAGATCATCCGACAAGCCTTCAGGAGCTCTGAAGTGAAGAGCCTCCGATTTCTGTTTGGCAACAATACGTTCATGCCCTCGGAGGTCTATACCCTCCACATACCACATGATTCAATATCCAGAGATCACTATTGCGAGCACCATGCCCTGCCCGAAGGTCGCATTAACCAAGCGCTACTCCGCCTGCTCACCTGCGAGGAACTGTACACGCTCTTCTCCACCGAACTGAATGCCACCAATGTGTTTCTAGAAATGGAACTTCTTACAGACACCGGTGGTCTTCAAGAATCCCATTGTGACTCCGTTAATTTAATCCCCAAGCATGTATTCAGCAAAGTTCCACGCAGCTGCAAGAACATACATCTGCATCTCCTGCATTGCAGCGAGAACACACCAAATGAATTACGCTGCTGCAAAGAGTTGGACATTTACCAGGATCTTGGCCTGCTGAATCTGGATAAATCTGGGGCAGACGTTAGCAAGACTAGCGAAGAGCAGGACTTTTTGAAGGCAGCAAATGAAGCCAGCGGTTGGTGGCAGGCCGAGGTCATAGTCCGCGGTTTCAGAGCTCCTGGCAACCAGAAATCGGGAGATTTGTGGTCCAGCTAGCACTTGAATCTGGATTCTTGCTATTCGGCATGTTTGTGCCAAAAATAAAGTGTCATATCAGTTCTATTTCAAGTACTATGTTATTTTAATTTATCATTATTATTAGTTTTAGCTTTATTGAGAAAGTTTTAGAAATATGTCATCGACAAAGTCCAAGGCACTTAAAGATGCTCATTCGTGGTTCCAATTTGACTGTTAGCATCTTAGGTTGTGATAATCATGGAAACTGGTGCAATAGCCTGTCGCTGCTTGGCCACAATCTTGTTGGCTATGCGATCCAAGTCACGTTGTCCCAGGGAAGTTAGTTTACGACCCCCATCCGGATGCTTCTCCACCATGTGAGCAGCTTCCAAAGCTTGAAGAGCCTGTTCAGGATACATACGATGTGATATTAAATATAACCTTATAGCACAAGCATTTCACATGTATGTACCTTGCGAATACAGCCATCCGATGAGCGACAGTACTTGGACGGATGAACTCCGTTGCGCATGCGTCCGCCGTAGATCTTGGTGAATGCCGCCACTCCGGAAGGACTGCGCAGGTACAGGTGTCTCATGATGGAGGCGCAACGAATAAAGAACCAATCGTCGTCGGTGGGAGCAGTCTCCTTGAACTTGGCAGTCTTCACGTAGACAGCCAGTTCCGGCACAACAACTTTTCCGGATTTTTTAAGAAAAGCTGCCATAGTCTTGGTCAGCACGTGCTGATCAATATCCTTCACTGTAACCCCAGGCATGTTGCTTTCTAAGTTCTTCAAATCACTCTTGAAGGCTTTTATGGGAAGAAAAAGTTTAAGTTCCGGTCTGTTCGCCGATTTTGGCCAAAATGGACGATTAAAATGTGGCTTTTAACAGAGTGACCAAGTCATTGACCCCAAAGGATTACGTCCCGATAGTATTGCTGTGCACTATTGGTGAGCTTGGCAACTCTGTTCGCTAATTCATAACCTATAAATTTTGAAAGGACCACAATGTAGTAATAATTACAGTTCTTTGTGACAGCGGACATAAGGTAGACCAGCAGGATATTTTTGTGACATTTAAACCCAATGGAGTAACAAGTAAAGAGGTGCTTGATTCTGGTCTGTTTAAATAGGCCCAACGTCCGACGCTAATTGAAGTACATAAAACGTGGTTTAAATCCGGCGCCATAGTGTGACCAGCATACGGAGTAACGAAATTATTTGTTGTATCGACAACGGCACGCGGCGGTCACACCAGAAATACAGCCAAACAAAACAACAAAAACCATTGCGACCGCTAACAAATATATATCTTTCAACTTGACTCATTCGCATTCCGGTTGACTGTGTCGCGCCTGCAGCATGTCTGAGAAGCCGACTGTTCTGATTTTGGGTGGTAAGTGGTCCCCTCGCAGCATCCTCAACATCCTCATACCCCCCGCCCCCACTTCCGCTTATCAGCAACGCTAACTGCATCCGCGCTCTTCCTCTTCCCGCAGGCTGCGGCTTCATTGGACGCAACTTGGCCACTTATCTGCTGGACAATGAACTGGCGCAGGAAATACGACTGGCCGATAAGACGCCGCCGCAGATGGCATGGCTGAACGAGGAGCAGACGCGGGTCTTCGAGAGCGATCGGGTGGAGTTCTGCAGCGCCAACCTCATAAACGCCGGTAGGTAATCACACTACATTAGGGTGGCTCATTCTAGCAGGATGCGGATCTCAACGCCTACGAAGATCTATAATCTATAACGTTATTAAAAGGAAAAAGGCTTTTGGATCTAGAACTTACAAGTACCAGCTTGCTGCCAAAGCGAGCCACCCTAATGCAGTTGCACCTAAACTGGTTATAGGACGCTCCCCTTTGTTTATCCACAGCCTCTTGCAAGGCGGCTTTTGCGCCACACCCCACCACCGGCCGGGCCTGGGACATCGTCATCAATTGTGCGGCCGAGACGCGTGCCAACCAGGATGATGCCGTCTACAAGGAGGGCATCCTGAAGCTCAGCTTGAACTGCGCCAATGAGGCGGCTAATCAGCGGGCCAAACGGTACGTGGAACTCAGCTCCGGATGTGTGAACAGCAGCGAGAAGACGCCGCTGAAAGAGGATTGCAAGTCGGATCCGTGGACGGGCGTGGCCAAGCAGAAGCTGAAGGTGGAGAAGGAACTGGCCAACATTGGCGATCTCAGTTACACGGTCGTCCGCTTGCCCGTGGTCTATGGCATTGGCGATAAGCGCTATTTGAGTGAGTGTCCCTCTTCGCTGATACCCGATAATTGATGTAATTGACAAACCACATGGGTTAAACCCGACCCCACCACCCATTGCCTTCCGTTCACAGTGCCGCGCATTATAATCGCTGCCATTTACAAATACCTCAACGAGACAATGAAGCTGCTGTGGAACGATGCCATGCGTTTGAATACGGTGCACGTATCGGACGTGTGCGCTGCCGTTTGGCAATTGGCTCAGAGTCCCAAGACCGCCGGCCAGATCTACAACATCTGCGATGATTCAGCATCGACGCAGGGCACCATAAGTAATCTTTTGGTGGATATTTTCGACATCAATTTGGACTTCTTTGGCCTTGTAATGTCAAATTTGGCAAAAGTAAGTTAGCTGGTAATCGTCGCACTAAGCTACAGCTTATTGTTAATCATGCACTTGCATTTTCCAGCTTTATCCCACGGACACCGTCAGTGAAATCAACGACAAGCACATGGCACCCTGGGCCGAGATTTGCCAGCGCAATGGCATCGACAACACTCCGCTGACACCCTACCTCGACGAGGAGCAGCTCCAGCACAAGCACCTCTACTTGGATAACACGAAACTGAAAGACTTTGGCTACGTGCTGAAGCATCCGAAAGTCACTCGCGAGCTGCTTATGGAAATGATCAACGACTATGTGAAGCAGCAATTGTTTCCGAAATCGTTGGTTCTTTGATTCACTACTCCCATCAGAAGATTGCACAACGTTGACATGCACTCGGACCCGGAGATATACTTTCCCAGTAGCTTGTAGTCCACTAGTTCTTTAAACACTTATCAATCCTCTTCCAATTTGTATACGGACACGGATACTCTCGCATGTACGCTGTGCTGTATCTCCGTTTTTTATTATCACAAAAGTGTACTTATAGTATTATAGAACCCATATATATTTTTGATACATTCCAGTCGATCCAGCGATATATACGTTTTTGCGTACGAGTAGATTATAATCGAGACTAACAATTTGTATTCCATTGTGATTAGCTAAGTGACCAACTCCAATCGACAATTAAAATGCACTTGTTTAGAGTTTAGTTTTGTGTATATTTGATTATTTTAATGTTACGGCAACGGAGCGATCGTACGATAAACGTGACTTGACGGTACGAGACGTTGCGATACATAATTGAAAATGCAATTGCTTCACTTTGACGCTCATTAACTTAAAAATTACAGAAAATCAACAATAATAAGCTCGCAACTTGTTCAACTTAATACGAAACACGGGCGAAAGTTGGCTTTTGTTTGTTTGTTTTTGTTTTTTTTTGTTGTTTTAAAAGAGTTATTCCGGCCAGCTCCAATTGCCATAGATATAAATTACGATTCTTGCATTTCGGTTTTGTGACTTTTCATCTAAGACGGCGGTGCATGGAGCAATAGCAATAGTTATGCTCTTGAGTTCGATTGCTTAATTAACTAGTTAAGAGTCTGGGGGCTAATCAGCACACTCAGCGGGCTTAGAAGGCCAGGCCGGCATCGCGGTATGTGGTGAAGATCTTCTCAATGGAGTTGACATAGGCAGCGGTTCTGAGGTCCAGGCCCAGGTTGTACTTCATGGCCGTCTTCATGATGGCGCGGGCGGAGCGCTCCATGGTGTAGTCCAGGCCGGAGTGCACGATGTCCTTCTCGGAGGCGCCGGAGATGCGCTTCTGGAACGACTCGGATGGGGTCACGGGGATGCGACCGCCCACACGGCCGAAGCGACGCTCCAGGGACTCTTGCACGGATTCTGCAGGAAGACAGCGATGGGGGAGACGAAAAAGGACGAAAGCAATTAGTTAAGTGTGCCACATGCTCATAGAACAACATTGACATATATGACAAGGTTTTAAGCCACCAAATAATTAGATACCGAATTAAAGCATTGGATTGGATGTATCCTAATATTAGTGTGATTATGATATAGAAATGTCTTTTGGATAATGCGGAAATAACAAGTAATAAATAATGCACAGGTAACAGAACAAAACTAACTACATAAAGAGGTAAACGTGAGCTAGAAATAGTTTCTTGGGCTTTAGGATGGATAGGTGGTAACGAAAAGAATTAATAATCAGAATGTACCGTCATTAATGATTCTTTCGATTGACTGTTGGACTGAGGCTACATTGTTGATAGAGAAACGGAAAAAGAAGAAGAATAAACAACGAATTACTTAGATGATACTTCAAAATTAAATTACGATCTTAGAGTCTCTTGGTTATGGTTGGATTTGTAGGTGCAGGTGGATAGGACCGAAAGTAAACTAAAGAGAAACGAAATTTGGAAGTACTGAACCAATTTGGGAAGAGCAAATGCCGAAAGAGCAAGCGCTATTCTGATAGGTTTTGTGTTTTCTAAAATAAATAACATAACTTATCCGTAAACCGATCAATGAGATGGCGTGATCAATGGGCCAAAATATACTTATTTAAATAGATAGATTGGTAGATAAAGATAGAGAGATGAGGAGCAAGTGCCTTCAAGAGCCCATTGTTCTGGCTTATAATAGTGATATAACTTACCGAGCAGATGGTAGTTGGACTCGCGCTCATACTTGAAGGTCAGGCGACCGTACGAGACGTGGTTCAGGTTCTTCAGCCACTCGAAGAAGGAGACGGTGACACCACCAGCGTTGATGTACAGATCGGGGATGACCAGGATGTTGCGATCGATGAGGATCTTGTCGGCAGCGGGGGTGGTGGGGCCGTTGGCAGCCTCGGCAATGATCTAAAATATATGAAAATTATATACACGATTCTTATGTAATATTGAATTAAAAATGTACCTTAGCTTGGATACGGTTGGCATTCTCGCTGGTGATGACCTTCTCGACGGCAGCCGGAATGAAGATGTCGCACTTCTCGAACATGAGGTTCTCGCCCTCGTAGGGCTTGGCGTTCTGGTAGCCCACAATGGTGCCGTGCTCGTTCTTGTAGTCCTCCAGCAGCTTGGGGTCAATGCCCTCCGGGTTGAACAGAGTGCCGTCGTGCTCAATGACACCGATGCAGGTGGCACCGGCGCGGGTCAGATAGCGGGTGGTGTGCAGGCCCACGTTGCCGAAGCCCTGGACGATGAAGGTCTTGCCGCCCCAGCCGGGAGTGGTGCCTAAGTATCGAGAAATGGCCATTAGGATGCTGCTCATTCATAACTAGACAGCGATGATGCAACACTCACCGATCTGGCTCATGTAGTTGGCCTCGTTGATGAAGTTCTCCAGGCCGTGGAAGACACCGCGACCGGTGGCCGAGACGCGTCCGTGGATGCCGCCCTGGTTGATGGGCTTGCCGGTGACACAGGCATGGGCATTGATGTCCAGGTGACCGATGGTCTTGGCATAAGTATCGGCAATCCAGGACATCTCGCGCTCGCCGGTTCCCATGTCGGGGGCGGGCACATCGACGCCGGGTCCAATGAAGCCCTTCTTGGCCAACTCAAGGGTGAAGCGACGGGTGATCTTCTCCAGCTCGTGCTCGGAGTACTCCTTGGGGTTGATCTTCAGGCCAGCCTTGGCACCGCCGAATGGCACATCCACGCAGGCGCACTTGAAGGTCATCAGGGCAGACAGGGCTTTGACCTCATCGCGTGACACATCCAACGAGAAACGGATGCCTGCAAGGGAAAACAAATTGCATAAGCACATTACGTATACGACAGGTGTGCTCGGAACTTTCGGCAACCTTGTTGCAGCTTTCATTTTTGGCCTAAATCCAATAGACAAATCCCAAAATAGACGACAACCTACACGAATTCCTCGCGGAAAGCAAAAGTTCTCCCCGAATCGATGATACAACCGAACATTTCTTGGCTGCTCTACTAACTAAAGCACGTGCCCTAAAAACAAAATCATTGCATCTGGCAGACGTGGGGAAACCTTTCGCCGATGGCGCAACAGTCCCAAGAACCGTATCGGAAACCATAAAAACCCCTCCTTCGGTCTTATCTTTATTTGCTTGGCACATTTAATTTTGATATCTTTGCTAAGGCCGCGATTAGATAAGCCAAAGTTTCCTGCTTGTAATTCGAATTTAATAAGCGTGTTCAATTGTAAGAACTTTGAAGAGCAAAGTGCCCGCCTTTTATGGATCGATAAATATATAAATGCGGCTTTATTGGCAAGTGCAAGTTCCACCAAATGGCCTTTATACAGATATATGTTTGTAGAACTAGGTGAATTAATGACTTCCCCATTGGAACCCCGGGACGAGCCCCCAAAAAAACAAGACTATAAAATCCCAAATTAGCTTAATTCTTTCCAATAAACTTAATGCCATGTTGCCAAGCCGATAGTGACCATGATTCAATATTCAAGCGAACTTTAGGTTTCTCCACAGAAAAAACAAAATCTAAAATCGCTTTTGGCACTCAAAATGAGTTCTTGACATTATCAGCTGTGTAGAATTTTTGGGGCCCGGCAACTGGAACTTATAAACAAAAAAACAAAAAACGATGAGCACACAAGTTCACAAATTACAATTCACTATGTACCGGATTGAAACTTATTTGTGTATCATTGTTTTTCAAGTACATTGGATTTGAAAGTACATTTTGCTGTCGCGACTGAAAGAAGTGAATTATGATCCGTTTGCTGTAAACAACCTAAAAATAGGTACTTCTAGGCTCTTACTGAATCTTTAATCTTTAGCAGCGCACTATCTTTGGTCTACAATAATAAACTTTAAGATAAGTGAGCTGGTGTTATGAAGATTATAGTCACAGGGTGTGAAGTAGTAATTCTTACTTTTAAGCAAGACCCTTCTTGTAAGAACTTTCAGCCACACTAACGTGTACCCTTTTGAGATTATAATGAGTGGTGATTTGGGTGTGGAACGCCTTTCTTCCGGCCATTCGGCGTCTGTTTTTTGCCTTTCCGCTGAGTGAGCCAAGCCGTCATATCGAATCGAACCCCAAGTCCAGCTGAGAATGGTGCTGACTGTACCCACAGCGCTTGACGACAGCGAATCATCATTCTCTATTTGGCGAAGCCCCAGTCTTCGCCTTTCTTTTCGCTTATGTTTACCATAAAAAAACAAAAAAACAAACAAAAAACAGCAAAAATGCCAGAGGAGCAGCAACAACCGGCTTGATCAGGCGACTTGTTTTCGCTTTTTGCCAAATACTTTTCGAAAAACAATACAAAAATGAATCTATTAAGGTTCCACAGATAGCTAGCTGGCTATATATGCTAGTCTATGTAGTCTAGCTGGGCATGCTTATACAATCGCTGCGATAACACATTTGGGGGCTCGATCGTGTGGCTGTGTGTGCCATATAGCCACGTCCATAAGTGTGTCTATAAGTCCACATACAAACGAGTATATGTATGCGCCATTGGCAACAGGCGAGGATCATTTTGTTTTTCGTATAGACCAAACCGGTTGCCTCAGCAAGTCAGCTGACCAGAATTCAACGCCATATGATTAGAATGGCGAGTGCAAACACTTCTCCGAAATCTTTCTGTCCGGGGGCCTTGAGATCTCTATGCTCGATAAGATTGGGGATCTGAACGGAAGTGACGCAGATATGGACGCACCCCCAGCAGAGTTTAGTGCCTAGAAACATGCCATTTCGATGTCGATGCCATCGTGATCAACCATTTAGCTGAGAACTAGATAATGCGAACAGGTTTGTTTGTTTTTCTAGGGGCGTGAGTATCGGAACGCCCTCAAGTGTCGCACAATTGACCACGATTTGCATACGCATTTTTCGAGTGCAACTCTCGAGGCGAGCAAACAGAATCGGAACTTGTTTGTCAATAAGATAACTGCCAAGTACTTGTGGGAAACGCTATTTACTTGAACTAATGTGTTGTGCACTTGTGTAGACAACCGATAATAAATATAAATATATGTATATATTATATACTGGCGATAGGGCCGCTTTACACTATCAGTTTTGTATTTTGTCGCGTTCGATTCGAGTCTGAGTGCATCACTTGTTGTAGGCTAATTACAGAGCAAACCCCTCAATTGCCTAGACAATTTAGTTCGGTTCATCGACATGTGTAGAAAGTTCCATAGTCGTAGACCAGATCAAATCGGTTTTGAATGGACCCTCATGTGTTGAAAAATAAAAAAAACAGCACAGTGGTACAGCATATGACGCATGCATCTTAAACTCCCAGTTTCTGTTCATTTCTTTTTCTTTTTTTTGGCACAACGTGACCATCACGTGAACAAAGCCGAACTGACAGACACCCGGGGCAAATTGAAACCAGTTCTCCAGAGGCACAAACAACTTAACACATTCAGCAGGGAGCCAAATGAAACGAAATTCATGAGCCGGCTTTTTTAAAGTGGGCAAAAGTTTTGCCGAAATTCGAGACCGGACTTGATGTATGTACATACAGAACGTATTAAATAATTAACAGCTAAATGGCAGATGCATCAGCGGGAATTAGCATTAATTAGAGCATGGAGCGCACAAAATGGTAGCCATTAAACACTGTCCATTGATCTAGTACTAAGTAAATAAATAGACTAGCAATTTTTAGCACCTTTCGACTGAAATAGCAGAGCGCTGTTTGAGTGAATCATTAACGAGCCATAAGGTGGATTCACTTAGTAACAGGCTGTTTACAACTTTTGGTGACCCAACTAAAGCACATGATCGATCGATCTATGGATCGAAAACAAGATCATAAAGCGCTAAGAAGCGTGGCAATAATCGTAAACAACAAATTGTAGGGGCATAGCGTTTTTTCGGTTTTCGGCTGTTTTTGTTTGCTATTTTTGCGCATAACCAAGGTCAGATAAGATTCCCTGGTCGAATATTTTTCACTACATATTTTTTGTGATTTTTTTCCCTTTTGCTTTTGATAAGCAACAAACTGATTCTATAATTAATAACGTGAAACGAAGCCAAAAACACAGAATTCGAAACAAACAATTTTCGTGGCCTGACAACAAGGGGGTTTTATTTTGGGTGGTTGGGGGCGTAACTTTTTAGCCAGCACTTGACACACTGTGCAGTGCTGTGCTCCCATTTCAATTAGAAAGCAAAACACAAGCAAAAGTTCATTATAAATAGCACCCAGCCAAAGGCAAAACAAACAAAAACAGGCAGCGAAGAAACGAAAGAATCGAAATACATTATTTGCCAGCTCGAAAATAATGAAATGTGCGAAAAGCGGCCACAGAATACTCGTATATTATGCACAGTACATCTGTTTTTGAATGCTGAATGGGTGGTGAACACTTGAAGGGTTTGGAAATCTAATGAAAACACGTGTAGTACCCAACGCCCCAGCCTTATGCAATGCGGCCTAAAAAGCCTAGAATGAAAAAAGGGGGGAGCAAGGGGAGCCGAGTCGGCTAAAACGTAAACAAAACAGGCGGCGGTACATGCGCAGAACGTGGGGCGAAAGGGGCAAGGGGGCAAGGGGATATGTGTGGCTCATACTTGGGTTACATAACTCGAAAAATCAAGACGAAATGCCAGAAATGCCTAAGGAAAAATCGATTTTGCATCGCGCAACAACTGCTGTTCTACGGTTTTTCAGAACCGTAGTAAGTGCCGACTTATTTTAGCTTTAAACTGGCTCGGTAATTGCACTTTTTGCTGCAGGTTTTCAAGGGAAACAAAATCATCTAATGGTCTCCCTAAAATTTAGCACTTTAGTGGGCTTGGTTTTTTGTTTGCATCCCTTTGAATTCGAATGGAAACCACATTGTACTGAGGAGTACCTAACTAGCTATTTACAAAACTCTGTCTATGATATCTAGGGTTATCTGGGTGTTATCTGGGGGTTATCTGGGGTCAACACTTGCCTCCCTTGGTGGGCGTCTTGTGGGTGCTGTGCTGGGCACGGTAGCCGGTGATCATCTCGTAGTTGCCGGCATCGCGGCGCAGGGGGAAGGCGATCTCGATGATGTGGTCGCAGGGCTGCATCAGCATGAGGATGCCCTTCACCTTCTGCTTCTTCTCGTCGCGGGTCAGCTTGCCCTTCATGTCGTCCACCAGCGACTCCTCGGCGATTTGGCAGCCGCGATGGAAGAAGTACTCGACCATGTCAAAGAAGCGCGGATCCTTGGCGGTGGGCACATCCTTGAGGCGATCGGGTATCTGATGTTCGGTGGCATAGCCACGGCTCGACTGCATCACAGCGGTGGGCAGGGCTTTGGCCAGCGTGGCCAGCTCCTGCTGGCGGAGGGCGCCCTGGCGGGCCAGACTCTTCAGGTGATACATGCTGCTGCTTAATTAACTTGGATTCGGCTACCAACTCTTCTGCTTCTGTTCTGCACAACCGCTCGCTACTCGACGCCGCACCAAACTGGCCGAGGTACTCGCATGGATATGCATATATATGTCGGCTTTTTCGGAACGCCGAGCTTTCGGCTCTCTCGCGAGAGCGCTGAGAGCACTCTTCTCAGCGACACCGAAAAGCTAAAGCTCTGCGGGTGGAGTGCCCGCTAGAAACGCGGCTGCGTCGCCGGCGGATTACTCGCTTCGTTGCCAGGGAGAGATTAGGTATTTGTTATCGGTTTTGGTTTCACGTTCACGTTTTTCTTTGACTCCGAGATTAAGCTATGATTTATCATCTGCGGCCAAGTGTCGAGCTCAGGGGGGATGTGAGGTACTGCATTTTTTGGAAACTATTTGAAAACTTTTATAATACAATACAGAACAATACCATACAATACAAGGTATACTTTTGTATTATATTTTATATTTTGTTTGTATCTTCTTGCTAAAAAATGTATCTATCAAAAAAATATTTATTATTTATTATTATTATTTTTGTGTATATATTTTTTCTATAATATTAGAGCTTCTGCTTTTATTTTAAGGTGTTGTTTTTAACTTTAAGGGTTTCGTTTATAACTTATACGTTTTTTATATGAACTTAAACATACCCCTTTACTATTTGCCTTACAATGCTATTGATATTTCACACAAATTCCTTTTGCTTGTTGACCTTTAATTTTTTAGGACTTTTGATGCTTTTGCTTTTAGAATCCCTCTATACAATATAAGAGTTATTTAGCTAAATTAGCATTTACCATTTACATTACAAGTAAAACACAGCAGTTAACTTAAAAAGAAACAAAATCTTGCGGACTATATTTGAAGTACATAATTAAAAAAGTGCTTATACATGTAAGGTGCTGTTTCGCTCATGGTAAATGGTGCTGAGCGAGGATCGGATGAAGGCATCGCCCCGCTCCACGAAGCCATCCAGATGGGTCCACAGGAACCAGAAGCTGAGGGTGAAGAACAGCACCTTGCTGACCCAGTCGAGGATGTAGAGGCGACGCAGGACCTTCCTGGCGTGCGGCAAGGTGGCCTCGCTCTCGCCCAGGATATAGGTGCGCATGCCTATGATGTAGTTGCTGATGTAGGTCTCCCAGTTGACCTGACCCACCGACGTGTCGAAGAGGTCCTGATCCAGGAGGCTCAGCTGACTGCTCATCTCCTGGAAGCGCTCGTTTCGGAACTCCCACTCCTTCGTTGTGTAGTACTGCAGCAGCTTCAGACCCGTGGACACTTTGCGTTGGACATTAAGCAAGCTGGCAGGAAATAATCCATGAGTTGGTACAGTAAACACCCGATAAAAACGTTAACTTACAATGGCTTTTGACCGAAGACGAGCAGCCAAAAGTCGATGAAGTAGGCGGGCAGATAGTGGAAGAAGATGACGCAGAAGAGGTGGTGGTAGTAGTTCTTTTTGATGGATCCACCCGGATACCAGAGCGCAAAGCTGAGCGGCGTTTCGTAGAAGAATCGACGACCCGTCTCGATGCTGTCGCCCCAGGACATCAGCGCCTTGCTGGAGATGCACAGATTGCAGAACTCGACACCCGACTGCTGGTTACCCTTCTCCTGGCTGGCCTTGCCGCGCTGATAGCCGCACAGGATCATGCCGTTGATGGCCTTGTCCACGGGTATCACCGTGGAGGCGTAGTCCGGATTGCAGTGCATCGATCGGATGACTCCGCGGGCGGCGCCGATCATTAGTCCAGTGGGTCCATTGACGCCCTCGATCCAGCCCGGCAATGGCTCGTGAATGGCCGCCGTCACTGCGATGGATTTAATAAAGCAATTAGCCAGGAGGCACAAGAAGAAAAAAAGTATAAACTCTGGTATACCCACCGATCGAGGGCCTTGTGATGATTATGGGCAGCTTATTGTTGTATCTGCAAATTAAATCTTCCGACAGCGCCTTGCTGTAAGCGTACGTGTTTGGCAAGCCGTTTAGTAATCTGAAAATAAGCCAATGAAACTGGTTATTAGGTGCCAAGGTACGTCTGCAAAGGAGCATGAAACTATGGCACTTTATTATACTAGCCAGTATTTAGACAGCATAAAACTGAATAAACGTTTGTTTACTAAAAGTGCTGTTCAAAATTCATTGGCTGTTAATAATAACAGCAATATCTACAAATGACTCAGGAAGAGCGATTTCCAGTCACTCACTTGGGTGTGATCTCCGCCAGAGCGGCGTCGTCCATCGTCTCCACCATCTCGATGATGGAGAAGGGGTTCTGCGGAGCGGGATAGGCACGCTCCTCCAGAACGCTCTCGTTGCACTGGCAGTAGGAGGTGGACACATGGACCAGAGCCTGCAGCTGGGACATCTTCTCGGCGAGGCGGAGGACCTTCAGGGTGCCCACCACGTTCATCATGACCATGGGACGCAGCGGCTGGTCGAAGCGCACATTGGCCGCACAGTGGAACACCACCTCGACGTTGGAGGCGAGTGTGTTGGTGTCATTGGCGCTCAGGCCAAGGTCCGGCTCCAGCAGATCGCCCTTTACCACGCGCACCTTGTCCACGATGCCGGGATTCTTCTCCAGCAGCTTGCTAAAGATCTGAAAGCGAAAATAAGAGGCGGTCGGTCGGTCATTAGTTAAGTGTCATGGCGTTGGAATTGCAATTGGCGTTGGAGTTCCAAACGGCCTGCTGTTCCACTGGCTGGCTAGAATCGCCTAATGGGCCATGTCGCTGGTTTTAGCGCCGTCTTAACGTCCAACAATTAAGAGTCATTGTAAGTTTTTGGATTTTTTCTACCAATAATGATCACCTTGACTTATAAACGCCGTGGATGTGTGTTGAGTGGGTCGCTTTGTGGGCTCCACGTAACACCGGATTTCTGTGTCTTTGAGCTGTGCGATAATTTGGTAATTTGCGGGAATTGCGTTTGAGGTTTTCTTCTTCCCTTTTTGGCGGAGGGCAAACGGGGTATTAGCTCAGTTATGGCGTATAATTATATAGAATTTATATCTAAGTTCACGTGCGAGTGCGTCGCGATTCAGACTCGGATTCGGAATTGTCAGGCTGTCGGCTGTCGTCTGTCTGAGGTGGAAATTATGGCTAACGGCCGGTGGGCAAGGCCACAATACTGATCGCTTCGGATTTTGTAAGATCTTTATTGACGTGTGGCTGATTCGAAATGGAGTGTCTCAATCTATGACTAACTCACATACCTCACTTTGAAATAAACGGAAAACTATTAAAAAACGTGTAATAAATGAAAGATTAAGTGCATTAAAACTATACTAGCTTTGCAATAAGAGAATTAAAATTGATGGCTTTTTGCACACTACAATTTTGGGGTTCTCAGCTAAATTATAACCACAAGGGGTATTGTGAAATATCAATAATTTAGTAGGAAATTGTGAAATTTCATTGAGTCACATATTCTTGGTGGTTTCCCTTACAATACAACTTATTTTATAGAATTTTCGTTGAGCTGTAATTAAATATTGGTCAATACTTTTTGGAGAATACTTTTGGAGAATACTTTTTGGAGAATTTTCGTTGAGCTGTAATTAAATATTGGTCAATACTTTTTGGAGAACCCCCGGAAATGTAATTTTTTTTGCCTCAGTTGGTAATTATTAGAAAATCCGAATCACACGCATCAATATTGTTATTTCTAATTGGCAACATAGCAGACAGTAGGATTCCATGGAACTTTGATGCACTTCGTTGCACTTTATATGGCCATTACGCATACGTCACGTGGTACAACGGAGAATGGCAATCTAAGTAGCTGCTAATTAAGCTGCTTATAGCGAGGGGCTGGGCCTTATTTACGAGCCATAAACTAAACAATTTACAGCATTTAATCATGGAATGCATTGATTTCCGGTAGATGAAGGCGATTGGATTCACTTACCACACACTTGAAGTACTGCTCCTTGCGCACACTGGGATCGACTCCCTTTTTGGTGCGTATCAATAGATATATGACGTTCAGGTCGCCACAGCTGCGTAGTAGTTTCTCCACCAGCACCTTGCCCATGAATCCGGTGGCTCCCGTAATAAGAATGGTTTTGTTTGCATAGAACTTGGCAATATCGGACTCGCCGCAGTCGGCATCGCTCCTCAGTATGTCCATGGTTAAGCGGCGATCTGGAAGCGGAAAGTAGTCTATATACATTATGGTTTAGAAAAAACACTTTAGAGTAAGCAATGCTTTACAGGACTCCGTTTACTTTGTACAATTTAGCAAGGGACGTGACGATGAGGTCGTATTACGATTTTATGTATGTATATTTTCAAGATCGAGTTGCTGGCCGTTTGTTTGTCTAACCTACTCCGGGCCAGATTCTTTTCAATGTCAGCAGCGCATGCTGGTGAAGTACGATCGAGCAGAGACAACTGCGAAGTGTTGACCAACCGCGTGTAATTGCCGCGGCCAATTGGGATTTAGGGGGTCCGTTCCCCTGGAGCCCCCCCCTCCCTGTAACCCATCCCCACCTGGGATACCATCACACCTCGCACATCATCTGTTTGCGTTGGTAAATAGTGACAAGTTTAAAGACCTGTTAGCGGCCACCGTCTGTTTGTTTATTTCGTGTTTTGGAAAGTGTCCGTCCCGCAATGGGTTAATCTTCGGACCATTGCCTTATTTTGGGGTTTTTATTTTCGGGTAGTTAGGTTTTAGTGTGTGTGCATTACGCTCTTGGGCAATGCGAGTGCGGGTGGAAGTCCAAGCAATTAGCCAGGTTATGATGACTTAACCAATTTCCACTCATTAGCCATAAGCATGAAAGCCTCTGCATTTCACTCTCGTTTTATGGGTGCACTGATTAAAGTAATTTACTTTTATATGCAGACATGATGGAATCATTTAGGAAATGTTTCTCTTTGTAATAAATGCTCTACCGCCTGGTTTCTATTGCTTAACATTTAGTAATGAAACGGAATCATTGATTGATTGCAAAATTATAGAATGCTGCATTTGTTAAATTATTCAAACACAATTGTTTACGTATCCGACAAGCCAATTAAAACATTTATAAGTTATTCACCAATTCTAGTTTCTACCGCTTGCACTTTACTTTTTCTTAAGGAAAATACAACATTTAGCATAGACGTTATTAAATCACTTTAAAATGCCTGGGGCCAAAAAGTAGCATTAAACAATTTTGCCTATACCCCAGTTGAAGAATATACAACTTTTTAGTCGCAGGAAATTGTATGCTTAGATATGCATAATTTTGCAATCTCCTCCATTCATGCAAATGTTTGTTTCCTTTGGCGACCATTCCACTTTTCGCGTCCCAAACAAAAGACTTAAGACACAAACTCGAATGCATTTGCTCTTTTCCATTCTAGCCGCATTAATTTCCATTGAATTTTATTCCCATTGTTATTACAGATCCGATCTGTGTTTTTTTTTAATTCCTGAACTAGCACACACTATACACAGCATTTCACGCCTCCTTTTTTGGGACGGACGGACAGGTGCACGTAACTTGAGGCACGCAAATTATGACATTCGCACACATTTCGCTTACAATTGCTGGATTGACTTTTGTTTTCATTTGGGGCTTTTCGTGTCAATTGTAAGGGCAAACACACACGGAGCCAAAGTTCACGGGGGGATTGGGATGGCCTAAGCGACGCCTATTGGGCCAAGTTATTAGCACCTCGATTGGATCTGAAACTCACTTCTCAGGCGACGGTAACGGTGACTGGCGAATCTTTGAGTGATGTTGTTGTTTGGCGGTCTCGAATTGAATCGGTTGAAAACTCAGCGGCAACTGAATTGAATGCGGGCAATTGGCTTGAAGTTATACTCGGCTCAAAGGAAACTCGCTTCTGCCGGCGTCGCTGCCTCGCCAACGCCGCACCAATACAGCTACTCGCTCAGTGTGAAAACGTCGTGTGTGTGTGTGTGTGTGTGGTGGCCAGGTGAGCAGCGCTGCTTTCCGGGTTGTATCAGGCGTAAGATGAGCTTGCCCTCTCAGCCAGGCAATAAAGCCGAAAAACACACACCGAGTCGAAACACTCGAATTAAAGCCAATTAAACGGCACTTAAAGTACTCCAAGTCGAGCAAGGGCAATGCTAATGGATCTCCCGTCTTCGGACTCGGACTCGGATTCGGTGCATCCCAACTGCAGTGGCCTGACAACCCTAGACGGAGTCCAAAACAAAATTCCCCTCGACCGCAAAAAAAGGAGCAGCATCACACCAAGGCCAGCCACTTGAGGTGGCCCTAAAAAAGCGCATGTCATCCATGGCAGCGAAACAGATGCATATATACAGTGCGACTCCTTTATGGGAAACTTACTGCCGGGGGCTTGTCAGGCACACACAGCACTTATAGGATCCATTTCCAAAGTTCCATCAAATCCACTCTATCTGCGAGTAATCTTTCTATTTAAGCTATCGTTTATCTGATTAAGAACACGTTTGCAATGTGTCTTTAGCTCGAATGATGAATTATTGAAAATGATAATGAAATCATTTGCTTGACACCTGTGCATTTAACGCATTAAAACCATTTAATTGGGATTAGAAAACTTAATTGATAAACGTAACTATTTGAAGCTCCACTGTAGTGGCGTATGCACGAATTCAGACAACTCATACCAGCGCATTTCCGCGCTAAAATGCATTCATGCAATTTTCGGCTGTAGAAGAGATTTTTTCCTCTTGGAGGAACCTGATCCACGGCTGCAAGCGGTGATAATGGCCAGCAAAAAAAAGTTGCCCCGTCAGGTGAGTTGGTTTGTGAGCTGGCGTGATGTGGGTATGTGAGGATGAGGGGCATGGGCATTGGACGCATTGGGGCACAGGATCGCTGGGGATTTCACAATCTGGTAACGAGCAACTGCAGAAGATGTCGTGTTGAGACGACCTTGAAATTGTGATTCAGCAACGTCTCCGTTACGTTTTCATTTTTTATTTCCAGCCGGGGGTATGGGTATGTTGGCCTACGGACCTTGCGGTTAATAACAGGCTTCGCAGCTCATCAGTTGTATTCCATTTCCCTTTCCTTTGATGACATAATTTGTTTTGGCAGCCCAAGTCGTTGGACGGACGCCCCTGATCCAGCCCAATTCATAGTTCCACTCTAATTAATTCTGTAAACGCGACAGAACCGAGGAAACTGACTCGTCACCCATCCGCGAATTGCCCGACCAGTCCAAATCTCAGCTTCCCAGGTTTCTTCTCTGATGGAACCGGAAGAGACTTTAACACACGTGCCCGAATCTCCAAGGAACTCCTTGGAAAATGTCTTTGATCTTTGCCATTTACATTCCTCGTTTTCTGTGTGCGAACAATCTAATATCTTGAATCTCAGCTGGATCCTGTTTGACTTCCATCTGGTTAGTAACTAGCTAATGTTTGCCTTTCACACTTTTGTTGTTTATAAGCTAAATTAAGAACTTGATACTTGCAGCTTATAATTAACATTTTTTTAATGCACAACTAAAAAACACATCAAATTTTCCTATTGTTGATGGATTACCTCGAAAATTTCCATAAAGAGACGTAATTTTTGTTAAATAAAGCGCAGAATGTTATTGTTTTTAATTAAACAAGTCTAGGTCTTAAGTGAGAATTAAGTTGGAATATCGTCATCGGCTGAAGTGGAATATAACTAAATTGAATTAGGATAACTTTGTTAGCCTCAATCTTATTCACACGATCTTAATACTTATATTTAGATCTGGATTCCTATAATCGAAAGCCTAATTTCAAATCTGAATTAAATCAGGAACTAAAAATATATTAAACTTTAGAACTACTCTTTTCACTTCCCCAACTAAAAACTCCCCATTACATTTTTTGATTGTACACTGCCGATGAATAATGCGGCATTTGTGAACAGGTTGCTTGAGTAGATACTTACAAACATACGTATGCACCATGCATTCAATCAGTCGCGGCCATCATTATGCAATTTTTTTTGCAATTGATTACTCCGAGTGGGCTGGAGTTAAGAGTTAAGAGGTAAGGCTGGAGCTGCGGATGGAATAAATGGGATTTCCAACATCCAATGCACCACCTCCACCAGCACCACCACCACCCATCGAATCAGGAACGCCGCCGTAAATCAAACATAATTGCAAATCGCGCTTGCTTTCGCGCAGCTGAATAGTAAATAACACTAAATATTTGCTATTTGCTCGAGATTCGATTAACGACTAAGTAGAACACATTAAGGCTTGACCTGAGTCAACGAAGTAACTAAGCCGGGTATCTTGCCTATGGGGTATATCTGTCTGAAACTTCGTTTCGCAACTTTGCATGTGCTGCTGTGGTCATTTCAGAAAAGGATTAATAGCTACCATAAATACTTTTATGTTATAAGTGGATAACTGGAAATGAAATACTCGAATTTCCTATTACACTTTATATTACTATAAATAAAATAATAATATAAAAAATGTATTTAATTTTTGTAAGAACCTTGCTATTTCCTAACCCATTTTCGCATTGACTTGTAATATTTTCCCATTGCATCAGTAGTTTAAACCAGTTACAAATCGCGGCAATACGAATGGAAATAGTCATATTTGCTTAACTCAGTTGACAGGGACTGCTTGTCACTTATTTGTGGTTCTGCGATTGTTGATGTTTACGCATATCGGCACGCAATATTGTCCAGGTCTGGGGCCACTTCCATATACCCCATCCGCGGCGTGGGCTCGGCCATTATTTTTCCATTTAAAACAAGTCGGCAGCGACCGCTGACGCAAAGTGGCCAGATATGAGATATGCATTTAATTAGCTGGACTCACTCTCACCCAGCTTAGGGTGCATTCCTAAACCACTTTGCCGCCTCCCGACCCACTCGGGAGACAATTATATTACTGATCTTGGCGAGCAGTGCCGCTCGAACAGAAAGTAAATGCCTTGGGCTCTGGTATCATTGGTATCAATTCCTATATGTGGTCATATCGCTTCCCACCTCCTAACCGTTTAAGATGGAATCCACTGATTGCGAGTGGTGAAAAATTATCCATTTATTGAAATGGAGCTGCAAGGTTTCTTTTAATTGGTGTTATTAAAAGATTAAAAGGGGTATCGAGGATATGACCGATTTCTTCACATTGACAGCTTCCTGTCCAAATGGATTTAATAAGTAGAACAAGAATAGAATTATAACTATCAGTGAGTACTAAGTAGTCTATAAAATATAATTTAATTGACATGTAATTAGGTATTTAATTGGCTGGCGATAAGATTGATACCTTTTTAAAAGAAGTTTATAAATAATTTATGAGATATTAACGGAACTAAGCAAAGTATATATACGTTTCGTTATCCCCGTTTCTAATTATATTTGCACGACGCAACTGAGGTTAAATAGTTTGACAACTTATTGAAAAATCCCCAATTAAAATTAGTCTGGAAAGCCATTCAGCAGGAGGTTAAAAGGTCTGGGTTGTGCAAGCAAAATACAAGTTTATGGTTTTCAATTTAAACATTTAATCAATTTAAAATGAATAGTAAGCTTTTGTGAAAATCAGAGTACATATAGGTCAATCGATCCTAACCAATCGAATTCATTTGTTAAAAAAGTGATTTAGATAAGCAACGAAGCCTGGCTTCTTTCCAGATCACTTTCACTTTCTAGTAGCTTCGTCCGAAGAGCGTGTAGAACTTGGGCTTGTTGGTGCAGTTGGGGTTGATGCACTTATCGCTAGCCGCAATGGGAGCTGGTTGATCGAAGGGAATACACAGCGACTTGGCACCCATGGCCGGAGCTCCTGGCTCGGCCTCTTCACCGCGGGCGCTGTCCGCCTTGATCTTGTCCTCGCAGGGGATCTCGCCGCAGAAGGGAGCCAGAAGGAGATTTTTCTGTTCTAGGAAACCACAGAAGTCCGTCCAGTTGGTCACCTTTTTCGTGTGACTGGTCAGATCCTCATCTGCCTTTTTAAGCATGCTCTCGTGAATGGTTTCGAGCAGCGCGGGGATCTTCTTCTCCACATCGGCCAGCGGTATGGTGATCTTCTCGCCAGTGTCGCGACGCACGGCCACCAGTTGTTGGGCCTTCAGGTCCTTGGGACCCACTTCCAAGCGCAGCGGCACGCCCTTCAGTTCCCAGTGATTAAACTTCCAGCCGGGCGAGTAGTTGTCCCGATAGTCACCCTCGCAACGAACTCCACCGCCCACAAGGCGCTTCTCAAGGGCCTTGCAAGCATCCAGCAGCTGCGCCCGCTCGTCATCCTTGGTGTTAACGGTGATGCCGCAGGGCACCACAATGGCCTGAATGCAGGCAACATGTGGGGGCAACACAAGGCCCTGGTTATCCGCATGCACCATGATCATCACTCCAATCGTGCGAGTAGTTAGGCCCCAGGAGTTCTGGTAAACGTACTTCTTCTGCTGCGTTTCAGGGTCCTCGTACACGATTTCGAACATCTTTGAGAAATTCTGACCCAAATGGTGGCTGGTAGCTCCTTGAATGGCACGACCTGAAGCCGAGATGAATGCCTCCACGGTGGTGGTGTAGTCACCACCCGCGAACTTCTCCTTCTCAGTCTTGCGGCCCTTGACTACAGGAATGGCCAGCAGATGGGTGTACACCAGGGCATAAAGATCGAGGATGTCTAGCACTTCCTTGGCCGCTTCTTCCTTGTCGGCGAAAGCGGTGTGACCCTCCTGCCACAGGAACTCGCGGGTGCGTAGGAAAGGAGTTGGCTGCTTGAATTCCCAGCGCTACGTACAAGAACATAATGCAGTTGTTAATGAACGATACATTATGCAAACTCAGGGCAATACTTACGACAACGTTATTCCACTGATTGAGACGAATCGGCAGATCCCTGTAGGACTGTACCCATTTTGCGTAGGCGGGGTACATGACGGTCTCGGAGGTAGGACGCACTGCGATTGGCTCGGCCAAATCAGAGTCACCGGACTTGGTGACCCAGGCCACCTCCGGCGCGAAGTCCGCGATGTGCGTCTTCTCCTTTTCCAGCACCGCTTTAGAAACGAAGATGGGGAAGTAGCACTCCTTGACGCCCATGCGTGTAATCTCAGCATCAAACCAAGTCTTAATGGCTTTCCAAATGGCGAAGGACCAGTGACGCAGAATGTAGCATCCAGAAACGTCGTAATATTCGATCATCTCACCCTTGGTGATAACTTGCGAGTACCAGTCGGGCAAGTTATCCTCCTTGGTAGCCTCCAGACCCAGGCGGGTTTGCTTCTTCACAGCTCCGGACGCATCGGCAGCAGGTTCCTTCTTCACTGGCTTGGCTGGCTTTGGTTGCGCCTCCTTTGGCGCTTTCTTGGCTGAACCTCCTCCGCCGCCGCCTCCGCGACCTGCAACAGGGAAATCGGTGCCCGTAACCTCCTTGTACTTGGCCTTGAGTGCCAGCAACTTGGCCACTTCAGCATCGATCACCTCCTTGGCTGCCTTGTTACCCTTCGCGGCGCGTACCTTCTCCCCCTGAGCATTAATCTCCTGGGTGAGTTCATCCTTCGCCGGCGATGCCATCGAGACGGGACTAGCTTCTTTTTTAACTACAGCTGGTTCAGCCTTAGCGTCTGGTGTCCAATCCTTACCGCTCAGCGTCTTATATTCAGCTTTAAGAGCCAGCAGAGCCTTAACCTCAGGATCGATTACGTTCTTGGCTGCCTTCTCTGACTTTAGTTTCCTGATCTTATCGCCTTGTGCCTGAATCTTGTTCAAGACACTGCCAACGTCACTGCCGGAATCTCCACCAGTAAGATCTACAACGGCTACAGTTGTGGGAGCGGGTGCCACAGTGCCTGGTTTCCACTCTTGACCCGTTAGGGATTTGTAGTCCGTTTTTAGAGCCAGCAAAAGTTTAACCTCAGCTTCCACAAGGGATTTCTCCGATTTCGCCGTTTTCAATTGACGGATTTTGTCACCCTGCTGCGCGATCTTGTCAAGCAGTGTGTTTACAGCAAGGCCAGAAGCTGGCTCCGGATTCTTCTCCTGTTTGACTTTTACAGCGGCTGCTGCGGGCGCCGGAGCTGTGGTACCTGGCTTCCAGTCACTGCCGGTGGCCGTTTTGTAGTCAGCCTTCAAGCTAAGCAGCGTCTTTACTGCAGCATCAACGGTGGCCTTATCGGCTTTAGCTGACTTCAGTTCCCGAACTTTGTCACCCTGGGCAGCGATTTGGCTAAGAATTTGGGCCACCGAATCGTTGGCAGCGGCAGATGGAGCAGGAGTTGCAGATGGAGCGGCAGTTGGTGGTACAGTGCCTGGCTTCCAATCCTGACCGGTGAGAGTCTTGTACTGAGCCTTGAGTTCAAGAAGAGTTTTAACAGCAGCGTCAATCTCTGGTTTGCCAGCCTTTTTTCCCTTCAGATCTCTGACCAAATCGCCTTGTTTGACAATGCTGGCATTAACGGAAGCGGCGTCGTTGGCAGGGGATGAGCTGGCGGCAGGTACAGATGCAGAAGGGGCAGGAGTTTGTCCTGGTTTCCAATCCTTTCCAGTAGCTGACTTGTAATCCGCTTTCAGGGCGAGCAGCTTCTTCACAGCAACATCGATTTGATCCTTGGCAGCTTTCTTGGATTTCAGATCTCGGACCAGATCGCCTTGCTGGGTAATTTGACTGTCCAATTCGGAAGCTTGGCCGGAAGAACTCACAGGTGAGGATGCCTTTTTCTGTGAATAGAACACACATTTTATAATAATTTAAATAAAAAGCTTATTTACAGCAATGTATTGATATTTTCTAAAATCTGTTTGCAACGTCAGCAAGGGCTACATGTATTATTCAACGAGCCTCTCTTTTGAATTTCTTGTGTTTGCCTTACTGAGGTTGACGATAACGCTCCACACGCCAGGTAGTTCAGCATACAACTGGTTTTCTGCCGTGAAGAAGACTACGTCGCACCAACGCGGCACATAATTAAGAGAAAGTGAAAGAGCTTCAGAGAGCCGCAGTGGGAGAGCGAAAAAGTTAACAGAGTTCCAAACAGCTGATTGTGTAGTTAATTGTACGTCTTATGTCGAATATTGAATACCCTATTTTATAGTCTTATTTTTGTAAAGCACAATTGAACTCACCGTCGTTTTGGCTTCCGGAGCATTCACTTTTAGGCCGGAAGTTGGCGCATCCTTCGTGTGTCCATCAGGTATAAAGAACAAAACAATAGGAGAAGGAACATTGGTGTATCCACTGGGCGGAGCATAGGCGACGTCAACCTTAAAGAAGCCACGCCTCTGTAACTGGATGATGTCGCCCTTCTTGCACTTCTTCAGTTCAGGATCGCCCAGCATGGCAACCTCGTCACGGGTCTTGTGGCCAATAAACTGCTTAAAGTCCTCGTCCTTGCCCAGAACAGCTTTGCTGATGATATTCTCAAAGTAAACGCAGTAAGTGGGTGGATAGGCACTGGCATCATCTTCCACAGCCAACCACGTGAGTTTAAGAGTCTTTTTGAAGTCCTTGTTCTCCAAATTGAGGGCAGCATCAACGGAAGTTATGTTTCCAGATGCATCCTTGTTAACCTTCTTGATGAGGATGTTGCCCCAGTTAATGAAAGTGGCATTTTCACCCTCCTTCAAGGCTTCGGCATCAACGTAGTCGATGTAGATGCGGGGACCCAACAGGACGGTCTTCTTGCCCAGTGATTCATCCTTGGGATGCACGGACACCTGGATCCTTTCCACCTTAGCGCCAGCCACATTAACAACAATGCGCTTCTCCTTCTCCAAAGCTGTGTAACGAGGAGCAATCGGATCGATGACCTTCTTGTTGAAGGCCCAGATCTTATCCCAGTTCATGAACACTACGGATTTACTGCTGCCTTGGGCAATGATGAACTCCTTTAAACCCTCCACAGTCATGCCGCGACGGATGATACCACGCACCGTTGGGAATCGAGGATCATCCCAGCCATCAACCAGACCTGAATCCACAAACCAGGTAAGTTTCCTTTTGGACAACACAGTGTTGGTCATGTTCAATCGACTGTATGACCAGATGTACGGTTTTCTCAGCTTTAGGGCATCAATGAACCAGTAGAACTGATCATCTCGGTCATGGTACTCAGTGGTGCGCAGGGTGTGGGTCACATTCTCGATGGCGTCCACAATAGGGCAGGCAAAGTCATAGGTGGGGTACACCCTGCAAATGATAAGGGTTACATGTGATTCGCTATAAAATTTTTTTGCTATACTCACTTGTATTTGGTTCCCGTACGAGGATGTGGTTCGTTCTTGCAGCGATAGATTGTGGGATCGCGCAAACATCCGTTGGGGGAGCTCATGTCGATCTTTGCGCGCACGCAGTACTTTTGACCCTTCTCCGAGCCCTTAACCATCTCCTCCCACAGCGAAAGATTCTTCTCGACAGCTGAAATAGAAAACATATATAAATATGTGTAAAATATGGTCTAGCAATTAAGATCAGCTCACAGTTAGAGCGATTTGCGGACTCCACGCGTTGCTCGCGCTCCAGCTTCATTTGCTCCGGAGGGGTATCATCCACATAGGCCTTGCTCTCCTTGATCAGCTGGACACAGTAGTCGAGCATGAGGTCGAAGTAGTTTGAGGTGTGCGTAAATAGGTCGGGCTTGATCTGCAGCTGCTCGAGATCGCCGAGAATGACATTTTCAAACTCGACCGTCTCCTTGGCAGGATTCGTGTCATCAAATCGCATGATCAGTGTTCCTTGGAACGCCAGAGCGTAGTACTGATTCAGCAGCGCCGCCTTGGCATGACCAATGTGCAGATAGCCAGAGGCCTCTGGCGGGAAGCGCACAACCACCTTGCCCATCTCGGCACCCGGCAGGTCCACGAACTTGCCCTCCTGTTTGCGCTCGCCCGTTTTGGCTGGTGTCTGCTCCTTGGAAGACTGTGGACTTCTCTTAACCTTTGCATCAGCTGGCAGGGACTGCAGCACCTTCTGGATCAACGGCTGGGCGGTGATGAGGTCATACCAACGCTGCACGTGCTGAGGAATGCCTTTGGCGGCGAGGAACTCATAGCGCGAGTGCATCTCGTTAAACAGTGCAAAGTCGGCGATTGTCAGCTTGTTGGCCACCAGGTAGGTCACCGGGGCAATGGACTTGTCCAGGAAGGAGAGAGCCCAGGATATGTCATCCTCGCAGGTCAGTGAGAAAGACAGCCAGTGATCAATCTGTGTCCGTTCGATGGCCGTTTCTCCGTACAGCTTGTAGTCCGGAGCAGCGCGAGCGAGGGCGCGGAGCACATCGTTGTTGGAGTGGCACACCAAGAGGCGATTATCCGGGAATTGAAGCGAAGTTTCCTCCTTGCTCCACACTATCTCCACGGGCACCGTGCTATTGATTAGATGCGCCGTCGCCAGGCCACCTAGTCGAATGAATCAATTAATATCATACGATACCGGGCTGATGCAATAAAAGAGGGTTCGGTTGGAATTCCACAATATATTGTGTACATAAATAGACCCCGATGCGGATATAACCTCACTAAGTGCACATCCTCCGGGCACTGAAGGTCACTGCAGCCGGCATTTCTTTGATACTTACTTATGGGCGGATTGTTGAGGTTAGCTTTGAGCTTTATTGACATGGTCGCAGGTTGTTCGCTTGCAATTGAAATTAAATTGATGAAATTTCGGCTTTTAAACGGCACGAGTACGGCCAGCTGCTAACGTCTACACAGCCCAATAGAGATGGGCACGGAGAACTGCAGTTGACGTGCGATAGTTCTCTGTGAATGGCAAATACCGCACGTCTCAGCTGCAGTGGAACAGAAATACAAAGGGTCGAAATATAAATGATTATAATACAATTTTATATAATATTTATACGTCTTTCTTATCAAAAATATCAAATAATTTTGCATCATACACCACTTTGTGTTTGAATATTGTATGCCTAGCTCTATTTTCTTGAAGCCCACTGTACATGCCATTCCCTTGAACACGTCGGCAGGTGCATTGCGAATGTCAGCAGTGCATGAAGAAGAACTTTCTATGTGTGTTTTGCTCGCTGGCTGCATGGAAAAATAGGGTTTTTCCATATATTTTCTACTCCCAGCCCACGGAAAAACGTAACCACACAGAGGAAAACAAAAGTCAATGGTAAGGCTCAAGAAATATTCAATGAAAAGTGATTTATTTCGTTATCGAATCGAATTTGTGTGTTGACGAAGCGGTGGCTCCAGGTGTACATGTGTGTGTGTTGGTGGGGGTGCTCGATGACTGTGTCAGTGGAAATTGAGAGCTTCGCTGGCCTAAAAAGATATGAAAAATTAATTCAAATCGTTAAATCAATAAGCGTTCTGTACTTACGAACTTGCTACCTTATTCCAGATGCTTTTCATGCTGCTGTTCAGTCGGCAGGGCAAGCTGCGGTTACAAAAGTGGTATATGGCCTATCCGGATAAGGTGAAAAAGAAGATCACCCGGGAACTGGTCACCACGATACTGGCCCGCAAGCCCAAAATGTGCTCCTTTCTGGAGTGGAAGGACTGCAAGATTGTCTACAAAAGGTGGGTAATGCTATCAAATACTCTATGATCAGCAAAGGGTCGTCAGTTAGTTAAATAAAAGCTGTGCACAGACATCATTATTTAAACATTACCATTAACGTTTGTTTGCTTATAGATATGCAAGCTTGTATTTTTGTTGCGCCATCGAGCAGAACGACAACGAACTGCTGACACTGGAGATCATTCATCGCTATGTGGAGCTGTTGGATAAGTACTTTGGCAGCGTAAGTTACTAACACCGTTTTGCTATGGAAGCGATAAAGAGTGTCATATTTCCCATTTGCTAAACAGGTCTGCGAGCTGGACATTATCTTTAACTTTGAAAAAGCATACTTTATCCTAGATGAGCTGCTCATTGGCGGCGAGATCCAGGAGACGTCCAAAAAGAACGTACTTAAGGCGATCGCCTCGCAGGATCTGCTCCAAGAGGTCAGTACACCCGAGACATATGATCTGTAATGCCTAAAACGGTTGTGTCACTCTACCTATGCCGGATATCGTTAATTGTTTTATATATTTATTCAACTTGATGGTTTTTAGTTTCGTTACCTCGTTAGTGTTTGTTTGCATCTATATTTTTATGCCTATCTATAACGTTTACAATGTCATAACTCATCAAATCACGGTTTTCTCTTTATACTCAACTCTTACCTACTTCTCGTTCTTATTTCTCTAATTTTTGCAATCAAAACTAATCTCTATAAACAAACCACCTCTAACAACTCAAAGCAAGAAGAGTTCTTTTACTCGCTGCAATAGATTCTAAGTCCAGTGTGCGTGTGTAACCCTGCAGCAGCGTTGTCATTATCTTTAAGTTCCGAATCTGATGTAAACCACCTCAGTTGGCACACACGCATTCATTCGATTTTGTTTATTTGCATGCCGTCCTGAGTTCCGAAACTTGCCTACTCGAAAATGAATTGTGAATTGTGAGAATCTACCAGGAAATATTTAATCGCCACAGTATTGAACTTGCCATAGATGTTGCTGTGCAGTAAAACTAAAACGAAAACCTTGTTTGCCATTTATAGTACAATTTGTAGCTTGTGTTTATTTTGTGCCCGTAACTCTTGTAAGTCTCCTAACCCGAATTGTAGCAAAATGTCGATCGTAGTTGGCTTGATTATTTTGCATGATCTTTGTAGATGAATTACTAACTAGAAACAATGTTGAACTTAACATATTCTTGCCATACCATAAGCCATATATAAATGTGTAACCCATGTACCCTCTCTCTTGTTATTATTAACGCTTACCCTACCCGCCACTGCATATATCGATGTTAACACAACTACTACCACCACCAACAACCACCACAGGACTTCAATGAGTATCTCAACTAATCAATCAAAACAATAAATAAATACCAAGAAGAAAAGAAAACCCAATCCCAAAGAACAAGTGTAAAGAACATAAAGTTATATTCCCGATCTGCAAAGAGTTAGTGGAGAGTCGATAGGTCAGATCAGTCAAACCTTCGTCCAGCTGTATATATATATATATTTGTGTATATTGCCCAGCTTCCATTACCCTGCCTTCCCTGCGCTGCGCTGTGATGTTCATCCATATAATATGCATTTCGTGTTTCCAAGTTGTGCCGTACATAAAAGAAAATCAAAACAAGATCGAAACTGGTTTCTTTTTGGACACATTCTACTTACACTTACACCTACTACTCGTACTACCACTACTACTCTTTCCTTCTACTCTTCTCGTTCTTATTGTTCTTATTCTCTGTACTCCAGGACGAAGCCGTTGAGGGCACTTTAAGAGACATTGGACTCCTCTAAAGAACTAGAACACCCTAGAACTTATGTAGTTGATATTACACGCACACCCAGACACAGCAAGCACACAATAATACACACAGTTACACCCCCCAGCGATAACGTGTGCTGCACTTGGCACTTTACAACACTGCTCCATCCACTCCTCAACACTTGTGTGTGATTTGGCTGTTGTACAGCACTGTAACGCTGAAAAAAAGATAATCAAGAAGACGCCAAGCAGCGTGAGGCTCCAAAAAGCAATAATACTAGATAGTAACATCAGAGCATCTGGCATGCGGTTTTCCATACACTCTCTCTCGTAAATTTCACACACAGATCCAATAGATTCAGCTAAGTTCATGCAAAACAAGCCAACCTCACGTAGTCCCACCTGGGGTTCCTGAACTGAATTAATATTCCTCTTCCTATCTACATTACATAATCGAAAGATCATTCCAATCAATCACCAAATGGGCAATAACTAATTTAGTGGGGAAATATATGCAATACTATTCTTACAATAGAAACATCTAAGCTTTAATGTTGATAAAATGAGAACGATATATAATTGAAAATTGTAATAATCATCCCCTAGTGGTAACCGAATAAAAACTCTAGTTTATCTATATCTACAAGTATATATATATATGTTTATGTATGTGTGTTGTACGTTTTAGCCAAATTTTCTGTGTTTTGTAACTGAGAAAAACAAGTTAAAATAAAAAACCAAGTATTTTTGAAACAAATCTTAATTGTACTACTCGTATGCTATATGAAAATGGTAAGACCTGGTGATCCTCAGTTTCTTTTTAGTGTCTTTGTATACGTTTAGTATTGATTGTTGTCTTTGCTGTTGTTGTGACTGACCCATTTGACTGCTCTGACATCTTGACGCCCACTTTGTTCCGCCTCCACTGATCTGATCTCTCAGCTCCACTCCCTCCAAACTGTCTATTTACCTATCTGTCTGGCTTAGCGCACCCGTTTGGTGTCCTTTTGTTTTTTAGTTGCTACTACTTACTACCCGTTTTCCATAGTCTATTTATGAGGGGGAATCCCCCAGTATCGATGCTTTTATTTGGTTTCCTTTTACCCCAAGTTACCTGTAAAGTATAGATCACGTAACTGAAGCTAAGCATTCTCCTTTTCCAGGATGAGACCCCGCAGAGTTTCTTCGACGATCATGGCCTGGGCTAAGTTGGCTCTAAGTTACCCCAAAAGTAACCCCAGAAGGGCATTATCTATATTGAACCCATTTAAAGTCGCCTTAATTGTATGCGTGTATCTGTATTCAACGTAACCCAAAAGTATATCGGTTCTATTATAATTTAACCACCCTGTGTCAGCATAAAAGCATTGTGTATAGAGTGCTGTAAAACCTATTTCTAATTTCGCTTGGCAAATGCAATTTGCAACACATTTTATTTCACAAAAGCAGCAATATCGGTTGCTCACACACATTCATATTTGTAAAGATTAACTTAATGATAAGCAAGGTAAAGCGATTCGATTAATCGACGGTGTGCTCAACTCTCTAGTTGTAAGTTAAAAGCCTTATAAATATATGAAAATTGCTGTATCCAAAGTAACCAATCAAAACTCTGTTTACTTTATGCATTCCTTGCTACAAATAAAAATCGTATCGAGCGTGAGAGTTTCTATATTTCAGATGTTTTAAACGCTGTGTTTAAGCTATTTTGGGACCAAAGTACGTCATTGTTATGACATGTAACAAACTCAGAAAAGTAGGCAATGATTTATGGAAAGTAAGTTTTTATGAGATATTTTATATAAGATAATTTCAATTAGATATATTTTGTAACTGATTCAATTAGACATTTCGGTAAGTCATAAACGAAGGTAAGTTTTGGGTGTAAAAATAAATACGTTTCAGTAAGTACAATTTGTTTGTTAGCTTCAATAAAATCTTAATTTAAAATGAAGGTTGTTCTTTGGGCCAATTTCCTTCCTTAGCTTGGCCACATTTATTTTCGGGCCAAGTTGGCAGCTCGCCGACCAACAAATTGTTGATTTCATTTTTATTTGGGGGGCGGGCGCCAGAGAGCATCCTGCCTGCTAAGCGAGAGAGCGAGCTGGTTCTCTCTCACTAACGGGAGCTCCCCAAAATTTCCCCCTGTTTGTTGTTGGGCTCGCACGCACACAGGAATTTCGGCGAACTCAACACACTCACCGTCGAGCGAGAGGGCGCGATTGGGCCCACGGCGCGTGCGAGCGGGACGCAGCGAGAGCGCCAGGCGGAGCAGCGGCGAAGGCAGCGATAAAGGCGCTGCGCTGCGAGAAAGTTGCAGACCCGTCCGCAGAGCGCACCATCGTCTTCAGCGGAGCACACACAGCAGCTAGGTGTGCTCTTCCGTACGTAACGGTTGCGGATTTTCACTGGATTTCCATTTCCACATAGCCAGCACACAGGAAAATTCTCACACACTCGCAGCGGAAAAGTGCACAAACGGCGTGGAAAACTCGGGGGAAATCACGCTGAAAACTCGCGAAAAACTCGATTCAACTCGATTGCTGTGCGTGTGAAAATTTTCCATCCGGTGATGGAAAAAAAGTCTGAAGTGCGGCTAGAAAAGAAAAAACGAATGGAAAATCATCAGCAGCATCAGCAGTAGCATTAGCAGCATTAGTGGCAGTGTGAAAATTGAATGTGCAAAATTTTGCAGCTTCAAAAATGTATGGTACATAAAATTTCTCTCTCCAAAATCGCGAGTGTGTGTGTGCGCGTGAAAATTACGTTGTCATATGTGCCAAGTGCCAAGTGCCAAGAGTTTTCCAGGCCCAACTTTCCCAGGCGAAGGCAATGTTTTAACAAATTAACTCCTTCGTGTGATTAGCAATGAAAATGAAAAAAGACAAGGCCACACGCACTCCGTCCAGATACATATATATTCGCATATATATACCAATCAGATATATATATGTATATATGTGGTGGCAAGGAATCAAGCCGCGCCAGCAAAAGAAAGAAAGAAAAAAATTCTCTATCTATTGCGATTTGCTCATGCGGCCCGAAAAGAGCGAAGCGCGCAGCATTGGGTGGGAAAAGTGGGTGGTGGGTGGCAAGTCCAGAGGGGGCGGTGGTTGGGGCGGCAGTGGGCTGGGTGGGCGCCACCACGGCCCCAGTGGGTACGAAGTACGGCTGCTTTGTCTACAGTTGTAGAGTGTGTGTGTATACACAGCCTCTGAAATCTATATATCTCGCTTTTTTTGGGCCCCCCATTAGCATCCATAATTTTCCATTTTTTTTTTCTGCCGCTGCTGCTTCTCCCAGCCCAAAACAAAACAATAATTTCCCTAAGAAAAGCAAAGCCGCAAAGTTTTCATCACCCACCATGCCCCCGCGCAACTTGCCCCTCCCGTTCGTCGCATTTGTTGCAAAAATATTGCTCGTTGTGATTTATCCTTAAACTTGGCCACTTTCGTTGAACCGCTCCATCGTGGTGAAGTTGAGTTCGGGCGAGCAAGTGTGTGGTGGGTTCCAGAGTGCGCATGTCGCCAGGACATCGCCTGGTGGCCAGGATATATGGACACGGGAAACGGGTCCTGGACATTCCACGTCGTCAGGCTGGCTCCACACTCACAGTTGCGGTACAAATAATAGTACCGTCAAGTCCAAGTTCACAACTGATTCCTCAAGTTCGCAGTGCTCCTTCAGCTAGCAACTCCATTTATAGTATGTTCAAGCTTAGATGTTCCATGATTACTTTACTTTTTAAACTCAACTAATCTGTCTTAAATCATCATAACTATTTTAAATTTGTTGAGGGGTTTTTCTGCAGACATGAACAATGAGTTAAGATAAGTTATTCTATAGGGAACTAGAAATCCAACTAAAATAAGGGTTTGACGCAGTCATATCTTGTTATCCCAATAGATAGTTATAGTATTATGAGCTTGGGACATAATTTGATGGAAAATCAATGCTGAAAACATGTTAAGTCGCATTCACTAAATAAGGACCGAGATCCTTGCGCTCGAGGGCCATTATGCCGACCTTAACTTTGCGTATACACACAATGTGGATTTGTGCGCCTTCCGTTAGCTATCGTTTATTGTCATCAAGTTGAAAACTTCAAGTGTCGTTACCTTTGTTTCCGTCTATTATTAGGACCTGTATGATATAATGTTTGACTGGATTGTCCTTGGCCATACCCGCTGGCGGTGGGTGGCCCTTTTGGGTGGGAGTGGGGTGGTGCTGGGAAAGTGGGTGGCGGTGGTAATTGGTTCATTGCAGAACATGTTGCATACTTGAGGGCGCCGCAGCTATGGAAATTGATAGAATCGCCTTGGGTGGGGGAAACTGAAGCAATGCAGTTTGTTCTAGCTCCCTCTCTTTCTCTCTCTCCCACTCTCTCTCTCTTTCTCCTTTTCCTGTGGCTCCCTTTCTCTTTTCCCCAGCGGTACACGCTGTTGATATCATATTTTTGCCACTTCTATTATTATATTGATGTCTACTACTTTTTTATGATGCTCCAAGAATACTGGGAACTTTTTTACCCAACTCACCACGCATGACGCGTGCCTTCTCTCTCTCGCGCAGCCCACTCTCCCTCTCTCGCTCTCGCTAGCTTTCTCTTTCTCTCGCATTTCCCTGTGGAAACTCCCGCTCTTGTGGATTTTATTATCGGGAAACGTTTTCCTTTCATTTTTTGGCTCTGCTGTTTTTTCTTTTGGGGTGTGCGGCGCCCACGTATCAGCGCAGGAAAGCGGAAAGTGGAAAAGCAAAGGAACGAGCGAAGTCGAAGAAAAACATTTTCCGAGCTGCTGCTGCTGCGACTGTTCGTTTTCGGTAGTAGTAAAGTGAAGACCGCCCGCCGAGTGAAGTGTGCCTACGTGTGTGTCCGCGACTGTGTGCAGTGCTATATACAAAATTCAACTGGAATATACATACATATATGCGTATATTTCAAATGGCACACATAAATGCAGAAAATTTCTAGCAAGCAATTAACCAAATTTTTTGTTCAGTGCAGCGCCAGAAATTGTAAATAATTAAAACAGTTAAAAACTCACCACCAAAGAAAGTTATAAACGAAAACGCTTAGCCAAAACCAAAGATGCATGATAATGAATCCAAACAAATATGATACATAGCCAATATGTATATAGAAACTAGTAAGGATAAATAGAGTTCAAAAGCGAGGAATAACACCGATCCCGGCAAGCAAATGTCCGGATAAGGGAGCCGCTACCTGACCAATGGATGAAAATGCAGCCGTCGTCGCCGTCACTTTCGCCGTCGTCACTATCGCATCGCTTTTGTCAGCAGCAACAGGAAAAGTCGGAAAAGCATCAGCAGCACCAGGAGCAGCAGCACCAGCAGCAGGATCAGAAGGAGCAGTCCTGCCACGCCCACGCCAATCGAACGCCCTCGGTCGGTACGGCAGCGCTGCCTCAGCTGGCGTCGACGCCCGCACCGGCAGCAGCGGCCTAAGTCGCCAAACCGCCAGAATCCCACTTCGAAATAGCCCATCTACACAGCAGCAGGCGACATTGCAACTGCAACACACACTGCACTCGCAGCAGCCGCGATTACTGCTCATATAACTGCAACATCGAGAGACCTTGCCGCACAGAAAACTGCAACTGCAACAGCAAGTGCAACTGCAAGTGCAGCTGCAACAGGACGACGCACAAGGAACAACCCGCTACGCATAAGGCAAAGGGAATAGGGCAAAGGGCAGCACAAGGAGGCGCAGGATAGACCGGAAGCAGAAGAAGGACAGGAAGTGGGGCGGGCTGCGGACACAGGCAAACAAAATGGCGGATGGTGGGCATTCATTCGTGAAGAAGACATTTCATAAGCCAACATACTGTCACCACTGCTCGGATCTGCTCTGGGGCCTCATCCAGCAGGGATATATCTGCGAAGGTAAGCACCCAACTAGTACTTGACATCTTTTCAATGAGATCACAGGAAAATCTAACATCTTAAATCGGAATATATCTCTCAGAATAGACTTTTCTTCAATCTGTATTATTCTCTATAAAACTACATCTTTCCTGAAAAATTACCAATAGTGCACCTAAATTCCACTGAATTTGAGTTCGTCCATCAGTTCTCAATTCAGTCTCAAGTTGTAATTAATGAGCACTAAACAGAACCGAGAAAACGCAGCACGCAAATCATCGAACATCTTCAACGCCAGCGGCAGATGTAAAAATACATTTCGTCTAGTTTTGAAAATACTTTTTAAATTGCCATAAACTTGGAATGGAAATGCGGCCGCTGATGATGTCGATGAGGATGAGGCGAATGTGGGTACACAATCATGCACTTGCACTGAATAGAGAAACTAAGGCATCTTATCATAAAATTTTTATTTCTACAATTTAATTTTTTTAATTTGAATAGTATAAATTCTACAATTTTTTTGTAATATTATAAATGAACTTCAGGGAAAAGCATATCTTGACATTGAAAAGAAGATATGATATAGATAAATGAATAAGGCAATCTAGATAATCAGAACCAAAGATAAACCAATTGGCGTATGCGTTTTCCCTGTGAAACTAAACAAGTTCTCCTCGTGCAGAATGATCGGCAGACCCGACGTCATCGCCACATGACCAATGGGTCATCTACGCTTTGTGTGGATTCTACGGATCGTGTAGATTCTATACGAGTGTATCGTATAGATCGTATAGATTGTGTGCTCCGCCAGGGGCAGCATCCAGATCTGGTGTGTAGTATGGTATAGGGGCGGCATCATCGGGCTATTTGCGGCCGATAAGTGTGCGCGTTTGAACTTTTCCAAATTGTGCGGCTGTTGGCCGTGTCTGCCGTGACGTGAGCGGAGCGCCAACGACGTCATAGACAGCTCCGGTTCGCTGTGTGGATATACATATGTATGGGCTCGTCTATATGTACATATACATACATATGTGCCATTGCCATGGAAATCTATGAAACAGAGCACATCACTCGCCCAGCGCGATTCAAGTCGAATCGAAATGAATTCGCGGCAGGAACCAAATCGGATGCGGAATCCATCGAACTGAGGCCACCAGACTCTCCCAATGGGAAGTGTGTTAAGCGCCTGGCATCATGATGAATATTCTACGCTTTTCCTCTGTTTATTTGTGCAATTTTGTTCTCGGGATTTGTGGCTCTGGTTGTTGCTATTATTATAATTATCGCGATTAACGCCTGCCATTTTATGCGGCCTCAGTTGTTTACAGTTTGGCCACTTCGCAGTTTTCCAGTCTGTTCCTCAAAAACCATTCTTGTTGTCAATATTAGCACTATTAACACTCGCATTAGATGCAATGTGCTCATTTGCACTAAAATGGAACAAGCGAAATATAATCTATATTATTTCACTGCGTATGCATACTTACAGATTTTTAAATGTGCTTGTGTAATGAGTAATTTCATTGATCTTTTTAAGGTATGTGATTTACACAAGAAGCACTCGCAATAATTAAACATATATTGTGAAATGCCACAAATGTTTTTGAAAACAATCCACATACGATTCAGTCAGTAATGAATGCCCATTTATTGACCCAGCTGTTTACATATTTTTGGTCTTCTTAAGCGGACCATGGCTTGTTGTTCTGTGCACTTTAATGGCCATTGCGAGGGATCATAAAAGCTTGTATCTCTAAGTGAACAAAACGAGATTCCATAATTGCACTCACTCGCTTATTCCACCATATAGCTGCAATTTTGGCGAATTTATTATTGCCCGTCTGGCAGTCAAAAATGCCAAAATTCCCTCATTGTTTTCTTTGCACTTGCCTATGACATATTCAGTGCATTCTGGCGCTGTTTTAATGGCGACCAAAACATCCCATATTTATATTGAGCTGGCATACCATACACACATGTATGAGGAGTGTGGCAAATATGTACAGTGCGTGTTGCATACCCCCGGGCGTGCCGCTGCTTGGCCGCTCATTAAGCATACGCCGCGTTGGCCAGCCAAATGCAAATAGTGCAGAGGCGTCGCTTCTGAAGTGGGCAGATGATTCGAGCTGCCGTCATAAATGAGTTGCACATCCAATTGGACTCTAGATGGAGCTGGAGCTGCAGCTGCCCACGCACTTGGCCAGAAAAGTACCAGAAATAGAGCTCAGGCTCTCTGAATCTCTGAAACTCGAAAGTAGGTCAAATGCGAAATGCACTCTCCTACACTGTGCAAAACACACATACATATACACATATACACACAGATGCAGCGCAGGCCGCAGGCGAATTTTCAATTGGTTTTCCAGGGGAAGCGGAGAAGCGGACTGCAACAAGAGCAGCAGGTGCGCACCCAAATCAAATTGGATGCATGACCTGCGGAAGGGGAGTGAGTGTGTGGGTGAGTGTGGATAGTGGGTGGTTGGTAGGTTGGTTGGTTGCCTTAGCTTGGAATATCTACAAGCCGGCAGCTTGTAGCTTGTGCTGGTAGCCATGAACCATCCACCTCAATGCAACACCGAGCCCCAAACTCAAAGCAAAGCAACCCCATTCCCCACCGATCCGGATCCGAATCTGAATCCGAGTGAGGTGCCCCTGCCGATAGCAGCGAAGGGCTAAAAGTGCGTCATCAATGGCCGCCATGGAAAATGACGACGATGCCAGCGGAACCGAAAACCAAGTGGGGCGTGGGGGTGGTGAGGTGGTGGGGTGTGGGGCTGGCGTTTTTGGTATGGGGGTGATGAATGGAAGGGGGATTTGCCTTGTTAATTGCCTCGTTGTCGACGCTGTTCATTCATAACCAAAGTGAATGGAGAACAACGGCAGCAGCCACAAAGGGCAGCCCTTCGTAGCGATCAAAAAATACGCTATAACATGGTTCCTATACGTAATTAACAGTGTAATTATTAACGAAACTCATATTAAATGTAGATGTTTAACATAAAATAAATACATGCGTTGTAAATGGAATCCACAAAAAGTGATCTACTCACAGCCATTATCAATCATGCTGTGTACAGACCAAACACATCTGATGTTGTTATATACCCTGTTCACATAGAGTATAATAAACAGACTTTCGGGGTCGTCAGCTTGGCTGGATCATCGCACAGAACGGGGGAGTGGGGGAATGCGAAAGAGCGATAAAGAGGAAGGGCAATGCTGACGTTGCAGGCCAGCCGGAAAAAATCTCCAGTGGAAAGCACTTCCGACGCTAATGAAATCAAGCCAAGAACGATTAAATGTCGGTTAACCAGGGCAAAATACAGATTTAACACGTTTAAAACTGGTCTTACCTGGAATTAGGTGAATTAGGTTATGGGAAAACTTGCATCTTCCTCTTTCTAGGGTGGCTAAAAATATTTTGCAATTTGCTGGAGAAATAAAAATACACTTAGCTTACTTAATTTCAATCAGGAAAAGATTGCTGGCATATTGAATTAATATTCAAGTGTTCAAGTCATTGTGGTAGTTGGAGTGGAATAAAACTATGAACTGATGATGAACATCAGGTATTTAAAGTACATTTGCAAGCTTTGACCCACTTTTCTCGCTGTGCAGAGACATTTCGGAGATTTTGATTTATGCGTGTTTGATATGCGTCATCCAACTGTCTCTTTGCAAATGTGTTCATGTGTGCGCTTATTTATTATTAAGCATGTCCAGCTATTTTTAATTCAAGGAGTTCTTCTTCTTCCTTAGCCTCTCTTCCTGCTTTTGGCATGTATAAGTGTGAGTGTGTGTGTGTATTTTGGCTACACCTCAATTGAATTGTATAACTCTCCTCTGGGCAAATATCAATTTTAATTGTGCTTCCTCTTCACGCACTACGCATGTCAACTTGTGCGTATTCAATTGTCCCTAACCTCCAACTCCTCTCCTCCTCCGCCGTTTTGTCCTCCTGCTTCGTCCTTTTCCCACGCATGCATGTGTATTGGTGTGTGCTTTAAATTTGGCTTTATGCTGCTGCTTCTTGTTCTGCTTCTTCTTCATTCTCCTTTGTTATTCTTGGTTTTGTTGCTTTGGGCGAAGGGAAAAAGGAAATGCGAAGAGAAGCAAAAGTAAAAGTGTGTTGAGTTTCCAACCCAAAATTTCCCCACACACACACACACACACACACACAAGGCAAGCAGAAAGAAAAGCATTTCGAAAATTTCCCCATGCGTTGGCATCGCTATTTGTCTGCTTATGCTTATCTACACAAAAAACGGTAGAAGGAGGAAGAGAGAGAGCGAGAGAAAGCACACAAAATTTGCTGGTATACATAATGCAGGCATGCAACAAAGTGGAAAGTACCGAAAACGGGAAAAAATACACCGATTTCAAGCGCTGACCCACAGGGCGTATACATGCTCAGCTGTTGCTTCTGCAATACCACCACCACCCAACCACCCAGCCACCCATCGCACGTGCAACAAAACAACAACAGTTTGAAGAAAGTCACAAGGAAAAGCCTCGGATAGAGCGAGACAGCTGGCTGGGCGAACTACAGTTATGTTCTGCATTCGCAACTGCAGCGAGCGTCACGTTTGTCCTTCTCCATCTCTCTTCTTCGCTCTGCTTGCACTGCTTGACGACTGCCCGCTGTTTTATTTATAAAACGGGCCAAAAACTAAAGCACATTCACGAGTTCATTCATGACGTCAGCACTGCGCCTCAGGTCAGCGGCCTAGTTTTCAGCTTTCTCTCTTTTCCCAACCGCCGAACGCCAAACGCAAACCACCCAGCGCCCCCGTGCCACTCCCCCTCTGCACACACAGCGATAATTATGCATTTACATACACACGAACGCAGCAAGTGTTTGTTTGTGTACACCGCCCCGACTTTTGTCTATGTGTAAATACAACTTTTACGGCGGGCTAAAAATAGAACTATGATATCTATGTTAAGATTGCTGCACACAAAACGAGAGCATAAATGCATACGTTTTGTTGTGGCAGAAGGGGAAGTAGTACGTTTTCATTTTTGGCTGGTATCATGCAAAAAGGTGCCATGCCTTGGGACTTTAAAATATATGTATTATACATTTATTTTAACTGTCATATAAAGGCTCAGAAACTTGATCTTTTGTGAAGTAAAAGATATGTAAATATATACTCAATTTAGAAAACATGATTGTGCACTGCTTTGCCCTTTCTCAAAAGTGGTTCCAATTTCATCATATCACAAAAATTTCCCATATCTGTTCCAAAAACATCTTATGTACATCCTTCTGTGCATTGTGGGGTTAACTGTTAGTCCAGGTGCTAGGGGGAACGGGATGGCTAGAGAGCGGGCTTAGCTATCTGGCACAAGTGAGAGAGGGAGATTAGCAGTCGGGCTTTGTGCAGTGTGCCCCCCTCCCCCACTCGTCCCGCTACTCACGCTGGTTCCATTACCTTGGCCACTTAGCTCAGAGCTTGCCACTTGCGTCGCCCCCTGCCACGCCCCTCTGGCGCCCTGCGGGCAACTTCAATGAATGTGCCGTCGTCCGTGAACTCGGCAACTATGAATGGCATGCAGGCTACCAATGACGCGGTGACTTTGCGGTTGCACGCAGCGGTGGAGCGCAAGGGGGGTCCCAGGGGCCCATTTAGCACGCAGTTCGCTCACAGGGCTGAAAACTATCTATCAGAAATCACTTGTTTTACCGTTTTCTGTGCAAATATATCATTTGAAGGAATTACTACAATTTCTATTAACCTATAAGCAATCCTGTTTTATGGAATATTATATATAAATTTTCCTGTAGAGCATAAAGTTCTAAAAATATTTAAATGACTAAAAATTAAGCTATTCAAATGTAAACTGTACGCAATATTTTCATATATTTCTGATAGCGAAGGATATTACGTATACGCAATACATTCATCTATTTCTGATATTGAAGGATATTAGGTATTCAATATAATTTCATATATTTCTGATATGGAAGGATATTACGTATACGTAATATTTTTATATATTTCTGATATCGAACGATATTACGTATACGCAATACATTCATATATTTCTGATATTGAAGGATATTAGGTATTCAATATACTTTCATATATTTCTGATATGGAAGGATATTACGTATACGCAATATTTTCATATATTTCTGATATTGAATGATATTACGTATACGCAGTGTTACAACAGCCAGTTCCCTTTAGAAAAGCACCCGACATTGTGATCTCATTGAAATAACTTCTGAACTTCTGCCAGCACATTGCATAACCACATATCTCCTCCACTTTCAGTTTGCAACTTTATCATTCACGAACGATGTGTCAGCAGCGTGGTAACGCCCTGTTCCGGCATCGCTCCATGTATTATAAAGGTACGTAGCCGTAGCCGGCGGTGGAGCTCGCATTCACAATTCAGAACGAATATAGCTGTCATGTGTCATTCCATTCCGCACAGAATCCCGTTGCCCATTGTTGGTCCGAGCCAACTCATCACAAGAGAAAATTCTGCACAGTTTGCCGTAAGCGATTGGATGAAACGCCAGCGGTGCATTGTTTAGGTAAGTGACAGAATATATACATCAGTCCACTGTCCTCCTTTTTTTGCTCCCTCTGTGATAATGGCTTTCGCAGCAGTCGTTTTCCGTGTCAGTCACTTCTGTTCACCTGCGATCCATTGTTCCAAGTCATCAAGCGCATTTTGTTCTATATAGACACATACCTTAACCTCATAACATACCAATTTTCATGAGGTGTTGCCATAAAAGTATGCTACGTTTTGTGTCACATCGGTTAAGAATCATTGCACATTAGTCAGCCAGTTTTTAGGATACCTAATTGTTTATATCTAGAGATGCCACATATCTAATAATATATCTCTTCGCAGTCTGCGAATATTTCGCGCATATTGAGTGCCAAGATTTTGCCGTGCCCGATTGCACCGAGAATGCCACGTATGTGCCGGGCAAGGAGCTGCTTAATGTGAAGCATCAGGTGAGTGCAAAGGCCGCTCTGGCGAGGATCGGCAATGGATAATGGAGTATTTTGTCCAATTACAGCATCACTGGCGAGAGGGCAATCTTCCATCAACGTCCAAATGCGCTTACTGCAAGAAAACCTGTTGGTCCTCGGAATGTCTCACTGGTAAATGACTTTAGTTAATTATAAATCATATAAATATTTATTAATGCTGCAACTTTATGAACAGGCTATCGCTGCGAGTGGTGTGGCATGACGACCCATGCCGGATGTCGCATGTACCTGCCAACCGAATGTAATTTTGGTATTCTACAACCTATCTACTTACCTCCGCACTCAGTCTCGATTCCGCGCACCGAGGTGCCCATCGAGGCCATCATCGGCGTCCAGGTCAAATCGAAGACTTCGCTCGTGCGCGACTACTCGTGTCGTAAGTACATTGTCCTGATCCTGCAGGATCTACTGGCATCCCAGATATGACTGGCCCTATCAAAACCAAAATCCTAATCAGCCAGGACCTACACTGATAATAATCCTGTTAATGATGCCTTTTAAAATCAGCTAAGCTGATTTTTATCGAGATCATTAGTTTCCCGATTGAGGAAGCATAACTAAGATATTGGTTTGAAGGTGGCTTTATTTCTCAGTGTAGGCCGGCGCACTCACCCTCTATAGCGATGTAGCAATACTCACCCACTCCCCCCAAAAAGTTGCTATCGATGTTGTGTTGTGTGCACACTCCGATCACTGAAAAAAAAATATAAAAAAACCGAAACTAGAACAAGAACTCCAACGATCAGATACCACATCGCTCCAGCTCATTCAGATCATGGCAGACCATCACTCTATCTATCTATCTATCAATCTATCTATCTATCACTCCACCAATCCCACCGACGATTTTCCTCGATTCTCCCAATACTTTTTTGATTTTTGATTTAGTTTCCGTTGTGTTTTTTCTTTTCTTTTCTTTTTCTCTTTTGGGTTTTATGGATACGTTTTATATGCGTTTTCGGTTGATTGATGATGTGTCTATCTATGTGTGTGTGTGGGCGCGCCACCGGCAGCCAGTCCGGATTTGAGCTGCCCAATTCCGGGCGCCGGATCGGGTTCGCTATCGGGCCTGGGCCTGAAGGAGCTGCTCGAGCTCCACAGGCAAAGGCTCGAGCAATCGAAACAACATTTTCTCCTTTCCACGCCGCCCACGCCCACCTCCTGTGGCTCCATCTCGCTGTGCCACTCACCCACGCCCTCCTCACTGACAGTCGGCGAGACGAGCAACGAGGCGGAGCAAGATTGCGACCGGGAGCGAGATCAGGATCAGCCGGAGGATGAGCCCGAGGAGGAGAACACGGAGCAGGACAGCGCCCTGCAGCTGACCACCACCTCCACGTCGAATGTGATGGGCAATCTGCAGAAGTCGCCCTCGGCCAACTCCTCGCTGCACCTGCTCTACACGAATCTCTTTCGGAAACTGGGCCAGGGCAAGCGGAGGCGGAAAAGGGGCTCCAGCGGCGGCGGCCTCTCGCCCAGCGAAGATGAAGACGATGTGGACGGCGGTGTCTGTGATATAAGCGGTGGCGATCTGAGCGATGACTACGACCACTGCGACGTCGCCCTGCGACGGCGATCCCTGCGCAGCCGACAGCCGCGGGACGTCAGCGAGACGGACTACCACGGGGATGCCGAGGCGGAGGCGGAGGGCGAGACGGTGCCGCGGGAAAGCTGCTACGAGACCTCGGACACGGGCGGCGAGCTGACCAATACGGATGACCTCGACAGCAGCCTCAATCTGATCAGCAACCTTAGCTATAATAGTAGTAATAATAGCAATGCCTCCAATGTTCCTGGTGGAGCAAGTGCAACCGCCGCCAGGAACACCGCCAACGCCACCACCCTCACCACCACTGCCCCGGTAAAGTCCGGACATGCCTTGAGCGTCCAGGGCGGACGCCAGCAACCCAAGACTGGGGCTCTGGCCCAAATCAAGCCCAAGCCCAAACCCATACTCATGCCCAAGCACAAGGCGCAGGGCAAGGGCGGCTCCCTCAGCTCGCCGCTGTCCAACTCCAATTCGAGTGACTGCTCCTCGGCCTCGCCCTCTGCCCCGGCCACGCTGCTGCAGCTGTCGCCGGTGGGCAGGAGCAAGTCCTTCCAGGAGTCGGCGGCCATTACGGCTGTGTCGCGCTATAAGAAGTACGGACGCGGCTTGTTCCAGCGCCGACGCTCGAAGAGATCGCCCAAGAATGCGGTCGGTGTGGGCGGCAAAAGCAATTACAGCCTGGACCGGCTGTCGCAGAATATCGAGATCACCATTCAGGACGAGGATGGCAACTACCATCCGTACGACGACAACTATCACATGCTGGCCGGGCGACTGGACGCCACCGATGTGGACGACGATGTGGGCTTCGATGATCTCTACCTGGACGACCGGCCGAGCGGGGCCAGTGATGATGTGGCCTTTGCCGGCGACATCAGCGACGGCGGGGCCAGCAGTCGATCGAGGGCCAGTGACGCCAGCGATGGCCATGTCCTGGGCCGACTGCTCCGCCAGGTGCGGCAGGGCCTCTCCGTCGGCTGGCGCAAGCCGCGCTACCAGAAGCGCAGAGGTGACTAGCCAACCGTACTCCTTTCACTTCTTTCTCTCTCTCTCTCTCTATTTGTCTTTGTCTCAGTCCCTGCTAACCGAAAGGATCTGGGTTTCCAAAGGACCTCAGTTTGCGCTAACCACTATGTTTTGGTTTTTGTTTTGGTTGACCCGTCCCCCGTTTTCTGTTGAACCACTTGGCCATAACCCACTAATCGCTAACCATCGAACCACTAATCATCCGCACCATTCCGCCCCACATTGCAATGCCACTAATCATTAACACCGACATAACCGCATGAGTAATCCTCGGAAGATTATGTATTAAATATATTTGAGATAATTAACCTTTTTAAAAGAGATATAGTTTAATGCACATTTTTCCGAGCGTAGCTAAGTATCTAACACCAGGCCAAGGCCGCTTTTGTTGCTACTAAACAATGTGTGTCCCAGTGAGGATCCGAGCAGTCACTGACCCACGTTTCTGTGATCCCCAGCACGCAGCATATCCGAGGAGTTCAGCAGCGGCGACACACCCCGTTTCAAGGACGAGGAGTCGGCCAGCAAAGCCGAATCGGGACATGGACCCAGCAGCGGTGGTGCTGGTGGCGGAGGCGGCGGATGTGGCGGAGCTGGTGGCTCATCCGCAGCTGGTGCCTCGGCATCGGTTGCAGGTGGCTCCTCTGGTCACTATAGACCCGATTCCGGTTCCGGCCACAAGTCGGATAAGTCGGAGAAGGATCGCGAGAAGAAGGAGAAGGAGCGCGAGGAAAAGGACATAGGTGCGCATAGAGTTCTGGAATAGGGAAACCCAAAACATAAACTTCTATCACCCACAGAGATGATCAAGGTGTTCGATGGCAACAACTCATTCCGACGCCAGCAGTACCGCGTGATCATCGTGCAGCGCACCTATACGCTGGAGCAGCTGCTGACCACCGCTCTGCGGGCATTCCACATCACGCGCGATCCGCAGGCCTTCTATCTGACCGATCTGTACGCACCCGCCGGCATGGAGGACACTCCCATGCTCGATCCCACGCCCGTGCTCAACCTGGTGCACCTGGAGGGCAAGCGACCGGCCATATACCTACGGTTCCACGACCGCGATCGTGGCCATGTGCGCGTCTACCCCGGCAAGCTGCAGTGCTCGATGCTGGAGGATCCCTATGTCAGTGTTCCTGTAGATAATAGCACAGTTATTAAGGATTTGATACGCGATGCCCTGGACAAGTTCGGGCTGCAGGATAACCAGATTCAGGACTACCGGTAAGTTGTCGGATATGGTTGGATTCCAAACCACACTTAATCCATATCCATAATCCTCGCCAGGTGCTCGGAAGTGTTGCTCGATCGCGGCGTGACCGAACGCATTTTGTCGTGGAACGAAAGGCCCTGGGATATTATGAAGCAGCTGGGCAAGGACTCCATTCGCCAGATGGAGCTCATGCGGTTCTACATGCAGCACAAGCAGGATCCGCATGGTCCCAATATCGCGCTGTTCGTGGGCAATCTGCCCACCGGTCTCTCGCAGCGCAACTACGAGCAGATCCTCAACAAGTACGTAACCGACGAGAACAAGTTCATCAGCATCGGACCCATCTACTACGAGTATGGCTCGGTAGTGCTCACCTTTGAGGACTCCATGAAGGCGGTGGGTATCTGAGAATATAGCAATGCCCAAGTGTCACCCAACTAATGGGATGTGGGATGTATTGCTTGCAGGTTCGCGCCTTCTACAATCTCCGCGAGACCATCATCGAGGACAAGAAACTGCTGGTACTGCTCCTGCCGAACATCGAGCCCAGCATGGTGCCCTCCGATGTGCGACCACTGCTGGTCTTTGTCAATGTTAAGTCCGGCGGCTGCCAGGGATTGGAGCTGATCTCCAGCTTCAGGAAACTGCTGAATCCCTACCAGGTTTTCGATCTGGATAATGGCGGTCCTTTGCCCGGGTACGTTCAACATATACACCTGTTTATGTATCACCCACTTATCTTCGTTGTGTCCATCTACTCTTAGTTTGTATGTATTCCGGCAAATAACCAACTACAAGATTCTGGTTTGCGGCGGAGATGGCACCATTGGTTGGGTGCTGCAGTGCCTGGACAATGTAGGCCAGGACTCGGAGTGCTCCAGCCCACCGTGCGCCATTGTTCCACTGGGAACAGGTAAGTGACAGCCACATAAACCACCTTCTATCCCAGAAAAACTAGTATGATTTCTAATGCATATGTATCATATCATACATTTTGAAATCCATTAACTTTTCCCATCGAAATCCCCTCAAGGCAACGACTTGGCTCGCGTTTTGTGCTGGGGCTCCGGCTACACCGGCGGTGAGGATCCGCTGAATCTGCTGCGCGACGTCATCGAGGCGGAGGAGATAAGGCTGGACCGCTGGACGGTTGTCTTCCATCCGGAGGACAAGCCCGAAGAGCCGGCCATGAAGGCGCCCTCGCAAACAACCGGTAAGAAGAAGAAGGCACACCAAGCACACCTATCGCAATCGCAACAAACCAATCAGCATCATCAATTACCGGCTCTGACATCGAGTGATATATCAGGTCATTTGGTGTTTTCAAAACTTCGTTCGTGTGTTCTTTCTCTACGTTACATACTCGTAAACCCGTCTAGTGTCTAACCCTTCAAGAATCCGATCCAGTGTATCCCAGTTTCCCAGTCCTTGACCACGACCCCGAACCTTATAATTTGTGTTGTGATTAAACCTGTGCTTTGACTAAATCCCGGATTCGGCTGTAATATTCCGCTGATTATACGCAAACCAAGAATATAGATATTCAAGGCTGTACAAATGTAGCATATGTAAATTTCAAAAGCTATCCTTTGACTAACTTGTTTTTGAGAGATGTATCCGAACTTTACTTGGTAATAATTTGTAGCTGCAGGAACAGAGATTCTTAACACTCCCTCTATAAATATTTAATAGAACAAAACTATGTCAACTATATAACGCTTAGTGGTTCAAGATATATAAAATGCACAGAAATAAAGTCTTTCCCTAAGATACCCAAAAAAAAACCCATTATGTAAACCACAAACCCAGTTTGGTATCTGATGAGAAATGCTGTTTAGTTTCGATGTGTAAAAAATATCCTTGTAGGGATTTGCATGTCACAAACGCCAGGTAAGGTAAACCAGCTCAGACACTACAAGGTTCAACCATTAATTAGGTAAATTAAGCCATGGATATATTATCAACCTCGATGTTGTCAGTTAAATATTTGGTGTCCTGTGTGTCGATGTTTGATCCAAGTAATGTGTAAACCAAAGATGACTAAACGATCTTGGCGTTCCATTCAGGTGGCGCCCAAAACGAGGATAACTCTCAGATCTTCGTGATGAACAACTACTTTGGCATTGGAATAGATGCGGACCTCTGCCTGGACTTCCACAATGCGCGTGAGGAGAATCCCAATCAGTTCAATTCGCGGCTGCGCAACAAGGGCTACTACGTGAAGATGGGACTGCGCAAGATCGTGGGTCGCAAGGCTGTCAAGGATCTGCAGAAGGAACTGCGCCTGGAGGTCGATGGCAAGATTGTCGAACTGCCACCCGTCGATGGCATCATCATCTTGAACATTTTAAGGTACATACGGTTTCATTTAAATCTTACATTCAATGCAATGCATGCTAATACCTTTTATATCCATTTCCAGCTGGGGCAGCGGTGCCAATCCCTGGGGTCCCGACAAGGACGACCAGTTCTCAACGCCCAACCATTACGATGGCATGTTGGAGGTGGTCGGTGTGACGGGCGTGGTCCACTTGGGTCAGATCCAATCCGGAATTCGTACAGCCATGCGCATAGCTCAGGTAAGCACTAGATGCTTTGCTTTCGATTAGACACCATATAATTAATGTATGAATTTTAACTCCAGGGTGGTCACATCAAGATACACTTGAATACCGATATGCCCGTCCAGGTGGACGGTGAGCCCTGGATCCAGAGTCCCGGCGATGTGGTCGTCCTGAAGTCGGCCCTCAAGGTAAGTGTGTTTTTTTTCGGATTGGATTTGGCCTCCACTTAGCCGATTCCCTGCATGTATCTGATGTTTCTTTGTTCTATGGCATGCTGGCTTCTTACAACATATCTCATTTCATATTTAAGTTAACACAGACAAAGCATCTAAGTTCACGTCTAAAACAAAGCTGTTCTTACCTATTTATTGAATATTTCGAGGGCAACACGTTTGGTTTTCCATTCATTTCAATTATTACACCCTTTAACAAGAACTAACTTAGTGAAAATCCACAGAGCTTACAAGACAGTTGAAATTTAGACATAAGTCAAACTTATAGGCACGAGAAAAGGAACCGCAATTCGGATATAATACTGGGAATGCCTGTTGCTTTATTTCCTTAGTGCATTGGAGACGAAAAGTAATTGTTAATAACGAAAATATGATGACAATCGGTACTAGTAAATACTGGAAACCTAGAGCGATATTCATTTTAGCCAAATTAAAAATTGCAAACGACAATGAACAAATATAACTCATTTAAACGAATCCGATTGTCATCGAACTTGAAGCAATGTAACATTTTGTCTGCGTGTGCGTTGGATATGCGTGTTTTGTATGTTAACTTTGTAATTTGTCCCTTGGTAAATCCCGTCCCTTGTGTCGTAATTAATTAATAGAGCACACACCAATTGAAACACCCCGAGCCACCCCCCTCTAACCATGTAAAATAGCCACGTTTTTTCTGCATTTTTCATTTGTTGATGGCAGCTCAAAAGATTAAAAAAAAAAACAAAAAAAGAAATATATATATATATAAAAAAATAATTGAAAAACTAATGAAATCGGCAAAAGAAGAACTGTATGTAGCGTTCTAAAATGTTTCTCTGTTTGATGTGCGTGTGATGTGCCTGTGTGTATGTCGGATTTGACCATGTGTGTGTTTTACGCTATATATTTAGGCCACCATGCTGAAGAAAACGAAGAGTAAGCGCCGCCTCACCGAGCCTCATATCTCGCCGGCGGTTCTGAGCCTTTCAGTGGCTCAACAGGGTTCCGGATCGGGATCCGTATCTGCATCGGGATCCCCGCAGTCCCAGTCGCAGCAGCAACTGCAGCAGCAGCAGCAGCAACAACAGCAGCAGCAGCTGGCCGAGAATGGGGAGAAGGAGGCGTCGATGACTCTACCTGCCGGCTTTGGCAGCACCTAGAGCTTGGCTACCGGCCTGCGATATTGGTTCTCCTGTTTCAACCCATAAAAACCAGATAGTCAGATACATAACTCTATAATCCCTCAGAAAAGTAACCCATAACAGATCAGCAGAGAAAATGGCCAAATTGTAACCAGAAAATCGAATATTTAAACAAGAGCAAAACTCCAATGCGCAAGCAAATTAACTTTTATCTTCCAAAAGCGAGAAATAGCATTAACAAGCAAACAAAAAGTAAAAAAGTTTAAAGTTAAAAAACAAATAGCTGTAAATAAAAGTTGGTGCTGTCAAGCTCCAAGTACTTTGAACCACCACCCAAGATGAAACACACACCACCCACCAACCAACCAAAGAACCACCCACTGCACAAGAAAACTGTGACCACCGCTGTTGAACTTGAACTTAGCCAACTGAAGCCACCACTATCCACCTCAGTACACCACGCCACACACACGAACACACCACACCGCAAGCCACAGCGCCTAGAAGTTGACTACAACATTTTTAATTAATTTTTATGCGATAATTTTCTTTGATTTCCCCGCTAGGAGGAACTTGATCGAATTTGGTTCCATTTCCATTTATTCCGTTTCCGTTCCGTTTCTCAACTGCAAGCTTGCGTAATCCATCATTCAGTATCGAAATATCTATAACCGAAACCATTTTGTTGATTGAGTTCCGTTGCATTTTGCCTGATTTCTCAGCTAGCTTTTGAAGCACTTATAACGAATCTAAGCTAAGGCAAACGAAATTTATTTCCTTTACGTTAACGCTCTATTTTCTTACTCTCTTTTTCTCTCCAACCAAAATGAAAATACACTAAATCACACGAATACCAAACAAATGCTACAACTGATATCTATAAAAATTCGATTACTCTAACTAATTAATGCACCGGACGCTTAAATTTGAAAAACTTTCTCTATCTCTCTCTTTAAATACCACCGTTAAAAATGAATAATGTCAAATGAATACCGTTAACCGCAGGCCACCATGTTGAAAAAGAACAAGCTGAAAATGAAACGCCGGAACACGGAACCCACCATGATGGTGGCCGGCTCGGCCGCCCCCCCACTGTCCCTGGCCCTACCGCCCAGCGTGGGCGAAGTGGGCGTGGCTGGGGAGGGCGCCGAGGGCGACGGCGGTACGAACAACACGGATTTCTGAATATGGTACAGCGAGCGTCTGATTTAACGTGCTAATTCCAGCGCAGAACCAAACTGCATCCCACAACCCACACAGACCACAGACCCACCCACCCGCGAAAAGCCCACCCGATCCCCCCACCCAATAGCAAAAGCAGCAGCAGAAGAAGCAAAAGGAGCAGGAGCAGAAGCAAAAGCAGAAGCAGAAGCCACTAGCCATCTCAGCAGTCCATAGTCCAACACTGAACACCAAAAACACCAACAAAATAACCAAAGAGCTGGCAACTCGAAAATCAAAAGCTGTAATCAAAATTACATGTATAAAGTGCCCAGTCCACGGTATTAGATCGGATTAGATGAAAGATGATCAGTTAAGCAGCTCAGCGAACCCGGCCGCCTTTCCACGGTCTGAAATCAGTACGTTAAACTCAAACAGCTCGAACCAACACTGTCCGCCCGCCATTTGCGATTTTGGAGAATGTAGAAAGCAGCAAGATGCGCAAAGGGCAGACATGAAACTAATCCAACTCAAATGTTAAACAATAGTGGGTATTTATAGTAAAGAAAAGAGATTTAATTCAAAGAAACACTCAGCAATAGTCTGGCCAAGTTGTATCAAATTCAAGTTCAATTATGTTCCTTCTCGTTTTGTTCCTATGTAAGCGACAGCAGAAACCGATTAGTGATACCGTTAAACAGAGAGAAGCGCAAGCAGTAGTGCAAAAGAAACAGGGAGAATGAAACAGAAAACAAAATGGAGGAGTAAAGCTAAAGCTAGAGAAACCCAAGAAAACAAAACAAAAAGTACAAAATTGTTGAAAATTGTTTGTTATAACTAAATGAAATCGCGTTGAAACCAAGTAAGCACACCCGAATTACGACAAACAAAATGAAATCAAAGAACTAATGCTATGTATTACCAAAGTAGGTAAATAATGTTGTGTTCCAGCGAACCCCAGTGTTCCGAAACCAACGTTATAAAGGATAACAAAAAAAAAAACCCAGCCAGGTCAAGATACAAACGTACAGCAGATGCGGGAAAATTTATACGAAACTTTTTTTATGTTGTGGATCGGATCGATTCGAATCGCGATATTGAAACTTTTGAGTGGGGGAAAAAGCTGCAAATTGCATAGTTGGCTAACTACTAATTGGGACGATTAAATTGGAATCCACAGACGGGCCTAGCTCGTCCTGTGCGCCATTGAATTAAATGGGGAAAAAACACCTTTGGATTGTGCAATTGGTATGAATTTTCTCCGCTGCTGTGCGTCCACCAAAAAGAAAGAAGAACGTGAAAAACCACGAGAAATAGGAAAATGCATTTTTTCGAGCGTAGGCAATGGCATCGCAAGTATTTCACCTGCATTTGTCTAAAACAAGAAACCAAAAAAAAAAAATGAAAGAAAAAACGAAAAAAAAAACCAACTTATTTTGGATATCAAATCCGCCTAGAGGAATGAGAGTACAGAGGAGACACAAAATCCGAAAAAAACTACAATTTCAACTTTAAAACGCTTATAAAGAAAACAATTTTTGAAAGTTTTATAACTAATTTTACATTACGTCTTATGTGAACGACACACCACACGCCACATGGTACTACCAACTATTTATGTATTATGTAGTGCTAGTACCAGGAGCAGTTGAGTATCGCGGGCCAGGGAAGGGTCGAGTGCGGATCCCTTGCCCCAGCGGCTATTCGCCTGCGCACTCGGCCCATCCCTGGCACACTACACAAAGCGACGGCGTGGCCCAGTTGGGTGCGGGAATAGCCGGATCCGGCCATCAAAGAACCGGATAAACCATTGAGGGCGGGACGCACTCGGCTGCAGGTCCGCCGCCCAAACAAGGTCACACCGAGAGACACATGTCCACGAACAGACCAGAGTTTTTCCCGCCATCCATCAGACACGCACTGCCATGGAAAGGTCACGGAAATCGCATGGCAGTGCTCACCAAAATCCAAATTCAAGCCCAATCTGTCCTGGCTCCGCCCCCCTCGATTCCCGATGCGGATTAGTGGGGGGTGGGGTGTGGGGCGGACGGGTGGGAGTTTGATCTTAACACACATACACACGAAACCAAAACGAAAAACACAACCACCCTTTGCGTTCGGCAAATCACCTCCGGCTGCGATTAAGGGGCTCAGTGCCAGGGGTTAATCGGAGCACACTCGACCGATTTCCGTGACATACGTCTCTAGCCAAGTCCGGCAGAGATCGGAGGACACGCCCGACACCACCAGCCGTGGGCTATGCAATGGATTGAACGAAACATGCGCCAGAGCCAATTTTTATATTTGACCATTAAGAAAACCTATGATTTTGCTTTACGATTCGACCCACTATCATCCCAAATTGCGTAGCCCTCGGCGTCCTTTGGCGGCGCGGCGTCGTCATCCGGACCATCCTCCAGCACGCCTTCCAAAATTGGCGTTAACTGGATCGATTAGCCCCCAGCAAATTGAATCGCAGCCCGCAGGAGATTTGGTTATTATCGCCTCATTTCGTACAAAGAGAAACCGCAACAAGGAAACACTGCACATCGTTTTTTACACCCTTGCGTTATGTTTTTTGAATGTATTTAAAAACAAAAATGAAAAAAACCAAAACCAAATAATGAAAAACAAAATATGAAAACACACAAAACACTGAAAACAAAAACCAAAAATAGAATGTAAGTTTAAATAATATGCTATTCAAAGAAATCCAAAACATGATTACCCATAAAACAAAACAAAAAAAAACGCAAAAACTAAAAATACTAATTATAGTACATACATTGATGTAGTGTTAATTGTAAGATCCCAGGAAATTGTTTCATGAATGCCAGAAAACAGAAAACGATAATGAAAATGAAAAACAGAAAACCGAAACCAAACTCCAAGCAGTCGTAGATGCAGATACAGTATCGATGAGATTCAGCTGCAAAGCTACAAAGCCCGTAAATGTACAAGTAACTATTTTTCTCTATACCAAAAGTAAATCTCCACCATTTTTGCTCCACATTTAAGAAACAAACTCGGTGCAGGCAAAGATTGAATTTAGACGCAAAAATACAGCGATCAGGGCCTAAATGCCGTGCGATCAAGAAATTTTTAATTGAATTGTAACAGACTACGCAAGCAAATACGGAATTTAATATTAAATGTACAATAGCGTCGCTTTAAAGTCTATAAGAACATTTTGTTGCAATGCAAACGTGAAATCCAAACCCAAATCCGTTTGACATTACGACAAATTCGAATGACATCAACAACAAGAAAAACACACACAACACAGAAGATAACTGCAAAATAAATGTAACTGACATAACATATTGCTTTGATTATTTAATTTCGCAGGCATTGGGATCAATGGGGGAGGTTCCCAAAACGTAAGTACTTACCCGGAAGTAGTTATCTAAGCAATTTATAAATGAACGCTCTCAGTAATAATAATAATTTGGTTTTACTATATTTGTAACATGGAATATTCAATTAAATACATATATATATACAATATATCACGGAAATTGGCTTAAAACATAGAGCTAATATCATTAGTTTGTTTCGAGCTACACTACAAAGATAATGTGTGTTGCCGGCTGTCTGCCTCAATGATAAGGACGAGGACCAAATGACATACAATGATTATAACGCACGTGATGAGAAATACGTAGAGAATTACAAACTGCTGGCTGGTCACAAACGTCAACTATTTGTTCTGTTCCGAGTCCGATGAGCCGTTCGAAACGATCGGCGGGGTTGACCTGCCGTCGTACTGCTGCTGATTCACCAACCTCTGGCGCTCCAAGTACATGGATACCTTGATGTTGCGCACCTGGTGGTTGTCAATGAGTTTCAGTAGGGCGATGACGCCGATGCCAACGGAAATTGCGAATGAACCCCATGCTCCGAACTGTAAAAAAATCAGGAAATGTGTTTTAAAGAGTTAATTAAATAAATTTCCTAAGCACATCTGAATCTTTAATTTTACATGCAATTCAAAATCTTAAGATATTACGTATACGTAACTATTTGATTTTGCAAGTCACTTTGCATTCAGAAGTGCTTAAGATAGCTTTAAAACAGATAAGTTCGTTGTATTTGGTTTTATGTGTCATCTTACTTGAGTGGTTCCCATTTCAATGTAAAATCCGGAGGTGTTAATTTTCTCCGTGTCGCCATGGATAATGTTCTGACCAGCGGAAATGGCACAGGATGGGAATCTCTCGGTCATGCCATCGCACCAGACAATGAAGCCCAGGGTAATGAAAATAGCCGACAATATGGACATGGCCAGCATCCAAATGCCCAGAACGACGTCAATGAACAGAGCTATAAACGAGGCCTCCTCCTTCATGCGGGCGTATCTATTAGCCAAGGGAAATTCGCTTTTTAGATATCAAAATAGTCGAGTAATACCCACAAGATACATACCTGTATATTTGCACCACCGAAATAATGAGCAGAAAGATCCCGGTAATCAGGGGGAAGTTGCAGAAGCCATTGGATGCCCACTGGACATCAAACATGCCGTCCTCCTCCCGCCATTTGCCAGTTGTAAAAAGCAAGCAGTGGCCACTGTGGAAAATAAGAATAAAGATACTTAATAATTTACAGGGAACAAAAGGGGAACTGCGCACTTACCAGAATTGGTCCAGGTTTATAAACAATGGCACGACGATGCACAGGGACAGGATAAACAGGATGACATGGCCAGCAATCTGGCTTAGCTGCAGCACGTTGGCCAGAGCCATTTTGCTTTTGATTTAAACAAAAACAAATGATATTCAACAATATTCAGGCAAACACGGCAATGCACTTTTGGTGTTATCGATAAGCAGTGTTGGACAGCGCGCAGCAGCTACCTGTATTGGTATGCGCTATTATCGATATATACACCTAGGGGGCCTCATTCTCGTTGAGCCATCTCTAGTTCGCAACTGAACTCGTAAAAAAGTGTAAAATTTGTTTACATTGAAAAAAGGTAAAATGTTGTTCTTGCTGGGTACGTGCAGTGCTCCCTGGCTCCTAGATAAGCCAGCCAAGACAAAGGGCCGTGTGCATGTGTGGGGCGTAGCCCTTAAGCAGTGCGGGGGGTGGGGGGAACAGCCAGGGCGAACAAAGAGCAATTAATGCGATAGGAGAAGGGGGGCTTTCTCCTCCAATTTTCCCCACTTCCCCGAATTTTCCAATAGAGGCTGTTGTGAAACCTAAGGTGAAGATCGCTCGGCCAAACGAACATGGAAATCCACTCAAGAGCACCCTCCTCTATTGTCAATCTCCCACACGATCCTTTGCAGACGCAGAAGCGGACCAGCGGACGCAATTCAATGAGGTGCTTATGAGCTAACTAGCAGCAGGACGGCAGCCAAGGAACACGGGGACGAGGTCTGGATCAGCGAGCAGGGAGCCAGGAATCACAGGCTAGAGGTCAGCGCATACTGGTGGACAGCAGGTGACCTAGTTTACGCAGTAGCAGGTGAGGAAAGGCCTTGAGATTCCAGCCCAGCACTAAACACCCCAACGATTTTCAGAAGAAGATTAGAGGACTGGCGGCGGCGTTTCTGTGGCAACTCCTACTGGGGCTGTTCTGTTGTGTTAACTGAACTTAGAGCATCAACGTGCACTGCCATTAGTTGTAACCTTAATATACCTACCTAACGTAATTAGTGTACTAGTTCTGACACGGAGCAGCATGTCCAACTCCCACTACAACAACTACCAGCAGCAGCAGCCGCACTCCAGCAACGGGGATCCGGAATACCAGCACCAGCAGATGGTGCACCAGCCGCAACGGTTCTCCAATGGCCATGGCATGAAGAGTGTCGCGGTGCCAGACATGTGCCTCTTCTGCTTCGAGGTGCTTGACTGTGAGCTGAATAATGTAGATGGTCCGTCGGTTCCGGTATTCAGCAACGACGCCTACCCACTCTTTGTCACCTGGAAGATTGGGCGCGACAAGAGGCTGCGTGGCTGCATTGGTACTTTTAGTGCAATGGAACTGCACCATGGTCTGCGGGAGTACGCCTTGACCAGCGCCTTTAAGGACTCCAGATTTGCCCCTATCTCTAGGGATGAGTTGCCACGGCTTACCGTCTCGGTCTCGATTCTGCAGAACTTCGAGGAGGCTCAGGGCCACCTGGACTGGCAGCTAGGCGTCCATGGCATCCGCATCGAGTTCCTCACGGAACGCGGCTGCAAGCGCACGGCCACCTATTTGCCGCAGGTGGCCACCGAACAGGGCTGGGACCAGCTGCAGACCATTGATTCACTTCTACGGAAGGGCGGCTATCGGGCTGCTATAACTCCGGAGACAAGGAAGGCCATCAAGCTTACGCGCTACCGTTCGCAGGAGATTCAGATGCACTACAAGGAGTACCGCGAGTACCAGGAGCGTCGCGCCCAGTTCGGCAAGGTGCAGTGCTAACAATTGGACAGGACGGCGGCGAGGCGATGATCCTGGCTGAGGGCAGGCCTAATGGCCGTCGTCCTCTTGCTGCTGCTAGCTTTTCAGTTCGGCCCAGCTTGGCGGCCGCTCGCTTAATCCGAGTTATGAGTTATTACATCTCCAGCAACAATTTTAAGCCCTCAAAAATTCTCCAAAAACGCGCGTGAGATGAGCGCCTTTTACTAAATATACCATTTAATGCTTCAAATACTTAAGCGGCAGATCCGTAAGCAATTTCGAATGAGAAAAGAAGAAAAGTTTTTAAACGCTATGTTGAGACCCATTGTATTCGGATTACAATGATTGATGTTGTAGCCGCAACCTTGCTGGTTTCTCTTTAAATCAAACACACACAAACTAAAACAAAACAAGCATATATATGGGGATATATATTACCGAATCAATACAATACAAAATGCAGATATATAATTCAAGTAAAATGTTCAGCAATTATATTATAGATTTAACAACTAAACCAATTACATTACTAATTCTAATTCTATGCGCATTAAATAAAGGTCGACCCCTTCCGAGTCGCACAAGACAATGCAAAATATCGTCCGTCTTTCCTCTTAGGGATCGTGGAAGCGAAATGGAGTTTACACCTCAATGTTTTGGCATTACTCGTACACGTGTTCAATGTATTCTGTTTATTGTTCCATTATGTTGTGCGTTGTTACATGGTTTTGTACTTCTAAATCTAGTCGATAATATCGATATATGCTTGGGCTTTACGTATGGAGTAGTCTCAACAAGTTGCTAAGAAGTCTGCCTCTTGGTTAAATGGCTACAAAAAAACTGCGTTACGCAGCAAGGCTAATCAAATGATCTAACAACTAAGCTAGTAACAGGGCAAGTTAATCTATGGCTAAAGCGGCGAGCTAGCGCTCAATTAGTATAATTACTGGCATACGGTATAAATGTATATATTCAATATATAGTCAATAGATCGCATTGATTGCAATAAAGTATGAGTTCGTCGCGCTGGCTTCTCAACAAGCAGGGCAATTATAACAGATGGATTGTTTATACACCGCAGCAAAATCGCATTCCAACGCTTTGCATCATAAGTGTACATCTAAATTACTTTCAATTTGTATGGCAGTACAATCAACTTAATGCGGTGCCAATTTCTAAACAGTAAATCAATACGGATTTCAAAAAGCTAAGCAAACCAAAAATTTACGTATAGTTCCTTCAGCGTGTGATTCACGTCCAGGTCCATTCCAATCGAGTCTCAGTCTCAATGCTTGCACAGAAACTGCTCTAAGCACTGGCACTAGGTGGCCGACAAGGCGTTCCACTCAAACCGCGGATTCTTCGAGTGCGTCACCGGAAGACATTCGGGTTCAACCAGCTTCCAGACGCCGTCCACCTGTTCTACCGTTGCCAGGCTGCAGTAGGGGATCTTGTGGATGACTTGGCGCAATTCGTTCGTGCTGCGTGGAACTCCACCGGTCAGTTGCCGGGAACAAGTGTCCAGTGTGGTGGCATGGGCCACAACCAAAATATTTCCAGCTAAATTTAAAGAAAGTGTGCATTAGATAACTTTTTAAAAACCACATTTTTATAAATTTACTTGTCTGCTCCAACAGCTGCAGGATAACGTCATGGTTACGTTCATAAAACTGCTCGGTCGACTCCTTTAGGCGAGCAGTTAGCTCAGACGATGGCTGCACCGGCTCATAATCCAGATCAACCTCGTACTTGGCCTCGGTCAGCTCGTTCTTTGTCAGCCAGTCGGGTACACCACTCGGATACCAGGCCATCCACTCAAACAGACCCGGCTCCAGCTTGATTTTTTGCTTGCCCGTGAGCTTCAGCCCCTCCAGTGCACTGGTGCAAGTCTGGATGCAGCGATACGAGGGCGAACAGTAAACATGGTCGATCTGGACTTGAGCCTCAAGCAAGGCCTGACCAATAAGATTGGCCTGATAGACACCCACATTGGTCAGCGGAGAGTCATTCTGCCAGCCCTCGGGACTGTTCTTCCGACGAGGCAGCGTCTTGGGCATGTTTAGATCCTTTCGCATGTAGTTTCCAAACTCATCGAAGCAGTATGGAATCCATGTGCCAAAAGTAAAGTCGACTCTCTCGCCATGCCGCATAATGTAGATCTTTCTATTCTTGGCATGCGAGGCGTCAAGAGATCCAGGATGCAAGGAGTGGTCCGAGTGCACACTGAGTGTGTCATCTGGACGCGGAGGCTGTGCTGCCGGTGGTTCCACCAAGATCTCGTCCACCGCTTGCTTAGACACGGAAGTGGATGAAGAAGACATATTGGTCGTAATCTCGATCGTGGGCGTGTTAGGGTTGTGCTGATGGGTCAAGTTGTGACTGTTGAGCAATTGCACGGAGGGCAGTTCTAGGCAGGGCTTCAAAGTTTGTCTCAAATACTTCTCCACGCTCTGCTCGGATTCCTCAAACGATGAGCCTTCAATGATATCGGGATGTGCGGTGTCTGTTGAGGTAGGCGAAATAATAAAGCATAAGTAATTATTACATAATCATTCGATTTTTTTTTTTCTGTACTAGATCCAGAAGAGATCAACCACTTTACTTATTTAAAATGCGACTTACTGTTACGTTCCTCGGGCTCCGTAGATATACTGCGTCCGTCCACAATGTCCAGATCCTCGGCGGAAGTTAAAGAAGAGGCTACGCTCTTGGAGAGCTGGACCACACGATGCAGAGTCCAGGCGTCTGATTCGGCCGTGCGTTCGGTGTAATTGACGGGCAAATGACCTGTGCTTCCGGTCAACCAGGATATGCCTTCGGCCCAGCCGTCACTGGAACTGTCCACCACCTCGGTGTTCAAGTAGATGTAGTCGCCGATGCGGAGCTCCAGTTCATCCGTCTCGTGCGGGTTGTGTGGATAAACTACCTTCTGTACCTGCAAAATAAAAAATGGAATTATAACCCATCCTCGATCGATGATAAGGAGCTCTAACTTGTTTGGTGGCGAGCCGTGGATCGCGGGAATATAGACGGAGTTCCCAATTGGAGGCGCAGCCGGCGTCTAAGGTCTCCACGAGTGCTTTCAGTGCATTAAACTGTGCCTGCGGGAACTGGTAGGCAAGCGTCAGGTGCAGGCTCTTTACGTGTGGCTCGAGTGAAATGGCTACGGGTAGTTGGAAGCTATTAGTGGCCTTTCGCTAGGCGGAACAAACGATTACTGAATGGAAATGAATGCGGTGCTGCTTATATGCGTTTGTATCTAACACGGTGAATCGATGTTTTTGATAAGGAATTACAGTCACTTCAAGTTATCTTAGGGCAAAACCAAAAGTTATGGGTATATCAACATTTCTGCTGTTCTAGTAACGTACGATTTTTGTAGCATGACATGTAGTGACACTAATCTTAACAGTCCTCGGTTTAAATAATAAACTAAAATATTTTTCAAGCAAATGAAGCGCGGTATAAACAAATTAAATATGTGGTTTCAAAGCGGCAAGCCAAAACATCGACATACCTTGCTATATACAGCTCTTACTGATAAAAACAATTAACCACAATTAGCAGCGTCATGTTGAATTTTACCAATAGGGTGAGTAGATTAGTAAGTTATCTACCAGTGCAAGTAAATCATGCATAGAGTGATGGGAAGGTGTACTTTTGAGTGAATCAAATAGAGATGTTATTCAAACTAATGGTTTTTGCTAATGGCTTACATCGACTGCTGCGCGGAATGCAGCGGGTGCCCGATGAGACAGCACCGCACCAGGGAAAGCAGGCCACAATGGCGTCCAACTGCTCATAGGTATCGCTAATGACTGTGCAGCATAACCCAGATTATCCAGATATCCGGGTATTAGTGTGCAGGAAGAGAGGAGAACAACATAACCGTGTAAGCCACTCCGAAAAATGGAAAACCATCAACCGAATCGAACAGAACGTGAGAAAGGTAAACCAAAACAACCCAAAGAGAGTGCAACCAACAGAAGGAGAGTTCGTACTTGAGTTGGACACCTCCTTGACGTACTGCAGGGCCAGCCGTTTCAGATAGTTGGCATCCTCCTCGGCCACGAAAAAACCCATAAAGTTCTGGCTCATGTAGGGCTCCAGCTTAAGAGGACGATCCAACAAGGCGCCCGTCATGTCCACCACCTGTTTGAGCGCCTTGGACAGTTGCAGCGAGCACTCATCGGGGGCCTGCAATGTCGATTAAGGGAATAAATAAAGTCACTAGAATCCAACTTAAGCGTACCTTAAAAAACGAGACCAGGGTTATGTGGGGCACGTAGTTGTGTGCTCCATTCCAACCGCACATTTGGCGCGACTTGGCCCAGAAGTCCTCCAGCTGCTGTAGAAACGGACCCGTGGGACAGGCATATATAATGTACTCCCTGGGGGCGCACTCGTCCAGGGTGCCATCGTTGACATGGGCCAGCAACCAATCCGAGGCAATCTGGACTCCTCGATTCCCAGTTGACGCTAGAGCTTTCTCCCTGTGTAGAGATAAGCAAAAAATCAATACTCGGATTCTCTTAAACAAAACCTCTTAGTGGGTCACTCGCGCGCATAGCCTTTATGTCTTGATGGAAGCTAGAGCGGCAGGTAACCCCCAATAGACTAGGTATAGAAAACTTACGCTCTATGCCTGGGAAATCCCATTTGAAGCAATGTTTGGAGCGGAGTCAGGTGCTGTTTAGAGATGCAGATCCTCGTAGGCGTCTGGCTCTTGCGCGGCGGAAGCGTGGCCATGTCGATTATAGCCTCCTATGTAAGCCCAAGTGACCAGCGTTTAACAGCTTCCGGTTTTTCCTGGCTGTTCTATATTTTTCAGTGATAATTTCAACAAAAATAGGATACAATTCGTTAATTGGCCACAAAAAAAGTGTTGGCTAATGGCAGCCTATAATTTTGTCAATTTCTATCGATAGTTACGATAGTAACGACTGCGCCATCGATAACCCCTACTGACCAGTAGAGATGAGAGCGATTCTCCTAGCGAGACAACAACAAAATTCACTGCGTAATTAATTAAATATATTTTAGTAAAACCGAGGCGCACCACAAAGAAACAGCTCGTGGAGTGTTCACTAGTGTTCAAAGTAAGTGCTGGTACAAAAGAAATAAAGTGAATAGCAAAAGCAAAGCGGCAAAAAGAGTGTTACGCAGCAGGCGAAAAGTGCATGGAAAATGCCCGTAGAGCCCCCACATCAAACATACACACGCACACACGAAAAACGTACACAACAAAGACCCACGCATACCGACGCAATTAGTGGCGTAGTTGTAATGGTCGAGTCCAAAAACAAGTTGTTCATGGTCTTAAAAAGTGGGCGGGGGAGTTTATCTCCACTGGGAGAGTCCACTTTCGCACTATTTTCGATTGCAGCCCCCACCCTGCCATCGAGGATTTTGAGGAAATGGGCGTTTTCCCAGGCACTTTTCCTGGTATTCCAGACCCGCTTTTTCAGCTCGACCTCGTCTTTGTCTGTACTCAGCGCACTTTCTCCGCTGCGCCAGCAGTGATCACGCTTTATCGCCTCGATGCGGGCACCTCCCTCCCCTCCTGTCCTCCTATTCACACAGTCCAGCGATCACTGAATGCGGATTGCTCAGAATGACTCATCCGATTTGTTTATCACCAAGCACAGCGTAGCACAACCGCTCGTCAAAAAGTCGGACATTACAAATGTTTTACAACTGGCTTGCACCTTAAGCATTTGAACAGTCATATCCTGCTACAGATTACGGCCTTTCATTGCTTTTTACAAACCCCTAGACTCTAGAGGTTTTCGCAGTTCTATTTTATTTATCTTAGTAAAGAACGCATTACACGCCTACACTCCTTAATCGAATTAGAGAAAACCGCAATGGTATTTTTAACACACAATCAATAACATTCTCTGTGGTTTACAGCGCCAAATACCAAAAGAAATAACCCCGAGTAAGCCAACCCACAAACTGCATTGAAATGTCTGGCCGTAAGAAATCCCTGCTGAAAGTCATCATTCTGGGCGACAGCAGTGTGGGCAAGACCTCGCTGATGAATCAGTATGTAAACAAACGCTTCTCCAACCAATACAAAGCCACGATCGGAGCAGATTTCTGCACGAAAGAGGTGGTGGTCAACGACCGAGTGGTCACAATGCAGGTAAGCACTGCGAACTTCCAAAAACTCGATTTCATTGACTTACCTCGTGAAATTTCCATGACAGATCTGGGACACTGCTGGTCAGGAACGCTTCCAGTCGCTTGGAGTGGCCTTTTACCGCGGAGCCGACTGCTGTGTGCTTGTCTACGATGTGACGGCGCCTAACTCATTCAAGAATCTCGACTCCTGGCGCGACGAGTTCCTCATACAGGCCAGTCCACGGGATCCCGAGCACTTCCCCTTCGTGGTGTTGGGCAACAAGGTGGATTTGGACAACCGCCAGGTGTCTACGCGTCGAGCGCAGCAGTGGTGCCAATCTAAGAACGATATACCCTACTACGAAACGTCCGCCAAGGAGGGCATCAACGTGGAAATGGCGTTTCAAGTTATAGCCAAGAATGCGCTAGAGTTGGAGGCGGAGGTAAGAAATCCTCTTTAAATTATATCGTTCATACTAAACGATCTTTTAACTTTCGTCCAGGCTGAGGTCATCAACGATTTCCCCGATCAGATCACCTTGGGCTCGCAAAACAATCGTCCTGGCAATCCCGACAACTGTCAGTGCTAATGTAACAACAACGCAAAATGGATAATTACACAATCTATATTATTAAATAATATTTCCAACATAATAATGAACATGAGAAGCAAGCAAAACACAAAGGACGACGGAGGAAAGTGTTCTATAATTAAGTAAAACAATTTCAGCAAAACAGCATAGTAATTAATTAATTGATAGGATGCAAAGTTCAGATTCAGATCAACATCAGCAGAGTCTTAAATGGCCTCTGGCAAAGGCCTAAACAGTATACCCAATTTCCTACGACCTAAGTAACCGTTCAATGAATAAGTATGCTCTGTGTACTCGTATTTAATAATTCATGTTTCTGACCGACCGCCCGCCTATCTCCCTAGTACTATTTTTGCCATTGTATTAGTCAAATTTTGCACGCAACCGCTGCTGGCTTTTGCAACAGAACAGCAACATTGAGAATACAACATCAGAGTATCTTCTAAACAAACAAAAAATCTTGTGATTGTAAATTTAATAAATGAATAACTTTTTAAATGTAATTAACGACATAATTTCCTGCACCATCGAATTGGCAACTCTATTGTAATTGGCTGAGCTCCACAAAACTCCCTTATGCATAACATTCGAGCGTGAATTTTGTTTAGTTATAACGTTACTCGATATATCCTATAACTATGAATAGTATTCCATGTAAAATTGCTCCTTGTTTTTGGTAATACATATATGTAAATTGCGTATAATTCGTATGTATTTTATTCCAACAATTCATTTTTTTGAAGTTTCATGCTATTTGGTTTAATTTAAAGAATAAACATGAAATATTTACAATAAAAGTCAAATAAGCTTAATTGATTTTTTTCTGTGGGTTTCATCCATTTTGTGCCCACTGTACAACAGTTGCAACCAGGTGAGCACAGAATATCGCTTATCGATAACTCAGCACTGTTAATATTTGTCTGCGAAAACAGCTGTGGCCATTGTCTGTTAACTTGCTCAGTCTATTTATTTATTTAATTCTAAGCCATGTCGAATATTCCACCTGTGCCACCACCTCCTCCCCCACCGCCCATGACAGTCACTCTTGGCACACCAGCTACAACAAAGGAATGTCCTGCTGCGGACCATATACCCACCGATAAGTGCAGTTGGGCTGCGGAGTATCCTGAGGTGCAGAAAGGATGCTATTTAAGTCGCGTCTGCGAAGATACTCCACCGAAACACTGCCAATACTACGCCGTAAACGGTATAGTGCAGGTGAGTCAGGGAACAATAAAGATTTTTCTGTTTATTATTACATACGTATCCAAGGTTGGACCCACTTGTGGCCTAGTGGCCCTAAGTATGTTGCTCGGTGGCAGCCCCACGGCAGCTGATCTCCTCAAGGATGCAATTGAGCAGAAGTATACCCTAAATGGCGAACTATTTAGTGCTCAGTATTTGTTTGAACTGACCAGGAAACATATGCCAGGACCACCTGCGTGCCAGTTGCATGCTGGACCTCTGGACTGCAAAAAAGTCAAGGAACTTTTAAGCGCCGGAGGCTGCCTACTGGTGCCGTATCCTTTTTCAACAATATTCCAATTTAAACCCGGTTTAAGTTCGGTATTCCCCCGCATTGAAAGCCGTTGGCGCTCAACAGCACTTGTAAACGGTTAACAGCACACTGTTCTCGCCCAGTGTTGTAAAACTCGCGGTTGTTTAGTGCTACAACTTATAAACAGCATTTTAGATTTCGCAAAATTAAATCTACAATTTTCAGTCAGTAAGTACGAAAAGTGCTAATATTTTAATTAAATGGCCGACGAAACAGAGCAGGTATGTGCAAGCATTAAAGCAAAAAGGAAATTCTCTATATACCGTACTTGCAGCTCAGCCAGGTGATTTTGCCGGTGAAGGAGCCCCTGGATCTCATCCGATTGAGTTTGGATGAGAAGGTGTACGTAAAGATGCGCAACGAGCGGGAACTGCGAGGACGTCTTCACGTGAGTTGATGCCTCTTTTGCTGTTGGCCAGCCATCTATTAATATAAACCTTTATCCAGGCCTTTGATCAGCATTTGAACATGGTGCTGGGCGACGCGGAGGAGACGGTGACCACAGTGGAGATCGACGAGGAAACCTACGAGGAGGTGTACAAGACCGCCAAGCGCACTATTCCCATGCTATTCGTTAGAGGCGATGGAGTCATCCTGGTTTCGCCACCCATGCGGGTGGGCTAGCGGGTCTTGTTTAGCTTTAAATCTATCACCTGCATTTATACAAGCTGTATCTAAATAGGTTTATAAAAGTCTTTTAAAACAAAATAATGTCTTTTTCACTATTGGTATGCTTTAAATATCTTCGTGCTTACAATTTTGTCTACGCATTTTTTTCTTGCGTTGTCCTTAAATAAATTTTTATTCCAAAGCTACGATTCCGATTTAAACCATGCGCCATGCGTTAAACACGGACACCGAGCGCATTGGGCTTTGATTGTGGGTTACCTGGTGGACCGGCTGGATCGGGTGAGTGGAAAAACCCAAGGATCTGATAGCCAATATTAATGCACAAACCTTACCGCAGTTTTTCGTCTTGGCTCGTCACGGCAAATCCCGCAATCTGGCCGTTTGGCTTTTGGACACGCTCAGCGAAAGCAATCAAAATTTGAAAGAGTTTGCCCAACCCAAGGGCTACCCAGACGATGAGTTTCTGCTGCCACCGGGTGGAATCGGTGGATCTCTTGGTCTCAACGAGCGCTGCATCCTAGTCAACGGAATGTCAAAGCAGGTGATTCATGTTTGCTGTTCTTAGATATATGTTTGTACATCTCAATATTTGCAATAAAAAATGTTTATAATTTCGTAGTTAACTTTAATATATTTAATAGTACAGTTATAAATTACACGCCTTACAATATTTCACTTCGCAACGCAATCAACGCACCTCGAACTCCATTCCATCATTCAGTTCAAACGGGGAAAAACACGCAGAGTTTTCGTATTTAATCGGTTCGCAACTACTACGGGGACACGAATGCGATTTTAGTGGGAAATAGAATATAATATACAATAATGATATATCGAACTTTCTTTTGCTTTAGAGCCTGCTGTGTATAAATTTATGTATACATGTATAAATTTATGCTTTTCCAACATCCGCTAATAAGACTGGGCTGCCTTGAAATTTCAAAAATCACAACAATAAGAGTAGTACACATGGTTTTGTATATATGGTAGATAAGATAGGTAACTATATATAGTATGTTTTGTATATAATTTTACACACAGATATTTTTCTGATTTAGGTAGTACATAGACGACGGGTTTGGGTATAATGTCAAATTTCTGTCAATTAGGCTTAGTATGCTGCAGTACTTTTAGATTCGTTTGATAGTTGGCCAAACGGGAGCGGCGATTTTGAGATCATGGGGCCTAATGCTCCCGATTGCTTGGGAACTGTCGGTTAGAGAATATATATGTGTATGCTAGTACATGCCAACAGGCAAGAGCAACGTGTCCATAGAAATTTATTGAAACGGTAACTACACAGTTTAGTTTGGTTTTAGTTCTAGAACTTCTTGTACAGGATATTTTGATACGCGTTGTTCATCTCTGACGAGTTTATAATTACGTTAAGCATATCATTAAACTAGTAGTGTCTGTTTGTCTGTATGTGTCTGGTTGCGGGTCGAAAGTATCTCTGATAAATTCACAAGTTGCGTGCGGAAATGAACTTAAATGAACGTTACAGGCTAACGGTTTATTAACTAAAAATTTACAAATACTAATTATAAATAAATTATCATTCTTTTCAGTTTTATAATATTTATTGCCGCGCAAGTGACTGGCTCCCTTGCTCCGAGCACATTTCAGTTTTTGTGTCCGTATATCTGTGTTGTTTGTGGGAGTTGGGAGTGTCCCGTGTGAGGTCGGGGTTTAAAATGACTAGGATAATTCAGCACAGGACATGGGAGTGCAGCCGATGAGCGCAATCGGAAAGTTCTTGACGTGCGTTTGCCATTGCGACGATACTTGGAAGAACTTGACTCCCGTCCACTCGGTGCCATCAATGTACACTGCCAAAGTGAAGCGAAGGAAAAATTAGTAAAACACTTCAGTGAGGAAGATGGACACTCTTACCTCGCAGTGGCACTGGATGCGATTGTTTCGGTGAGCAAATCAAACGGGCCACGCCCTCCACACATTGCTCCTTCTCGAGATCACGCTCCTTATCCTTCTTTTTGCCCAAGCGCATAACTAAAAAGGAGTTAGGATAAGGAGTTAGGATTATATAAGAAACACGAAGTAGGATGGACTCACTTTGCTTCTGCTTCTTTTCCTTGGTGGCGAAACTAACAGTCAGTCCATTGAACATATCACCCAATTGCTGTGCATGCTGTGGCAGTCGCCACACCTGCAGGTTCCTAAACGTACTCTTAATGCTATTCTTGCCGCCAGCGTCGCTACCCTTAGACAAGCCACCCTTACTCTCCTTGGTGTGACCTTCGCCCGGCCTCACCAGGGGCCAATAGTCAACTTGCAGTTCTACTGCTTCGGCCGCCGCAAGAGCTCCACTGAACGTCTGCTGCTGCACCGACGATGGCGTACTAAGCGATTCACTGGTATTGCGCTCCCGGTGAGAGGATGCGGATGACGGTGGCGTCTGCAGAGGCGGTGAGATGCGTCCCAAGCTCTGCTGCTGGGGCGGCGAACCAGACACTACGCCATGCACATTTGGCGAGCTCTGGCTGCCTATCGGGATGGCTGAGCTCGATGCAGATCCAGAGCCCAGTCCACTACCGACTGCGTTGGTGCCAGCTGCATTTTCCTCAAGATCCAGCGAGGCCTGTGCGTCCAGATATCCAATGCGAACATCCTGTATATTAAGAACAATATGGTTGGTTTTTTATGGCCGATGGAAAAGTATTCTTAGGCTATATACGTACACTAACAAACGGCACAAATATCTGGCAGGAGTCCTCGTCCTTGTAGTTAACCATAGCCTCGGCAATGGGTATCTGCGTGCAGGGTCCTGCCGCCAGTAGGTAGCGCTGAATACGCTGCACCAATTCTGCGATGTCGGACTTGGCAACACCAGCCGCATCCGCGAGGTTGGTTGTCAGCGCGGTGGCATTCACTGTGGTCACCGCACTGACCGCTGCCGCTGTGGCAGCGGCCCGTTCGCACAGCTGCGTCCAATTGTCCGAACCGAACATCACCGCGTACGCCTGATCCATTTGGCTGAGATGGCGAGCCACACTGCCGCAGCTGCCGCCCACGGGCACCAGATAGAAGCGCAGGTGATTCAGCCAATCCGGAGGTCGCACTCCCATCAGTTCTACGTAATGTCGCAGAGTTGCTCCCTGCAACCAATCTCCGCCAATCAGCAGCACCTTCACCGTGTGCGGTGGCTTGGCGTTAGAGTTGCAACTAAAGGTGGACGTGAAAATGCATTAACATTGCATATGTGATGATAGAACGCGAACACTTACTACTTCTGGATCTTGGCCATGAGCGCCTGGAGCACCGCCTTGACCTCGGCAGTGTTCTGCGGCACGAAGGCCGGCTTGAAGGAGTTGGCAAAGAGCGTGACCAGTTTGGCCAGCAGCGCACTGCCGCCCAACGCCTCCGGCGGGCTAATGATGGTCACCACCTCCGGAATGGTGCTGTCCTCGCCGGCGAACACGCGACTCAGCTGGTCGAGCAGCAGCTTGCGTGGCTCCACATTGGTGGGCGATAGGCAAGTCTCCAGCACGGATCTCGGCTCGGAACTCAGGCTCAGGGTGTGCTTCCTCTTGCCGCCACCCGATGCGCTAATGGCACTGACGCTGTTGCCACCACTTCCCGTGTTTGCCGGAGTATTGCTGGAAGTTCGGAACAATCGTGACCGCTTCTCCGTCTGAGCGGGCGTTACCACGCTCCCGCTTCCCATGCTGGCGGCCACTGAGCTCACTGGGGTCAACTGCTGCTGCTGCATCTGCTGCAGGCGCATGTAGTCCTTGTCCCTGGGCGGACTGTTTTGCGGATCGGAATTCTGGCCATCCGTATAGCCAGCGTTGCCCTCATTGCCGGAGCTGTCATTACCCCCGCGATCTGTGGGCAGCACAAAAGAGATGAGGAAATGGGTTAAACTATGTGTTTTTGGGTATCTGGTTTAATCTAACGCAGGAGCTATCATAATGGTAATGGTTTTGGAAAGTTGATATAGAAGAAAGTCAATTTCTATTCTTGTTCAAACAAAGTGTTTTTTAAGGGCTTCCTCTCATTTTTCCAAAGACACGGCCATTAGGATGACCCCGGTGGGAGGAAGGGGGTCTAGTGAGTGACGGTGTGAAACTGGGGGCACAAGACATGCGGAGACCAAACAAGACGAGTAAAAACAGAATCGTGAGACAGAATGGCGGCCACAAATAGTAGGTCCCGAAATAGAACGCCCCTGCGAAGAGTTACCCAGTCCCAGGAGCACCGTGTAAATAAATAATAAAATGAACGGACCGAGAATATAATTAAAGCTTTTCTTTTATTTTATGACCATGAATGGGAGGTGGGCTAGAGGTGGGGCAAAGTAGCCATATTTCTGAGAGGCAGAAATTTCCGGCTCGTCGTGCTTGAATTTTCAAAGCCATGCGCCGATTAATCAAAAAACGCACGACACGTAAATAAAATGAAAGTGAAAGAAAATGGGGAAAAAAAATAGGAAAAAGGGGAAAAGCCGGGGAAGCAAACAAATCCAAGACTTTATCAAGTGGTACGGAGGTGGTATACTGGCGGCATAGGGCCGTGATTAAGGGTGTTGTTTTCAAGGGTCTGACGTCTATGTCGCGGCTAATTGGAAAACCGCTTCAAGTGCGTCGAAGGTTCAATTGTCATGCCACAGACTCACACACAATCTCACACATGTTGAGTACGTGGACTCCTTTATTTTTTAGGGGGGGTTGGGGCAAAGAGGGTGGGGAGTTTTATTTTAAGACCCCACAAACATGCACCTCAACTATGTATACCAAAAACAAACGATCAATGGATTTGACGCACAAATCACAGATTCCCCCTAATCCCGCTCCAATTTCGAGCATGCAAAGGTGCAGAGCGGTGTCGTGCAACAACAACTAGGATACGAACAAGGCATACATTTACATTTCCAGTGTACTTGTGGCGGTGTGTGTGTGGCTGTGTAGCTGTATGCGTGTGTGGGCTGTGCGTGAGTGTGGAGCAAGGCAAGGAATTTGGGTGAACGCCTCCTTTAAATATTAAAACCTGTAATCCTATAAACTGCTTGTTGTATATAAGAAAACAGCATAAAAGCTCCTTTGTCTCGATTCATAGATTTATATAGATTGATTTTTACAGATTAGCTTGAATAGTTTAACTTTGTAATACAGTAACTTTTAATATTTTCGGGATGGCGATAACACTCAAAAACAAGAAAAAGGACACATTTTCTGGATGAAAATGTATCTGATAGGTTGGGCTGGTATTACTTATATACAAACTGGACACGGAATGCAGTATGTGGATAGACACAACTGTTTGTGGTCTCATTTTGAAGGTTTTAGGGGGGAGTGATGGTGTGTAGTATTTCTATAATTTTGATTGGGGGGTATTCTTTTTTTTGTTTTTTAGATTTTGCTGTAATGTACACAGACCTGGTGTTGTTGCCGAATTGTTATTGTTTGTTAAATGAATGCATTTTTGGTTTTTGTTATTTTCAAGATTGTAAGATGAATTGGTCAATTGGTCGCTCTTATCCGATGATCGGCGCTCAGAGTTGCCTGCAAGAGAGATTTGTTCAAGCCATGCAAAATGTATCTTATGTTTGTTTGTTGTTTGTTTCGAGTTGTTGTTCAAGTATATGGTACTTAAGTAGTATAGTTAAGCTAAGCATTTGGATCGAAAATACTTGACTTACATCTATATTGAACACAATTGAACGTTAATTCAGCAAAGCTACGAAAAAAGTTACTGTTGCGCTTTTGTTTTTCCCGGAAAATGTTCAATGCCGCGCCTACTTTTGCTCAGTGGGCGGTAGTGGCAGTCAACATGGTCAACAGAACAATTAACTGTCTCCAATGCCACGCCTCCATTTTCCATTTTCCGGGAAAAACAATTTGTCCTTTTCAACTGTGTGTATGTGTGCGTGTCGGTATGCTGAGTTGTGTTGTGTATGCGTTTCTGTGTGTATGTGACATTCCTGTCCGCAAGTTTTCTTTATTTTTCGTGTTTTTTAACCTTGACCTAAACTGTTGACAATGGAAAATCGCAGAGAAGCGGACAGACAGCACCGAAAAAAATATACGAAAATAAAACCGGCTATTGAAAACTGAGTTTACATAATACATTTTATAAATTTCCGGAAAATTTCCAAAACTTTGTGTGTATATTATTTCTTTTCATTTGAGTTTACTTCAAAAGCAATTATACATTTCGTACAAAGTCTGATAGAAACATCAACATTATTAGTATTATTTTAATTTATTAAGCTTGAATTGAAGTTGTAATTTTGTGTGTGTCAGTACAAAGCTAATAAGTAACGTAATGAAAACGCAACGCATCGCAACGTAACGCCCACAAACTCAACGTAATGCAACGCAACGCAACGCATTGGAAAGCCAAACAAAATTGATGGAACAAAAGTCGTTAAGTCAAACTCCAGTTAATAGCACATCAATAAAAATGCAAAGTCAAATCAACCCGCCATTAAAAGGTATTTACCCCGTACTCACCAGTGTTTCCGATTCCGGTTCCCAAACCTCCGCCCACCAATTGGCTCAGATCTCCGCCATTTCCGGTGATGTTGTCGTGCAACATGATCCGCGAGTTGGTGAAGAAGGGACGCAGCGATGGCTTCGGCGTGGAGCCCACCGATATGCTGTCCATGTCCGGACCCGAGTCGTCGCCCTCGCAGCAGGACAGCGACTCCAGCTCCTGGAAGAGTGCATCCAGGTCGCGTTCTCCGCGCAGCGCCGCCGTTCCTCGATGGCCGGATTCCCCCTCCAGCTCCTCGCTCACCTTGAATCGCTTCAAGAGCGCCACGATCTTCTGCTTGAAGTTTCGCTGCTGCAGCGAGATCGTCTAAAAAGGGAAATGGGCATAAAAATTATTAGTATAATAGCAAAAATTTAGTAACTATTAAAGGAATAGGTAAGGATGCTAAACTGAACAACGAGTTACACACTAGAAGCTACAAGATCTTTACGATAAGAACACAAGTTCTTTATGTTTAAAAAGCTTATATTAAGTTGGAAATATTGTTTTCTCTGCTCTTCCCTTTCCCTATTAATACCTCTTAATTGCCGCCGGATAAATCTAGAGTTGCTTATGGGCCATTAAACGAAATCTCAAGGACTGCGACAGCGACGACGACTTGGGGAGCTGTTAAAATTTATGCATCGTTCTTTTTTTTAATTGCCCAGCGCTCATCGGTTTCTTTTTGTTTGTTTTATTTTTTACGTTTTTTGCGCTGCGGCCTGTCATTAGTCGTGTTTTTTGTCTACGGCAAACATTCAAAATGATCCTGCGATAAAAAGCCAGCCACAACAAAAACAAAAAAGAAGCAGAAGCCATGACAATAAAAGCCGCAGGCTAATTTTACACCTGTGCTACGGATGTTGGCCAGGTGGTGCGTAGATAAAGGGGGTGCAGGGGGAATGGGTGGGACACCAGGACGGGGTAGAAGTCCATAATTGGCCCAAACAGCAGAGCCAAGTAGTGAGTCAAAGCCTCCTAACGCTCGCTGTTTAAATATTTAAGCGGCAGCTTAAGAAAATTGTCTTTGTTGTGATTGGTACGAATGCTACGAAGGGGAAAAGGGCATAAATAAAGCATGGAATTTCTAAATATGCTGCTTCTTTCGAAAAGAAAGTGGGCATAATAATCCCTTTTATTTCATATTTCATGTAACACTCCTCTCCTCCTTTCTCGGAATAAGAAGCCCTTCCATGTAGTCCAACCTGGATATATTCTTAAGCGGAAATCCACGAGCCCGATATAACCCTGAGATATAGTCATAGGTTCGAAAGTATGCCACCGGGCGAATCTAAGCAAATTGAGTCGAGTGAGCGACACGCCAAGGCCGCCGCCCCAACAATTGTCAACTATTTGCCACAGAAATTCTTGGCCACCCCGTTTGGGGCATGCCTTTCCCCCTCCGATACTTAAGTATCTGTGCCCATGTACACATGCACTCTTTTTCTATACTAAGGGGATACATATTTGATACATATTTCATTTGATTTGATTTGCCCGCCGGTTCTGGTAGTGGCGGTAGTCTTTGTTATGGGTCGGCATTTTGTATCTTGTAAATGTGCCTGCGGATCTGGGTTAGCAGCAAGGAACTGACAATATTTCGCAATTGGCAAATGCCAAACTAGCAAAAATGAGGAGGTAGCAACAAGGTACTAACAATGCAAGACAAGGCTAAGCATAAGTTCGATGACTAGAATGGGCTAAATGTGAATAATATGGAAATGCCTTATAGTTTAGCTTATGCTAATTTCTGGGAAACTCATGAAAAGCATGGATTGAAGTAACTGAAACAAGGTAATCCTGAAAGATACCAGACTGAATCTAGTTAAATATTAGAATAGCCAAAGCTTTACTTATTTAGTAAATATTTAAATCATGCCATACCCCTCTTATCTATCTATCTATCTATTTAGCATTCTTTACCAACTGATTAAAAGGTTCACAAAATTCCCCTTTTCTGTTGTTGCGTTTCTAGCTGTTTAGTGAATGGGTTCTGCCCCTTTCATGAGCTAAATGTGCGAATGTGTGCTTGTAATCTATATAGATAGCCACTAAGTGATATTTATTCACTTTGCATAATGAATTTTAGAGCCCCCCAAATAGAAGACCTCCGCCTGCTGACGTGTTGCCACGCAATTATATCGAGCGGTAATGAAAATACTTTTGGGTAAGAGACAATTTTTCGTTTCGTTTTTTTTTTTTTTGGGTGCCACGCGGAACAGCTGGGCGGGATTACACGATATGAAGATATGATGTGATTCGATGTGATTGACTCACCCGGCTAAACTTGGCCCGTGACGAGCTCTTGTCCTTCATCTCGAACTCGCTATCGCTATCGACGACCACGCCGGGATGATGGTGCTGGATGCTGCCGGGATGGTGACCCACTAGGGCGCAGTCCTCAATTCCGGAGCGCTGCAGCTTGTTGCGATACTTGCGCATATCATGCTTGGCCGGATGGTTGTAGTCCCGCGGATCCTTGGGATCGTAGCCCCGGATCAGGCCCAGTTCGTTGGCCTCGTCGTTGAATTCGCCCGAGCTGAACTCGGCCTCCTCGTCCTCGTCGGAGTATTCAGCAACGCGATCTGCGGAACAAGATTAATACATTTAATATATTAATATATATATATATATGTGTGTGTATACAAATTGTATATTTTGGATAAGTAATGGTAAGCTGGGTAAACTCGTATCGCTGGATAAAACTAAGATAAACGCTCAGCGGCAGCTGGCTTTTGCGTTTCAGTTTATGAACCGTTAAGAAATCTATTTGGAATTTAATTATTCACAAACACACTTTCGTCTTATTCATATGGATGTATTCATACACTCATATCTTTATGAAAACACTTCGAACTCAAGTTATTTAAACAGTTGTAAACCAAATATGTATATATCTATTTGTTTTATTATTTATTAAAACATTTTCTTAATAATCACCTTTTCACAGTTAAGTGCGTTTCTCATCAATTTTAAGATTTAAGCGAGTGCACTCCGTTATTTTTTTTGTTTTTGTTGTTTTTTTTTTGGTAAATAAATCACAGATAACACGGTTTACTGTCTTTGCTTAACTGTTGCTGTTGTTTTGGCTTTTAGGTTTTTAACTACACCCGATTTATCTGTTCATCTGCCGTCTTATTGTTGTTATTATTGCGCTTTCTTTCGCCGCCTCTTTCTCTTTATCTTCCTCGAGTGCCGAGTGTGTGAACCGACGAGCGCTTGTCAGTGAAATGAATGAATTGCTCGCAGCTCCGCACGTTTTGTGCACTTGCGATGTGTGAAAGAGAGCGCGCCAGAGTGGGGCCAGTGGGAGCGAAAGAGTGGGGTGCAGTGCTGCCCATTTGGCTTGTTTCTGGCTAAATATAGATGGTTGTACTGCCAGTCGCCGATGAAAACCTATAACTAATCCTATAACTCACGATCTCAAAAGGAATTTTTCTTGTTTTCGACTTAATAAATTATACATCAAATGGCATTTGAAGAATGTTACAAATAAACAATATAATATAATATATTAATCTAGCTATTTTTACACTGATATTCAGTCAGCACTGGCAGGATAAGAGTGGGAGAGAGCACCTGCGAGCAAAGAGAGATGAGCTACTCGCGCACCGAGAGAAATTACTCAAATCAATATGTGCAATTGGGGGGCAAACGAACGTGCGCCTCGATATATTCCATTGTATCTGAACACACACGCCGACACACGTGGGCTTAGCTATGTATGCATGTAGGTATATGTATATGGGTCGCTATTCGATATTACTAAACAAGTGTCAAAAGCTCACTGCATGGGAAATGCTCATTAAAGCTATTTTTACGCCCCGATTCGGGCAATTGAACTGAAAGTTTAGGTAGGAAGTGGGTGCTAAGTGGGTATAAAGTGGGGGGAGGTGCCTCCCCAATGGGTCCTATAAAGGGGCAGCGCGATGCCACCCACTCAATCAGCTCATTGATTATATATCCGATTGCTTACGGAATACAAGTGCTCTAAAGTTCTGGTGTGAAATTTGATATTCAGTAAAATATATAGAAGTTTGCCAGTATAAATGAACCTCAAAGACAAGATATAAATTATATAAATTGAGTTTACATGTACGTTACAGATTTAAGGTATATGGAGCTTGAAACTACTCAGTTTACACATTCGTTCCTGTTGATCTAGAATTAAAGAGCATGTTTTTTGATCGTGTGAACTGGTTTATAGAGAATATATATGGAGAGCTTTTCACACACTCGCTCATATCGGACAATTACATTGTTTGCGATAAGATTTGTGTCATCGCCTTCTGATGTCACTTGTTGCACTCCGACTCCCATTCCCATACCGTTGGCACTTCATTTTCGAAAACTGGCTACCACTTCCACTCCCGTTTTCAGTCCATTTCAATTACGATTCTCATCTGTTTTTATACCCAGTACTGAATGTAATCTAAGGGTATGCGGCACACGGGGTTTTTATTAAAAGACATACAAACTAGTGCACTCACATTTTGTATAATTAATTTTAAGATACCAACGCTTATCAATTTGTTTCTTGGTAATCGATAAAATGGGCTTAACAATCTTGTTTTTTAAATTAAAGAATTTTTATTAGTCAAGCCCATATATGTAAGAAACGTTATCTATTTACTATACTCGGATATTTTCAAAGAGCTGGAGACAGTTTTCTAATCAGACTATATCATGTGTGTTCCTTGTAGGTATGCATTTACATACCCCTATTGATGAATGATCTGTGATGCAATTATATTGTATTAATGGGCAGAAAATGAAGGGGTATTAAATACTCGATCTTCTTCAGCATAACCCCGCCACAAGGCTTGTTTGTTTATTTTCTCGCATGTTGTGCTGTCGTTATCATTTAGCCAAAGCTATTCACCGGCCGGTTTCTGTAGCCGGTTGGTTGGCTGCGCGAGAATCGTGAGAGTAGGAGTAGGAGGGAAAGTGGGTGCTCCGTCTCCGGGTGGCTCCTATCGGGGTACCTATCGCGTGCAGGGCGGTGCTAGTGGATGAGCTATAGCTTCCCGTCCGGGTGTGTGTGGGTGCGGAGCAAACTCCGGTTAAGTGTAACTTTTGACAGCCTCAAAGCCGTTAAGTGATAAGTACGGGAATGATTAAAAAGCGGGCACAGCGAGGTAAACGAAGAATGGAAGAATGGTTGGGATGGATGGATGGAGTGCCTGAGAAAAACTGCTGGCAGTGGATGATTAATTGGGCCAAAGCAGAAGCTGCATACCAGCTTATTGACTATCATTCCGTGCGCCACACTTATGTACATACATTTGGCCCCTTGGCGTGTTGGTTAAAGAGAAGAAAAAATGGGAGAACAGAGAAGAAAATGCAAGTTTCCTACTTGAGGGCAATTATTTTGTTTGTCTTCGTTGTTGCAATTACGCAGACAAGTTAATGACTTCTCTCCCAGGCATTGTTTTCCTGTTTTCCATTCTTTCAGTATCTATTCCTTTATAATTGCGTGCAATTCTTAAACACTTTAATGACCTTTTCCCCGTCTGGGGACATTGTCTGTGCTTCCAGGAAGACGAGCGCATCCAGCACAAGCACACTTAAGTCCAAGGAATTTCCACGAAAAATGTTTTCCACATGGGCGCTAGGCAAAGCAAACAAACAAAGGCTAACAGAGAGACAGAGTGAGAGAGAGATACGCTATAATGGCAGACAAAGTGTTGCCAAAAGCTATGAAAGATGTGTCATGGGCAAAACCCCGCCATTCATATGCCTTACCAGCAACACCTCATCCCATTTGGATGCCCACTTCCATTTCCACCTCACCTCACCTCACCGCAACGCAACGCACATTCATCCCACGCTCTGTTGGTGCCACGCTGCGTATGAGTAATGAAAACCGTATTGAAAAGCGACGAGCGACATTGATTTAGTGTCCGTGCTCTCCATGTCCATGCGGCGTAGCTCGGATAAGCCACAGTAACAGCAAGGAAAACCCCAATTCGATGGAGCACAATTTTCCGACTTTTAGCTACTTCGTTTTGGTACCATACTATATATTATTATCCATTAAATAACATAGAATAACATTAAATAACATAGAAAAATGTTAGGGCCTTTACAGCTGCCATAAAATTATCTTTCACATTTCTAGTTTGCTCTACACTATCAACGTAAGATAGGTCGGCGGAAAATATTAAAATAATAAATGTGTTATTGCAAAAACACAATACACCCTTGAACCGAGCATCAAGTGCCGGGTAAACAAGCCAAGAGGAATAGCAAACTGGCACTGGCACAGAAAGCCAATACATTGGTTTGACCTTGGCCAGCACACGAATCTTGTCATTAGCTGACAGCCGATGGGGCGGCCAAGTGGGTGGTGGTAGGTGGTTTTGTAGGTCGGAGGCTGAAAAGATGATAACCAGAAAGGGGAAAAGCAGAAGCAGAAGCAACAGCAGCAGTAGCAGTAGCGTGGAAGTGAACAATGTGGATACTCTCGACATAATTTACGCATTTTGCCATTAACCACTCAATGGTCGGGGTTCGCAAAAAGCAGTAAGCGTGTTGGGGTGTGGGGCAAACTATATATATGTATAGGGGTGGCTGTACGGTCATTAGAGGCGCAATACAGCCTCCCTATCCTCCCTACTGTTCAGCCCCCCACCCATTCCATGCCATTCCAATCCGATTCCTCCCCTCGTTCCATGACACTTCTGCACAACGTTTATCTCTGGCACTCAAGGACAAATGACTTAATTCCTGTCGTTGTGGCAACAGCACAGGGGAAAAAAAAAAGAGAAAAGCTGTCGGAGCTGTCATCAACAGGAGCTTCATAAGAACGAGAATACGACGAAGAGGGGGCTGCAGCAGCAGACGGAGGTTCAGCAGGATGTGGGCGTGGCATTATCCTCTACATAAATTATAAGTCCTTAATCGAAGGGAATATAGACGCACAGATGGGCCAGAAATCACAAGTTTTTGTTTGATTGATTTGCTTTCGGCCTTGAGATTTATTTATGGACTTTATTAGGCAAACAGCCAAGGGCTACGCAGCATCAAGATGGCCAGCGAGCGAGAAGTGATTAGAAACACAAATATATAGCACATTTAAAACATACACTTTAGAAATGATTAAATACTGTTAACCAATGGCGAACGACCTGTTTCTGTTCGCAGTTGATACTACGAGTGTTATTGCCATGAAAAATTAATGAGCCGAACACTCCGATTAAAGCACTCATAAAACATTTATGAGTACTTAACCAGCAGAACACATACATACATATTCATTTCGACGATTCCGTACAGTCCTTTGAAATTTTCGGAAACTAGGGTACTGTGTTGCCAATTTACACAGCTCTCTTGTTTTTCAGTTAGCAGGAAGGGCGGGCCCACAGTTTAAGCCCGTTATGGCCATGGAATATTCATCATCCCAACACCCCGCTCAAAAGTCCACCCAGAAAACCAGTTCCGCTGCTCTTGCTGTTCGTCCAAGGAGCAGGAGTCCAACTTCTAATGGTGCCTGCCTCGGCCTGGCACCTGCGGGCATGGATGCGAACGGGTGCGGGATTGCCGGTGGTTGCTGCTAGTGGGTGGCTGAGTTTGCTGACTGGACGGGGCTGAGTGGGTGGTGGGCGGTGGGCGGAACGGGACGAGGTGCGCCAGGCGCGGCATATTCAACAAGCAGCGAACAGCCCGGCGGCAAATCAGGCCCACACCCAGTCCACACCGAAAAAATATGTACCATTAGTTCCATATTGTCAACAAGATGCTTTCAAATTGGGTTATTTACTTGAGTGAATCAAGGTGCAACATATGTAAAGGAGATATCCAATGCTACAGACACTGAAACTTGGACTAAAAAGTTTTAAACAAGTAATACTGAATTATTTTAAAACAATTTTTGCCCCAGTGCACTTGGTTTGGCGTTTTTCCACCGCACCCCGCACCCCGCAAACGAAAATACAAGAACCGAGTGCCATCAGCAGCGCTTTTTGGAGGCCGGACCGCATAAAGAGAAAATCAATACACCAAATTGAGGTTGAGGCAAAAAGGTTTTCCTCGCATTGCCCAATGCTCTCTGTGTTCTGCTTTTGAATTCCATTTTTGCAAATTAGAAAGCGAGACCCAGAGCTGTCTGTGTCTCACCCCCTACCCCCTTTTGGCCATAACTAAGTTCATTTAGCTCGGGTTCAAGTTCTGACCCTCAGCATGTATATGGGTCTGACTGTCACTGCCAAACGGAATGGATTGAACGAGCACGGGAGCCAAATTCACGAGCCTTGGCCCCATGCCAAGTGGCCAGCTAGCAGCGAACTTTTGATGGCCACCAGTAGTCGTTCATCGTACCCTGGCCACGAGTAGGGATTCCCCAGCCAATCCTCTGCTGCGCCAAACGAACAGTGACAACGGCATGATTTATGGCAAATGGAGTTGATTTACAGTCCTCAGTCCGGAAGGGAAAGTAAGTTGGGGCTGTAAAACCAAAAGTGGGTTTACCCTTTTCCAGTTAGTTAATCAAAGCTAAGTACTTGAGTCTACAAATTTAAATATAACGCGTTGAAAAGGTGAGTGAAAATGGGTTTAACCAAGCAATTAACTTAATTATTAGGTATATAACAGACTTTTAGAAAATAATGCTACCATTTGAAAGGAAATATTTGGTTTGGCAACCCCCACATGTCAGCGATCAGTTTGCCATTAGAAGCTGCAAAAGTTTGAAGCGCAAAATCACGTTGCAAAGATTCAATTTTGCATGTCATACATATTTCATCAGCCCGGCCAGGTTAGAGGTGAGCTTGGGGATTGACCTTTACCCTTACCTTGGCCCTGACCGAGTGACGTGAGAACACTGCAAATCCCTCCATACCATCCATGCCAGCCAACTGAAGAAGAAGGGCTCAACAGCTTAACTACTTCCACAGGAGCACTCGGTGCCCTTTTGGAACTCATCTTAAATGGCCACTCCTTGTAGCCCCTTCCCCTGCCTCTTTTATTTTCGGTTGGGCCACCAGATGTTGCCGATGGGAAACCGCATGGTAAATGAGTTTGCCACTCGCTCAACGCTATTTTCATAATTGAATTTCCTCTCGACTCGAGCTCGCTCTTTTCGGTTCGCACGCCATTCTCTTGTCAAACAGAAATAGCTGAAAAATAATTTCAATTAGATTGCCATGGATGAGGCTTCTGTTGCCATGTGAGGGGCCTTTACGCCGTCGTGGGGAAATTCATGGCATAAATTCTGAAATGCGTGCGCTGACGTCACTCCTGGGCACCTACTACACACCAACTACGCCCCTCGTCGGCCGTCTCCCTTGAATTGTTTCACAAGCAATTACCATAAACATCAGCTCAAATTGGGAGCATCATCTGATCTCGGGACAGCCACTCATCCGTCATGGAGTGCTGGAGCAGTCGGTGCGCTCCAATCTCCTGCCACCTCCCAGCCACACTTTCCCACATCCCCCACTTGGGTCATTAATTGCCCAGTTTGCGTCATTAGCACTTCTCTAATCTTGACTGGGACGGGACCTGGACCTGCGACTCGTGGGTCCATTTATTTGTGTTTTATGGATTTACCAATAAATTCTTTAGCACAGTCCGTTTCACGGAATGCCCATCCATGTGGTTGTGCCATCAAGCATGTGACATTAGTCATGGGACAGTAAACCGAATCGTTTGGATAGTCAAATGAATTCATCCGAATTCCGTTCCATGCGATACTTAAGCATCCTTAGATTAGATTGGCCAAACTCACCTGCCAGCAGGACGCTGTTGTTGTTCTTATTGTCATGGTCAACTGGAATGGAAGAAACGCGCTCTGCCCGCAGACAGGCCACCACTGTGCCCGGCCTGCCATTCTTCCCGGAAGCGGTGAGCTCGATGATCATGTCCATCGACTTCTGGAGCACTGCGTCCATGCGAATGATGCCCTCGGCCAGCGTTTTATAGCCCAAAATGGTGCGTGATTTGTATTTTTTGCGGCGTTGCAGCAAAATAACCAGTCTGTGGATGAAGAGGCGAGTATGTAAACTATACAAAGGATACCTCATGTAATGCAACACCCACCTATTGCCATCTCTCTTGATAAAGTGCGGATACTGCAGACTGAAGTGCAAGTCCAGCTCGGTTTCCGTCAAGGGCACAGCCACGCCCAGTCCGCCTCCGGTGCCCACACTACCCGGAGTGCCGCCGCCACCAGCACCTCCGGTCACCGACATCGGCGAGTTGCCCTGCAGGGAGGCGGATGAAGTCAGGGCCAGGCCGTTGATGGGAATCTCGTGGCTGCGCAGCGTCCTCTTGGAGCTCTGCATCTTCACCGCCAGCGATAAGGAGGTGGTGTCGCCGGGCAGCGGAGTCAAGATGGACAGACGTGTTATTGTCAGCGAACAGAGTCTGGAAAATGCAAGCGGAAACATCCCGGATTAGTATTAAATCGATAAAGGGAAATGTGAAACCGGCAGTCGGATTATTGGGTTAGCATTAATATCTAAAGGGTTGAAAACCCAGATTTAAGTTTCTAATAGGGGTAACAAGATGGCTACCGTTTCTGATAAGGGTTACAAGATGGCTAAAGAGCAAACTCTTTAAAATCCTTTTGTGATAACTTATTCCCTAGCCCCATAGTATTACGAATTCAACGAGATATGACTTTCCATATTTGGACCAATATTTCAAATGTTCTGATCAAAATACTGATATTTAAATCGCAAAAAAACAGAAAATCAATTTTAGGCCAAAATCCAAAAATCATCATCAAAAATTGGAAAAAAATTTAAAAAAAATTCTTTTTTTTTGGTAAACACAGTTTGATTGGAAATTTAATTACGAATTTAACGAGATATGACATTCCATATTTGGACCAATATTTCAAATGTTCTGATCAAAATACTGATATTTAAATCGCAAAAAAACAGAAAATCAATTTTCGGCCAAAAATTGGAAAAAAATTTTAAAAAAAATTTATTTTTTTTGGTAAACACAGTTCGATTGGAAATTTAATTACGAATTCAACGAGATATCACATTCCATATTTGGACCAATATTTCGAATGTTCTGATGAAAATACTGATATTTAAATCGCAAAAAAACAGAAAATCAATTTTCGGCCAAAATCCAAAAATCATCATCAAAAATTGGAAAAAAATTTTAAAAAAAAAATCATTTTTTTGGTAAACACAGTTTAATTGGAAATTTAACTACGAATTCAACGACATATGACATTCCATATTTGGACCAATATTTCGAATGTTCTGATCAAAATACTGATATTTAAATCGCAAAAAAACAGAAAATCAATTTTAGGCCAAAATCCAAAAATCATCATCAAAAATTGGAAAAAAATTTTAAAAAAATTCATTTTTTTTTGGTAAACACAGTTCGATTGGAAATTTAATTACGAATTCAACGAGATATGACATTCCATATTTGGACCAATATTACAAATGTTCTGATCAAAATACTGATATTTAAATCGCAAAAAAACAGAAAATCAATTTTCGGCCAAAAATTGGAAAGAAATTTAAAAAAAAATTAATTTTTTTTGGTAAACACAGTTTGATTGGAAATTTAATTACGAATTCAACGAGATATCACATTCCATATTTGGGCCAATATTTCGAGTGTTCTGATCAAAATACTGATATTTAAATCGCAAAATGCACCATCTTAGGTAAACCTCTACAATATACTTTGTAAGCAAAGCAAAGTTGGCCAAAAATAATAAAGAAAGAAAATAGAAGAGAGCTCGTTAAATGCATTTCCAATGCACTGAACAATCGATCATCGAAATCTAAGCGAAGAAACAATTTCACGCCAAGAGATTTTGAGATGCAAGGCCTGGAAAGCGATGCAGAAAAATCAAAAGTAAAATGCAATCAAGTAGAAAACAAAAATGTTGTTGTATAATGGCAACTGAAATAAAAAGCAAATAAAAATGAAAATGGAGAAAAACACATGCATGTGCCGCCGAATTGAGTTCGATGTAGAGTGCATGTAGAGAGGAAATACATTAAAATTAAAGTTTTCTCTTGTGCGATTTTCAAAGGAAATCATATATCCCACTCACATTTTGAGCAAAGTCAGATGTAATGACCATTATAATCGCTTATAACTAAGCCATAAAGGAAATTGGATTTCAGTTTTCGTTTTCGTTTTTCTTCTTTTATTTTGCACTGTCACAAAGCAGCCAGCCGGGCATTTTTTTAACGTTTTTGGCAGCACAAGACAAAGTCCAGATTGTCCGAGGAGTACGAGTATAAATAATTTATTTCCTGATTAATTTCTGCTCAGTAATGCCCCTCGCAGCGAAGCGGATTACGCACTCCGGACATCTTTTGTTGGACCTGCTCACTCATCATCTGCTCAAATCAGCGAGAATGGACTCGGTGGAGATGGGTGGAGTTGGGTGATCTTGGAGCACGGGTGCATCATCATCATCATCATCGACACGATAAACTCGTACGTAGTATGCAAGATATCCGGCTTGCCGGGGTGTGAAAGATATGCAAATGGAGCTGACTAAGCAGACAGCCGGATGACTCGACAATGGACAATGATTGGACACCCCACCCGACGAACTGGACTGATGCAGATGGTGGCCGGGATCAGGTCGAAACTATGGCCAGCCATTGATTGCCGGACAATGGCAGTCGCTTATTGAATTCCCTTGACCACCCATCAGCGAAACACAGTTAATAAATTTAAATATGCTTCGAGGGCTATTCAAAAGGTTACCAACGCACAGCAAACAACTATGTTACATCATGTAAGCTTTTTATAATATATGTATCCAGATTGAAAATTCAATAGCAACATGGTATTTAATTAAACTCGATTTGTATAAATCATTTTCTTGCTGTGCAACTGCAAAATGAAAGCGCTTGGAATGGAATGTGGAGGGGCCAAGTTCGAATGCGTAGTCGACGGCAACGCGCAATTAATTTCTTAATTAATAATTCAAAACATTCGTTTTGTTGCCCCATGCAAATTTCATTAAAGGGGCAGTGAATGAGGTGGTTACTGGGTGAAAAGACGGGGACAACACTTATAGGGCAAGTCGGACAGACAGTTCACGCAATTCAAAGAATTCAATGACTTGGTTATGGCGTTACAAAAATAAAACGTAAACGGTTCACAGAAAATAGCACAAGTCCATCAACAAAGTGAATGGGAAACAACAATATTGTCGACACTGTAACAATTGGTAATAAATGCGCAGGCAATGGCAATATTACTAAATATTATTTCTCAAATTTGTAAAGACACTCAATAACAAGCCATAAAAATCGTATTGATATTAAGTTCCTAGAACATTGCGACTATATTTCCGCATTTGGACAGCTCTTCCCAAGTGCCATAAACAAATCATCAGCCTTATCACGTAGATCGTGCAGTATTTCATTAATAACTACCAAATGTGATCAGCATTAGAAATGAGTTTTCGAGTGACTAACGATGTCACATCGATAGGATCGGTACCCCCATATTACCAGCAAAGAACACTGGTTTCCATTCAATTTGATTTGCGTGCACTTGACATGGCATGTTTGCATTGTTTGTTAAAAATAAGTTGACATTTTATTGTTGTTCTCGTCTTGGGTGTATTTTTAAATGTTTATAAGAAATCGAGGGGCGCGTTTCGCTTGTTCTCGCTGCCCTTACATTATTCGATTTTGCTTTTCATTTGGGTTTATTTAGCTTTATTTAGCTTTATTGCATTTGATATTTGTTTTCGTCTGGCCAATGTCATTGACTGGTCGAGTTTTGAAAGCAAACAGCGCTTCGTTTTCAGGCTTAAACTTGTGGGTTCTGTGAGTTTTACTTTTTGTTCGCTCACAATTTTGGCATTACGTTGTTGTCCATTATTTTCTTAGCATTTTGATTGTCATGGCGTTTTTTCATCAACCTTTTTTTTTGTTATTGTGCGCTGTGCCCATGAATGACACACGTCGAATGCTGCCGGAAAGCATTTTCTTATACATTTTTGTTGCCTTTATTCGCGTCTTTATCTCCCTGAGTACCTCCTTGTGCCGTCATCCCCGACTATCCAATCTTTTCTTTCCAGTTCATCGTACCCAAGTCGCGAACAATGTTTTCTTTGTTGGAAAGGAGCTTTGATAAATGACCAATTGAGGTAGCGGACAACGGACAACGGACATTGGACATGAATATGAATTATGGCCTAGGGAATTGATTGGCTGATCCATGGGGATAAGCCAATCTTCTATGGAGCAAACCACTGTCTGGTTTCTGGGGTCTCTCAGAAAAGCACAAATAACCAACATAATAAGTTGACTTAATTGGAAATCAGACCAATTACCCGGTTAAGCACTCGACAAGCGTCGTGGCATTAATTACTTAATCATCAACTATAGGTATATAAATAGAGTGCGATAGCGGGCGTGTACTTGATAAGCTTTAGCACCCCCTGCGCCCACTTTTTATGGCACGAATAAAATATGAAAAAATGGAAATTGAAACTGATTAGTGCAAAAAAAATAACAGAGGGGGAAAATGAGCGAAATGAAAATGCTACATAAAAACAAATTGAGTCCGCAAATCGCCTCAATCAAAGTGAAGAGCGTGGAAGCGAGATAGATAGAGGCAGCAGAAAGAGATGGAAACTGTGTCACTGGCGCAAGATTCCAGATGAAGAAAGAGAGGGCATCACATCGCACTGATCTCCGCGGGTCCAGAGTCTCAATAAAGGCTAAATATTTTGCTTGACATTTTCGAGTGTGTCCGCATAAATGTGAATTTATGTTGATGAATGGCTGCTCATTGTCTCCGTAATTTATCAACGAAATTCACAAAATAAAGCTAAAATTTTAGTAAAACTATTCATGCTTTAGTTTTTGCAACCATGACATAATTCTGATGTAAGGCAAATAGGGAAAGGTTTAAACAATACTATAAAGCATCAAAACGATTCATGAGAAGTGACTAAAATAATCACATTGCGAGTGCTACAGAATGCTTCCGTGCGGTCATCAGAGTTGATGTGGGAATGTGTGATGTGATCCGAAAGTAGCACCTTTGACAACAATTCCGGTAATAAAACGACACTGGGCGCAAAAACGTTGCCCCAGGTTGCGTGATCGCGTTCATCACCCTCGCTCATCCTCCATTTAGCTCGCTGAGCTATTTTCCATTTCCATTTTCATTTCCATTTTTGCTTTCTCGTTGATTAGCTGTTGTAAGTTGCGAGTTGCCGCTGGGGCGGCTGTTAACACCCCCAGACAAACGGACAGGCCGGCGGACAAACGGACAGATGGGCAAAACGGACAGCAAGACCGACTGTAACTGGCTATTTTGTTAACATGTTAATTTGCAGTTTTGTTTCCGCCGCTAACTTATCCGTAGATTCGCGTGCGACCAGTTACTGCCCGTGTGAATGGGCCTAGTATGATGAGATGATGGGATGTCGGGATGATGTGCGCATGTATGATTCACAATGATAGTCAACCGGCGGGGGCGACTCGTGGATGGCTCAACTGCCGCCAGAGAGCCGTATGCAAATTGCACTTTGCATTTCCTGCTGCGACGACAAGTGCTTGGCTTTCGTAGACAACAAAGACTTGACTTGACCACCATACGAATCGAGACGGAGACAATACCGAGACCTGGCTGGAGAGTCGCCCCGTTCCAAGGACAGCTAGAACGCATTCACTGACAAGATGTCAAGCTGGGAAAGAGCTCGTCAAATCAGCAAATCGCTGCCGTACGATTATAACCACAAGTGGGCAAACCAGTATGGGGCCACGGGTCGAATGAGTTATACCCACGAGTGACACACGGCGTATGAGTGATGCAGTTGAAAATTAGTCACTTCTAGGTGCAAGAAATTACATCACATTTTCTAATCTTTCTTTATATTTGAGCTCTGCCAAGTCGGTATCATTTACATGATGATTAATTACGCGATTCCCCAGAAAAACACACCCAAATGCTCCAGGGTATTGCCAAAACTCGAACTCATCTACAAGCGCCATCAGTTAAGCTAGTTTATGTCATTTTGTCGCGACTTATGGGCAACTTTTACGGTTTCATTTAAGCGTGTTTTATACGTTGTCCTTTCTTTTTTTATATTTTTTGCATTTCCATTTCGCTTGGGAGCCGTTTGGCTGAGTTTCAGCAAGGATTGTGAGCATGAGTCACGGACGCGACGGGTCTGGTTTTAGTTTAGAGCTACTGGTTAAATGAATTTAAGGCACGATATTGCCAAACCGGTTAAAACCGATGTGTGGGTGGCGCCACAGTGAGTGGCCAGAAGTTGCCGCGAAGTAAGAGGCAGGACTATGGGGCGGGCGGTGGACTTCTGGGGGGCGTTTAATTAGAGGGCTCCGAAAGTTTCCAGCCTAGGCATTACTTGGCGCCCGTCTGTCGCCGGCTTGGGTCATTGCATTATTGATCAACTGCATGCCGAATGCGTTGCCATCCGAAGTTTTCCGGAGTGTGAGCCTCACTTATGCATGCCAACTACTTGCCACGACACCAGAGGGAACCACTGGGTGCCAGAGGGGTTCGGGGCTCGATCGGGGTGCTTAGTTAATTTATGCGAGAATCACGCAGGCCCTGACTGACTGACAGCCAAAATGACAAAGTGGCAGACCGACGGACGAGACAATGCCCGGAAACGGATGGAGCCCCCAAACAATGGCAACCAAAGACGAGCTGCAATTGAATTCGGAATGTTAAATGGGGAATGTTTTTGGGGGACAGCGCCAGAGACGCAGCCACAGAGATTGCCATTCAAATTCTAATAACCGAATGTGTGGAATTCGCTAAACAGACGAACAATACTCTACCCCAAAATATAATTAATACACACATACATAGTACGAAAAAAGTTTAGAAAATGAATAAAAAGTACTCTTATATTAGAATAGGTAGCACCTGTACTGAAATAGTTTCGTGAATAATATGTAAATTCATGGCACACCATATCCAATTAAAAGTAATATGACAGCAAAAGCTTTCCAGCTGCGAGAGTTCAGTAACCCCTTCGTAGTTAACCGACCCATCAGGAGGGTATGAAAATCGATGTAACTAGCGTTGGTAATTTGCCACAATTATCAACTAAATGGCACTTTACGTTCGCGTTCTCCAAAGTCACTATAACAACAGCAACAGCAACAGCAACAGCAACAACAACAACACAAAGGCGACGTCACATGGCCAAAGTGGGTGTGGCTCAGCTCCTCAACTTACTGCCCGCCCACCATATGCACCACCCCAAACCTTAACCCATGTGGGAAAAGTGCTGCAGGCCAGCTGGAAAGGTTACTGCGGTTCATTCACTCCAAACAGCCATAGATCGAATATGACACGAAACTTATGGTCTATCAATTATTGAGAGGTACCATAAAAAATGGAGAAAAACAGAAATAGTTTAAGTGGCTGCAGCCGCAAACGCTTTCATCGTTCTTATTATAAATATTGTAAACATCGATTGAGTTTCAGCGGCGAGGAATGCATTCGATGTGTCTAAAAGCGGTACGTAATTATTTTCACACCTTTTTCGTTTTTCCACTCTTAGCACCTGAATCATTCATGAGTTTTGTTCCCTGAAGGGGTTGGGTTGGGTGAGCACATACACATGTGGTGTGGTATGTGGTGTGGTTAGCCTTAAACGGTGGAAAATTGCGGAAAATGGCCAGCACAACGCGATTGTAAGTGACCTAGGACAGGTCAGCAATAAAGGAATTATTTAGCGCACAGGTGTGCAAACAAATCACAATTAATTAAAAGCTAATGCTGATGCTGATGCTGTACTTAAGGCAACCCGTTTGGCAGATGATTTATAGTTAATTTTAGTAAGATACATTAAATATATGGAATTTTCAAACATTATCTCTAAACCATTTTAATTCACACTCACTTAAAGTAATATAGCGTTAAAGACTAACATCGTTTAATGATTGTAAATTCTCTTATCATCATAAAAATGTACATGATTTGCTTGAGATACTTTTAATTCCCCGAACATTGCCGCACTTAATTGAAAACCACAATATGTGCAATAAACCATTTTCAGCTTCACTAAGTTGGCTGCTTTCTGTTGCATTTTTGCACATTTTAGTACAGCCATAAGGAAGTTCACAATAAACTCGAGATTTCCTGCAGTTTCTCCCAGCTTTATGGCAACATAATATACAAGTAAAATAATTTGCTCAACCTGACGGTTTCACAGATCTCCAGTATCTTCACATTTCTTTTTTTTTTTTGGTGTTTGCACTTGAGACATAATTGGTGAGGTTATGACGTGGCCTTTATGAGGTAATTAGCTGACATATAACACCAACCATATAAGCTGTGTGTGTGGGTTGGGTTGATGAGCTCCCACTTTGCCGCATGTGTGACTACCGATCGCCGAATGACTCAGTGCATATAATTTGAGTCTTTTTTGTATAAGCTTTAAATATTTATTTAATATTTTTGCGAGCTTTTGTTCCAATTGAGCGAACGCCGCTGCCTAAACTTGAGTTTAACGAGCAATCGAGTGACACATTCCACTTATTATTTATTGTTTTTATTATTCGAACATATATTCCACATATTCCATGTCGCCGCACAATTCGTTAATGACCCATATATCATATGACCCGCTCAGTCTCGGCCACAACTCGATTTTTCTCAATTTTTCCCCCTTTATTACCCCGCCTCCTTTGAGCATTTCTGCGGCTTCAGATTGGCTTCGACTTCATGGTTAGAAAAGCAATTTGCCAATGCCATTCGATTGATTGCATAAGGTATTGATGCCATAAGCCGATCGAATCCATCAAAAGCACTCGCCATCGTTTCAGAATTCTCAAGAGGGTACAAAATATATAGTATTCTCTATCTTTGTTCATTCATCAGGAGAAGCTTTTATCAAAATAAGTAAATATTACCACATCTACAGTGATAAAGTGTGTCAAGAAGCACCGCAACAGTTCATAAATATTCAGGACAAATTTTATAATAGACCCAAATGTGTAATAAATTAAACCACACTAGGCTGACGCAAATTGTTTTATTTTTGAAACGCCCAGTTTGATGTGTGTTATAAATAAATGTGAAATGTCTTCAGCTTGTTCCGCCCTCTGAAAATCAAAACCAAAACCGAAACCAAAGAAACTGGCATTTATCCCCAAGAGAATGGACACGTTGGTGGCGGTGAACACAAGAGCAGAGGGCCTGGTCGAAAGCGATTTAAACGACATTTTCCAAGAGTCAACAAAAAAGCGAACGACACCACGTTGAGTTAATAGCCCGGCGCACCCAGAATCGAGAAACTTAAAGTGTGTTCGCCGCTGGAGAGTGTAAGGCAATCCAATAAAATTAACCAGCAACTGACACTATCTGACTGGGCAGGAAAGGAAAGGCGCTCTTGGAGGAACACTCCTGCTCCTCGCCCCCAATAAATCCAAATTTGACGCTGCGTGTGGTCCGAAAACCCAGCAGGATGTGGAGACCAACAACAGCAGCACCTCCCAACTTGTTTAGCCGCCCATTTCTCATTTTAATTGCATTTTGCTGGCCAACATTTTAGTTTACAGTGTGCAGTGTGCGAGTGTTACAACAGCATACACGGAATTCCGTTCTGGAATATTTGATAATTAAGTTGCCATGGCTTGTAAGTGCGTTATCTATTTCAATTAAATTAAGGGATGTAACATCATAGTTATTCTTATAAGTTATTCGAACTCCAATCAATTAATTTTAGTTGTTATATCTATTATACATTTTAAAATATATACATTTAAGTTAAAAGACATGTTACTTTCGCCATTAAGTAAAAACTGATATATTTCTAGAAAACCCACCAAGGTAATATGTATTCAAGCTACAATGTAAATTCTATAAATCGCAGAATACGGTTCGTTTCGTGGGAAACACACTGTATATCCATAAAATTAAAATTATGATCTGTTAGAGCGTGCTCGGACTTATGAATACTTGACTCTTGTTTACTTTCGAGTATAAATGTGAGATACATAGATACACAGACAACGATCTATATGTAGGCATAATGCCACAAGATATAAACAATGAAAGCCTTTTGTTTATATCACGCACCCACAAAATGAAGAATTCCTCAGATATATTCCATTTTTTAATTGCCAAAGGCCAAATAAGTATAGGTACGTTGAAATTTTCCGACATTCCTTCGTGTCTCAATCATGGGGATTCAAGAGCCAGTGAAATGGGAATTACCCAATGGATGAGTCAGATTAAATGAAAATGTAAGCCTTTCGAATCAAGTCATTTAAAATCTATAAACTGGAAAAGCGGAAAGTTGTAACACTAGCTCAGAATAGTATCAAATTATCAGCAACAGTTTAAGCAGTCAAGGATTAACAGGTGGAGAAACTTTTCAAAGATAAACTTCTTGCTTTAAAGTGATTACAAATATTGTGAACACATTCTGCACAAACAAAGGGCTCTCAAAGTATTTCGACTTTCAATTATAATTTCTCGTTAACGGAAGAAGATTACACAAATCGGTTTAAATACTTTGTTGCCAAGTACGGGCCAAGTCAAAAGCCAAAGTTGCTCAGCTCCTACGTTGGAATTAAGCTCGAGCAGAAGTCGCAACCGCAACCACCGACCTCCCAAACCCCACCCGCAACCCTGCGGCTCAACCACAAACTGTGTCAAGTGACTCGCTGTGAAGCTGCCACTCTCGGCTGCTTGCTACTCTGAAACCGCTGGCCCGGTCTCCTTGTAGTTAAAGTTCAGCATTGGCAAAGTTTTTATGTTAATACGCAAACTATAAACCGCTTTCCTCGTATTTATTAATGAGAATATGAGCATCATCTGCCGGAATTCGTGTCAAGCGGGCTCTTTTCCCTCCCCGAAAAACACTCAGCCACTTAAATACTCAGGCAGTCCGGTCAGGCGCTCCAATTCCATAATTGTCGCAAAAGTGGCTGAAAATCGTTGAAAAGTTTTTTCAACTTATGTTTTTTGGCAACGAATTTTGGCGAAAGAAACCCGAAAATAGACATAATGAAACCTTTCACTTTCGAATTGCGGCTTTCATCCAGTGAGTCACTCGATAATCACTTTTGCAGTTTGCCGGCACGAGACCAAACAACTAGATAAATCCAATTTCGAGCCGAGATTGGCCGGAGATCTTTGGATGACCGACCCTCACCGCTATTGAATCGAATCGATTCACACTTTCGGCTTAATCAATGTGTTTTGTATTTGCATTTTTATCTCGATCTCATTCCCCTCTTGGGCTAACAACTTTGGCCAACATCCGATCATACGCATACGTAATACAAAGGTGAGTCTGAATGGGATTACCGCATAGGAAAGGTTCGTTAATGGGTTAATTGAGGACCGATTTGCTACCTGGGTTCGATAAGCCATCACATACATTATTTTATAGAGCCCAACGTGATGGCTTTATCAGCCATTTGATGCGGTTAGATGTGTTGGATAGTTGGATAGATATTGTTGGACAGTAAGTGAATGGGCGTGTTACTGCCAACACGCCATTATATTTTTGTTGGCTCAACTCTTTTACATCACTGTCTAAAAAGTAGCAAAGCATTATTATGCATCTGATATATTATTTTGTTCATTAACACAATCGTATGAATATGGAGTATTTGAAAATCTATCAGCATCAATGCGTTGGCTACCACCGCTTTATATGAAAAACGCCAATTTATAATCATGTTTTAGTAATCTATTTATTATGTTTGGGAATGCAGCAGTTATGTTACATCATAACGATCGATATTTGCACTAGACTTGTATCTATAGCGTAAGGGGTTTGTTAAATAATTAAACAACGCCTTCTTTATCTAATAGATTACGCTATCACAGTCCATCAATTGTTTTACATTTAGTTAGATTAGATTACATCCTGTTGCCTGTTGTATAGAGCTTTGTGGATCCTAATAGATTCCAGTTTACAATATCTTCTAAATCTTTCGCTAATGCCACAGCTGTATGTATCTGGTGGCCCGGTTAAAGCCAAAATGAAATGCTGGGTCAACAGCTTATAATGCATGGCAACAAAGGCTGGGAACCGCACACAAATCTCCCTAACATGGCCAGCATTTCATGGCCAACGGAGGAAACCACTCCAGGTTGAGCAACTTTCAATGTTTTCATTCTCTCGGTGCCCAAAACCTGCCCCACCAACGCCTGGCTTTGCTCTTAGCCTTTCTGCTTTTCTAGACGACGTACTTTGTATGCTAATAAATTGCACTTTTATGAACAGCTTTCGATGGGAGGCACTATCTACAGCTGGGTGCTAGTGCATACAGTAGAGCCTCCATACACACAACTTCCTTTCTGTTGAATGATCAAGACTAACGATAGTTTACTGAAATGTGTAAGGGTCTCCAATTTCGTTCAACAAAATCGAGCATATGCAACTTAATAGTCTAAAAAATGTTTAATTTGAAGTATATATTTATTATGTTAGGAAATTCCAGCTTTAGTTACCAATTCAACATAAACTTAAACGTAGGAAATCGATCCACTCCGCTTTTAGGTACTAGATGTGCCATGTTAGGAATCGTCTGGAGGAGATTTCCCTGTACCGGAGGAGCACATGCACATCGAGGGCGGGGTGAAGGCAGAACTGGAGGTCTGGAGGCGAACGATTTATGCAGCTGACATCCGTAGCTCGTTTGGCCTGTCTGCTTTTGGCCAGCATGGAACCTGGAACCTGGAACTTGGAACTTGGGGGAGCGGAAGTATTCGCCAACTTGCACGTTGTTTGCGGCTGTTATTGCAGTTGCTGCCGTCTTTGGCGTTGTTGCAGTGGATGTATTTGTTGTAGTTGTTGCTGGTGCACCCGTTCGTGTTGCCGCTGTTTGCGGTGATACGGTCGCTGTTGTTTGTGTTGCTGCAAAACTCCACTTGGGCGCAGGTTGCCCGGACGAGTCAACAAACTTGACGTTGACATGCCTGGACAATGTCGTGGTACTCCAAGTTTCAACGCCGCTTCCATGCCAGCACCTTCGCATTCGCCATCGCCTTGGACGCGAGTGCAAACAAAAACGGAGGGGGGCGGAAATGGAAAATGGAAAATCCAGTGCAGGCAGAAGCAGTTCGACCAACACACTGGATGAGTCAACGGTCGGGAGCTGGACAGGACAGGATGGCTGCCACAGCAAAAATAGCAACAACAACAACACTCGCTCTTTGTTGTCGAGGAAATGAATTTTGCATTGTTTGGTTTTGGGCTTGCAACTGATTGGGAATGGATATAAAACACTTTGATTGACGACCTGGCTTTTAGTTTCTAGATCTTATGATATGAGTAACCAAGTATTGTAGGAATAATCAATGGCTTGAGTGCTCCAACACCATGGAATACTGGATAATTGATTGGAATCTAACGACTTTGTAAGGAGAAACTAACCACAATGTGGAAAACTGTGCTTAATCCCCACCTGACTTGGTCACACACACACACACACAGGTTCCCGTGGCTCGGCTGCTGGTTGATGCTGGCATACATCGAATTTAATTGACTTTCCTGCTGCACTTTTCCATCGACCCTAATGACCAGGAGATTTGCCAGCTGTGGGCATTAACACGCCACCAGCTCAACTCAACTCAGCTCAACTCAAATCGACACTCGACACTCGACTTGGCTCGGGATCGCGGTTAATGCGCTTAGAGGAGAATGCCACCGCTACCACCAACACCAACACCACCATCAGCATCAGATGCAGGGGAGGGCGCATCTGGGATCACCCCGCCTCCTCCGGTTGCACTAGAGAATTTGGGTCGAGGCCCGGCTTCTGGTCTCTGAAGGGGGCTCTCCATCACCCAAGGGGAAAATTCGTTTGGAGGAATTTGGGTCAGAGCGCGGCGAACGCAACAGGAAATCGATTGGTTCGGGTTTTAGTTTAGGTTTTCGGTTCAATTTCGGTCTAGCCGCAACAAAACAGTTAAGAAACTCGAGTGCTTAACCACTTTCTTTTCCCTACTCTTATCTCTTTTCATGTATTTTTGTTTTTTTTCGAGGCAAACTGATTGCTGAGGTGGTTCCCCCGCCCACAACAAGCACTAAACTCCCACAGTGACACACCTCCACACCCGGGGACCCCACACCCGAAGACCTGAATCATCGGTCATGGCCAAAAGCACAGCTGCTGACTCGTCGCCGGTAATCGCAATGATGCACAGATGGCGTTGGGACAGCGAAAAAGCAACAGCAGCAGCAGCAACAGCAGCAACAGCAGCAACAGCAGTGCCAGCAGCACTGACACCGTAATAAAGTAAATCCCATTAAAATTGCACCCAGAATCAATTCGAAAAGCTATCAGCATAAATTGGTATACCCTGGAAAATTTAGGAACAAGCGGGGTATATACAGAATGTAGGTTTTAAATACCTCATTTAAAATATATGTTACACAGTTAGCCAGGTAAACTTAGTTGTTATTCGCATTTGTAAGCCATAATATATCTCGTTGTCAAATGACTGCACTTAGTTCTTAACCTTTTGCTAGAGGATATCTGCCAGTTGAGCAATCAAATTCCATTCGAACAAAGAGCGATCCATTCCGTTGACATAATATTTCGGCATGAACAATAAAGATAAAAAATATTGCCACTGAATGCAGTGAAATAGCCAACGGAAAAGAATTCAATTTATCAAACACACAGACACCAATGTAGATGCAGATGCAGGTACAGATGCTGCTCAGATACAGATACACACGAAATGATACATGTGATGCTGTGACGATGATGCTCTAGATATTGTTTGGGTTTCGTGCAAAATAAAAGAACGACAGAGCAGCAGATGAGAAGAAAAAAAAAAGTTCAAGGCTAACTTTTCGTGGGCAAACACGCGCTACAGCGAAAAAAACAAAAATTCAGCCAACTGCTGTCGCTTGTCGCGCTATAAATTCTACTTATAGATACAGATACAAGACCCCGCGGCACCCCGCCCCTTTAACAGCTGGCTCGATCGGCAGGCAGAGATACAAATTGGACCTGGGAAATATGTCACTGACAACATTGGTCGCATCTCTTCGGCTATTTTGGTTGGCTTTAAATTAATTTGTAGTAAAAACATTGGCGCAGTTTATAAATTACATGAAAGCGATGAGGAAAACATTCCTGAATGTTTATCAGAAATCGAAATACCGCACAGCCATTTCACATTTATTTATAAACAAAGAGCTCGACACTTAAAATACAATTAGACCTGGGCAAAAAAAAAATGAAAAACAAATGGGAAAGGAAAGAAAGCGTCGCATAATGGAGCCAGTAACATCGATCAATCCATAGACCGACGTGTTCCACTTCCTTGGGAACATGAAAAACATGAAATTTCCTGGTGTAAAAATAAATCGAAGCGAACCGCAAATAACAAAAAACACAAGCAACACACAAACATCAAATTAACCGAACCTATCCCAAGTGCATTTTTATTGCGTACGCCGACCGCCAGGCAAATAAATGATTTGTAAATGGCTGAAATGCAATTCAATTTTCAGGTAACCACTAAAACCAACAAAACGCGCAAGTAAAAATCATTTAAGATAAGCGCCGTAAAAGGAGAAAGGGAAAGGATTAGTGCCACTCAAATTTATGATTTGTTTTCTACCGATAAGGCAGGCAAACAGTTTGGAAAATGCTCCCTCAAAAGTGTCCTGCTGATAAGGGCACTCCAAATAATATTGTATGTTAATAAAGATAAACTAGGGGAACCCTAATAAAATCTAGCCCTCGTGGAGTTTCAATTACTTTCAGTAAATTTCACATATTCTTAAGATCCTTAGATAAGAATTTGAGTCATATCTAAATTGATCATAGAAAGTTTCAAGTTGGTTTATTTTAGTTCACATTTGGAAAAGAATTCCAATTACAAAAGTACGACAAAGAAATTCTTTAAGAACCAATCCAATTAATGGAGTGCAAACCCCTCTAGTTTTATGAGAATATTAAGTTAATTGCTGCGTATAACAGAAGATAAGGATACGAGTATTGTGATTCACCTCCCTCCGCCGCATTGTTAATCAGAATGGAAAAAGTTTCATTCAGCCGTATCTTCCATGAAAGTAAATTAACAGTGTGGCAATTTCTGTATCTCTGCATTGGCACACAACTTTTCCGCAACCCTCAGACAAATCAGGCAAATTAAAACGAGATACACAGCAAACTTTGCCAAGGATAATTTGCTACGCCTCGAACTTGAATGCATTTCAAACCCTGACATTGCCACCAAGTAGATGAGTGTGTGTGTTTGCCCTCTTTATTCCCTTTTCTGATTTGATTTGAATTTGATTGCTCTGACGGGTCAAGCGGAGCCGGATGAATCAGCCGTCGGCCGGGTCGGATCGGATTGGATGGGATCGGTTAGGGTCGTCAGGCAAATGCGCCGGATCAGACGGGTCACGTACGACTGGCGACCGCAAGGAAAACTTGCGCTAATGCCGCGTGAGCCCTAATCAAAGTCTGGATATGCTCTACGTGCCGCATTCGGCCGTAGATAAAATCAACATAAAGATACAATTTGCGCAGTCGGAGGGAAAACAGGGAAACAGGGAAATAGGAAATGTGACGACACATGGTGCAGTGGCATAACTACAAATTACATTTACTTTCATCTGCAATTAGCCAGAATGACATTTTTAATTAGCCAACTGGAAAATATGCCGTCTTCACTGGCTCTTTTGAGCTCTGGTGAAAGTTTCAGCCCCTTCTTCGCCCCTCGGTCGAAAAGTTCAAAGTTGGTGACTGAAAAATTCCCAATTTGCTTGCTTAGCTTCAGTTTCTAATTATAAGCCAGCCAAGCGAGCGCATAATTATAAACAAACAAAGCAAAACAAAGACGGAAAACTCAAACCCAAACTCAAAATGTATCCCGAAGATAAAACAGAAGCGGCATCAGCGGTTTATGACCTTTCGAACAGACAAAAAAGACCCACCAAATGTGTGGTGTGAGGTGCCAAAAGAAGGCGAGAGGAGCCCATTTGGCCTTGGCCATCAAATATTTAGTAAATACTTTCCAACCGCCTGATGGTCCTTCTGCACAGCGAGAAATAACACCAAAGTTGTATATTACTTCAGTTTTTTATACACAAACGAAAAATTCGATGCATATGCATCTTGTGTCAGATTAAAAGTTCATTGTACATGTGTTTCATGGATTGACAAGTCGTACAACGATTTTTTACTCTTCACTTGCTTAAACTTTATTTGGAAGTGGGAGTGTTCAGGGTCTTTGGCTACTTATATCTTAATGCCCGTCTACTTGACCAGTTTATCGCCTTGAGAGCTCTTAAAATACACAAATGCGATTAAACTCGGCCAAAAAAAGTGCGCCTTGCCCTGGCTAATTTCTAATTTGTGCTACGCAGCGGGGTGTCTGTCCCAATTATAGATTAATCTTTGTCCAGAGTCAACATCTGAGCCAAAGTGGACACAGTCTGACTCACCCGCATGCAAATAGGCCGCTAATTCTTATCAGCCAGACCAGAAGTAGCCCCCAGAATAGCAGCCAGATGAGATGGGGCATTACTCATCTTGGGTTCGGGGTTACTGGGCCAAAGGCATGGCACAAGACGTGTGGAATGAAAGAAAGCACGCAAAACAATGCCCCAAAACAAACGGGTTTATTTGCGGATCGCCATTCAGAGATAGAAGCTTTATCAACAGAGATTGCGAAGTTATCAATTTTATAATTTGTACACCACTGGCAGGGCTCATAATACATATTTCAAATTTCACAATACTTTTGTATTACAAAGTCATACAGTCTGGCATTCATTGAAAATAGACCCTTGATCTTAGGTTACATTGAAAAATTACAAGTTGCTTCCTACATTATTTCATACTTCTTTATGTGCCTCACTTGAATTTTAAACCTTCCATCTTATCTCTAACATAATATTGGGTTAGGTTGGGATTTAATTGCGGTCAGATTTACTATCACGGCCAAAAATGTCGAGATTGTTTTTTAACACACATGTATTTAGTTAGAGGGGTCAAGATCATAAAGCCTTTTTTATGTACATATGTATTCCAGGAAATTGTAGATTATTAATTCCTTGCTCAGCAAGTTCGCAAAAATATGAAATCGATTAATTGCCTTAAGTCAATCTCTTTTATATTGCATTTGAATACTTTTTCGATTTCTTAAGCCGAGGCGAATAAATAAAAATCAGCAACAACAATACCTGTTAAATAACAGTTAGCGCAGTTGTTGCTTTTGTTAACTAAAAATAGGAACAAAACAAAACCCAATCGAACGGAAACCCAGGCACGAAACCAAATTGGCAGAAAATCAACAATAAGCTGTAAACAAACTGCTGATTTGTATTATCTTTTTTAAGGTATCAGAAACTTTTAACCTTTAAGTTCAGTACTTTTGGCCAACAGTAATGATACGGTATGTTCTAGTTTAAACAAGTCGAAAATACAAATAATTTATATTTTGTTCAGTTATTTTTATGTAATCAATGTATAGCTATGGAAAATATATTTGGTTTACAATTTGAAGGCCGACAACTAGTTAAATAACAGTTACCACTCTTGTTACCTCAGTTGGCATTTTTGTGTGTTTTATTTTCACAAAGCGAAATAAAACAAGCCAAAACAAAACAAATTGGCAAGCTACTTGGTATCTACTGTCACTACGTCGCATTTTGTATGTACATATGTATGTACATACATGAGTGAAATTTGTTTACACTCACCTTGGGATGCAATTGGGCGGCGTTCGGTCCACTTCCCAGGCGGCGAATAACTTCATGGGCACCGGTTTCTGGCCACTGGTCATGCCTCCACCGGCGGACAAGCCGGCCGTACCAGAGATGCCACCAGATCCGGAGACACCTCCTCCGCCACCAGAGCCGCCGCCTCCTCCGCCGCCTTGCAGATTGAGCGAACCGCCTCCGGTTCCGCTGCCGCCGGTGCCGCTGATTACGGCAAATTTATCCACCAACTTGGACGACTTATCGACCATCTTCATGTTGTTTCTTTGCTGGTTCTCGTCGCAAGGTATTTTTATATTCGTGTACACGAGGTGTGTTCTAAACTGTTGTTTATGTACTTGAGTTGCACATTATTTCGATGCAAACTGGGGAATATATGTCGACCAGGCACATAATTTTTCTGATTTTCTGATAGTTTTCACAATTCAATATTTCGAAAGTTTTTGTCGATTTTCTGGGTTATCCCGCCAATACATACATACAAACTCACACACACGCACGGGCACACACGCACGTTGGGGAAGGGCGTGCCGCCGCCTTAAAAAAAGAAGCGAAAAGCTGTAGTATACACAGTGAAAAACGAGGGGTGGTTGGTGGGGGTGTGTGTTTTTTTCTTCTTCCTCTCGTTCTTTCTTTCTTGTTGTTGTGATGGGGCGCGCGCTGCAACTGCACTCGCACTCGCACTGAATCAATATGTATGTACGCGCTGCGAATCTGTTGCGGATTAGACAGCTCCTCCTCTTCGGCTGCTGTCGACTAGCAATCGGAATCGGATTTGGATTCGGAACGGACTCGGAAGCTGCTGCTGCTTGGGCTGCAGCTTTGGATCGCGTCGAAAGTGCCGCGAAAGAACCGTCATGCTCCAGAGTAAAAGTGCGAATGTCGCGTTATAAATCTGGCCCCAGTTCAGCTGCCTCACTCTCACTCTTTCGCTCTAGCTCTCTCCTCGTTCTCTCTGTCGCCCTCTCTGTGTCTCGCCCCAACAATAACAATGTGTGCAAATGCTATGCGCACACACACACATTGACTAAATTTTCGCAAATCCCCACTTCTGTGTACGCGTGTGTAGGTGTGTGTGTGTGCGCGCACTTTATGCTTTGCTCTCTCTTGTGCGCATAAACAAAAAAGAAAACGCCACGAATTTCGGGGAGTAGGCAAAAGGCGGCACTCGCTCTCTTTCTATTTGGCACTCGCGCGCGTTTTTATCGCGATTCGATCACAGATGAAACGGTTTTGGTTATTATTTACGATTGGAGCGGTTTTCATCAAATATTTATGAATTTCGGCACGTTTTATTGGGCAAAATGTTACGGAGCAGCGGTGTCGCAGCTTCCGCTTTTTGCGATGGGGAGCGGAGCAGTGTGGCCAGAGCGGATTCCTTGAAAATATCAACTGGGCGGAACAGGAAAAATCATATATACCAATCAATAAATACACAACGGTGTGTTTTAATATATCATGAAAACAAGATTAACAATATTTAGGAGGATATGTTTTTACTTTTAATATATTTGAATTTAAATTTTGAATGCTGGCCTACTTCCAACAGTGGCTCTTTTATACTTCTTAAGGATGGACACCAGAATTTAAATTCAGTTATGTAAAATGTAGATGTATATTACCTTAGTTTAGTATTTTAATGTAACGTTTTTACCTGCACTGTTAGCACGGTCACATTGCCAGCCTTTGTAAAAAAAATTACTTTGTTTACCATAGGCCGGCAGCAATTTATAAACAATGGCAGACGCGTGGGACATAAAGTCGCTTAAGACAAAGCGGAACACGCTTCGCGAGAAGTTAGAAAAGCGTAAGAAGGAGCGCATCGAGATCCTCTCGGACATTCAGGAGGATCTGACGAATCCGAAAAAGGAACTTGGTAAGCGCCGGCAATGGCAACAAGTTGGAGACACAAACACAAAAATATTTCCGCATTTTCAGTTGAGGCTGACCTGGAGGTACAGAAGGAGGTGCTGCAGACGCTCAGTTCCTGCTCTCTGGCCCTGCCCATCGTATCCACGCAGGTGGTGGAAAAGATAGCCGGCAGCAGCCTGGAGATGGTGAACTTTATACTTGGAAAACTGGCCAACCAGGGTGCCATTGTGATTCGAAACGTGACCATCGGCACAGAGGCTGGCTGCGAAATCATTTCTGTGCAGCCCAAGGAGCTAAAGGAGATCCTGGAGGACACCAACGATACGTGTCAGCAAAAGGAGGAGGAGGCCAAGAGGAAGTGTGGGTCTCATATAAATTACTACTCTCATTGTAAAATAAATAATTTGTTGTTGATTTTACAGTGGAAGTCGAGGACGGTGATCAGCCGCAGGAGAAGACAATAAAACTGGAAACTAATGCAGTACGGAAAGAGTCCACAAGTCTGGATGCTCCGGACGACATTATGATGCTGCTGTCCATGCCATCCACCCGCGAAAAGCAGAGTAAGCAAGTGGGCGAGGAGATCCTTGAGCTGCTTACCAAGCCGACGGCCAAAGAGCGATCCGTGGCTGAGAAGTTTAAGTCCCACGGGGGAGCGCAGGTCATGGAGTTTTGCTCCCACGGCACAAAAGTCGAGTGCCTAAAGGCCCAACAAGCCACAGCCGAGATGGCGGCCAAGAAGAAACAAGAACGAAGAGACGAGAAGGAGCTTCACACGGATGTTGATGCGGGCGACAGCGTTACCGGGAAGGTACCCAAGACAGAAACTGCAGCGGAGGATGGAGAAATCATCGCGGAAGCTATAAACAATTGCGAGGCCGAGTCGCAGGAATCCACCGATGGCAGTGATACCTCCGGCAGTGAGACAACAGACAAGTGCACCAAACTGCATTTCAAAAAGATCATTCAGGCTCACACAGACGAATCTCTGGGGGACTGCAGCTTCCTTAACACCTGCTTTCACATGGCCACCTGCAAGTACGTGCACTATGAGGTGGACACCCTGCCGCATATAAACACAAACAAGCCGACGGATGTGAAAACCAAATTGAGCCTCAAGCGCAGCGTAGACTCCAGTTGCACGCTCTATCCGCCGCAATGGATTCAATGTGATCTGCGCTTCTTGGACATGACGGTGCTGGGAAAATTTGCTGTGGTGATGGCCGATCCTCCCTGGGATATTCACATGGAACTGCCCTACGGCACAATGTCGGACGATGAAATGAGAGCTCTGGGCGTGCCGGCCCTTCAGGATGACGGCTTGATCTTTCTATGGGTCACAGGACGAGCCATGGAACTTGGCCGCGATTGCCTCAAGTTGTGGGGCTATGAGCGCGTGGACGAACTCATCTGGGTAAAGACCAACCAATTGCAGCGGATTATTCGCACTGGACGTACGGGTCACTGGCTAAACCACGGCAAAGAGCACTGCTTGGTGGGCATGAAGGGCAATCCCACAAACCTGAATCGAGGACTTGATTGTGATGTAATTGTGGCGGAGGTGCGGGCAACCTCTCACAAGCCGGATGAGATTTATGGCATTATCGAGCGTCTTAGCCCGGGAACCCGCAAGATCGAGCTCTTTGGGCGTCCACACAACATCCAACCGAACTGGATAACCCTGGGAAACCAACTGGATGGCATACGACTGGTGGATCCGGAGCTTATTACGCAGTTCCAGAAGCGATATCCAGATGGCAACTGCATGTCGCCTGCTTCTGCCAATGCAGCGTCGATCAATGGAATACAAAAGTAGGATTAAAATAGTATTTGCTGTACGATTTGAGACCTCGACAAGCCAGAGTCGTGTACAGACTCAATTATAGTAAGATAAATTATTATTAAAGCTTTTACAAACCGAATGATTTATGTGGAACATTTTATAATGATTGAGGCGATAGCTATCCAAACTCATCATGCAGACTAAAATAAACTTGTCCTTTTGGGAAAATGAAATGACTAAAACATCGAATGCCATTAAATATTGCTATATGCCAATCCACACATATAGATAGGTTTATTGCTCATACTAGGGGCTTTGCGCGTATTTACAAAAGTGCGATATCACCGAACCCGGTGATTCTCTAGATGTAGTATATATTGGTTTATATAGAACGCAGTACGTGTACATATCACTATCAGCTATGCACGATTTTGGTTGTTTCGTTACTCGATTATGCTGGTAACAATGCCTTATTTGACTTATCAGAGAGTACATGGTTTAAGTAAGTTAATACGAATAGAAATGCAACGTACACAATGTGCTCCACTGGTCACTGCTCCAGCCCAATTCCTGCGAGTGAACTTGGCGAGTGTATTTACAAGTCAGGAATGCGAGCATCGGCGTGTGTCCCTTTCATGGTTTGCTTTAGTTTTCGTAACAATAAATTTGGATTTACAGTACCAAGCAAGTAAATAATAAATAAGTTACATGAATTTGTCCAACATTAACGTGTCTGTGGTAATTGTGTGTTAAGCCCGTCCTCTTAACCTAGTGGGTTCATCTAGCGGGAGTGGGCTCCGGCAGCACTTATCGTTTTCAGCACTATAAATCCCAGCATGGTAGCTGCGGCCACTCCCAGTCCCGCCTTCCACCACAGCTTGGGGTCCTCCGTCATCAGGCCAAATTGCCTGAGGTGGCTGCTTGTGAGAAAAAAGAACCGAATTAGAAATGATAAACCAGAGGCAGGATTTTAAAAGGTATCGTAACGAAAAAACTAAGAACTACAGGAAGCTGCCGCACACCACATTAATCAAGCGGTTATGGATGGGAATCTGTGCGCCCCAAGGAAGTAATACGGGCACCGTGGCAGATGAAACAACAAATATAAGGCTGACATTAGTAACAAGTTCAGTTTAAATGGTAACACTTACGCCGACTCCCACAGCTGTACCAACCTGTGCTTGTAGAACAGTATCCAGGCGGCCTGGAAGCGACTGCATATCCGCGAAGCCGTCGACGTGTACAAACATCACACCACAACACAGAAAACAGACACCAACCATCACACAAAAAAAGGGTAGAAGAGAAGATAATAAGATAAGTAACCATTAATCCCGAATGTTAGATGCAATCTAAAACTACTATAAAGTGAAATACTTTTAAGGGTTGGTGCTTCAAAAGTATTTCACTGCTTTTTGCTAGCCGTATTAGCTTACAAAAGAAGCACCCAACAGTGGATCAGAAAAGGTGTACTCACGGAAACGCTGCCATTGTGGCCAGCTTGGTATACAGTTCTTTTTTGTTGGTTTTCAGGCTAAAGAGATGCGGAGGCAGCAGTTTGTACTTGTCACAGAATTCCGACGGCTGCATTAGGTAGTCCTGCCGGCGCTCGTCCATGTCGCACTTGGTGCCGACTATCATCACTGGAATCTTACTCTCCGCATAATACTTGATGTAGATGCGGGCCACATACTCAAAGGAACGGGGATTGGATGAGTCATAGACCAGGCAGGCAACATCGCAATTGACTTCTTGTGGCTGGAGGGGATCAAGGGCGTGTCTTACATCTATGTCGCGCAGGATGAGATGCTTTTCCTGACCATACACCTGCACAGAGTTGATGCAATGAACGACATTCGTTTTAAACTCCTTTCCGATTAGTTTGTGCATATCCTCCACTAGGAATCCCCTGCACATTCCAGTCTTTCCTGATCCCTTTGGTCCAATCACATGACACTTGTATACGGACCTACTGCTTTGGCGCTTGGCCAAATCGATGCGACGCTCTCGAGTTACGTGAATTGCCGCCAACTGGCTGTCGTTTTCATGAACATTGAAGCCCAAATAGGCCAGATACTCCATTGTTTTGACCACATCGATCAGCGTCATCAGTGTCCACCGACAGAGCCACCCGTGCAGTGTCACCCATCCAGTAGTCTCGTTAATCGGGCAGGACTTGCGAATGTCGGTAGAGTAGGACCATGGTGCAGCCGGGCATGTGCTGAAGAGCATCTTGTGCTCCTCGGGTGATAAGGCTCCGTCGCCATCACGATCATAGCGCTCAAAGACAGCAATCAGAAACTGCTGACCACGGTGCGAGAGTTCTGTGCTGCTGCCAGGCGGTATTTTCAGCGGTGGCCTAAGATACTCGTGGCACATCTCCAACTGGTCGTTGTAGCCAAAGCGCCGTAACACCGCCCAGGTCGTCTCGTTCCTCCCCCGCTGAATGAAAAGGCAGTGTAGGAAGAGGAAGCCCTTCAGGGTGACCGCATCGTTGTATATGCCATCGGGCACATTTTTCTGTATTACGGCCTTCACCTCATCAAGGATTTGCGGCTGGAGGGGTGTGTTGAAACAGCGTCGCTGGAATAAATTCAGCTCGTAGTCGTTCAACAGATTGTCCCCGTCAATGTCACAGATCTTGAAGATGCGCACTAGCGACTTCTTGCAGGCGGATGTGAGCTGAAAATAAGGATTTGTATTAGAAGAGTACAAGCTTATTGGTGATTACTTATCACCAAACCGTCTATTATGGCGCAATGATAATGTTTCGACCTATGATCCACACTGGAAACACTTACCTCCTGTTCTTCCATCATATACAGGGGAGAAGTCGGGTGCAGCACAGCCTTTTGGGCGTAGTAAAACATCTCGGAGATGTTGTGCAGTGTCTTGGCAGAGCACTCCACGCAGCTCTCAATCTCAGGGTAGTCTTCCATGATGGCCAGCACGCTGTCCATTGTGGAATACTCGATGAGGTCTATCTTGTTACCCACCAGAACGATTGGCTTGCGAATAGGTTCCCTTTGTACATCTCCGTCCGCCTCCGCTTCGGCATCACCCTCGCCGTCCAGGGAGGGATTGCATTTGGCCCGGACAAGCGGCAGCCAATGGGAGGTGATCCGATCCAATGTGTCGTCATCGTCCACGGCGTAAACTATGCACACCACGTGCGCTTTGTTAATTTCGGCGGCCAGGGCATCCTCCGACTGCTCCAAGGCAGAGAAGTCTACGATGCTGGTGGGCACCTGCTCGGGCGTTACGTTCGCCGGAATGGTGATCTCCTCAGCCCGAGGAGGCACCTCCTCCGGATACTCCTCGCTGACCAGAGACAGAATCAGCGACGTCTTCCCCACCCTAGCGTCGCCCACGAGCAGTATCCTTACATTCTTGCGCTGCGACGCCGTGTACTGTCCCATTCCGACTGCTCTCCAAGTGAGATGTGCCGCTCCTGTTCTCGTGCTCTCCTGGTCAGAGATCGCTGGCGTTTTTAGCCGAAGTTCCAAGATTTTGTTATGCAAAAACGCAAAAAAAAACAACCCAGAGAGTGATGGGGATGGCAGTTGGTGTACCAAGGTCGATATATCGCAACCCAGCTGCCAGGGCTGCCACACCGGGCGACCGCAAAACAATGCGATGTTTTTCCCCAATTTTTTGGAAATTGTGTTTAAATTCTAAGAATTTAACAAATCTAAAATGTGTTTTCTTTCAGTAGCTTAAAATTGATCAAGTAATTTTAATTTTGCCATCTAAAAACAACGAATACGAAAATGTCTGGCAACTTTACTGACAGCTGGATCTGTAGGAGATGCCAAGATAGCGTTTTTCCGTTGAAGTAGCTAACCGTTAAGGATGGTTTTAAGGACACAACTAGTTTTTACTTAATCAAAGTATATAGAGTAAATGAAGACGATAAAAAAAGACATTGAATCGAACTAAACTCAATTTAAACTTACTCAATATTGTACTTTGCTGAAAATCTTCCTACCTACATTTTAGCCGTTACATCCCACCACTTAAACTTTGAAATTGGATATTTGTTGGCTTCATAACTATGCCCGCTAGATATTGTAATCGATAGTTGGGCAGCACTGGCTGGGACTCCAGAGCTTAGCTTCAATTTTCAACGTCGGGAGAGTTGTAAGTGCGGAGAAAAATCAGTACTCTCGGATATCAGCAAAATGAGCACTGGCTCGAACGACGTAAAACAATAATATTCGAGAATTTGTTTGTTTTTTGTGCGGCATCAATACCAACGCGTGCCACGGCCAACCTATTTGGCTTAAAGGATAACTTCCCCGTGCAACTTTCACGGGGCTAGGGTGAGGAGAGCGGGGGGCCGGAGTGCTGGACGCGCAGACAGCGCGGAATCGATATCGATGGTACGCACTAAAAACCAGTCGTCCTCCTCCAGCGCCAGCAGCAGCAGCACCAAATCACCAATAAAGTCCAGCAGCGCGACAGGATCATCCGGCGGAGGCGTCGGTGGTCGCCAGTCCACGCACCGCTCGTCGAGCGCCTCAAACGTTGCTGCCGTTGTCGCCGGCGGTTCATCTGCCGCCGGTGGAGGCTCCTCATCGAATCGCCGTAGTCCGGGCAGCTCACCCGACGGCGACGACGACACCACCACCACAGATGACCTGACCCCCACTACGTGCTCCCCACGCAGCGGCCACCATCATACGTACGGCGGCTACTCGTCCTCCGTGCACAAGCAGAACCTCTACGTCGTCTCGTTCCCCATCATCTTTCTGTTTAACGTTCTGCGCTCGCTGATTTATCAGCTGTTTTGTATTTTTCGCTACCTTTACGGTGCCAGCACAAAAGTGATTTACCGTCCGCATCGACGCGACTGTAATATTGAAATCGTGGTGCAGAATTCCTCCAAGGAGCAACAGCAGTCGTTGAACCATCCTTCGGAGCTAAATCGTGACGCCGACGGCCAGGAGCAGCAGTTATCCAATCAGCCCCAGCGTTTCAGACCCATTCAACCCTTGGAGATGGCCGCAAATCGTCCGGGAGGAGGGTATTCACCTGGTCCCGGCGATCCCTTGCTGGCCAAGCAGAAGCATCACCATCGACGCGCCTTCGAGTACATCTCCAAGGCGCTCAAAATTGATGAGGAGAACGAAGGTGAGTGACAGCGTCGGGGGTGGCAGCTCCAGTTCGAGTTCGAGTGTTCAATGCTCAATGAGTCATCGCCCGCTAGCCGCTTTTGTTGTCTGTCGAGTGTGAGAATCAATAAGCCAGAACGCGCGCACAATGGATGCCCCAAATGTCAGCAGGAGAAGGGGTTGTCTGCCTTGATGGACATTTATTGAGTAGTAGTCCTCCAAACATTTGATTTTTATATATTGAAACTATTTATTAGAGGAAAGCGAGCTTGACGGGCTATGTACACGTTAATAAATATCATTATATCATTACTATATTATTCCAGGTCACAAAGAGCTGGCAATTGAGCTCTACCGGAAGGGTATCAAGGAGCTGGAGGATGGCATAGCTGTCGATTGCTGGAGTGGACGTGGTGATGTCTGGGATCGGGCCCAGCGCCTGCATGACAAGATGCAGACAAACCTTTCGATGGCGCGGGATCGTCTCCATTTTCTAGGTGAGTGAGGCGTCATATTTCCTATACCCCTAAAACATAGTTTTTGTTTACCTCATTTTTTGTTTATTTCATTTTGCACGTTTACCCTGCTTTTTTGTTGTCCCCTCCGTTTTGTCCATACACACGTGTTCATCCGGCGCGCAGCTCTGCGTGAGCAGGATTTGCAAATGGAGCGTCTCTCCTTAAAGGAGAAGCAGAAAGAGCAGGCGCCAAGCAAGCCGCAGAAGACCAGGGAGCCCATGCTGGCGGGAATGACCAACGAACCCATGAAGCTAAGGGTGCGCAGCAGTGGCTACGGGCCCAAGGCCACCACCAGTGCCCAACCCATTGGTAAGTTCTTCACCAGCTAACGCGCACCCAACAAGATCCTCACACGCCAGCGCAAAGCGAGCAAAAGCAGATCGATCAGTCAATCCCTATCACCTCACATAGCACTTGATTTTCTTACAATTTTTTATTTCGATTGGCCAAATTGTAACTTTAAAAATGGTACATTCTTCAAGAGTATGCTTCTCTGACTGTGCTTTTTTTCTTTCCCAGCATCTGGCCGAAAACTAACAATTGGATCCAAGCGACCCGTCAACTTGGCCGTGGCCAACAAATCACAAACACTGCCCCGCAACCTTGGCTCCAAAACATCTGTAGGCGCAGTCCAAAGGCAACCAGCCAAGACGGCTGCAACGCCTCCCGCCGTTCGGCGCCAATTTGTGAGTATCTGATAAGTAAACCTAATTTGTAAATGTTTATATTGCATTTGGCAAATACTACTCGGACAGTAATTAAAATACTAATTGCAATAAATGCTGTATATTACAGTCTTCTGGGCGTAATACGCCGCCCCAGCGTTCGAGGACTCCCATAAACAACAACGGACCTAGTGGCAGTGGCGCCAGCACTCCGGTGGTGAGTGTGAAAGGAGTGGAGCAGAAGCTCGTGCAGCTTATACTCGACGAGATCGTCGAGGGTGGGGCCAAAGTAGAGTGGACTGACATTGCCGGTCAGGATGTGGCCAAGCAGGCTCTTCAGGAAATGGTCATTCTACCCTCCGTCCGACCGGAACTCTTTACGGGTAAGTTGGTTATTCTGCGACCAGAACCGTCACCATAATCATTTCTTCTTCCTTTGTTAGGACTTCGTGCACCGGCCAAGGGTTTATTGCTGTTTGGTCCTCCCGGAAATGGCAAGACCCTGCTGGCACGCGCTGTGGCTACTGAGTGTAGTGCTACCTTCCTGAACATTTCAGCTGCCTCGCTGACCAGCAAGTACGTGGGGGATGGTGAGAAACTGGTGAGGGCACTCTTTGCCGTGGCCCGTCACATGCAGCCCTCCATTATTTTCATCGACGAGGTGGACTCGTTGCTCTCGGAGCGAAGCAGCAGCGAACATGAAGCATCGCGCCGCCTAAAGACCGAGTTTCTGGTGGAGTTCGATGGGCTGCCCGGAAATCCGGACGGAGATAGAATCGTGGTGCTGGCCGCCACCAATCGGCCGCAGGAATTGGACGAGGCCGCCCTGCGTCGTTTTACAAAGCGCGTTTACGTCTCACTGCCCGACGAGCAGACCCGCGAGCTGCTCCTCAATCGACTGCTGCAAAAGCAAGGCAGTCCGTTGGATACCGAGGCGTTGCGTCGCCTGGCTAAGATCACAGACGGATACTCGGGCTCCGACTTAACGGCCCTGGCCAAGGACGCCGCTTTGGAACCCATTCGAGAGTTGAATGTTGAGCAAGTGAAATGTCTGGACATCAGTGCAATGCGTGCGATTACAGAGCAGGACTTTCACAGTTCGCTTAAGCGCATCAGGCGCTCGGTGGCGCCACAAAGCCTCAACTCGTACGAGAAGTGGTCGCAAGATTATGGAGACATTACCATCTAGTCTGTTCTAGCCAGTGATCCTGCCCTCCTCCATTAATCCAATGTGGAGCAGCTGTGATGTGAGTCTCAGAACGCAACCCATTTTCGTTGCACTAGTTTTGATTATGTGACCCATGTTTCTCGCCCATAAGATCCTAATCAATCAGTAGACTTTTCGTTTCACAAACATTGTTACATTTGTATTTACCAGTGAAATATTGAATATGATTTGTTTCCCATCTATTTCTTGTGTTTTAGCCTAAGAATATTGTATTTTTTCGTCGTTTCACAACCATGTCCATGTGGTGCGACATTTGTCATGCAGCTCCATTATCGTTATACTCATTTAACCTAATATATTTCTAAGAATATCTGTACTTTTCAATGGAGTTGCTAGAATAGTAGATTCGCCCTATCTTTGTTTATGACAGTAATTGCTTTATAAACTAGTTTTTTGAAACATTCCGTAGCTATTTTTTGTAAGACAGGCGGCCCAAGGAGTTCACAACTACTTCCATTGTATCCTTGAACTATAGAGCATATTTTTGTTGTACATTGAGTGCCCATCCACAAGCTACATGTAATCTAGAAGTAAGCGTAGACCTAAGACCGATGATATACTTATACACACCCACAAAGATACATTTACCAGCGCAGAATCGTATTTAAGTTTTAATAGTTATCACTGTCCGTATGGTTAGTCTAGTTTAGTTCATTTGTTTCAATCTATGTACCTACAGCCATAAATACAATCGTCTCCGATTCACCTATATTATTAGTAACACACCCAAAATGTTGTACCTAGCAGGTGCGTATGGATCTGGTGTTATCAGATCGATCAGATACATCTACACCCGCGCACATGCCCGTCGCTTATCGCGACACATTGAACCAGCTTCTACGCAGCTCGCCCACCCGGAATTTGAGTTCTATGACTAGTTACTAAACACAGATCCAAAACTACATGCATATACAACTATATACATAAACAAAATCTATAGAGTACGCTAAATAAAATCGATTTCAAAAAACATCAACTCCATCCTTTATCTAAAATAATGTCATGCCCAAAAAAACTATATAATTGGAAGCCATTGGTAGTGTATTGAGAATTGACCAACTGCTGACATCACCAGGTGCATTTAAATGAAGAGAAAGTAAGCAGAAGAATTAGCATTCATGAAAACTAGTTTCGCAATAAAACTGCGTTTCACTAGAGAATGTTGAAGCTATAAAATTCTTCCATGAATATTTGTTTTACTCCTAGTTTATTTTCTTTGCACGATTGCCGAAGTTATTAATAATTCCTTTTTAAAGTCATTTTAAAATATATATATTTAGACTCCACCAGATTTGTAGTAATAACCACCTTGATCAGCAATGAGAAGATCTTCTCTCTTTATATAAATTTAATTTTTAAACCGCAGTTCTCCTGAATTCATTATATCAATTTAAAAACAGCGTCTGTTCGTTTTCTCACTTGTTTTATATATTTTTTTGCTTCTTTATTTTACATTTTACATATTTATATCGCATTTCGTTTTCCACATTGGAAATATACAATATGTATGCTCGAATTTACATTCTCTTAGTGACTAAATTGTTTTTTCCTCTTGTTTTTTTTTGCATTCGGCTTGCTTGTGGCTTTCCTTTCATCCTACTGACACTACCCTTTCCGTCTTCAGTTTTCGTTGACACATGTTCCACATAGTTACAATTACAATTTGCTTTGTCACTTTTTTGTTTCGATTGTTTTGTTTTAACTCTGTCGCGCGTAATTAGCATTATCTCTGTTCTGTTTTTGTTGAATTTCTCATTCGGTTTATTTTGTTTCCGTTTCGTTTATACGCCTATATCTGCTTAAATTACAAATCATTAAATTATTTTAACACGTACTTAGATTGGATTAGATTGTTACAGCTACCCGCCCATCGCCCGGAGCTTTTCAGTTGATGTTCTTTCAGTTTTCGCCGGCGTGGATCACTTGAAGTTGAGTTCCACGCACCGCCTTAACCTTCGACTTTTGGGGGGCTATACCACCCACGATTCCGCTTCCGTCCACCGCAGTCAGCCGCAACCGTAGCCACAACTTTCAAACTGGACACTCGCGCATCATATCAATCTCCAGATACATCGCCACCGTCAATGTGGCTGCTGCTGCTGGTCAACGGCATGGCCAGGAGCGGTTCCGATTTAGCTACTACTCGGTATTGTACGTAACCTAAACGTGCGTAATGCGCTTGCAACTGCTGCAGGTGCGGAAGCTGATGCAGCAGAGGTGGTTGTGGCTGCGGCTGGGGGCGACTTCCCGGATGCTGCAAACGGCGTCGAAGCTGGCGTCACATCTCAGCTCATTGGGTCTGGTATTGTGGCATCGCAGCACTGTACATCATTTGGGGGGCAAGTGATCCGTTCGCTGCAGCGGCCGCGGATGCTGCGGCGGCCGTCACACCGGGCACCACAGTTCCGGGCACGCCCCATGCCACATTCGGCGGCACCATGCGGTATCCAGCCGCTGAAAATTGTATGCAAGCTGATTAAGCCAAGGTCATAATTATTCAGGAGCTGAGAAAGGTATACTTACGGACTCCTCCCGCTTGCTGAGCACTGGTAGTGTAGGCGTAGGGATAGTAGCCCTGCTGCATGTACTGCGTCTGCATCTGGGTTGTGGGATAAGCCTGCAGGAACGCAAAAAGTTAGTTTCAATCATTTAGGTCATTGCATATTGAAGGAATGTAATACTTACCGCAGGGGGATACCAGTAGCCCATCTGCTGGTACGCGTATGGATACTGCGCTGCAATCTGCTGAGGCGTCATCATTTGGCCGGGTATCGCCGCTCCCGTAGCGGCTGCGATCTGTTGCTGCGTCATCATCTGACCGGGCATACCCGCTCCAGCGGCAACTGCAGCATTGGCGGCTGCAACGGCGGCAACATTGGCAGAAGCTGCTGCCGCAGCAGCTGCGGCATTGAGGTTATTGGCCGAGTTATCGCCTCCATTCTCTTTGCCCCAGAAGCACTTGACCAGGTTTCCATGAACCTCGCTGTTGTGCGTGTGCTCGATGGCGTGGGCGGCTGCCTCCTTGGTAACAAACTTGATGAACGAGAAGCCCTTGTCCTTAAAGACCCGCACGTCCTGGATGGGACCAAACTGGACGAAGTGCTTGTGCATCAGGTCGTCGCTGATGACGTTCGGCGGGAATCCGCCACAGTATACAGTGGTGTTGGTGGGGCTCGACTGGTTGTACACTTCCTCGAAGGTGTGGCGTTGACTTCCCTTTACACCGGACCCGTTGCCCGGACCGCCACCCATACCGCCTCCCTGGCCTCCTCCCTTGGAGGGCTCGCGCGGCGGAGGAAGCTTGCGCGTGGACCAATTGGTGCGTATCGACCGCGAGCCAATCCACTGGCCGTTCATCGCCTGGATGGCGTTCTCTGCCTCCGCCTTTTTCACAAACGACACGAAGGCGTAACCCTTTGACTTCATGGTGTGAGGGTCGCGCACAATGCGGCAGTTGGAGATCTCGCCGAATGGGGCGAAAGCCTCGCGCAGCGTCTCTGTCTCAATCTCGGGACTGAGGTCGCCCACGAATATGTGGTGGTGCGAACTGATGTCTGTCTTCGGCTGATTGCCGGGACTGGTGGCCCAATTGACCTGCGAAGAGCATTCGTTTAATAGGTATTCAATTAATTTCTGTCTAATTAACAATAACATGAGGGTTTTGGCGTAGGGAAAATGTGTGGCAAAAGTAAGTAATAAGACTTTAGCAAATGAAATAAACATGTTCAGAAACATTGTGATAACTAAAGAGAGCAGTTTATCAGCTTACCTTGATTTCCTTATCGAGGAATAGGCGTTTATTCATGGCGGTCAGGGCTGTTGTGGCTGCCTGGTAGTTGGAATATTCGATGAAGGCATACGGATCGTTGCCCGGCTCCCGAATGATTTTGCAGCTTTTGACGGGGCCCATTGTGCCGAAGAGGGCAATGAGCAGGTCCTCGGACACAGAGCTGTCCAGGTTGCCCACGTACAGGGTCTTCGGCTGCGACTCGTCCATGGCTCTTGGATGTCCCTGGACTGTGGTTTCGATCGGATTATACACTAGCGACTGTCTCTACTGACTCTACACTCGGACCGGAATTGCAACAACTGCACCTGGCCGCATTAATCGGAAGGGGATGTATCAAAAATTTGCAGATTATGTTCCTAGCTACGTACAAAATCTAAATAAGTATCTGCTAATGAAACAGGTGTCTTTGCGGCAATCTAATAGGTGCTAGCTGCTAACAGAGAACTCGGCTAGAGATTTGAATACTTTGATTTTCTACTACTTTCGACTCACTCTCGGCTTGGCTTGATTATATAAACTATATATGCTCAATTTAGGTAGGTAAAACTATTTGCTTAACGCTGAGGTTCGTCGTTTATTGCTTTACTTCGTTCCTAATCTGGCGCCTAATTGAAAATTTCGTTAAACATCTATATGTATACGTATAAATATATCTGTCCTAACTAAACGCTAATGGAGTGTTTTGGAATATACGATTAGTCGCCTTATATATGTCTATAATCGGTTGACTTCCTTTCCTCGGGGCCTGGGATTCGGGGTTCCTTGGGGTACGCTACTTGGTACTTCAGAATCGCTCGATCCTTTATCGATCGATTATCCGGATGTTGTTATGTGATTATAAATAGTTGTCCGTTCCAATATACAGGATTGTATAAATGTACATATGAATACTTGGTTGCGACTACTTATTCTTGCTTTTTAGTACAAAAATTAGTTAGCTATGTTGAACAGTGTGAAAGTTCGCAGGTTGAGTGTAGTTTTCGGGTTTCGAAGCTGACCCCTGGAATCGCTGCTGCTGCAAAAGAGAGAGGTAAATTTGGGTTAGCTGTGGCCTGATAACCGGAAGAGTGGGACAAGGTCTAATGGCACATGATCGGTGGGCCTTAAAACAGGCGCAAATGATATGGATATAAATCGACTACCCCGCCCCGCCCCCTTTTCGCATGCGGGGAACAAAGAAGGCGGCAAAGCAGTGCAGGGACACGCACACACAGACGCACGCTTACACACACTGGCGCACACAAAAAACACGGGGAGAGTGAGTGAGCTATCTTCATAGCGCGAGAGAAAGAGAGAGAGAGGGAGTGAGAAAGGGCAGGGGAAAGAGACTGCCTGCCTTTATAACAAAGCGAATGGCCAGCAATTGACAATAGCCATTCATTCGCAACGAACTTGCGGGCCTTGCAAAATGATTTAGTTTATAATTAATAAATTTCTGTATTCACATTATCCAAATTCTTTTTGGGCCACTCACGCACGGCACACACAAACGCACACTCAGGCACGCCAACGAAAAGAGGGCGAAAGAAGAACGACGAAAATCGACTAGAAGATGAATGACCGTCGATAACAAAATGAGGAGAAAGAAAAACAGGGAAAAGGAAGAGAAAGATGTGGGAAATTTTGCGAAACCGGCGGGCGGGCGACACACACGGTTGCATTAGATTTGCGTTCTTGTTCTTCGCTCTTTGCGAAATCAAATTTTAATTTGCATAGCACTAAACTTGATTTTGATTATTTCTGCGACGACTGCGGCGGCGGCGATAGAAAATGTCAGTCAAAGTCACAGAACTGAAGAGACGGCGAAAAGGGAATGGCGGGGTGGTTTTTGTTGCTCATTTGCTGCTTATTTTCATCGTCTCTTTTTCGCACACACACACCGAAACATTAGCACCGACACGCACACACACACGCACAGAGAGGCGTCTTGCGCTGGTCTTTTTGTTTGCGTTTTGCTCACATGAGTCGCCACTTTTCTTTTGCTTTTGCTTTTTTTTCGCTTTTGGCTATTGAGTGTATTTAAACTAATGCCAATATACCAATACCAAGGCGATTTGAATGCGGGACTTTTCATTTGCCTTTCAGCTTGCCGCTATATGAACGTATATGTATGTATCTTGTTCGCTTTTGTGCTGCCATCTTTTAATGCCGCTCCCCCGCCTCCAACGACCGCCACGCCCCCGCCCCGACCCTGCTGCCTACCAGCGATGCCGAAAACTGGGCTTTACATTTATCGTCCCCACAGTCGCCGCACTTTAGTGCATTCGTTTAACGTCCATTGTTCAGACTAGGATTTCGCTGCCAAAATCCGCACTCTCTTCTTTTTTCTTTAATGCGCTCTCTGTGACGTGGCTGCGTTTGTAAATTTACCGCATTTTACTTGCTCTGCACTTTGTTTGCACTCTTCAATTGACGGTCAAGTTTAGCCGCTACCGGTTTGTAATAAATTTGCGAAACTTTCAATGTTTTTAGGGGCTGCAAATTTACGTTGAACGCGTCGCTAAAATTTTACCTTCGTCGTCTAAAATGCGAACTAATTAATGAGATTTTGTGTGCGAGAGCCAGGGCTGCCAACTTGCTGGGAAATAAAAACGCAATGGCGGCAAGCTGAAAAATGCAATAAAAAGTGTGGAGTTGTTACGGTTTTGTTATAATAATACTTACTTAGGAGTATTTAATGGGTTTTCAGCGGTAATATAATAAAGATCACACCTTAATTCGCGAATTTAAAGCATTTTAAGTAACGTTATCGAAAAAGGGGCAACCCTAGGGCAGCCGATAACGCTTGCATCACCGCTTTCTCTTTCTAACACACGCATCTCGGGCGCAGATGCAGCACAAAGCAGAGTAGAAATAATAATCGTTATCGAAAAGGGAGATTGTCGAAATGGGCATAAATATTTTTATAAACAGTAAATATATAATTTCTTGTGGGGATCACATTAAATATGATGAGCTGTGCAGCCGGATTGCGGAGAACACGGTGAGTATGTAATGTAAGATTTTCCTATGATTTTCTAATGGGGTCTATACTTTACAGAACCTGCAACCTGAGGATTACTACCTAGTGAGCAATGGCAAGCGCTTGGAGGGAGAACTTACATCTGGAGATGTGCACTGTGTTCTGCGTCAACTCGGTGGCAAAGGAGGATTCGGTTCCATGCTTCGCGCCATTGGTGCCCAAATTGAAAAGACTACCAACCGCGAGGCTTGCCGCGACCTGAGTGGACGTCGTTTGCGGGATATCAACGAGGAGAAGCGGGTGCGCGCCTGGCTGGAAAAGCAGGGCGAGCGGGAACGGGAGGCCGAGGAGCGGAAAAAGCGAAAGATCGAGAAGCTGCTGGCCGTGCCCAAGCACGACTTTAAGGATGACAAGTACGAGGAGGCCAGGGCTAATTTAACCGAAAAGGTTAATGACGCCTTCGAGGAGGGACTCAAGCAGGCCGAGGAGAACAAGGAGAAAGGGGTCGAGGAAGCCTCTACCAGTGGCACCAAAAGGAAATCCCCCGCCGAAGACAAGACCAAGGCCAAAAAGAAGAAAAAAGGCACACTCTGGATAGGCGATGACATCTCTGGATCCGACTCTGACTCGGACGACAGCGAGGAGGAACCAGAAACAAAGAAAAAAGCTGTACAAAACTAGATAATTAACTTTTGTATTAAGTATGTAACTAAGACGTTTTTACTCCTACATTTACCTGAAATTAAAGCAGCCCATAATAATATAAATACTTTTTTATTTAAAACTTGAAAGATTTAGATTTAATACTAAGAGGATAATTAAGTAATTTATAAATATACATTTTAAGACAAAGAGAAAGAAAAATCACGGTGATACAAACTGCGAAGAAACCCAGGCCAATCCCCATTTCAGGTTGGTCAGCATGAACTTCAACGCCTTGGTCCATTGCTCCTCCGAGTTAAACTGGATTCTGTAAGGAAAGCATCGTTATTATCCGACAAATCGTCATCATTTCGAAACCTACTTAATAGAATAGGAATTTCCCGTAGAGGGATCGATGATCTTGCCCTTCTCCATCTTGTAGGGCAGCAGGAACTCGGTGTCGCGCTTCTCGACCTCCTTCTGGAACTGGGTGAGGCAGTCGAGGAATGCCACCATGGCAGCATCAAACTTGGTGTCCCAGAAAAACTTAAATCCGCCGCTGCCATAAAGCGGGAGTTCTCTATTCTCGCCGAGTACCTCAACATACGAATGATTTCCAAAGGGTACCACGCGATAACGCTCGAAGGTCAGGCCAATCTTACGAGCAAGCGCAGAGAGGAGGAGCACCGTCTGTCCCCAAGCGGCGTTGATCTCTGACCAATCCACGGATACAGAGGGCAATCGACCCAGCCTAAAGTTATTAATGGTACCGAAATGCCCGGCATGCCAGATGTGAAAGGTGATGTTGAATATGTTGGTGTCGCGCAGTTTGTCCAGCTGCTGTTTCGAGTAGGCAATCTGACTCTCCAGACTTCGTTTGTCATCTTCGGTGAGCATAAGCTCACGTCTGTGCTTAGTGTACTCGCGCCAGTAGCTTTCCTCCTGCTCGTGGAGCTCCTCTCGCTCCTGTTCCTCCTGCGCAATGGCATCATTCAGTGATTGTTCTTCCTTTTTAAGCTCTGTCAGCTCCGACAGTAGCTGCTGCTCGCTGCGCTTCAGTTCATCAAGCTCCTTGTCCAGGGCCTCAACGTTGGGCGCTTCACGCTGCTGTTCCAGTTCGTCCAAATACGCCTTGTACACATCCCATTCATCCTCGGCGATGCGCAATTCCCGGTCCATGATTTCCAGCATGGAGTCGGCACACTCCTCGCACAGCGGATGATCAATCTCAGAGTTGGAAGAGAGGCAGTCGAACAGCTCCGCTTTCAGCTTAAAAGCAGCACTCATTTTCTTGTTGTCTCTGCCATCCGAAACCAGCATGAACCCAGTGCCATTTATAGAGTCCGTAAGCCTGTAGGGCGGTACAAAGTGGTCGAAGCTGCTGGCGTCCTGCGGGTCCAAAGTATTACCATTGTCTCCGTAGATGGGCACTGTAAAGACTGAATCATTAGACGGATTTCCATTGTATATCACCCAACACCTACAAGACAACTCAGCCATTGCGTGCACGCTAATCTTCTCCAGCTGCTCGTCCAGGACGATGGGCTGCAGGCAGCGCTGACAGGCGAAGGACACCGCCTGCTTTTCCGCCTCGCTCATGGTCGCTGCTGTTTGTTGTCCTTCGATTTTTGCATACAATTATCTTTCACAGAGTGTAAAAACACAAATAATTCATCAGCTGATGGCAACTGCTGCCAGAGTTGCCACCCCCTTCGAAAAAGAGTGTGGAAAAATGGCGCAGTTAATCGGACAGTAAATTGTCAACCAACAACAACCTAGGACAGTAAAAAGAAAAAAATAACATAAAAAACCAGTTTTAAACAAAAACATTGCCTAATTGTGTCCGCCGGAGAAGCTTAAGCGTGCCACGGAGCTGTAGGCCTTGACCACAATTCCCACTGATAAGAGAGAACTCGGGGGTTTGGCTCTTGGTTTGTTTTGGTAAGCGAAAGAACATTAGACGAAGTGCCGTCACCAGTGCTGCCAGCCTAGCTATTTTTTGATTGATCATACTAAATATTCGCTAGTAAGCAGAGCTAAAATTTTAACATAATTTGTATAAATAAAAGTGGCTAGTCTAGGCCAAATTTCGACAGATTAACGAACGTACCAAAAGAAAACCATAATTTTTAAAGGGACTTTTATTTTTTTTTGTTAACTCAATTATTTCATCCAAAAGCCTTAAAATAATTTACCAAAATTTTAATTATGTTTCATAAACAAGCAATACATATCAGTTTTAATAAGATTACTTCAATTGAGTGAATTTAGTACTTTAAAATGTGAAATGACGTATTTAGCACCCCACATCTAGGCAAAGTATTAAAGGTTAAGGACATTGACTTTCGCAATCTTTGTATTGTTGGTAAGCCGCAAACAATGATAAGCGAAGACATTCCAAGAAAGGAATGAAAACATAAGAAGATGTAATATCTTAATAGAGAAACTGATAGAGGTTTGCAATTAAAGCTGGACATATAACTACATAAAGTGTATAGCTAAGAAAAAATTAGTTTTTGAAAAGATTCCGTTATCAAGTTCAAAATTTCTAGCAGTTGGGCAGCCCGTATTTGGTCGCCTACAATATAGCTTTTAAAAGCTGGCAGCACTGTCGGTGGTCACATTGTAGCCTCTTCGCATGTGACGGCCCATGGAAAACTTTCAGTCTCTTGCAGGCAGCACAGCGATACGGAAGCAACAATTGAAGCATCCAGAACTCCTCCTCCCACGAACATTTCAATTCTGACACAAGAGGGCCGACTGAACCAAAATTCCCCTTCACCGAATGCTAGTGTTTTGATTTGCAACTGTTCCTAGGTTCCGACCGAATCTCTAGATTTGCGGATCTACGCCGCTCAGTCACTTAAAAGCCAGCCAAATTTATCGCGCCAGATTAAACAAACAGAAACAAAAAACAGAAGCCGAGACCAGTTCCACATCGTGCCATTTTTATCTGGGCATATAGGCAGACGTGATTACGTGATTAGTGCGGCGGGGGCTGCCGTTTATCAATAGCGAGAGCAACAATGGTTTCCTACTTCGTACCTCGTGGCCGCTTCCTGCTCAAGGCCGGCAATCTCAGACAGGTGGTGCAGCAGCAGCATCAGCCGACCCAGCTTCAGCTACAGCCCATCAAAGGACCACAGCCGCAGGCACAGAATGCCAGTCTGCCGGTGGCCCGTCATTTGCGCCAGTTCTCCTCGAATCCCGCCTCCAAGGAGGCAGCACTACACCACCGGCGCCCGCAGCATAAACAGCATCAGAATCCTAGTCAGGAGTTAGCACAGATCCGGCGCAATTTACTCTCGCGCTGGACGGGCTTCCTGTTGCGTTGGGCTCCAATGGGCATTTGCGTGTTCGGCGCCATCGAGTGGCAGTTGCAGAAGAATCGCTGCGAACGGGAGGGAAAACCACGGACAGCGTCCGCACTCCAGTCGCGCATATACTGCTCTTTGCCACTGCGCATAATCAGCCGATGCTGGGGCTGGCTGGCCGCTTGCTACTTGCCTCCAAGTTTGCGTCCCTATGTCTACGGATGGTATTCCAACACGTTCAACGTCAATCTGAGCGAGGCCATGTATCCGGAGTATGAGCACTACAATAGTTTGGCTGAGTTCTTCACCAGGCCGCTTAAGGAAGGCGCTCGTGTAATTGATCAGCAGGCACCACTAGTCTCTCCCGCCGATGGTAAGGTTCTACATTTTGGCAGCGCCTCGGACTCGCTGATAGAGCAGGTCAAGGGTGTGAACTACAGCATCGAGGACTTCCTTGGCCCACTAGAGACTGTGGAGCAGGCCAACTCTGGTGCTTCCTATGCTCAGGCCCTCAAAAAGAAGAGCGATGGTTCTACGGAGCTGTACCAGTGCGTGATATATCTGGCTCCCGGAGATTACCACCGATTCCACTCGCCCACCGCTTGGAAGCCCACCATTCGTCGTCACTTCTCCGGTGAACTGCTGTCCGTGAGCCCCAAAGTTGCCGGCTGGCTGCCAGGTCTGTTTTGCCTCAACGAACGTGTGCTGTACATGGGCCAGTGGAAACACGGATTCTTCTCCTACACCGCCGTGGGTGCCACTAACGTGGGCTCCGTCGAAATCTACATAGATGCCGATCTGAAGACGAACCAATGGACAGGATTCAATGTCGGCAAGCATCCGCCCAGCACCTACGAGTACGATGAACTGATCCTTAACAAGGAAAAAACAGAAGCGCCCAAAGAGTTCGGCAAGGGGGATCTGGTCGGCCAGTTCAACATGGGCAGCACCATTGTCCTGCTCTTCGAGGCGCCAAAGAACTTCAAATTCGATATTATCGCCGGCCAGAAGATCCGCGTTGGCGAGTCCCTTGGCCACATCGTCGGCTCCAAGTGAAAATAGGAGCCACAATTGTGTACCGTATCAGTGCAAAGTCCTGTCCCCCCATCTGCTCACATCACTTGTTGTATTAGCATCAGACGCTCGTGTCCTAGGCAAATGTATTTTGTGAACATCCTGCGAAGCTAACTCTGTGTATTGTTGCCATTTCAGTAGTCATAAGCTATATTTTATACAATAAACTTCGAAATATATTTGAGAACAAAAACAGACCATCAATTAACTCATTCAGGCACGCGCGTCTTAATTGGAACACCGATTGTTGAGGTGGGGCGTTATCAGGGGGCATTTTGATAAGTGATACCGGGCTGAAACGCAGTCGTTGAACCCCTCATTGCTGAGGATTCAGAAAGACTAAGTTTGTGTCTGTGGCCACCTTATCGGGCCAAATATTGCTCCCAGGGGGTTCACACTAACCTCCTTTCTGGATGCCGCGCTATCAGTGAACCTGAAAATTAACCAAACCCATTCTGGTCAGACGAGCGCGTGCCGCTGCCGACGACAAGATGAACCAGTCGTCTATGCCTTGCGCCACCCAGTGTTTACATGAGCGCAGAATCCGGGATCGCAATCCATTCCGTTTAATTGATTCAATCAAGCCCGGACGCCGGGAATCTTTTTCGCTGAACTTATCAGGCGGTGACGGGTGATTTGGTTCCTGGCCTTGACACACACGAAGTACGTGAGTGTTATTTATTCGCCATGGCAACCGATTTGATTGCGAACCGAGCATCTGCGTCGGCGGCTTTAGGGCAATCAATAAGGGAATTTTGAATATGCCGCCTGCAGTGCTGTAAATGTTTAAATAAAAGTATTAACCATTGCCACCTTTTAAAGTCATTCGTTGTGAACTCAAAAACATGAGCAATTTGTTTTATTTTGGCACATCACCCCATATTCTTATCAAAAAAGATTTTTTTGCGTTAATTTTAAAAGTGCGCGCCAATTCGGTAAATTAACCTAACTGTTAAACTCACCACACAGTACAAATGAGGTGAATTGGGTTGAACAGCTGACAGCCGGCATTCATTTGTTGTTCTCTGTGATTTTACGTAATATTGTTATTTATTGTGAATTTAATTTTTTATAAAGCACATATAAATGATGATGCGCCACTGTATGATGGCCTTGAGGGTCGCCAGATCCCAGATCCCGCTCAGCAGCGCCAGGAGCACTCAAAGCAATTTCCTTCAGCGTTTCTACGGCAGTCAAGCTCCTCAAATTGGAATCGTGGACTACGATGTGGTCAAGAAACTGCCCAGCGAACCACAGAAAGTGCTCATCGATGTCCGGGAGCCGGAGGAGCTGAAGGAAACCGGACAAATCCCCGCCAGCATCAACATTCCTCTGGGCGTGGTGAGCCAGGAATTGGCGGCCAGTGAGCAGCTTTTCAAATCCAAATATGGCAGGGAAAAACCAAAGCCAGATACGGAGATTATATTCCACTGCAAGATTGGCAAAAGGAGCCTTAAGGCTGCAGAAGCTGCCGCCGCTTTGGGATTCAAGAATGTTAAGAACTACCAGGGATCTTGGCTGGATTGGGCCGAACGAGAGGGTCTGCCCAAGTAAACAATATTGCTATGCGAACAATCCATGCATAATCCATTATTTTGGAGTGTTTATTCCAGTCGCCCAAACAACCCGATTACTCACGTTTAAAAATAAACAATTATGTGCTTTGGCAAGTCATATATAATATTTATTAATACTGCTTAATAGCATATTGGAACTAAGATATTTTTAGATATTAGAGTATTTTTGGTTATGAGATCGACATAGGAGGACTTTGCTCGACTTAGTCCACCTCCTCGACAGTGGGACCCTTGTAACCGCCCGCCTGCTGTCCACAATTTGGAGCCTGCTGCCCGTCTCCACCTCCCTTGTGCATCTTGGTCATGATGGGGCTGCAGAACTGTGTCAGTTCCTTCAGCTTGTACTCGTACTCCTCCTTCTCGGCGGTGGTGTTGCTGTCCAACCACTTCACCGCCTCGCTGCAGCGCTCCAGAACACTGCTCTTGTCGGAAGCACTGATGCGATCGCCACCATTCTCGGCCGCCTCCTTTACACCAAACACATAGCTCTCCAGTTGATTGCGGGCGGCGATCCGCTGGCGATGGCGCTCGTCCTCCTCGGCGTACTTCTCCGCCTCACTAAGCATGCGGTCGATGTCCGCCTGCGACAGACGTCCCTTGTCGTTCTTGATGGTTATATTCTTGGCGTTTCCGGTGCCCTGCTCCTTGGCGGTCACATTCAGGATACCGTTTGCGTCCAAATCGAAGGTGACGTCGATCTTGGGCACTCCTCTGGGTGCGGGCGGAATGCCAGTCAGATTAAAGGTGCCCAACACATTGTTGTCCTTGGTCAATGCCCTCTCGCCCTCAAACACTTGAATGGTCACCGCCGGCTGGTTGTCGGCGTATGTGGTGAAGGTCTTGGACTGCTTGCACGGAATGCGGCTGTTGCGCTCAATCAGCTTGGTCATCACCCCGCCGGCGGTTTCGATGCCCAACGAGAGTGGGGCAACATCGACCAGTAGGACGTCCTTAATCTGGCTGCTCTCGTCGCCTGACAGAATGGCTGCCTGGATGGCTGCTCCGTAGGCTACCGCCTCATCCGGATTGATTGACAAGTTCAGGCTCTTTCCGCCGAAGAAGCCCTGCAGCAGGTTCTGAACCTTCGGAATACGAGTTGAGCCTCCAACCAGCACGATGTCATGGATCTGGCTCTTGTCCATCTTGGCGTCGTTGAGTGCCTTCTCCACTGGCTCCAGTGTGTTGCGGAAGAGGTCCCCGCACAGTTCCTCGAATCTGGCGCGGCTCACCTTGGAGTAGAAGTCATGTCCCTCATACAGGGCGTCAATCTCCAGCGAAGCCTCCGTGCTGGAGGAAAGGGTGCGCTTTGCGCGTTCGGCTGCCGTGCGAAGGCGACGTAGTGCGCGTGGGTTGGAGCGCAAATCCTTCTTGTACTTGCGCTTAAACTCCTCGGCAAAGTGGTTAACCAATCGGTTGTCAAAGTCCTCGCCACCTAGATGGGTGTCTCCGGCCGTGGAGCGCACCTCAAACAGAGATCCCTCGTCAATGGTCAAGATGGAGACGTCAAAGGTACCACCGCCCAGATCGAAAATAAGCACGTTGCGCTCTCCCTTCAGATTCTTGTCCAGGCCGTAGGCCAGTGCCGCTGCCGTAGGCTCGTTGATAATGCGGAGCACATTAATGCCAGCGATGGCGCCAGCATCCTTTGTTGCCTGGCGCTGCGAGTCGTTGAAGTAGGCCGGCACGGTGATGACGGCGTCCTTCACAGTAGTGCCCAGATAGGCTTCTGCGGTTTCCTTCATTTTGGTGAGTACCATCGAGCTAATCTCCTCAGGAGCGAAGCGCTTCTCTGCGCCCTTGAACTCCACGCTCATCTTTGGCTTGCCGTTGTCGTTGATCACTTTGAACGGCCAGTGCTTCATGTCCTCCTGGATCTTGGAATCGTCGAAGCGACGTCCAATCAGACGCTTCGCATCGAAGACCGAGTTTTTGGGGTTCATGGCCACCTGGTTCTTGGCGGCATCTCCAATGAGGCGTTCCGAGTCCGTGAAGGCCACGTACGATGGTGTGGTACGGTTACCCTGGTCGTTGGCGATGATCTCCACCTTTCCGTGCTGGAAGACACCCACGCAGGAGTACGTGGTGCCCAAATCGATTCCAATGGCTGGCATCTTGGCTGTTTCTTTTGCTTTCTGGTTTAAACTTGGCTTTCTTTTCTAATGGATAGTTTTCACTTAATTTAATTTTTGTAGTTATACTTTTTCAGTTGGTAAAGACTTTACAGTTTTCAACTGTCACTCTGAAATGCTTTCTTTACTTTTCGTTTGCTGAAGTGTTTTCACTTTGGCTGTTTGATTTCAAATGTAGCGGCTGGGAAATTTGCGCCGCTATTTATACTCAGTCGCCGGGAGGGGAAAATTCGAGATTTCCCTGCGAGAAAGGGCCAGAACATTCCAGTCTGTCCGTATGAGTGCGAGCGAGTCAACTAGTCTGCACTTCGCAGGGGAAATTTTCAGTTGAAAGGAGTAGAAAGTTCAGGAACAATCGAGGGATATATTTTTATTGCCATAGGTCAGCATTCCAAGTGGCCAAAAAACTAATTTCGTATGCAAGCTATTTTTGGTTGATTTTTGTATTAATCATTGAGCCATTCATATTTTTAGATTCGGTTTATTTGGTTTATTGACGTCTCTATAATTATATGTGCATGAACATGTACCACATGCATATATTTTCTTCTGATTGGAATATTTCCCCTGCAGAATATCCACATACAATTAGCTTAATGATCGTACTTTTAAAATCGTAATTGTGTCCAATTTGATTGCTTAACTTGGAAAGAAGTATTCATAGAAGTCGTACTGCTATATCCAGGATATACAGTATATGTCGGTCTTTCTTATAATTTTTTGGTTTTATTTCAGTTTATATATGTTCCTACATGGGCAATTATAATATTTATAGATACAAGACCAAGTGCCAAAAATCTCATTTTGCATTATTTATATACATAGACACATATGTACATATATATAAAATGTTTTTGACCGATTTCCATGACCCTTTGAAGGTCTAATATTAAACATCCAGAAAAACCTTTATTAATTGCTTAAAATGGAAAATGCCGTCGGTTTTCATCGTTTAATAATAATAATAAATTATTCATTAATAAAGAAATGCATTTTGTTTACAAGTTGCATTTTGTAAACAAAGCTGACCGATAGCCATCGGTTGTGGTTAAATCGAAAAGGAAATTCTACTATCGCTTGTGGATCCTATCGATAGTTTGTCTTCTACACCCTACCATCTCTGGCGTCTGATATTGGTGGCGTTAGCTGGATACGGTCATACTGTCATAAGAGAAAAAAAAGTTAATTTCGCGCTCATATTGTTATTTTCCTTGGATATTTGTCGTAACCGAGCGTGTGAATGACTGAAGAGGACGACGATGTGGCCCAAAGGGTGGCGACGGCGCCCGTCCGCAAGCCGGACGACGAGACGGCCTTCTTGGAGTACATCGAAATGGAGAATTTCAAGTCCTACCGCGGTCACATAGTTGTGGGTCCACTGAAGCAATTTAACGCGGTTATTGGACCCAATGGATCCGGCAAGTCCAACTTCATGGATGCCATCAGTTTCGTGATGGGCGAGAAGACCAGCAGTTTGCGAGTGAAGCGCCTGAACGACCTGATCCACGGCTCCTCCATTGGCAAGCCCATTTCCCGCAGTTGCTACGTGACGGCGAAGTTTGTGCTCAATCAGGAGAGCCACATGGACTTCCAGCGTGCCGTTATCGGCGGCTCCTCGGAATACCGCATCAACGGAGAGGTTCGTATTGGCAAACAATCCTCTTATTGGCCACTTAATTATTTCACCCTTTTAGAGCGTATCGAGCAGCACGTACTTGAACAAGCTGGAGAAAATTGGCATCAATGTAAAGGCCAAGAACTTTTTAGTATTCCAAGGAGCTGTTGAGAACATAGCCATGAAGACACCCAAGGAACGTACGGCTCTGTTTGAGGAAATTAGCGGGTAACTTTTAGATTTATTGCCAAAAATCATTCATTTTCTAAGTCGTGCTTAATTTTCCAGTTCTGGCCTTCTTAAGGATGACTATAATCGCCTCAAGCAGGAAATGATTGTGGCCGAGGAGGAGACGCAGTTTACTTACCAAAAGAAGAAGGGCATCGCGGCGGAACGAAAAGAGGCCAAACACGAAAAGATGGAAGCCGATCGCTACACTCGCCTGCAAAACGAATACGTATGACTTTGATTTCTTTCAACTCGATCCAATTAGTTACATCTTTTTATTCCAACAGAATGAAAAACAAGTGGAGTATCAACTGTTTAGGCTCTTTCACGTGGAGAGGGACGTTCGGAAGTATACGAGCGATTTGGAGGTGAGGCAGCAGGAAGTTAAAGTAGTCGAACAGCGGAAAGAAGCTGCCGATGAAATCTTGCGGGAAAAGAAAAAAGATGCCGGAAAAATAACCCGAGACCTGGCCAAAATCGATCAGGAAATCAGAGAGTTTGAAACGCAGATGAACAAACGCAGGCCGCTGTACATCAAGGCCAAAGAGAAAGTTACCCACTGCAAGAAGAAGCTCGTTTCTCTACAGAAGACTTTGGAAACTGCCAGGGAGGCGGACAATGCCCATCAGTCGGACATACGGAAACTGGAGAAGCAGTTGGCTGATGTGGAGGCCCTAAAAAAACGTTTTGAGGACGAGATCGAGAACGAGTCGCAGCGCCGGGGCAAAAGCGTCAACATGGAAGAGGGTCTTGTGCAAGAGTACGATCGCCTGAAGCAGGAGGCGGAGGCAACAGCTACTCAGTACCGTTCAGAGCTGGACTCAGTTAACCGGGAGCAAAAATCCGAACAGGACACGCTAGATGGGGAGACTAATCGCCGCGCCTCCGTGGAGGAGTCCTTCAAGAAGCTCACCTTACAGCGCGAGGAAGCTGTAAAGCGTCGAGACAAACTGATGGATCACATCAAATCATCCCAGGCCGCTTTGGAGGAACAGAACCGGATCAAGGACGAGCTCCGCCGAGATGTTGGCACATCCAAGGAAAAGATTGCCGAAAAGCAACGCGAGCTGGAGGACGTACGCGATCAACTGGGCGATGCCAAGAGCGACAAGCACGAGGATGCTCGTAGGAAAAAGAAGCAGGAGGTGGTGGAGCTCTTTAAGAAACAGGTCCCAGGAGTGTACGACCGTATGATTAACATGTGTCAGCCCACGCACAAGCGATACAATGTGGCGGTCACCAAAGTTTTGGGCAAGTTCATGGAAGCCATCATTGTGGACACCGAAAAGACGGCTCGTCACTGCATTCAGGTGGGTTTAGTTGGTCAGCTGGGATTTATATACATTCTTAATTATTTTTCTTCTACAGATTCTAAAGGAGCAAATGCTGGAAGTGGAAACCTTCTTGCCCTTGGACTATCTGCAAGTTAAGCCTCTGAAGGAACGTCTTCGTAACATCAGCGATCCACGTAACGTGCGATTGGTTTTTGATGTACTAAAGTTTGAGCCTCAAGAGATCGAACGAGCTGTCCTCTTCGCCACAGGCAACGCTCTTGTCTGTGAGACTCCCGAGGACGCCATGAAAGTGGCCTATGAGATAGACCGATCACGTTTCGATGCTCTGGCCCTGGACGGAACATTCTACCAGAAATCGGGTCTCATATCTGGCGGCAGTCACGATCTGGCTCGCAAAGCAAAGCGTTGGGACGAGAAGCACATGGCTCAGCTAAAAATGCAGAAAGAGCGCCTCCAGGAAGAGCTCAAGGAGCTGGTGAAGAAGTCACGTAAGCAGAGTGAGCTCGCCACTGTGGAGTCGCAGATTAAGGGTCTGGAGAACAGGCTTAAATATAGTATGGTCGATTTGGAGTCCTCCAAGAAGTCAATTAGTCAGTATGACAATCAGTTACAGCAGGTCCAAACCCAGCTGGATGATTTTGGAGTGAGTTTACATTTTAAATTATAAAATTACCCCCTAAGTTATAATATATTTTATCTGAATTTTGCAGCCCAAGATCCTTGAGATCGAGCGTCGGATGCAAAACCGCGAAGAGCACATCCAGGAAATTAAAGAAAACATGAACAATGTGGAGGACAAGGTGTATGCCTCTTTCTGCCGCCGCTTGGGCGTGAAGAACATCCGGCAGTACGAGGAGCGTGAGCTGGTCATGCAGCAGGAGCGAGCGCGTAAGCGGGCCGAGTTTGAGCAGCAGATAGATTCCATAAACTCGCAGCTGGACTTCGAGAAACAAAAGGACACAAAGAGTAAGTACATAAAATAATATGCATATAAAGTTGCTAATCAAATGCCATCGTAGAGAACGTTGAGCGCTGGGAGCGCAGCGTACAGGATGAGGAAGATGCCCTAGAGGGCCTCAAATTAGCTGAGGCACGCTATCTGAAGGAAATCGACGAAGACAAGGAGAAAATGGAAAAGTTCAAGCAGGACAAGCTGGCCAAGAAGCAAGCCGTGGATGACATGGAGGAGGACATATCTAAAGCCCGCAAGGATGTGGCAAACTTGGCCAAGGAAATCCATAACGTGGGCAGTCATTTATCTTCGGTAGAGTCTAAGATCGAGGCCAAGAAAAACGAACGCCAGAACATATTGTTGCAAGCAAAAGTAAGTTTAAGGAATTACTTTATATCCCCTTATTTTGTGTTACATTGTGTTATTCACTCCGTAGACCGATTGCATCGTGGTGCCACTGTTGCGCGGCTCGCTGGACGACGCGGTGCGACAAAGCGATCCGGATGTCCCATCCACCTCTGCAGCAATAGAAAATATGTAAGCTTATTTAATAATAGCCCTAAAAATTACTGAATTAAAATAATTAATATATTTCCAGTATTGAAGTGGATTATACATCTCTACCACGAGAGTATACAAAGCTGAAGGATGACTCCGCGTTCAAGAAGACCCACGAATTGCTTCAAAAGGACCTGCAAAGCAAGCTGGACGTCTTGGAGCGCATACAGACGCCCAACATGAAGGCCTTGCAGAAACTCGATGCCGTAACGGAAAAAGTGCAATCCACCAATGAGGAGTTTGAGAATGCGCGAAAGAAAGCAAAGAAGGCCAAGGCGGCATTTGAACGGGTGAAGAACGAACGCTCCTCTCGCTTCGTTGCCTGTTGCCAGCATATATCGGACGCCATTGACGGTATCTACAAGAAATTAGCTCGCAACGAGGCAGCCCAGGCCTATATCGGTCCCGATAATCCCGAAGAACCATATTTAGATGGTATTAACTACAATTGTGTAGCGCCCGGCAAACGTTTCCAACCCATGAATAACTTGAGTGGTGGCGAAAAAACAATCGCGGCCTTGGCCCTGCTTTTCTCCACCCACAGGTATGCGGATATCATTACTTGCCATATGTTGAAAAAAATATTAATATTTTTGTATGCAGCTTTCATCCAGCGCCGTTCTTTGTCCTCGACGAGATTGATGCCGCCTTGGACAACACAAATATTGGCAAAGTCGCTTCGTATATAAGGGATCACACAACCAACCTGCAGACCATCGTCATCTCCTTGAAGGAAGAGTTCTATGGTCATGCGGATGCTCTTGTGGGCATTACACCTGGGGTAGGTAATCAAGTGGTGTAAGTTGGGCCAAGTCTAAATATTGTTTTCTCTTCCAGGAAGGTGATTGCCTCGTATCCAATGTTTACATCATGGACTTGACAATGTTCGAGGACACGTAAAGATCAATATCGGATGTATTATAAGTATTAGATGTAACTTTACTGTAAATCTCGGGATTTCCAATTAATAAAGCCAGTAAATGTGTAGACCTAAGATTTAGTAATTTATTTTATTACACTCAAGCAATTATACTTACTGCAAGGAAAGATAGGAACCACTTAGTTGTTTTGAAAATATGTTCTGCAACTTTAATAGTTTCCTTTATTAGGCTTGCGTTGGTTGTACTGTACCGGAGAAAATAAAATGTGTTCGGATGTGTGAAATAATAGTTCGATTGATGAATGTTTGTTGGTATATGTAAAACAACTGGGTTTTTGCTTTTAGTTTCAATTTTTAGTTTTTCTCTTTTTTTTCTTCACGTAAAAAACTTTTTGTATTTCTTCAAGAACAAAAACAAACAATTTGATTATTCAGTTTCGGTTTGTATCATTAATTTAAAATAATCAATGCAAACAGATAAATACAGCATCGGCTAGTTGGTGTGTCAGTTTCATTGATTCATTATCTTGTGTGTTGGCTGCCTGCCGACTATGGCGATAATCGATAAGGCTACGATACAAGGGCACGCCCGTGGGAGGAGTGGTCCAATTGTGTTAAAGGATTGAGATAAGGTTTGGTAAATTAATACAAAATAAACTAGGATAGATTAGCCAGATTCTAGGGGCTTCGGTCTTCGGCTTTGGGCAGTTTGGGGGACTCTGATTTTCTTTAATGGGGAATGCCTAATTTATACTTTATACATACGAACTAAAATATTTATGGCGTTTCATATATACACACACACTTTGTAAACTCGTTTAAAATACAAAGATTTGTCTCATTAGCGCTTAAATATTAATTTGCCTTTCTGTGGATTTGTTGTTTCGGGTTGTCCTCGCTGTCGATGCGGTTGGATTCGTGGTTGATGTTTCGATTCCGGATGAGGATGAGATGTTCTGGTGTGTCCAGGTTGGTTTATTGTGCTCGCTGTTGGTGTATAACTCCTGTCTGTGCTGTCGATGAACTTGTGGCTGTTGCTGCTTTTACTAGCGACATATATTATCTGTTTGTGTAATTATTGTTTTTGTTTTTCTTTTGTTTATAGTTATTCACTGAATTTCAGCTTTTCAATGGGCCTTTATTACTGCAAAATAAAAGAAAAAGAATATTGATTCTTTAATTAGATAATTGCTTGATGATCAGTGCTGGGGGTTTCCCTTCCCAAACCATTAAGTTTATTAAATTCACGAATATCTTGATTATCGAGATTTTTCATCACGATCTGCCATATCTTGAATTAAAGCCGTATCGATTTCGATTAAAGAGGTTTCCCAGCTTACGATTTCGACGTCTCGGTCTGCGTATGGTACAGGTGGTATTCGAATTACCAGATTAGTTTACGTTAATTATGACAAGATTCTCTGATAGCTACAAGTATATCTAGTTGGCATAGTGAGTGAAACCTTCGGCATACTTACATTGAAACATATTTAAGGCTATCACAGTGTATCTTATACTCCATTGCCGTTGTTAGAGGTATATTTAATATCCTGCGTAACGTATCACGGATACGTGTTGTACTGGTCATATCAGTGGCAGTCCTGTTCCATACTGATAAGCTATCCTCCTGCAGGTGAAACGAAATATTAGTAATTGGTAATAGTTACTCTACATTAAGGTAATAAGCCTAGGAAACCATGCCATGTCGAGGGTAGAGTAAGAAGTAAAAACACCTTTTATAGCTTTTTTGTTTAATACTTTTTATTTCTCAATCAATATGTAAGGAAATCATTTCACACGTCTGACCAATTGGAAATGAAAAAATTATAATAATAATAATAATGGTAATAAGAAACACACTTGATATTAACACAAAGGCAAATCTAATTTCTTAATTTTACTTTTGTTTTTCTCATTTCGATTTTGTTTCTTTGCTGGTTTTTAATTTAAATTTGTTTTCACTTTTTGTTGTTTGCTGTTACTGTGCTCTTCACATTACTTTCGTCGGCTGCTGTTCCATGATTTTCTTTTTCTGCATTTATTAATCATACATTTATTTATGTATAAGACTAACACTTAAGTATAATGTTGTTTTTTTGTTTCATTACTTTTCATAATTAACTAAATTGTCTAAGAAGAGAGAAAATATATGATAATATGCAATTTGTTTTTGTTACGGATTTTTGTTGGTTTTTAATTAATTTTTTGTGTTTTTGTTTTTTTTTTTTGCTTTTGTTATTATATTATTTAAACATTTTTAACAATTATGAGTATTTGCTCAAAAACTTGACTTGAACCGCTTTTTGTAGCATTTAGCGCGGCTTGGTTTCGTGTTTATTTTTTAGGTTTTGTTAGTTGAATTTTGATTTCCTTTTAAGTAGGGTTTACTGTGGTGTTCGTGTGCGCACACAAAACTAAATTGTTTTTCGCCACTAAAGTTCGTCGCTCGCCATCTTTCCTGTTCTTAAATGGATCGTTATTTCGTATCGACTTTGTTATATACGCATATATAATGTTTATAATCGGTTTACATACGTGTGTATATATAGGTGTAGCATTACTTTTGTGTGGCTGTGTCAGTGTGGTGTTTTAAACGCTTGTTAAATTGCACATTGATATTTTAATATTTTGTAAATATTAAACATTACTTCGTTTGGTTTCATTCTTTGCTAAATTATTTGGACTATCTTCGGTATATATGTTTGTATGTATGTATAATTTATATATATGCTAATTTGTAACTATAATTAAAATATATGTATAAATATTTATTCATGTTAGTTCTCGACTTTCTTGGTTGTTTGTTTTATCATACTTGGAAATATACTTTCATTATTGCTTCTTGAATATACATATGTGAATCCCGTTAAGTATTTACTTGTTTGCGTTCGTCCTTTATTGTGATTGTGTGTGTGTATCTCTGTATCTTTGTGTCTCTGTGTGTGGTTACTCCTTCATCCTGTTTGTCTTCGCTCTCTGATCCCGAATTGGTTTACTTTTGCTTGTTATTGCCATCAGTTTTGGTTGCCGATTTCGCTGATTGCTGTCGTCTGAGTGCTGAGTAAAAATGCTTCGATATGCCTGGAATTATTGTTGCAATTGCTGCTCCCAATCCACAATCGACACATCCACCAAAAATAATCATCAATCTATCAATTCAACATCGTGCTGAAGCTACCTCTATCTGTCCCTTTCGCTCTCTCGATCTCAAGCCATGTGTGTGAGTGCGTCTGCTTGTGTTTCGACTATTGCTGGCCTCTTCTGAGGGCTGCCTGCCAGTTGGCGTTGGCAACCCTACGCAAAACAGAGTTGCATGTAACGCTTTATTCCATTCCGTTCGTTCCTTTTCCACCTTCACTGTTAATTTTTTTCTTTTTGAATTTTATTCAATTTTAAAGTACAATTGCACGAGTGATGTTTGTTGCACTCGTCACTAAGAATATATATATATTTTTTTGTGTTTTTTTTTCTGGCGGTTGTTATGGAAATTGATTTGATTTGTTACTAATTATTCATATATAGAGTTGTATATATATGCGTATGTATATATAAATAGTCCAAATTATGTTAATATTAAAATTCTAATTTTTATTAATTGAACTTTTGCGCTTAAATTTAGCATTTCATTTGTTATCCTTTTCTAAGTTAATTTTTTTTTTCCTTTTTCGTTCACAATCAAAAAATGATAAAATGAAACAAATTATAGAAAAAATATATATAATTGTCTGTATTTATTGCGGAGCCAAAACTTATAAATAAATTAGACAAGAACTAAAGCTAAACATATAAATAACAAGACAACTAAATAATAGAACCTAGAAACTTCATTAATTTTTAGTTTTGTATTAATTTTGTTTGGGTTTTTGAGCTTGAGGATTGAAGAGACTCAAAATTCAATTCTTCGTATCATATCATTTTCATGTAAATTTGATTTGTTTGGTGAAAAGTGGAAGAAATGCGATTCAAGTAGAAAAACTAAAATGTTTTCTTCCTTTACTCCCGAAAATCGTATTAATATTATAGGTTAATTTCGTATCTTCCATCGTTTTCTCTCTTTCAATATTTTACAAACATTTCGTGTCTGAACGGAGGAGGGGTGCGTGCTTTTTTACAAGTTTAGAAACGAACACATTCACGTAGATATAGAATAACGATTAGTGTGTGGATTGCTCCCCTCCCCAGGGGTATATAGATACATATATCGATCTGAAGAATGCTGGGTAATAAGAAGAACACCAAGGCCCCGGCTTGAGTAGGTTGGTTTGGTTTAAGGCCCAAAATGTTAGCTAGTCGAAGCCAAGCGCTCTTTTTATGTATACATAGAGAAGATATAGCACACACATAATAAATAACTGAACGATTTTGAATGTGGGGTTCTTCTACGCTTTGCTTTATATACGCACAACATTTACATAGAATTTGTAATTTATATATTTATAATTGGTTTTTATATAATTAGGAATATGGGGTAGGTAGGTAATCTAAATTTGAAAAAATCATTTTACATATTCATTCTTAGTAGAAAAACGCAGTTTTATCTCGTGTATACAGCAAAGTTATTTTGTTTTTTTTTTCTTTCTGTTTTTCTTGCTATAATTTTTAATTATTATAATTTAAATTTAATTCGAAAAATCTACTTAGTGAAATTTGTTACGTTGGTTAAGAATTTTGTATATTTCTTCATTTTTCATTTTTCTGTTTTACTTGCTTTTTATGTTTGTTGTTAAAGATTGATTTATATATATAACATCACATTATAATAATTACTAATTAATAGATTTGCCCTCTGCTCTTTCGTCTCTTTTTGTTTTATGTTTTTAATTTTGCAATCATAGCATTTGCGAGATGCACACATATGAAGTTTCGTAATAAATATTAGATTTATGTTTACAATTTTGTGTTTTCCCGGAGGATTACCGCTGAAATTGCTCGAGACAAAATTCAGCGTAGACCACAATAATAATTATAATGACTATTTACATGGAAAATCTAACGTATATTAACCGAACGATCTGATTTAGCATCTCTGTGTGTCCAAGTGTAGTTGTCTATAGGCCTATGGTTTCGCTTTTTCGCTTCTAAGTGGGAAATGGCAACACGTGTCGGGGGATGGGGGCACAAAAGGGTTAGGGGTGGGGAAATTAAATTAGGGCCAGCACTTCCACTCCTTCTGCCACTGCCTCATTTACAGCAAATAAACTTGATGGAATTTAATTTGTGTGAACACCGAAAATGCTCCTCCGCCGCTCGTGGCTTCCATTAATTTTCGCCCAGACCAGACCGGCTCTGTCTTAATTAGAGCCACCGCTCTTCCGCCGCTCCAAGGGATGAGGATGTGGTGCGTCCTGGTTGCTGGCTACGTGACTCCCGGGCTCCTTCGCTCATTTGTATGCATTGGCCGGCGGTGTTCGGTTTTTATCTAGAGCGAGAAATGTACGGAAAAGTGTTAAATGATTATCAAACTGTAGCTGCGGCAAATTCTGCTACTCTCTCTCTACGCGCTTTTCAATGGAAAGCGTTGCAAAACACGTCCTGGCGCTGGCAATGCGATAAACGAGAAGCGGATATGGAATTTCCGTACACGTGGGACAGTATTTGGTGCAGTACACTCGCAGAAAATGCATCTCTAAAACGTGCTGACGCTTTTAAGATGTCCTTCTGGGTTAAATTTTTAGTAAATTTAGCTGCTTTGTGGAATGGGATTTTCGCAGGAGGTATGTATCCAGATCGCAACTAGCGCGAAACCTAGCAGTTATTTCCCATGTGCATGTGGGCAAAGGTTCAGCAACAGAAAGTCGGGCTCGTGCCACCCAACCACCCACCTCATTCACACCGCCGCCCCCCCAGAATCCTCCTGGCCTTGCCGCCATCTCTGCCCGTGCTCCTTGGCATTGTCTCTAGTCGAAGGACAGGACAGATGATGGTGCCACCGATGGAACCACCGAACTAGCGAGCCACCACATAACGACAGACCGAGCGACGGAACGACGGAACGACCAGAGAACGACTCGAATGTAGCCTCGAATGCTTTTTGCATGCGTGTGCGCCACTCAAGTGGCTCATTATGACCAGCTGCTCGCAAATACCCAGACACTGACGTGGATCTCATCCACCAGGACTGGCCTGGACACACATTCATTCATCGCCTACTTGAAGTGTGGCGCGTGGTAGAATTTCATTAGAGCGATGGCAAACAACGAAATAAAAAAAAAAAAACCATTTTCTATTTATTTAATTTGGCGTTAGGCAAGCAAGACGAAAACGTCAGAGCAACAGAAGCCACTAGTCCTTGTCGTCTGGCTGATGACATCAGCTAGATTCGCGATATCCTGCCACCCACTGGCCAGTCATCCAGCCACATTCCACACTGAGAAAAAAGGCGGTCGATTGTAGCTGTGACCATGATGAGAAAGTGTTCCTTAAGCTATTTAAGTCGTTGTGTTTACAGCTTCAAAATCGGATAATAACTGATATAAATATTTCCTCGAATTTTTAAGCTTATTTTCGCAGTGTGCAAATCGAGTAATTTGCGTCACAGCGTTTTTCCCTGACCCACACAAATGTTTAAAAATAGTTGCCATCCCACGCGGTCGCCATTCAATTGATCTCTCATCGCGAGGACGAGAGGTCAAAAATAGAAAGGCATTAAAGTCATTCAGTTATCAATATTGCAAGGCAATCGGGAGCAGGTGAATTCCGGGTGGATTAAAGATTTAACACGACCTTGACACCACATAACAACTGGGTTAAGTATTCACTTATTAGAGGCCTAGCCACACATTCATAACTGCCGCCAGTTGTAGTTAAAGTTTGAGCATGTGGTTGGCCCAAAAACACACTTTCGTTTCCCAACTAGTTTTCGTTTATGTTTGCTTTTATTGCTGAAGGCTCATTAGAGAAATTTCCTGGTTTAATGGTCCTTGCGAAGGAGGAGACTTGCACTTAAAGTCAACCGGGTGTAAAAGCTTAAAATCTGCAGCAAACCGAAACAAATGAACACTGATTTCTGGCATTTTAATAGAAAGGAGAAGCGGCTTTTATACACATTTATTGTAATTACAGTACCATAAGTACGCGTATTTCAATAATCGAACTTTTGCATTTATCAGGGTAGAGATTTACCCAATTATAAATATTTATCTGCCCAAAGGCAACAGCCTGGCAACGAAATAAATACCGCAAAATCAGGATAATTTGCTGCTATTTGCATGGTCAAAAACCACACTCACAGCCCACAGCTCACAGTCCTCGTATGAGGATGAGGATAAGGATGTGGATGTGGATGTGGAAGCGATGTGTGAGTGGAAATGATATACATAAATCGCTGGGAATCAATTCGAAATGTCAAAAGGCAACGGCTGAGCTGCTGGGCCTGCCATTTGGCGACTAGACCTAAAATAGCAAGGGCCACAGCAGCAAATTGAATTGATCCAGAGCCAAACAGAAGAGGGGGTTGAGTTGGCTACGTTGGCTGGGCTGGCACTTAAAATCCGAGTGACGTGCCGGGCCCGACTAGGCCGTAAAAGCTGAAGCAGCGTCAGACGAGACGAGGGAAGAGATGGAACCTACACCAATGCAGACCCCACAGATTCCCCGATAACCACGATGGCAATCGCCATCGCCATCGCCATTCCTCGATGCCGCCACCACTGACGCGACTGACTTTGACATGACAGTTTAATTGAGGGACAGCTCCTACCAACCTAACAACCTTCCAACCTACCAAGCTATCAACCAACGAACCTACGAAGAACCCAGTAAGCCAATCCCACTTCCTCCCCTTCGGAAACAATGGAAGCACAACAACGCGCTCGAAATGTATGCAAATTAGTTCGTGTCCCCGGGAAACATCTCCGGCGATTGGAGATTGGAGCGCAGCGGAGTCGTGCGAAACTGTTTGCCTTTCTGCCCGGCAGCTCCTTTGGGAGCTCAGGCAGCTCAGTGTCCAGGACAAAATTTAAAATGTATGATTTCGGTTGAGTGAAGGCCGGCTTAACAGTGCCGGAAAGAGCTAAATCAGGCAACTGTTTCCAAAGTTAAAATATCTTTTGAATTAATATTTATTACATAGAAGGCGACTCTGCTGCAATAGTAATGCACTTACTCATGTTAAATTCAATTCAGTTACTAACTTCAATAAGTAATTGCGAACCAGTTACTGAGCTGCACAACTCCAATGAAATATTTCTCAGCATAAGGTAGTTAAAATCCCGGGAGAATCGAAACCATACCCTTCGCTTTCTCCCCGTTTTCTAATTTTAACTAAAATTTGTTTATGGAATTGCAAACAGGAGTGGGATGACGAGCTGGCAAAGGGCACAGGGCTTTGGTGTCGCCGCGGCAAGTTAATCGGTCAACTTCAGGCTGGCAATCGAGCAGTCCGAAAACAAAAGGCTGCACAAAAGGCTGAGCGGGCGATAATGGTGGGAATTTTGATGGTCATCCATCAGCGAAACGAGACAGCGATGGACGGAGGGCAGGACGGCAGGAGGGAGGGAGGGAGAGCAGCGAGCGGAGCATCAGGACAAACCGCATGAGCAAATTGCCTGGGCGAGAGATGTTGGCAAAGCTGCCGGCACAGGACACGTGCTGTAACCCATTGACCAATGTGCCGCTCTCACCTCCGGACTCGGCGCATGCTGGGGATTTTGTGGTCTCCGCCCGTCTCCGACCTTTCATTTCAGGTGGGCGGTGTGTGGGTGGTGTATGGTGGTGTATGGTGTATGTAGTGTGTGTGTGTGTGTGAGTGTGGGTTGACAGTGTCAGTTGACTATGTAGTGCAGGTGACGGCACCATGGAATCCATCACTATTTATGTGGTTCGCTTACGCAAATCCGCCGCTCGCAGAGGAGGAGCCGACCGGCCAGGACGACTATGGGGGCGGTTGCAAGGGTAATGCAGCATGTAACTCAATCAGGGGCGTGGCAGGACACACCCGTACACCCACACACACACGGCCACCCACCCACACGGCCACACATTGATTTCAGCTGCGAGGATGGATGCCTGGCTGCAAATTGAACCATCAAGGACTCTCTGCCCCCATTGCAAATTGCGTCCGACAGTCAACAATGGGAATAGGTGGTGGTGGTGGTGGTGTTGGTGGAGGTGGTGCTGGTGGTGGTGCTGGTGGGTACAAGGTTGCGCAGCGAGAGTAGCAACAGAAACTGCAGATGCTGTTGCACATATAGCTGTAATTGCTAATTTTGGAAGGTGTCCTTTAAAGGACTACAAAGAATATATATGTATATATAACACATTTTTCTCTAGAAACCCGCTCTTCCTGGTATTTTAGCATCGCTTTTAACTGCATACAAATAAAGTGTGTGGGTTGCATATGCAAATTGGAACAGGCAGCAGGCAGGTACGTTGTCCTCATCAACATCAACATCATTATCCAGATTGTCGTCATCATCACACATTTCGGAATTGCAGAGAGAATGTGGATGGATTTACATACATTTCTTTGCGCCTGCCATGCAGCGACAATCACATAATGGCCATAAGTGATGAGCAACCCACCTTCAGCCACATGCTCATCCTCCCTGCCTCCCTGCCTCCCTGCACATCCTGCTGAATCCTCGCTCTCCTCCATTGCCGTTAAAATGTATTGCCTGCTTATAGGCGCGTGCGGTTAAGTGACAGCAAAGGCGTAAGGGGGCGGGGCAGAATGGCTGGATGGCTGGTTGGATCTCGGCTGGGACAGCAGCACAAACAAGTACCGAAAGTACAGCTCGCCATTGGAGGTCATAAAGTAGACACTGGCTAGGCATAAACTAAGAGATATTATGAAGTGGAACATTTTGATACTATCATTCCAAATGCTGTCAAAGTTCCTATTCCTAAGTACACATCCAATTAAAAATATTATATTTCCCAAAGGCAAAAGCCACTGCGCTACTGTGCGTATACGTAATTTCATGTATCACATCCATTTATGAATATGTATCGCAATCTTTATTGGACTCCATGATATGCTTTTGAATATCCATTTCACTTGCCTACTCGCCCCCCGAATTACTTCTGTGTCTGCAGCTCGGATTACCACTGTACTTGGATGGTGCTCGAGTACTTGGCCAACTCCTTGTTTGTTGGCAAAGTGGCAGAGGAACCAAACAGCACAGGACGGGGGACGGGAAACGGGGGGCAGCAATACAGATAAGATAGCCGGAGCAACGACAGCGGGGATAAAAACTATCTGACAACAATGGTAGCTGTCAGTGGCACTCTCCACTCCACTCAACTCTGCACAGCCCCACCTTTTGCAATTTGCTCCCCGCCACCCTCCCCAATATTGTGGGGGATTCTCGTACCTTCGGCAGGGATGTGTAAACCAATTTTAACGGTTTAACTTACAGCTTATGCTGGGGTCCTTCGTGTGTTTTGTCCGAGTGTGTGTGTTTGTGTGTTGGCATTAAGCGTTTGGCCATGTTTGTTTACAATGGTTTTATGTTTGCACAAATGACGACTTCGCCCTTGCCAACTTGCCAACTTGCCAACTTCCCCGAGTTCGGACACACAGAGCAGCAGTCCAGACTGGAGGATCTGAGAGTGGACGACGTGGGATCTGGGCACCCAGGCCGTTGCCAAGTCAAGCGTTTCCTCTGGCGCTCTCCTAAATTTATGCATGAAAAGAAGGCAAAAAGGAGCAAGCAGTGGCGTGTGTTTGTGACTTATTGTTATGCTGCCACTGTGCCCAATTTATGACTCGAGGTCGGCGGGACAAGCGACATTCTCAAAGCCACCCACAAAGCAAACACAACCCCCCCACCCCCATCCATTCCATTCCATCCCATTCCATTCAGTTTCCCATCCCCACGGTGCCCCTTAAAAATAGACAACCCGTGTGGGCTGGAATTCCCCGCCTGCCATCTTGATTTCATTGCCTCTCGGATAGGACAAATTCTATGCTAAATGGAATTCACACAGCCAGAAAAAGGTCTCATTATTTAAAGGAGTATTAAACGCAAAGGTGCAATTTTTCACCCTCTTTTTTGGATATAAGTTAGAAAGCTCCATAGGTAAAAAGAAACTTCTGTAAGCGAACTTATGCAAGTTCGTAATCCTAATAGGCTCACCATTACGCAGTACAAACTGCCAACGACATTCGTTATTCTCTCTGTGCACGGACTGAAAAGTTTCATGGCTCCTCGAAACCTACGGCACACATAAATACATGGACTTAGGCCCTGGGACTCGACTCGCGCCCGTTTCATCAACTCGAGCAGAACGGCAAACGGCAAACGCACAGGGAGTCGCACAGCAGAGTGGAAGTTGTCGAAAGGATGGATGGAGGCAGATGATGTTGGGCAGCCTGGTGGGGATGGTGGATGGTGGAGGAGATTGCGAGCAGAAGGACGAAGGCACTTGGGATTAAGCTGGCAGCGACTCTGCTGCTAAAGTTAAGGATTTTGAGTGCCTGATGAAGCGGCGAAGCTTGAGCCCAGCTCATCCCAGCTTCCAGCTCCCAGCTCCCAACTCTCAGCTCCTTTCAGCTCCTCTGGCCCCGCATCGCGCTCCTTCATTAAAAGCTGCCAACTTATGCGATCTGATTTAAGCTCCCTTCCTACGCTGTGCTGTTTATACATACATATTTCTGAATATATATATATATATAATCCAGGGGGTGTATTTCAGCGCTTTTGGGTTTAGTCCAAGTGCGTGGGTGTGCTAAATTTAACCGAGTTAAATTTAATTGCAATCTGAAGCCAACTTTTGCTTGCAACTCTCTCTCTAAATTTTGCCACGAGTTTATTATTTCAAATTTGACTTGCTGCGAACTTTCGCATTTAAGTAAACAAATCTAATTCAAATTGAAATGAAAATAGATGTCATATTTCGTATCAAAAATAAACTGATTAATGCAGCTGGCACAAATCGATTTCGAGGATTTTGCAGTTTTTATTCGGGATACGATACAACGTCGATACAAAGGACGAGCGAGTAGCCCCCTTAAATATGCAGCACTAAATGTAAATTTGCTTTTTGTGCGCATTAGCACATTTCCCAAAATGTCGGGGATGTGGCTTCGGTGGGTGGTGGGTGGCTGTACGTGCGTGTAGTCAAGTGTTTGTTTGTTTAGCTGGCGACAATAAACAACAACAAAAGCAACAATAACAACAACAACAGGGAGGTGGCAGCCAAATGAGCGAGCACAACAAAAACGCCACAGCAACCACAGGAGCTGGAAAAGCAACAGCAGCAGCAGGAACAGCATGAGGAGCAGCAGCAGCAGCAACTGTGAAGCTCCTTGTTGTCAAGTGGAGTTTAATTTATGTTCAGCCCTGAACGAACACACCACCCCACCACCACCCACTGAGCGGAGCCGCCCCCCCGGTGGAGCCCCCTCCTCGATGGCCACCACCTGACGCCATATTGGAGGCGCCTGCTCCAAGTTTCGCCTGTGCCAGTGCCAGTGCCTGTGTCTGTGTGCTTTGTGTGCCCCGCCTTGCTTTTGGCGCTAACTTAATTTCCATTTCCAAATTTAGCACGTCTCACTGTGGGGCCGCCTCCCTTTTGCCAGTTTGTCCACAGTCGCTCTGCTTTTTTTAAGGCAAAGCGAAAAACTTCGCTCCCAATTCGATATTCAAGTTATTTAGATTTTGTTCTTAAATTAAGCAATATTTTCAAGGCTCTTTCCTTTAGTTTTACTTTTAAATTGCGTGTTTAAAGTTCATAGCTAGGCACTATATGTTTATGTTTCCAGAAATAAATTGCCTAATTTAATTTCCGATTTCAAAAACATATTTTTCTGAATGCAAACCATCGCAAGTTGCGTGCTAAAGGCACGTTTTCTATTAAAGCCAAAGGCCAAGCTGGCGTTCTATCCAAAAAAAAAAAAAGAAGAAAGAAGGGAAATTAAGTGGTAACAAAATCCATCTCAGCGAAATGAAACCAAAGGCGAAAACAGCGAAACGTGGAGAATGTTAATCGGAATAAGTTTCGGCGAAAAACTTTCATTAGACACTTGGCAAAGACGGAAATTCTCAAGCTGATTGCTTGCCACAAGCAACCGCCACAAAACAAAAGCAACGCAAAAAAACAAGAAAACCATAAAAACCCAACTGACGTAATCAATGTTGGGGCAAGATCGTAAATAAGGAAATTCAAGTGGTGCCACGAATAAACTGGATTGCTGTGTATTCGCTGACGAGTTTGTGGAGTTTAGTTAATTATCTTTGAGGAAAAGCTTTCATCACCTCACTTTAACTCCTTGTTTAAAGTCAAACCTTAAATTCCTTGCCTCAAACTGCAGCATGTGTGGTAAAGTGACCAACTGACGGATTAGCAATAGACCTCCACCAAAAGCCAGGGTGTCAGTGGTTTGCGGGGCATTGACGCGGTTCATTGTCCTTTTGTTTAGCCATCACACCACCACCGCCCACAGATCCTGCACAATGGCTGAGGCGGCGAGTACTGTCGTAAGCCACTGCGACCCGTTCTAAACACAAAGGCCAATTATTTGGCTCGCAAACTGGCAAGGTGGAAATGCAGTGGGAAATTCAACAGCAGCTGCGGCTCAATTACCTTGGGACAATGTGCCTAACTGCATAGAACTAAGACGGCGAATTGCACAGAGAGAAATATGCCTGCCAAATAATATATTATTCTGGGAGTGCATTAAACCGGAAGGCTTATTGATATAAATCTTCGAAATGGCTATTACTTTATGCTTGACTATAAACGCAAGTTGCCTTTTAAGTTTGCAGCGTGAAAGGGAAAGGGCTCAACAAGTTCGTCACTTGACTATACTCGTGTAGTACATGTTTTATTTCCCACTCCCATTGATGGTTTGACAAGCAATTTTTCAGTTTCAGTTCGGTTTTACGATGTGCACACAACACCCAACAATCTGTGCCCCGAATTGGGGCCATCCCCTTATTGGGGCTGGATCCATGGGGAGAAGGAGGAGCCCATCCCTATATGGCCGACTGTCGGAGTGTCGGACTGTCGAGTCGAGTCGAGTGCACATGTTAGACGCACGTACTTACAACATATTTTTTTCAGCTTCTTCACTTTACTTCTTTTCTGTTTTATTTCAGGCCAAGCTGTTGCTATTTGCGTTGCGGCGACTGTGGGTGTGCGTGGTGTGTGTGCTGTGTGTGTTTGCCATTCAGACATCGGCACGTATTATATAAGCAGGCAACTATACACATTTACGATATACGTTCGTAGCATTTACTGCGAAATTCCCTTCGCTTCCCTCCCTTCTCTCTTCCCTTCCCTTCAATTCCAGGCGAAGAACAAAAGAGTGAATCTTTACAACGGCGTTGCGAAATAAAATGCTGCCCAACTGAAATCCCAAGGGAGTTGAAAGGTTGACCTCTGCCCCAAAGCCCCCAGAGGAGGTGGCAAATTTCAGCCCATCGCATTTTGCATGCAACCAGCCGATCGGGGCTAATGCAATCAAGTGGGCGTGGTCAGCAAATAGCTGCTATGAAGAGCAAAAAATCGATGCCTCGTCACGCAGGAGAACCATTTTTTTTCTGTTGTTTTTTTCGCAGTCACCGCAAACAAATTGAAATGCAAACTACACAAAATTGTCGCTGTATTGGCTGCCGTGCGGAGAAAAGAGGTCAGTGGGTGGGCTTTGGTGGATCTAGATAGGGAATATGTATCCAAAACGCTTGTCAATGTCGACAGCCCGTCGAATATTTAACAATTATCCCCAGCGGTTGAACCATAAATTGGTTTTAATTTCATAATTTTAGAGATTTTCGCCCATCTAAATGGAAATATACAACCTCTTTGGGAGCATAAAGCTAATTTAATCTTTCATGTGCTCTGTGGGCTCAGACTATTTAATATGCTTTGCAAATCAAAAGGATTAGAGTAGAGAATAGAGAAAATCCCACACTCAAAGGTTCTATAAAAAGAGTGATTAGAGAGACTTTCGCTTTATGAGCGATGGAGACATTTAAGCCGACAAAAGTGCAAACACACAAACAACCAACATGGTTGGCAGAATCTATCTGCACGTGACGGATTCACTGTTTACACTGCACTCTAATTGACTCGCCTGCTGGTCAGAGGCAGCAGTGGTGGCTGCACTGGACAAAAAATTTCCACTTTAAAGGTTTCAAAATATATTACAATGTTTCAAACAACTACTTATATCAAATGTGTAATATATTAATTTTTGTATTTATTATTAAATACATTTATGTATAACATTCATTCACTCGCTTCCATTTCTTTCAGTGCTGCTCTTACTCTGATGACAGACAGCCTGTGCTGAGCAATTTAAAACACTCGTCTGCGACTTTGTAAATTATTCAACGCGCAAATTCGTCAGTCGGTAAATATTCAGCAAGTGTAAAAACGGAGTTGGAAATAGAACTACCAAGCAGAAAGGGAAAATGCTCTGTACATATTAAAGTCGTGTTCCATTCAATCTTTTGAGTATTAAGAACAGCAGCAAGAATCGTAGAAGACTATGGAATAGGACATACCCTAAAACCATGACAAGTCTGGCACAGACACTCGCTGGTTGTCATCATTCATGAATACATCACGCGCGCCCTCATTTATGCAGTGTTTATTTACACACCCAAACGCACTCGCATACACTGACACAAATAAAGGGGGCGGTTGTAAATATTTCAGAGCAACAACATTGCTCTACTTTCGCTCGTTTTTCGCATTGTTTGCAGATGGCAGAAGCTATGGACGCGAATTTATTAAAATGAGACTGCAAATATGCCCGCGTTGGCGTTAAATTCGCACAAGGCAAAAAGATAAAAAACCCTCACAAAAGTTGCCATTAAGAGGCGAAAACTACCACAAATGGCCATCAACTGGCGCCCAACAGTCCGCTGCACAAAGGAATTTAAATAAGTCCGTCGAATGCCAGAAGGATAACGCAATACATGGTGATAATGCCGAGAGAATTCAATTAATATGCATATGCGTAAGGCCCGTTACGCATTCCCACAGCTATTCTGAGGAATAAAGTTCCATAAATGATATTTTTCCTGCTAAATATGAAATAAAACGATGCATGACGATGGATTCCAGGAATCGTTTAAGGTCATTACATGTAAATTATTCAGCTACTGCAATTATTCACACACAGCAATCGGTGTGTGCAATAAAGAGATACCCCAAGTGACACATTTTTGCGCAGTGCAGCCAGATAGCGTGACTTGCAACTAAAGTGGAGACAACAAGGTATCGCAACTAGCTAAATATAATTACAATGACCAGAGTCAATTGCCTGTGGTTTCTAACGCTTGGGAATGGGTGAACATGATTCACCGGAAGGCAGCAATTACCACAGCGAAAGGCGTGAATATTTTAAAGGCAGTCACCCGAAAAACATGCAAAATATCAATTTATTATCCGGTTTCTGCCGCCGACACCGTTTGACGTCATAGAAAATTTTCCCCGATAAAGCTGATGTGCAAACAAATTTCCATAAATTTTATCGTTGCAGGAACAGATGCATACGCAATCGATAAACTGCAGTGTAAACTAACCAACTAACTAAAGGCACAGTGTATAGGTTTAATAAATAATTGGCTGCGATTCTGATCAAATATTCATGGCCAACGAACAATGAAACAGACTGCGAATTGAAATTTCAGATTCCTGTTTGCTATCGCAGCCTAAATCCAGCAATCCAGCTTTAAGCGATATTTCGATTTCCATTTGATGTGCGGCAAACAAAAGAAAGCATTATATATGAATAAACACGAAGTGCATGGCAATTAAAAGTTTCCAATGCTGCAGCGCATTGTTATTGAAATAAAAATACTTGTGGTTGAAAAGTTGCATTTGTTCATTTGAATCGATGAATGCGGGCAGGGAAAAATGTAAGTCAGAAGCCAAATTTCGCAATCCAGTTGCAATTGTTGGAGAAATTAATAAATGGAAATTGGAATTTATTGTGGTCAAATGCGGTATAAATATGCATTGGGTTTCAGTGCCTAGGTGACTTGAGCCCTTCTAAAAAATACAGAAAACTATATGTTTTACTTATGTAATAAGTACCTATAAAATATATAATGTAGCAAATGTTTAGCAACTGCTAAACAAGCGCAAACATTTCACGCTCTCTGCCACATGCCGCATAAATGGGTAGAGTGTGTTTGCTCGGGAGTGGCGACTTGTTGGGTGGCAAGTGGGTGGTTCAGTGGGTGATTCAGTGGCCAGTGGGTGGTGGTCCGTGGATGAGGTCACGTCTGGTTGCGTTGCCATCACGCACATTTGACGTGCACATATAGTGACGAGCTCAACATTCCACCATCCCACACACACGTCCATTTACATATGCATATGGATATATCTGCGAATTGTACATAACAAGTGCTGTTGCAATCTTACTGGATTTCCCACCATCCATTCGTTAATAACTTTAATGAATTACTATCGATTTTTTTTCCTTCTGCTTTTAATTGGCTCTTTTGTGTGCAAATCTATGTTGTGCATTTCAATTATGGTAAATAATACATGCCAGTTAAGCTATCTGACTATGAGGATTGCTTTTTTCGGTGTCCCCCAAATCCTTTTGCGAGTCCTTGACACACACACACATAAGCACACGCGTTGCAGCAGCATGTGGGCGTATGTGTGCCATGCGACTGACATGTTAGTGTCAACAGTTGAGGTTGCAGTATACCAGTCTTGATTACTCCGAGATCCAGTATACGCCATGTGGTCCCAGGCAAAACCAACTTAGCATATACCGATTTTCTACGTTGACAGTATAGAGTAGTTAGTTTGAACACTTATAAAGATGTTCAATTATTATTTCATTGATTGCGGTAGAAAGAAGCAATTAAATGGTCTGACCACTCTAAATTGCTTGCCAAATTCACTTGGTTTTAAGTGTCTATAAAATAGCTTCACAGCAAATTTAGCTTGTGAAATATATGTATGTGTGCACCGATTAAACCAAATTACCACCGTAATAATGATTACTCACAGTTCTCAGCAACACAATGTGGTGGGAATCTAATGCGGATTGGCAAATAATAATGGCCAAGATATATAGTTTGATACGACGTCTATTTAAATTGCTGTATTGATTTTTCGCAAAGAAAATTTCCAACAGAGAATTTCCATCAGGGGAGGACGTAGAAAAGCCCACACAGTCAGTCGCCAGCCAGAAATCAGTAAAATAAATGACATAAAAATCGCATTAACCCATATTTGCACTAAAAACGACGGCGACGGCAAAGGCAAAGGCGAATCAAATTACACGAGCGACACAAGGCAGACAAAGGAAGGCCTCCCTGCTCGCAACCCCGATATCCGTGATATCTTATCAACACAAGTCGTGCACAGAATGTAACGGAAACGGAAAGTAAATGGCAGCCATTTAAAAGGAATGGCATCGGGAAGGTGGAAAAGCTCGGAAAAGCGGCAAAATCTGTGAGAGACCGAGAAAGAGAGAGAGGGAGAGGAGGGGCAACGTGGGGGGAATTGAAAACTGCCTGTGCGTGAGGACCCGAAAAATCATTGAAAATATATGAAATGTGTTGCCTACTTATGGGCGCTCATTTAATTTGCAACCTCTCACAGGATATGCGTATGTGTGTGCATGAGTGCGCGCACATGTGTGCGTGTGTGTTTGTGTGCGAAAAGCAACAGACAGGATGAGCGCGAAACGTGCGGAAATTTGCAGCTGTCCCATAAATATAAATAATTACACAAATTAGCAAAAGTTGTTTATTTAATGAATTTTACATTGCTTGCAGGAAATGGCGTGTCTGTCATTTCCCGACAAATTTCACCTGCATGGTGATAAAACCATGTTTTAGATTATGAATCACGTTTATTGTTGCCGCGCGTTTTCGAGGTCATGCTTAAAAGCATATGTTGTGGTACAACAATTTTTGTTGCATTTCATGGTGCGACAAATTCACTCGAAAGAATTTTCATGTGTTTCCCATTTCAAACTGCTGCAAACAGGATCCAATTTTTGGTTTCGAACTGCGTGTAAATTAAACGAAAACTATGCAAATTCCAAAGCACACAACCGCACATCGACTGCAGTGAGAGAGATGAAATGCCAGCTGAAGGTTGTACCAACCGACCAGCAACAAGGACATTCATTCAACAGCAGCCACCAGTGAGTCAGTCAGTCAGGGGGGCAATATTTTTGAACCATCTCCCCCGTCAAGGATGCAGAAATGCAGAAAAGGCAAGCGATTCAGCCGAGCGATCAAATATTGTTCGGCGATATAAAAGGAACATCGAAAATTACAAGCAGACAAGCAGAAAATCCATCGATTGATTCACACAAATGCCCTACAGAGCTTCAGCTTCAGCTTCCCGCATGTTTGTCAGCCACCAAAGTTCCTTATTTGCCGTGGTTACGTGCTGAAATTTATTAAGGCCCTGTCTGCTGTAGTTTCCAAGAGATCCGGAGAGGATTTTATCGACATGCCAAGTGATTTTTAACGCAGTTGCAACAAGGACACACCACACACAGATCGGATGGCAGCTGCTGTTGCCGTTTGACAGGATGCGACAGGAGCAGTGGCAGCTATCGAATAACGAATACCCCAAAACACACACACACAAAGTTGTGCGAAAATGGAAACTTTTGAATGGGTTTCCTTGCAGCTTTCCCCTTTAAAATGTTGTCAAGCAAATGGAATTTGCGAGGCAAGCGCATTTTACGGGCTTAATTGTGCGGCAACTAAAGTTTATGGCATGTAGCCTTCAAACGAGCTCTCTATTTAACTTACTGGTTCATATGATTTCAATTAAAGCTGTGCTTTGTAGAAAAGGATATCCTTTAACCATTGATAGTGGCACTTAAAATTCCTTCTCAAATCCTTAAATCTCCGTTTGAGTCATTTGTGCCACATGTTGCACTCACTTGTCTCCATCCGAAAACGGAACGGAAATTAATTGATTTTCAAGCTCATCACCAGAACGATGATCTAAAATTTTCCGAAATTAATGGAAAACCACTCACAAAATTAATTACCGACAAATGGGCAAAGTGGCGCCCAAGGAGGGGCAAAAAAGTGGAGCACAACTGACTGGCTTTTCATATCGAAATTCAAAATTGTTTCACATGCCGTGGCGGAGCGAAGGAGACGGAGAACAATAGATAGAGGGAGAGATAGTGGGAGGAACGCAGACCACAATGCCAAACTTTTTGCGGCCAAATGAGAGATGTTTATCCCCCCAAAATCCCCCCCATGAAATTCCCTCAAATTTTCATATCCGCCCCTATCTGTTGCAAAATGGTTTTTGCTTCTCATCGTCTTTTTCTTTGGTTTTTTGCTGCTTCTTTGCGAGCTTTTCTCGTTTTTATTTTTATTTTTTTGGCTTGAGAACTTCAACCGAGCAGCAAACTACAGGGTTCTGTTCATTTTTCGTGTTCTAAGTTAGTTGGAAAATAATGTTTTTTGGCTGGTTAGAACGAACATCACGTGGCTCCCACATGGATATTAAATAATCCACTTGCAGCTTTTCCTGCACTTTTAGTTCTCCTTTTTTACGTATTGCACATGTTCTGTCAAAAAATATTTCTGCTATGCACTCTGACTACATGAATTATAGAGAATTCAGCCGAATGGCATTAATATAATATAATATAATGCAAATCGATGCAGACACGCCCTAAAATACACACTTAGCAGCGCCTGCAGGCGGAAAATTTCCTTACGAGACGCAGGAAAAGTGCCAGCACACAAAAAAGAGTGCATGATAAATGTATGGTGGAAAGTACATGAATGGCAGAAATGTATAATGGCTTTATTTGGCATTTAAAGGGGTGATATCTTTACCATTTTATACCATTTAAGTAGCTGAACTGTTGGGAATTTTCCTCTTTTCAAGTTTAGAACCGCTTATCTCAAAAGTCTAAAATGCATATATACTGATAAGCACATCACACAATTGGCCATTGGTAGTTCGTACATGGCCAAAACTCTTCTCTTGCTGGTCCGAATTTAATCAGCTTTCATTCACAACACTTGAGTCCTCAAACGATAGACCCAAAATCCTAAAGCAACAATTACTCATGAACAAAGTATTTCCTACTTGAATTTCCATTTCAATTTCAGTAAGCTGCAAATCTTATCGGTTTGCCATTATCATTATGGGTGGACTGAGTGACAAGCCAAACAAATTCACTTGTACAGGCTCTAAATTGCCTGATAACTCAGCGTGTGTATACTTGATAAAAACAAAATCGCAAATAAATAAACCCAAACACCGAATATAAATCAAAGTCGAGGCCCAAAAGGAAATGGCTGATATGAGAAATGTCAAATTTGGGCAGGGAAACATTGAGCAAGCAAGATTGAGAGACAATTTATGTGCGGGCGTGGCTCCAGCATCAGGTGATGGCAAAGAAATTGCCAATAAATTGGCCCAACATTAGGGCAAACACTTGGAGGCATTGGGAAAATGGCGAAAACTGTGGAAACAAGTTGAACAAATTTATGACTATTCATTAGGATGCTGTTTTCAAAAGGATCGCGCCAAGGAGGATGAACATTTTTCATAATGAACTTTGGTGTTGTGCCTTCATTATGTCCTGTGTGCGAGACGCAAATTGTTGCTAATTAGCAAACAACTTGAACCACTCACAGGAATATATCAGGACATGCCACGCCCACAGTCCACACACACACAGCACACCCACACCCACTGCTAATTGCATAGTCAAAAGCGATTGCAAGGCAAGGTCAACGTCATGAGGATAAGCCCAAGAAAGCTGCCACACACACTAAATCCACCTCGCAAGGATGTGCACATATAGCTGGGTGTACATATCAGGATAAATACACACACAAACAAACACACACGCACACACACATGGCTGTGCCAAGGAAAACACTGTTGCCTTGGCTGAACTCCTAAATAAATCAAAATGTTTTATCGACGCAGCAACACAGTAGAGACAAAGAATAGCTTGGAAAAACTGCGACTATATCGCACGCGTTTGGGAAAAGCAAGACCAGACCAGACCAGACCAGCCAAAACTTGACAAATTTCCCATTTGACTTGACTAATTTGAAGATTTATTTATGCATCAGCAAACAAAGAAAAAGAAAATCCAGAGAAACGCAAATAGATTTGGCCTTGTCGCAGTCGAAATGGGGCTTAAATCGTTACCGCGAGTAAGCAAAGCAGGACAGGTATCCTTAGCGCATATCCTAGAATATCCTAGCCATATATTATGCGCATACATATGTGTAATTTATGACACGTCACGGACATATCATTACTATTATGCCAGTAGTAGTATATACTTTAGTCATTATATTTTATTCAGCAAATTTATTCATTGCACTCGTAATTGTTTTTTATTGTTCAGCAGTAAATTCCCATTGCTCTTTGTAAATTGGCTTAAATTAAATATTGATGCCGCCGGCCATTGCTATCACAAAATGTATTAACCAGGGATTTCATGAATACAGTAATCGTATTAATTCCAATTGATTAATGCAATTAACGCACAAACTTCTGTACACATGTCGTATGCGCAATGTGTTTGAACTCCATTTTACGTTAACTCGTCAACGCAATTTGGATTAGTTTAATACTCGAGCAAATCCATTATTGTTTAGCAATTGCCTCGTTTCAATTTAGGTTGCATTTTAATCCCATTATCAAGGCAAGTGAACACATGTCGTATACGTCATATGCGTATACTTCATTTTATGTACTCCAACTCAACTCAACTCGACTCAATTAATGCTGAGGAAATGAAATATTTTTATTTGTTTTTCAAGTTTTGATTAATTATGATTGTTATTAGAGTGCAGAACAGAGGCAGTGGCAAAAACAACTGGCAAATGTAATTACAAGACAAATTTACAAGGAAATTCCTGGGCGGCAGTACACTTTCTTCCCTCATCTCAGCGGATGCTGCCCTTTTTGACAGTTAATTTATGTGGAAAGTTACAAGTGCGCCTCGGGCGCTGAACTTTGAGTTTGTGTTTTTCCTTCTTCCTCTTTGCCTCGACTTGGCTTGGGTCACCTTAAAAACGAGCTCACGCACACGCACACAGCCAAATACAAATACAAGTGCACACGCCGTGGCAAAAAACAACAAGCGAGTCAAAGGTCAGGCTTCTGTTTTCCGGGCAATATCTAAACAAGCCCCAAAAAAGGAAAACGAAGCGAGTAGTCCCACAAATGTAGGCAACACTTTTTTCCAAGGATGGTGGTTCCGCTTTTGTTCTTTCTCATCCGCTGATGCGAAGCAAAAAACAAAAATCGAGCAATGGGTGCCTCAAAAAATTATACGCATCTCTCAGTTTCAGTCCCGCTGCGAGATTTACGATGGGTCAGTGGAAAGTTTTATTGTTTTCTCAGCTAACCCCAATCAAAGAGGTTTGTGGAGCCGAGTGGCAGGATTGATTGCTTCATTAAACTGGCGCCAAGTGTTCATGTGTATCGCCGATGGCAGCAGCTAATCAAATTTTATATACGATCCCATAAAAACTGTCGGACATCATCACGAACTGAAGGCATATTTTGGCATTGTATGCCAAAACGATAAAAACGCAACAAATTAACTATAAATAACACTATCAGCTGCGTGCGTCCGTATTTTATTTATCACCCAAACAATAATAATTAAAAATCGAACGCGAAATTAAACGTACAAAAGAGGAAACAGAAACAGGATATATTGCTAAAAATTTATAAAGATCTAAAGAGACTTTTTGCATTATTTAGCCACATTTTCCACTTATTCGATCCCAATTGCCAGTTATAAAACCCCCAATCTGTATGCTCAAATGTACATCTATAAAATATTATGGGAACCAAGTAAATGTAATGCAAATTGAGTTCCGAAATATCAGCTCAGAAATCGCTCCCAGAACCCAGGGAAAAATATCTCACACAGTTTTTGGTGGGGTTCTGTTGCCAAGGCAAGGTCGTCTTACTTTGCTGGATTTTTATGGCATGCACACGTCAGCAGTAAACAACAAGAACAAGAACAACAACGATATCAGGGTTTCGCTGGCGCCTTAGAAAATTTTCCTGGCCAAAAAGAAAATGTATATATGTATGTAGGAGTATGTATTTATTATTAGCTATGACTTTTGTGCGTGTGTGCGGCGTGAGTCACAACCATTTGCAGAGGTCTAGGCGCAGTTATAAAAACCCAATGCGATAATTGTTAGGGAAAATTCTTTCCTTCTTTCCCTCCTCTCCTTTTCGGCTCTTATCGTTGTTGTTCTTGTGGCCGGTGCGTGTGGCAGGACTAGCATAAAATGGCCAAAACGAGAGGTGGAGGAAAATGGCAGCTAACGTATACAGGGGTAAACAATTTTTATTGCCCTGGCTGAGTAACCGAAAGTGGCGTTGTCAGCAGCACCGGCAGAATAAGAAAGAAAAGCAACCAGAAGAGATTTTGGCCCAGACCCGAAAACCAAATTAAAGAATCAGGGCCACTCAAAATTGGTAGGAATACTCGAAAAGGGGAAAAATTCTAGAAGACTTGAGACAGATAAGAAAGGAGAATCTGCGGTTAAAAAAGAGGCTCGCAATATTGGAATAAAAGGAGGCTAAATTCAAGAGGACTATTAAACCACGAACATTTTGTAAACCAAAATAAATTCTAGAAATTGATTTGCTGAAAATGGTCTAGCATAAAAAAGTTATATTTAGTTTGAAGTGGTTGCAAGAACTTGACCATTCACGATGATCTAAACTCTAAGCTCATCAATTACGTTCGCTTCCAAGATTTATGTTGCTCTCTTTAAATTAAAACAAATTGCCAAAGTCAAAGTCAAGGCAAGAAGTACGATAATCATGATTGACATGGTAACAAGATGTCACCCCACTTATTCCTGCCCCACAGACCAATTTCATGCCGCATTTATAACGAATGCAAATGCAATAAAGAGCGCCGCCCAGAGATCCAGAAAACTGTTTGCACGCCAATTTAATTTATTAATTCAGGCAAGGAGCCTAGAAATCCAAGTCGCAACAAAAACGAAACAATGCGGGCAAAAGCTACAAATAATACAAATAAATATATACGTAAATAAAATGAGACGAGAGCGAATCTCTTTGCATTTCATTTATCTTCGTGGGCGTGCTTTTTTTATTAAGATATTTTTGGCTGCTTTTTTCTATAAGACTGTAGATTTGATTAAATGGCGTGTAGGAAAACTCACAGCGGTTTTTACGGCAAACTTGATTGTTTGCAAGAAATAAGGGAATACATCTTAAAAGGGAATCATATTTTTAGAATATTCCGAGAAAATTGTACACATTTTTCCCATGAAAATTAACTGAAAATTTCGTCAGAAGCGAAGTGTTCCTCCGCAGATTATTCAGTCTTAAGTGATACTCATGATATCAGCTTTGCTCCATTTCTTCGCTTTCCCATTCCCTCTTAAGCCTTCAAAAGGACATAAGCGCCGCTGAATTGTGCTTTTAATGATGGCGTTGACGGCCCCCAACGACGTTTATTGTAAATGATGCACAAGCGCCGCTTTAGGGGAATGGCCGGCGCCATCATCACCATCGTCCTTCTGCAATCCCTCCTCGTCGTGGCCTTAGTCCAAATTTGCGCTGCACTTGGAGGCAACTTTATGGCACTCTTCAGGCCCTGAATTCCATTTCGCCCAAATTAACGTTAAGCATAAATTTGGAGCCAACAAACGGGCGAAAGAAAACGAGGAAACTACGGGTAACAATAAATAAAAGAGGGAAAAACAGCGCTTTTTTCGTTCTGCAGCTGCTGCAAGTTGCGATTAGCATTAACAATTCCATTAAGAACAGAAACAGCCAAAGGATAAACAGAGTTCTCAACTCGACGAGCTGCACAATCCTTTTTTGACAGGATGAAGTCGGCAAAAAATGTTGACAAAACAAAATGTGTAGTAGTAGTAGAAAATGAAGTCTTTGCTTGAAGCCCACGGGGTAGACGAAATCTGTTTCTTTTCTAAAACTTGTTTATACTGAATTATATTTTAATATAATATAGTCATAATCTCAGTACCAGTAAACCTTTCCTACTACAAAAATGAATATAAATCGGTTTTTGCCCACTCTGTCATGAAAATAACTTACTTAATCTAAGCCAACAGAATGATTCATACTCAGGATTCCATATACTCGCATTTCAAGGGGGTTTTACAAAGACCATTTATTACGAACCAAATGAGCAAGTGTAGAAGGCCAATTGTGGGGGTATTTTCCTGGTTGTTGTTGCCGCATTCATATCAGGCCATTTGGTGAATTTACATTTGCTGACAACTGAAAGTCATTTGGCTGCGAGAAAGCTCATAAAAATCGGGGCAAAACAACAACACCATTTCAATGCCGTCATCGCCAAACATTATCAAAAACTGTGGAATAACAGAGAACAACAAACTAAGTCTAAGGTGACAGACAATAAAGAAAAAGTCGTTAAACAATTTGATACGGCCTGGCCTTGAAGACCTGAAACATTAACGAAATGAAGGTGGATTGGCAGAGAAACGCGGGCCAACTTTTGGCCAACAAAAAACCAGCTCTATGACATCAAATTTCTCGCTTCACTGTTTGCTTTCTGATTTTGTTTTCTACCCGTCTTATATGCAGACTTTCGCAGCCTGAAATACATGCAAATTTGGGAGTAACAAGAGAAATGGTTAAAAGATAAGCTATGACAATGACTGCCGACTGTAACCGCTCGCGGGGCTCGCCCAAAAATGAACTTCCAATTTCGAGTGAAATTCCATTATGTAATGGGCCTGGGCCTCGAGCGCAATGGGCAGGTGGTGGGCAATAAACCGTAGCCCGGTGGGCAAACTACCAAACTACACCTGTACCAAAGGCCGGGCAACGAGGAGAGTTCAACAAACTGGGTTACTTTGCGAGCAGAATTTCGGAGTTGGGTTGGTAGAAAGTTTCAAACTTATTTTCCCACAAGTTTGCATTATAGTCGAATTTTTATTCTACTTAATTGCTGTATGGTTGAGCTGAACTTCGGTAATCACAGCTATAACCACGTTAAACTAGCTTAATTTAAAGTTACGAGTTATTTTATAACTGTAACGTGTGGCATTGAGTCTAGACAGCTTTTTAATTGATGCAATCGCAATTCTACAAATTGCACCGCAATCTATCTGATTTATTCAACGTCATACACAAGTGAAGGCAACTCTATGCCCAAGGCAAACTTTATTCAGAATTGTGTGAGACGAGGGGATGTTTAACCCACCGACGCCGACTTAACAGGTCAATCATCCCTGTACTGCACAACACACACACCCAAACACCATCTGCCAGCCAACCAGCCATCAATCAATCAATCAATTGCAGTTTACACATTGACATGCAATCCACAATGCGGCATCTGGCCCAGTCAAAAGGGGCGTGATCTATTGGTAATATATATACGGCAGAGCCAACATTATGTTGCACACAACATGCTCGCCGGCTGTGGGTTTGATTAATTCCAATGGAACAGCAGCACAGCAGCACAGAGCGGCCCCGAGGCAAATAAAAATAAATTTAGTGCCAAAAGTAATTGTGCCCAAAGGACACGGCAAAATAGAAAAGCAAAGCCCAGAAAGCAGAAATGGCAACAGGAACAAGAAAAGCACAGAGCGCAGCAAAAATAATTACAAGTCATGAACACAGATAGCTAAAATGACGCGACGGAAAAGGCTACAAAAATTTTCCGACAATGCTCACAGATCCTGCGGCGGCGAAAAGAGAAGGCTGCACTGCACCTAACTCCCTCGCACTTGTGGGCACAACTTTTGTGTTAGCACAGAAAAAGTTTCCGAGTGTTTGGGCACTGAGAAAAAATATTAGCTAGCTACGAGGGAGTTTTAATTGAAAACATGCTTTGCACATCTGAAGCTCTGTTGACTACGAAAATAACAGTTTAGTAATATTAAATAAACATTTTTGAAAGTTTTGCATTACCTAACATTTTTCCTTTGCTTCATTATTTCTCGGTGTACCTTTGTGTGGGGAAACTTATCTATCCCGAGGCTTTTTGGCAGCCGGAGATGTTAGGAAAACTAATTAATAGCGCGTTTCATTTGGTGCCAGCCCAAAAAGGCCAAGCCAAATGTGTTGCCATCCCGTTTCGCAGCCATCTTACTCGCTCACATTGTATATGACAAATAATGTTGAAATTAAATGATATGCCTGCAGCGATAAGTGAGTGTTGTGTTCTATCTACTTTTATGGGATAATGCCGGGGAGTCGTAATCTCCAGCCAAATCCGAAGCCACATTAGTGCGAAAAGACCAGAGTAATTCAGGAAATTCATGAAAGGGGCGGCGAAAGGGGGCGGGGTCGCATCGATTTGGCTGACCAGTAATGCGATTGTCTGCGCGGAAATTGAAGGGCATGGGTAGCTAGCTTGTGCTTACACCCAACCATGTGAAATCAACGCCCAGTTAAGTGCGGGCAATTCACATAAATTGGCCAACTTAACTAGACAATCGCAGCAGTGAACAGATTCCATAAATTCGACAAGGGAATCGATTTTTAAAGTACATTTAATGGTTAATCGGCAATTGCTTTGTTTTTATAAAAGGTGTAAACGTAATACATGACGTATAAGTGATATTTTGCAGGAGTTAGGGGATAACATGGCGTATGGGTAATATATTGTTAGAAAAAGTAAGAAAACATGGCGTATGGGCAAACTTAGAAAAGGTGGTAACCCTGTTCAAGATTTACACGTGCTTTATTGTATTTCTTTTGTTTGCATGACTATGTTTATTTCCATGACTAAACAAAAAGGTTGAACAAAAAAATCCAAAAAAAAGAGGTCAGGGTGGATGAATACGAGTTAAGCCGAGGTGAGTTTGGAATTGTAACTTTTCCGCAGAGCATTTATTTTAATTTTTTGGACATTGTTTTAGTTTGTGTAGGTGTGGGTGTATGCCGTGTGGAAATTAACACAGTGCCACATAAAATGTCAATTCAAAGGCCCAAGAAAGAGAGAAAGGAACGGCCGACGAGAGAGAGAATGGGCCAAAAGAGAGTGTCGTGCGCAGGGAGCGCCAAAATACTGTAGCCTAACCCGAGGGGTGCGTGTTGGTGTCAGTGTCTGCGAGTGTGCGTTTGGTTGTGTGTGAGTGAGTGAGTGCGGCTTTTGATTTGCCACAGCTGCGACGCTGGCAGCGCTGCCTGGATCCTTGGATCCTGTGACCCTTGGGAGCTCTGCTGTCGGCCGACTGCGCTGCCTGTCGCCGCGTCGCTGTTAAAAATAGCAAGCGAAATGGATTAGTTGCCTAAGCCCCAAAGCGAAAGGAAGGAAGAGCAGTACAAAAAGGAAACGCAAAACGGCATAACGGAAAGAAGAAAAGAGCGAAGTGCGGCGCATGTGTGTGTGTATGCGTGTGTCTCTGAGTCTCTTTGTGCATGCATGTGTGCGTGTGCGGGACTTGTTTTTGCCACTCATTTCGGATTTCTTCGCTTCTTTTTTTTTTTTTGTTATTTGGAGCTCCCATGTTTGTGTGTTTGTTGTGTACAGTTCTGTTTGACATTGTGACCGACTGAAAATGACGACGATGATGATGCTGTTGCTGCTGTCTCCCTCTTAACCTCTTTCCTCTCTCTGTCGCTTCTTTCGTTTTCAGCACCCCGGCACCTATTCACCCGTCACCGCAGTGCTCGCACATGTGTGTCATGTGAATGAATTTTACAACATGGTAACGGCATTTCAGCAGGCCCAAATCCAAATCCTTTAAGGCCGCCTTCGAAATGAACGTATGCAAAGCAACAATAAAATATGACGTAAGCCACAAAAACCAAAAGCTACTCTCTTATTAGGGCACTGAAAAAAAGAACTGAAGATATTCCGTTTAGGAAAATATAAAATAAAAGAAATATTTGTAAGTAATTTTCCAACACTTTTAAACGGTCTATTCGTTGGCATTAAATTAAGGGCTTGACATCTTTTGTAACCTGTTCAACTGTAAATCTCTAGCTAATCCCTACCATTTGTATCGCTTAGTGTACGCACGCTCATAACTTCCTTTTACTAAAAGACGCTGACACAACACACACATCATGTTTTGACCACACGACCCACTCCATTTGGCCACCTTGTTGTTCACTTTTTTGTATTTTACGCACAAAGAACTCGAAGGAAAGGCAGGAAGGAAGTCGACACAGGCATGTCCCTGCTGCTGCCACGCCCCCAGAAAGGAAACGCCTTGGACAAATTGTCCCACAAGTCGTCGGCCGGGGGGGTTGGGCGGTGGCTAAAGTCACAACAGCACAAGCAGCAAAGAAAAAATTACTTAAAAGATAACTTTTATATAAAGACAAGAAAGGTACGGGAGTACAACCAATGTTACTGTAAAAAATGTATGCCTTTTATGGGGCTGCTTGTGGTTTCGAGGATAATGAGGCGTATACGCAATGTGGGCTAAAATGGGATTTAAAGCGACGGTGCAGGGTAGCAGGATGTTGGTTTGATCAGAGGTTTAACACGAACATATGATATACTTTTTTTCGCTATCACTAACCTAAAAAACCGATTCTTGTTTCTTTAATTACCTTTTTTATACTTTACCACTGACCACTTGACCATAGCTACTCAACGAAATACCCTTGAACAGTTCTTTAATTTTGCGTACACATAAAAGCATCCCATGGTCAGTCCAAAATTGCTCGAGGACAGCTCGTAAAAGCCTTCCCCACAAGGCTGCACAGCAGGACTATTTTGTGGCTAGTAGGAGGAGGAAGAGAAGGATGAGGAGGACGATGAAACGGATATGGCTTATTGCCCGAGGATGAGAGCACTGCAAGACCACAGCGCTCAGCAATTAATTAATTCTCGGGAGGAGTTTATCATATCATCATTGGATGCCATTTAATATTCAAATGCAATCTAATTAGCCGCTGAAATGGTTCTCCAGAAATTGCCTGTGACATCTCAAGATCTCAAGGCCATTGGCAACCGCTGCGCGACATTCAGGCTTAATTGCGACCACAGTGGGTAATACACTGTACAGTGTACACTGTACGGTGCAAGTACAACAATGAAGACATCAACACCCGTCGCCTGAATGCAGTCCGCAATTTAATTTTATTATACAATCGCAGTCGCAGCTCCCACGACCCACAACTCTTAAAGCTGTATCCCCCAAAGTGCACGGGCACAATGTGCGCAATTCTCCAAGCGGATGAGGGAATGGGGGGGTTTTGGGAGTTGAAAGGGGGGGGAGGTGGAGCCAGTGAAGAATGTTAGTGGGTGTTGCATAGCCAAAAGATACGAGAAAGAAATTTCCCTCGCTTCGTGTCGAGGGTGGTGAGCTGTTGAAGCTTTTGTGGGGCAATCAAAAGATGTTAGGGGAACATAGGGGCGCATTAAACGGAAGGCAACGATACCCTGGAAACCGTTTTCCCCAAGGAGTACACTGTGTAGGAATATTAAAGTCATATCCTTTCAAAAATACTACATTTTGAGATTTTGCAGAATAATCTACAATTTAAAATCAAAGTACAAAAGTGTCTAAAAGTATACTACAATATATTGAGTTTGTGAATTAAAGCCTAGCATAATTACAATCCAAGCAACAGATTTAATCCATTAGCTTTCTCTCTAATATTAATAATATTTAAGCATTATATCCACCGCAAATCCCTGGATAATACAATTTTAGCCCAGTAATACTATCAAGAGTGAACTCGACATTGCAGTTCGCCATTCATTCAAGAGAAAGACGTTTCCCGCAGCCAACGCACACTTTGTTCCGCAACTACACGATGAAAATGGAAGACGGCAGCGAGGAAAAGCCAGTGAGGAAAACTAACAAGGAAATGGGGAAAGCAGCAAGGAGTTGGCGACTGCACACTGAGAGGTTATGCCAGCAATTGAATCAGCCACAGAACCATAAGAAATACCCGCATATTCGCCCCCTTTTGGAGCTCCTTGCTTGCAGCTTCTATCCTTCTGATTGCCGTTATGCGGTTTAGTTAATGTAGCTCATGTTTTTGTTGTTGCTGTCTCCGTCGCCGATGTCGCTGCTTCTTATTACCCGCTGTGCAAAAAAAAAACAAGAACAGCAAGAGAAAAGCAACAGGAACAGCAAGATAACCGAGGTGGAGATGGTGTGGCAAAAGGCAAAGTGCAAAAGTTGGAATTACGTCAAATGAAATTATGTGCACGCCTTGGAGTATGCAACGGAATTTTCCAGGACTTTTCGTTGACAGTTCATTTTGGTTACAGTATCCTTTAAAAAAGAGATCAGCTTTACAGATCATTTAATTTTCAACTGTTCTGTATTTAAATTATGTTTTTAACGGCGCTAGTTCATTAAATTTTCTCTTATATTTACACTGTCGTCAAAATGACTCTTTCATAAATCATAGGTCTGTCGTATACCTTGCTAAAGTGTAGAGTATTTGCCTTTGCTTTGCTAATGGCCAGACGCATTTCACCCTTTTTGCAATACTTTTTATTTGCCTTGGGTTAACAATGTCAAGCCCATTTGTCAGTGACTTGCAGGAGTTGATGATGCCTCTGGGTAAGAATTTTTCCTATCCTTTTTGCCTCTGTGCCAACCACTGAGTGTGGTGGTGGCCCCCGAGGAGATTGGCAGTCTGGGCGCCCGGATTCCTGTCCAGCTGGGCTAGGCCACTGTTGCTCTTCCGTCCGTAAGGACAGCTATGCTATATTCGTTCTCTTTTTTGAGATACTGGTTTGGTTTGCCACGCTTCCGTGCTCGTCCATCTATCCTGCTGCAGTTCCTTCCCTTTGACAACAGTAATTACTCGGCACCTTTTCGTTGATTGCAATTCCTTCGCCCCGTTTCATAAACTTTTTGTGCACTTTCCGCCCAGCCAGCAACTGCGAAGATGCAAATTGTGTACGCTTGGCATGAGAGTTCCGTGAACAAGTTAATTAGAGGTAGTTTCTGGAATGGCAAAGGTTGCCAATCAGGGTCCAAATAAAATTACGCGAAACTAGTTCATATGCACCAGTTTAATTGCAATACCACAACAGAGGGGAGCTAGCTAAGAGTTCAATATATAAATGAATGAATTGGATGACAATCTATCTTGGAAGTCATTTGTTTTCCAACAATTGAAAGCAAGAGCTGTGATAAGGCTTGATTCATTCACACCATTTATAACATTCATTTGGGACCATTTGAAGTGCACTCAAACTCAAAGCAAAAGGGAGTGAAACAAAGCCAGGTTGCACAATTAATTGTTTTGAGCCATCTGAAACGAACGAACGAACACGTAACGTAACCAAGCTCTAGAAGTTCATTTAATTAAAGGTAAACCCGTTCGACGCAGCCATTAATATTTATGGTTTCAACCTTTTCACTTTTTATTTCTGTTTTTTTCTGAACTCACGCTTGGTTAACTGGCATTTCTTCGTCTTTGTGAGCCAACTTAAAAAGGAAATTGGAGATGAAGCGAAGCGCATGGAATTTAAATGTGAGAATATCAGTTCTTCAGTTTTCGTTTTATTTTCGCATTTTATTTTCGTTTTGGTGGAAAACAACAAAGGAGGGGCGAAAATATGAAAATATTCGTAAGAAGCCTGGGTCAACCTTGGAAATGGGAATCGCTTTCAATCCTTTTTTTTCGTTCTTTTGGCGGTTAAGGAAACAATGGACCCCCAAACAAACCACCCACATCGTATTACTGGGTCAGGTTTTCCTCGGGCAAACCATTTTATTTTTCCCTGCCACTCGTTAAATGCCCAGCAGAACTCATTTCAGGTTTATTTCTTGTTTTTGTTTCCTGTCTTGCCACTGCAGCAGCATTAAATACACATATAATTTGGCAAAAAAAGCCAAAATAAAAAAAGAAGGGCAGGTGGGTGTGGTCATGAGGTAGGCGTATCTGATGTTTTGGGAGTACATAAAAGTAGGCGAATGAACTCTTTCCGCAAAACAAAGTAAATCCCCCCAAAAAAAGGGTCAGCCACATGTATTAAAGGACTTTCATGTCAGCATACCCTTCAGGCTAAGACCGAATCAGAATTAATTTGGTTTTATTCCAGGATTTACTAAGTTGAAATTATATACAATTTTATTTTCCAAACTGATTGTATATAAAAAGCATAACTTGAATAAGACTCAAAAAATATTAAATTACCAAACAATTTATTTATTTTATCAAAACAATACAACGTAAAATTGTTTAGAATATTCGACACAAAACTTTTCAGAAATTTAATTACGTTGTGGGGATTACATGTAGGTTTTATAGCCTACGAAAATGTTGTTGTACGACAAAACTCTAAATTAATTTTGCTGGCTAAACAAAATCTACGCCCACTTTCGTATGTGTATGTGTGTTTGTGTGTGTGCTCTTTGTCCAGTTTGGATGGCCCCCATGGGTCATATTGAAATCCAACCACCCCCAAGCCGCCCACTTCACAACACACCTCTGAGCCGAAACTCATCCGACGTGCCATGAAATTTGTTTTCAATTAACAAATTGTTTCGCAGCGCCGACAAAAATCGATAGCTAAGCCTTTTTCTAACGCCACCCGTTCCAGTTTCTTCTAATTTGAGTTCGGGCATAAACATTTATGGATTTCAGCAAATTTGATTCCACGCCAAAGCTATCATGCATGCGTACACTTAAAGAAACAAGTGCTACAAAAGGAACATACATTGAAATACCTTCTATACCAAGCTTTTATGATATAAAATATTTAAAAGCTGAATTTCTTAGCGAAATTCTTTATCTTACTGCTCTGTAGATAAATTCCTCGCATTTTGTCTGCTTCGGATGTGGAAAATGCAGGAAACGGGATGCAGTATGCAGTATGCAGGATGCAGGCTTCCTGTTCCTTTGTGCATTGCAAATTTCTACATGGTCAGAGAGTCTCGAGAAAGCGAAACTTTAGCCCTGCGAATCAAAAAGTTTTCAAGTTGTTGAGAGCATCTTGGCAGGCAAGTTTCAAATGTTAACACGACAATGACGATTCTAAAAAACTTTCCACATCCGAGGAGAGCAGATGAGATGAGATAAAGTGCCTCACTCAGTCAAGTTCACATAGATAGCAGATATTACACGTACTGGATATTCATTAGGTTCGCAAAAATGGCTTCTCCTTGTGAATCAATAGATCAAATCGTTGGCTGACAGCTAACAACAAAAAAAATGTACTTGTAAGCCGCTAAGATTTGTGACTCACCAGACAAAGTTGAGATACAAAAAATAAAAAAACTCCCACAACGCAATCGAGGAAAAAAGCTGAATTTGGCAAGCCATCAAAATAATAGATAGTCAGTCAGACAAATAAGTAAATATAAATAAAAGCAGGGAACAGTGAAAAAATATATAAATGTATAAATTGAATTCATGACTGGGAAGTATATACGAATACTGCAAGGGGGCGTGGCACTGCAGTGTGGTGTCATCAAACTCTGTTGGCAGAAAAGAAGGCTGACATAAAGCCAACAACTGGCGGAAAAGTTGCAGTCGCACCAAGAGATACCCTGCAAATATCTACAACCCATCTTTGCTTAAAAGTTGAAACAGTAATAAGTTGTTTGAAATATAAGTTTAACATGTGCAGGTAAGCAACTTTATGTTTCGTTCGGTAACTCTTAGTAGATTTTTCTCCAGAACCTTCCAGAGAAGATGATATGCAAGCCAATATACCCTACGAAGAAGCGTACACAATGCTGCGGGCATTTTTACCACATGAGGGCTTGAGAACAACAAGGCAAACAAAAGCCATGTGATAGAGCACAACAAGGTGAAAAGGCAAAGACTTTGAAAAAAATGGTTACATGTGAATGCGGCGACGGGTGAGGTGGTGGAGTGGGGTGGGTGTGGTGAACGTCACTCAAGGGCTAAACTTTTAATTGCATTCGAACATTGCAGACGGATTCGCTCTGCAGAAGCCGCAGAGAGAGGCACATGGACACAAAGTCAAGCGCTGCCCACACACGCCATTTGTTATCTATGCCAACCGATATGCCATTATCAAGTGATAACACTACTGATGATTCATCAGTTACTTTGCACAGCTCATCGCTTGTTTTCAGTGCGTCTACGTCTTGTACATGTGTACAACTGCTATAAGCCTTTTGATAACTAATTGTGGTGGAAGGTAAATACGATTTTATCAACTTAATAGAAGGCATTTGACTTTGGAAGACAGCTTCTGCATCATTAACTCAGAAATGCGGATATATGACTCAAGATCTTCGTTGTAAATCAACTGTTTTTAATGGAAGCAGTCGTCTTTTTTTGTTGTCAGTACAGCGCCTATGATAAATTAGTGAGCCACTCTGAGTGGCTGGGTGAAGGGAACAAAAGTATAAGGTCGCTGGGTGACAACGATGACTCAATTCAAAGCCTACATTTTGAATCGGGGGAGGCGCGAACTCTCTGCATGTTCGACTCACATTAGAGGGGCGATACTCGTGCAGCTCGTTCGGAATCGCTGACAGGAAGTGATGGGGAAAACTAAATGAAATGAAATGATACATGATAAACGGCCCATATTATATGGAAACTTTCACAGATGGATAATGCCATCGAATTAAACACGCAACTGCCACGATATCGTGTTCTCTCTGGGGTCATCGTTTAAAAATAAGTTCAATAAAAGATACATGACTGCGTTGAAAGCAAGTGTTAAATTAACCTAAGGAACTACTCAAATATTATATAAATTGGGATAAAGATTACATAGCTTCTCATTTTTAAGCGAGCTTGAAAAACACATATCTGGGCTTTCAATCCAAAAAAACAAAAAAAAAACCCAAATGACTCGATACACACTGTATGAGATCATCAACGGCAAGATGCTTTCGTTATAAGTAACAAATAAAAGCGCAAAGTGAGAAAATAAGTGCCTTAACTTGGTTCGAATTCATTTGTATGACGAGGCTGCAAAAAATATTCGTGTGAGATATATGTTAAAAGCTTTTCTGTAGCATCCATAATCGATGACAAAACCAGTGCATTCACTCGATTTAACTTACGAATAATAAATATACTATCAACTCAACTGGTTTTTTATAGCCTAATAATGTAATTAAGGAGAAAGAGAACTTTTTTTTATAATTATTGCACTATAAATATTCATTATCTCGTCAATTGTCCATTTCCCATTTGGTTAAAGAGACTCTCTATTAATTAAATAGTGTTTTTTAATGACAGCAAGATGAAAGGAGCCGACTGACAAATAGAAATTAAAGCGCCGATGATTAGAACAAATGGAGCACAACATGTGTAGAAAAACTAGCAAATAGAATGCACTGACTATAAGATACTTTATATGGAGTAGTTTCTAGTAGTTCATAAGCATATTGACCATTGATTCAAAAAGGTTTTGAAAAAGATAAGTTGGACCTGCGGAAACCCAATATACCCCATCACATCTAGGGTATATATGAGTTTCTTCTTTGTTTTGCTTCAGTCGTTTGCCAAGCTCTTGTTTGGCCGATGCTTTATCGCTCCCTCTGTTTCGCACTCTTGAAACTCTCGAAATGTCGCAACACAAAGGGCACGAATTCATTAATAGAAAATGGGCGGAACTTCAAGGGGGCGGCGGATTGCTCAAAGGGGGCGGGGGATGGGGTGGCGATGGGGACTTTAAAGGAGATGGAAACGCGACCTTCGGCGATTTTTCAATGGTGGTCGCGACAAGTCGCCAGGGGAGAACGTAACGTAGAGAGAGTAAATGCGGGAATTGCCGATAAAAAGAATGCTAAATGTTGAATAATTATAGCGTATTACTCACCTCAGCGTGTGGGAATGGAGCATTGCAGCTGTTTTTCGCGCTGGAAGCTGCGGGTCTGGAGCATTGGAACACTGGACCACTGGAACCCGGACTGGAACTTCCAATGAACGTGAGGGCGTGGCAGGGCGGAGTCGCGTTTTTCGTTTTTTCGAATTTTTTTTTCGGGCATTTAGATTGCATTTTTATGTGGTTGAAATTAAATTGCAGTTTGATTGATTGACATAATACGAAGTTGTTATTTTTCTTTTGATTTTTCTTTTCACTGAACGCGTTGTTAACTGGGTGTTTTTTGCAGTTGTTGTTGCTGTTGTTTTGGTGGTGGTGAAAACGTGCTGATTTTTGCTATTGCTGTTGTAGTTGCAGTGTTGGCTTTTCATTTACTTTTTCATTCGTTGCTCGTTCAAAAGATCAAAAGGTGAATTAACGTATTGAATAAGAAATAAACGTGCTTGTAATGCAGGTCTGACATTTGCAGTTGGCAATTTCGTGTGTTCAAAACAGAAATCGACCAATTCGCGTGAGTTCGTTTGGTGCATTAACAAATTTGCATTTCCTACTTAGAAGCGAAAGCATTTCTCTGTGTATCTTAATCACAATAGTTGTCAAAAACTCATACACATTGCGTTTATTGTAATTAGTAACTATAATGATTTTGCATTGTCTGAATTGTACTACAAAACGTGTGTAGATAATGCAGATTATAGGCCTTGATGAGGAGCATGCTACTTGGATGCTTGGATTCTATATGGTTTGTTCGTTTGTTTTTTTTTTTTTTTTGCAGAATTGTGAGTGCAGAAGAGTTGATTGGTTTGATTTATTTGTTAAATTGGTTTTTACAGCCGCATGCCAGAGATATTTGGGTTATGTATGGGTAGTATAGTTTTGAATTTGCATTCCGATTGTTAGTTATTGAGATGTGGGGCGGTGGGAGGAAAGAAAGGAAAAATAAATTAGGTTAATTCAGAAAGAAAAAATGTATTACAAACTGTGTGTGCTGTGCGGTGTGAGTGAAATCATATGTGAAATGAAATCATAGCTGACTGAAACCGAAATCCATTAAATTCTGTTAACTTTTCGGGCGATTACAAAACGGAAACAACAAAAGAAAACTAGTTTTTCCGGTAAGCTAAGCAACATAAAAACTTGTTCAATTGTTTGCGCAACAAAGGGGCAAAAACAAAACTGAATAATCAACTTTAAATTTAACTGTTTACCGATTAATTTGAAGCTGTCTATGTATGTGAGTGTGATTGAATTGTTTACCCCTTTAAAGTCGGCATTCCATCAACTTCCTCAACTTGTCATGTTTTCGTTTCGCATTATCATCTCCATTGAGAATGTCCGAGTTAGCTATTTATCTAGATTTATATTTGTATATATATATGCGCTGTGTTTGTATAATTTATATATTTCATATGCATTCAATAAATATGAACATGTTAAGTAAATAGCATTATAGTAAATAGTCAATATAGTTATTATATCGTATAGTAAACAATCTTTTTTTATAATAAATATTCAAAAGTGAACTAGAGATTTGTTGCATCTTTCTCATCTTCATCGGTGTGAGTGTGTGGGTGATGAGGCTACTTTGAGTGTGAGTTTTCAACAGGAGAACTAAACTAGCTAAACGAACAAAAACTAAATGCATTTTTAAAGTCGGAAAAACGAGTAAATCAAATTGCAAAGCATTTGCAATGAGTGTGTTTCGTGTGTTTCAGTGGAGAAGTGAAAAAGTGTATCTTTCTCTTTATTATAATTCTCGTTTTGTTTTCTTTTTGCTTCGCATTATAACAATAATCAATAAAATTTCATGTTTTCTTTGTTTGCAATTACGTGTCTTGTAGTTTTGTGTTTCAACTCTCTTCGCATCGGTTTTTATAACTCTTCAATTAGCAATTTGTTTACAAGTACTAAATATTCTGGTAGCTATAACTTGAGTTTCATGTGTATATAGGATAGACTCTGGGGACTTGAGACTCTTGCTTACTAACCATACATGTTTCTCTATATATTATAATAGCTATAATTGGTGTAATCGAGCCCTAATTTCGTGTGCATTTCTTTTTTTTAATCGGGGGTTCACTGGTTGCGGTCTCTTACAGTTTAAGTTTCGATTTTGTCTTCTGCAATTTCTCTGGGTGGGTTGCGCAACATCCTATGTATATAGATCGGGTCTGGATGAGATATAGTATAATGTGTGTTTTTGGGTGTGTGTGTGTGAGGTGTATGTGGTGTGAATGTGGCGTGTAAGTAATTGCATTCGAGATTTACATGAAATAACTGCTAACATATGAGGCCGCTAAGATGCCCAGCACAGTGAGGCAGATCAGTATCATGATCTTCTTTCGTCGGGCTTTACTCTGGTACTTGAGCGCCTTCTTGGTGTCCTGAGTTGCCGTCTGCACATAGTCCATAGCGTGCTCCACATGGTACTCAATGCGATCGATCATCTCGCCCTGCGACTCCACCAGCATGGCCATGTCCATGAACATGTCGTGCAGCTCCTTGATCGATGTCTCCAGCTTCATGATGTCCTGGTGGCGAGCCTCAATGTCCGCCAGCGTCTGTTTGGCCTGCTGCGTCTCCATGATGATGCCCTGCGTGAACACAGACGAGTTGCCCTCCTCCAGCATCTTCTCCAGCTCATCGTCGTTGGTCGGTCGTCCGGTGATCTCCAGCTGACGCTGTATCCTTCCCTTGCAGCGCTCCCGGTAATCGGTCTGCGTGCGATTGTATTCGGTCATCACCTCGACGAATTTCCGTGACAACGTCGAGTGCTGCGTCTTCCGGATTCTCAGATCCGCCGACGACTTGTTCTGCTGCTCCTCCTGCTCGATATTCTGCTCGATGCCCTTGAGCTTGCCCCGAACGCGATTGGCATTCTTCTTGATGTCGGCCATCAGATCCTCCAGCTCTTGCTTGGTCTTCTCGTCCGTTTGCGGGGCGGACAGGATGGCCGAGTGCTTCTTCTTCACCTCCTCGACGTTGTCCTGCACCTTGTCGATCATGCCGCGTATCTCCTCCACCTGGGCGAAGAAGTCGTCCATGTAGGAATCATGGCCATCCACATTGACGGCCACCTCCGTCTCCTCCTCGTCATCGGATTGGGCGGCATGGAGAGCGGCTAATCTGTCTTTAGTCATCTTTGTGTCGGGGTGTTATCCTGGTTTTTGAAGGGTGCGCGAGATGGTTATTCTCGGTGTATTTTTAGTTGGGTGAATTTGATTCTAATTTCTGGGACTATCCTTGTTTTCTGTGGAGCTCCTCAAATTTGTTGGATTTTGTATATATTGTTTTTTACGCTTCGTTGTTGTTATTTGGTTTTTTTCTCTTTGCCAAGCTTTACGTAAGCCTTTGTTACGCGGTCTTCGCAGATTGCGTTTTTGCGATTAGCAGTTAAACGTTAAACACGCACACACATAAACCACACGTGTAAACGCGCGCGGAGTTTTTCCTTTTTCTTTTTTGCAGCCTTGCTTTTAACTTGTTTGCACGTTTTTCCACTTTTGCGAGAGACCTTTTATTGATTTTCCGCTTTTGGCTGGCAGCTCTCTCTTTTCTCGGTTTACTTGTAGTGTATAATTATAACTTAACTGGCACTTTGGCTGGCGTTTTGGTTAATATTATTATGCTTTTTTTTTCGTGTGTGTGGTGTTATTTCGCTCACAAGAGAGACGGAGAGAGAGGCAAAGAGAGCGCGTGTTGCGGGCGGCGGCAGCGACGTTGACTGCGGCAGAGCACCTCTTCAATGCCAGCAGCTAAAAAGCTAAAGCTGCTGCTGAATTAATTTTTTCTTTTTTGTTTTTTTTTTCTTCTTTTTATTTGTGACTCACTGGTACTATATAATTTTAATCTTTTGCCTGTTGTATTTGTTTGTTTCACTTTCGCACAGGCACACGCACGCACACACAAACACAAGCACGGACGCAGCAGTGGCGATAAACGATTTTCGGCAGTGGGAGAGGCTACCGAAAATCTCTTAAAATGGGCAAAAAAATCGATTTCTGCGCAAAGCTCCAATTCTGCCGTCTGCTTTTGCTGCTGCTTCTTCGTCTTTCTCTGCTTTAGCTTCTCTGCTGCTTCTTCTTCTTATTCGCGGGGGGTGTTACGGTGGGCGTTATTTGTTCTTTCTCTCTCCTTTTCGCTTGCGTTTTATTTTCGTTTGTTGCGTACGCGTCGTCGGCGCCGATTCAGTGTGTGTGTTAGAGAGGGACGCACGACCACCTCTCACGGTCTCTCGCTCTCGCACACAGGCTGTCTGGGGTGCACGATTTGTTGTTGTCGCCAATTGTTTCACACGCACATTTGTTTGTTGTTATCTAAGGAAAATGGGTTGACAATATTTTTCTTGATTTTTTCACAAAAAAACCCAATATTGTTTCGCGATTTTCCCGGCGGTTAAGAGATTTTTTTTGTTTCCGATGCGAGCCGAAATGAAACGCAGCACCTCGCGCGGGCAAACAATTTTCGAGTGTGACCGTGCGGCAACTACCAGAATATACCTTCCGGTTAGCAATGATTTCCTTCACAATATACTGTTTGGAGTAGCCAAAAATACCAGACTGAATAAGGACTAAACAGGGACTCAAACCAATTCAGCACTGAGAATTGGGAACATTTTCTTTCTCTCTTGATTCGCGAATCAAGTGTATATGTGGGTGTATTTAGATGTGGAATTTATAGGAGAGCGGTATATTATTAATTTCGGTATTTTATATTATTGCCTGAACAGGATAGTTTTGAAAAATTAAATAAATATCTCATCTTCATTTTAAACAGCTGATATGTTTATGTAATCAAGATAACTAACGTGTAAGCCTTTTACTTTTGATTGTAAATAAAAACTGCAAGTGGTTTCTGTTTTCTCTTTTGCTCGGCATTTTCGTGTTTTCACTTTTGCTGTCAACAGCCGCGAAGAGGCCAGCAAAACGCGTAATGAAATGTCCTAAAAATGCCAGCACATTAGTTTTATTACGTCAGTACCACACAACAGCAACAACAATCAGCACGGGTTTGTTTGTGGATCCCATTCGAAATGAGAAACGTCATGCGCGAGAATTTTTATGAATGAAACGCGACCGGCACTTTTGTTTAAGCGAATCGCGACCTGAAAAGGAACTGGGGAATAGGCCGCAAAATGCAATAATACATATATATATACGCGGCATTTATAAATAAATATAAAAATTAAGTAATACCCAGGGCAGTGAACCGCTGCGAAACGTTGCCCAACACTGGCACTCTTTGAGCAACATTTAAAAATTCACTTTGTTGCAATAGAAATTTTAAGTTACAAATTATGTTTTCAATTCTAATATCACATTTTAGCTTAGAATCAAATTATTATTACAATTTCTAACGCATTTGATTTTAACGGGGAATAAAACGTAAAAACAATCAGAAACTGTCTTTACTTTAAGGAAATCCATTATTTTTTTAATTTAACATTAATATAATAAATATCTTCTTGAAAGACGTAGACGCTACTTTAAAAAAAATACCACTAGGACACTAGGTATTCCGGCATGGTTTCCCCAAATATGGCATAATATACATAGGATCTTTAGCACTCACCGGATATTTCGTCTGTAGCACGATTCCGCATATCTCGTCGCCGACGAGAAACTGCTCCCCGAGCATCGCCATACAAACGTTCTCCCAGGCCCGCTCGATCTTGTTCTTGCGCAGCCGTATCACCCACTGGCCGCCCTTGCTGTTCGCCGGGTCCTCCCACATCGGTTTGATGCCCTGCTTGAAGAGGCTGAGCTCCCGGTAGGGCTTTAGGGCGGTGGGCCGGATGAGGTGCGAGTAGAGCGACCACCACTGCTGCACGCTGGCGCACCGTCCGACCACGTGCAGCGATTTGCTGTAGTCGGCGGCCGCCCGTTGCGTACCCTTGCGAGAGAACCAGAGGCAGTATGTGTGCTGCAGCCGGTTCTCGCCGGGACCCACCTCCAGGGGCGGGAGCTTCTCCACGTCTATCTCGTTCTCCACATCGCTGTCGTCGCTGTCGACGAGATCTGGCCAGTTTTTCCTGAAAAGCGCGTACATGACACACGGAAGAGACGGATTTTGATTAGTATGTCAAGGGTTGGATATCAAATTGGACTTAAGGTTCACCAGATGACACTACCGCCGCACATTCACATTTCTATCACTAACTATCACAGCAAAATTGAATTCAACAATATAAAAAGATGAAGCTGTCCATACGGATGCTGGACCAACGCACAATCACCTTGGAGATGAACGAATCGGACGATGTGAGGACTCTAAAGCAGAGATTGGGCAATTTGCCCGAAGTTGCCTTGCCCCCGGAGAACGTTCAGCTAATATACAGTGGTCGCATTATGGAGGATGCTATGCCCCTCAGTGAATATCGCATAGCCGAGGGCAGGATCATTGTTTTGATGGGTAAGAAGAAGGTTGGTGAGAGCCCGCCTGTGGAGCAGGTTTCCCCGCCATCACCGTTGGCCGCTGGCCCTATTGTAATGCGCACGCAGGATGTAACGCCTTCTATTGCTTCTAACGAGCAGTTGGTGCGCGAGCTCATGTCCATGGGATATGGCGAACAGGAGGTACGCTCAGCTCTACGGGCCAGCTTCAATCATCCGGAAAGGGCTATAGAGTATCTGATTAATGGGATTCCTCAGGAGGCTTCTCCCCAGCAGGAATTAGCGGAAATCCCGAGCGGACAGTCAACTGAAGAGCTGCAGCATCTAATGGCGGATCCTCGCATGACCCGAGTGCGTGAAATGATTCGTGAGAATCCAGAACTAATGCAGCTAGTCATGGAAAGATTGGCTGAAACCGATCCGGCTGCCTTTGAAGCTGTTCAGCGCGACCAGGAGGGGTTTATGACCATGCTTTCAGGTGCTGCCGGTAGTGCTGGCGGCGCCAGTCACAATCCGGATGAGGGAGAACACTTTCAAGTTGCCTTGAGCGCCGAAGAAGCCGCCGCCGTAGAGCGACTGGAGGCACTGGGTTTCGAACGTGTTATGGCCGTCCAGGCCTACCTGGCCTGCGACAAGGATGAGCAGCTGGCCGCCGAGGTACTATTCCGCGAGTCGGAGGAGGATCGGAATGAATAAACCGACTGGGCGCACGTAAATGCAGCCAGAACATAACCTAACAATTGGCCAAGTAAAAAAGATGATGCTGGCCCAGTTTTGTTGCTGGCAGGGATTGTGGTTGTGGGTGGCAGGCGGTGCGCGTGGGTAGTGGAGGTGCTCCACTTACGACTCATACTGCTTGTTGGCTACTTTCTCCATGCTCATCCTGGCAATTATGATCCTGACTGGTAGCTGCTACTGGTGATCTTCTGCTGACTGCTTGGCTGTTCCTGTGGCGCTGATCCAACCTTTGGAACGAGAACCTGTGGATCCGGGTGGTTGCACTACTAGATTCTTTATGCTACTGCTTCTTCTGGCGCAATTCTTCTTTTGCTCCTTGGCTGCGCGAGTGTGGTTGTGTGACTGTATGTGTGTGTGTGTGTGTGCAAATGGGTTTTTGGTGGATTCTCTTGTGGGCGATTTTTTGGGGCCGCCGCTTTTTGGGGGAGCGGTTCGCTACGGGTCCGCCGCTCTCTCTGGTAAACAATCGTATTTCCTGTGCCTTATCCTTTTCGGTTTCCAGTGGGTTTGCGTATTTTTTGGCCGTTTAGTTTTGGTTCGCTCGACTTCAGTTTGACGTTTCTTTTTGTACACAACACAACATGCGTCTGATTAGGTTCCACTTGCTGTCCACATTCCACGCGGCGCTGTCAAAATCTACTAGTGTTGTAGGTCGATGATGAATTTCGGCATTAGCCAACACTGCACCTTGAGCAGTCACATACCGTAGTACAGAAGGTATATTAGTTGAATAATTTTAATTAATTAATTGCCGTTATTTAGAAAAGTTAATAACAATATAAATAATTACATTAAATTGTGCCCAAATATATACAAATTCTTTTTAATACTTGCATCATACAAACCACAAACAGAACATACCCCACAGCTATGAACAGGGTATCCGAGTATTGAATTTTTGCTGTCATTCTTTAAAAATCAGTTTGTTTACGTTCACTTGCTAAAGGCTTAATATGGGAAAAAGTGAGAAGAAATCAAAGAAAAAGCACAAGGAGAAGCGCAGGGAACACAAGGAAAAGCACAAGTCCAAGAAATCCAAGAAACACAGTCGGAAAAAGGAGGAATCCCCTCCGATAGCTTCACCAACACCAATACAACCCGAAAGGGGCAACCAGGAGGAGGAGGAGGACTTTGCCATACCAATAGGTCCGTAAGAGCCCCCCTGTATATATTTATTATTCAGTATATGGTTTGCTGAACACTCTGAACCCACCCCAAAACCCAAGCACTGATGAATAGCAAATCGCATGCACCGGAAACTCCAGAGGAATACCAGCGCCGTCAGAGCCAGATTCGCAGAGAGGTGGACCCGGTAACGGGTCGCGTCCGGCTCATCAAGGGCGACAGTGAGGTGCTGGAAGAGATTGTGACCAAGGAGCGCCACATGGATATCAATAAGAAGGCCACCCGCGGCGATGGAGAGTTCTACGAAGCCAGATCTCTGGATGCCGCCAAGCGTCGCAAATAACAAAATACCAAAAAATTCAATATAACTTAAGCTATTTCATGTCTTGTAGTAATAATTAATAACTGTCAGTTTAATTAAACAAAGGGCTAGCTAGCGACTATATGTACACGCGAAATCCGTGAAAATTTCTTTGGTGGCGCAGCTAGTACAACTGATGGAAGAAGGTCGTGCTGCCGTCCTGCCAGGCGGGATCATCGCTGACCTTCGCCCTGCACATCGGACAGGTTTGTTCGCGTTTGAACCAGGTCTGGACGCACTCATCACAGAAAATGTGGCCGCACTCCAGCACAGTGGGTGTGTTGAAGGCGTCATGGCAGATTGGACACAGAGCACCCGCAGCATCCAGCTCGTCTTTGGTGGGCGGTCGCTCAGAGTCCTTGAATAAATTCGTATTAACAATGTGCACACAACATCCATTTCGCAGACATTCTTACAATATTTTTTCTGAAGGTCACAATCGCTTTCTTAAGCGACTTGCCGCGCTCCACCAGCTCGAATATCTTGGCACCCAGGTACAGTGCGGAAAACAGTCCTCCGGAGACCACCTCTAGGCCGGAGTAGGACTCGTAGAGAAACAGGAACCACTGGGTAATGGGAGTCATCGCCCGGTAGAACTGCGAAGTGTATTCCACCAACACATAAAGTCGAGCCTTAAATGCCAAAGTAAAATATGTATTATTAGAGAATTACACAGAATGTAAATGTATATTAAGTATGGGAGTTTCCATTTTTTGATAAGCTTTAATTTAGATTACTTTTTTTATGACTCATGCTTGACGAGAAATTACGACTTATTTGAATTGACCAATAGGTATATTATTTATGGAGCAAAATATTGAAGTTTACATTATGGATAGATTTCATTAATCTACGTTATTATTGAGTGTTTGATTGTATTTTCTGTGCAGAAGCATTACTCACCCGCACTTTGAGTCGCATCAAGTGGTGCGGCAGCATGGTAATTATCAGCTTGACCAGCATTGTCAGCAGTTTGATAATGAGATCGCTCACAGCAATGTAGTAGAGCAACATGCCCAGGGGGATCACGTTCAGGGCTTTGTACGTATCCGTGTACATGGTGCCCCTGGCGGGCTCCGATGATGTTGTGGGGCTGTCCCCCTCGGAGCTTGTGTGGTAAGGCAGCGCTGTGACCTCTATGAAAACGGATTTCCTGGGAGGTGGTACAATCAGACCAAAGGGATCCGGCGGCGCAGTGGCCAGAAAAAGACGCACTGCGACAACCACGGCAATAAGGCAAGCATCCCGCACCATCACGGGGTAGTTCTTTTGAGCTAGACGGGCCACCTGATTGCGTACTGATCGGTTTACATTGTACATCACAGTCTGCAGCACCAGAAGATCCACAATGCCCAGCAAGTGGTCGTGTAAAAACTTGATAAACAGTATAAAGATAAGCGGCAAATAGCGAACAAAATGGCTGAGGATCTGGACGACCATGTCATCCGAGATGAGATGTTCGTCCTCTGGTTGATTCTCTGCGGGCTCTGGTGGATTGCCACCTCCTCCTCCTCCACCGCCTCCGTTCTCCCCGTTGCCTTCGCTTTCGTCAAGGTCTTGGCTCTCATTTGGTTCACGTTCGTCGAAGGTCGTCGGAGTGCTGTTTAGTCCTATGACGCTGGCATTGTGCCGACCTCCGTTAAGGCTGTGATTGTGTCGCATCTCACCCTCACGCAGGGAGATACTTCTGCCCATGGCTCCAGCTCCGCTGGCACCAGATCCTGCCGCAACACGCCCGTATCGCAGAGGACTGACTGGCTCAGGGAGCGACGGCTGCTGCTGGCCGAGCAGTATGTGCGAGTTGTCTACGGGATTGGCGGCTGGCTGAGGTCCTGGTGCCGCGGAAGCTGCAGCGTTTGCAGGTGGATATCTGAAATTGGAATGTGTGATGAAGGACCGCAGTGCCTCCGTCGACGGAGCAGTTGATAGCGAAAAGACATCGTTGAGGTTGACACGCCAAAAGCCCATTTGCCGAACACCTGCAGCAGCGCCAGGAGATGCACCTGGTCCACCTGCTGCTCCGGCGCTGGAAGGCTCCTCGAGACTGCCACCGGTGTTGGCGCCCATGCTACGGGACTGCTGCAGACGACGGTTCATCTGCGTGGTCACCCGTATCGGAGAACTGCTGTTGCTGGCTGGCGTGTACGATCGCTGACGGGCCAAAAATGTGGATAGAATGTTACCGGGACGCACATTACCACCACTGAGGCTGCTGCTCCGCGCCGTGGGAACGTGGTGGTGCTCTAAGTTTATGCTGGTGTTGGTTGATCCCCCGGCGACGCCTCCTCCACCTGCGACGCCACCTCCAGAGGTCACCGACGATGATGAGGCAGGCAGCAAGTAATCGTGCTCCGCCGTGGTCGAGTCATTGTCGTCGCTCTCGATGTTGATGGACACACCCGTCGATCCACCGCCTTCCTGGGGCCCAGTGCCTCCTGCTCCTCCTCCACCACGATAGGGATCCTTGGGGCTGTTGTTCATTGTTCCACATCCAATCACCATTGATTGGAGCTGGTCTTTTTTCACTTAGAACACCAAAACGACTTCCAGAGTCGCTCGCATTTTGCCGCCGCCGTCAGCTGGTCACACCAAATTCTCGCTCCAAATGAAAGCGGTGAAAATCGAATTCCAAATTATTTATACACTTCTAACTATCTTGCATTCAAAAAACACGATTTTAATTATGTTTTTATGTTCAGAATCAACACAAACACTATAAACAAATAGTACAAGCTAAAACAATTGGACATACGGTCACACTTTGGGGTGGAACATGTGTGGAATGTGGATTTATAAAAACAAACTGAGCTACTTTTTGAAGTTTAATTTTTCCATGGAGGTAGGGGTAACCTGTATTCTAGAGAGGGGTTAAAAATTTGATTAGTGACGATGGCCATTAAATCCCATAAATATTTTAAGTCAGAAATATTGTCTCTCAACCGGTCACATTGTTGCTACCTTTTTCTAATACTTAATTAGCGATCATTTGTTATTTGTAGTAATGTAAATATAATTCTTACATAATTATTATAATTAAATAAATTGTAAACGCCCGTCCCAGCTAGCAAAACATTTATGGTACTTTTTGACAACAAGTTTCCCCAGCCAGGTTGGCCGAGCGGTCTAAGGCGCCAGATTTAAGCTCTGGTTCTCGAGAGAGAGCGTGGGTTCGAACCCCACACCTGGCAAAAAGCAAGTTGTTTTTTTTTTAATATATTTTTTAATATTATTAAAGAAATGAGAAAAAAGTATTAGCTTAGCAAATAAATGCAGGGGAACATGAGTAAGCACGGAATTGCCGTATCTTTATGAGGGAACATTTCAGTGATAACAGAACAATTTGATTTTAAAAGATTAAATAGCATTCTAGTACGCAATATTTGTATACATTGTATAAATCATTTTTATTTAGGTGTATACGTATTAGCTGAAGTTCCAATTTGAGTTAATTTATTAGATGAGTAGTTAGCTCCAATTGTTACGCTTGAATGCAAATAAGAGACGCCTTTCTACCCCATAAATTATGCAAATAATTTTGAAATTTCTCTTTTTGGCCTTCTGGTGCACTGCTGTCCACCCTCTAATGCACTTCGCTGGCCCATTGATAAGGATATCGTGAATGGAAATGGCTCAGTTACCGCCAACCAACCGCAATTAAGCTGACCCAAAGCCGTTGCCTGGTAACCCAAAAGGTGTCCACAACAACTAGCCGGGCTCAGGAAGCAGAAACGTGGCCAAAACAACCACCGCCAGGAGTGCAGGCACCACCAAAGGACCAAGGACAAACCCTTGCAAGCCGTCTGGTCAGTTCGGTTTGTGTATTTAAACAAGGAACAACGGCAACGTGTTTAATATTCAGCCAGATGCAGTTTACAAACGGCTTACTAATATAAATGGGTAAATAAAAGATACAAATATGTGCTGAAATTAGGATCAATGGTGTAAACAAGTTTTCCACTATCTTCTGTTTATGTAAATAGTGGTATATAGTTACGGAAAAAATTTAGTGAATAAAACGTCCTTGTCTTCAACTTAAGTGAATGACGTAAATAAAAGTGCTTACCTACAAATAAAGTAATCAAAACATGAAAAATAAAACAAACTCTATTCAAGAGCATATCATATTCTAACACCATCATGATATATGAAGAAACAATCCTAAATAGTTGGCTTACATTAATCTACCAAGTAATTTTTACATCGCAAATCAAAAAGTGCCACCCATCCAGCTGAGTTTCAAGCGAAATAAAGCGCACAAGTAAAAAATTAAGTCAAATGGGCAATTAAAATATAAATATTATTTATTGTACAATATATTGTGGTATAAAATCTATATTCGTGCATGTGTGTATGTGGTGTGCGTGTGTGGTTGTGTGTGTGTGAGCGGTACACGTTTGTTTTTTAACGGCCTAATCTTCTTAGATGGATGTTGAACCCCATTGGCGTAAACAAAAAAAAGAAATATTATAGAATGCAAATATATATGCATATATGCATATATATATATGCCATATAGATTTCTATATATATTTCATTATTGATCAGTCTGTGTAATCTCTCTCGCTAAAGAAACGCCTGACGCTGGATGCTAGATGCTAGATGCGGCTGTTGCGATGCTTAATGCTGATGCTGATGCTGTGGCTCCAGCTCCGGCGGCTCCGTTCAATGAACCGGCACCGTGATGCGCGGCGATAAGCTTTTGGTCGCGCTGCGATTCCGGCGCTGCAAAAACAGCTTCACGTTCTCCAGGGGCAGCTGGAAGTGATAGTAGGCGCAATAGGGCAACGGATCCCAGTAGGCGAACAGTGCCTCTCGCTTGTCCAGCGCCGTGGTCGAGGTGCTCCTCTCCAGCGCCGACCAGCTCCAGTTGGGCAGATCGTCCTCGGGCAGTCCCCGCCTGTGGATGCACTTCATCGCCCGGCACAGCAACTGGGCATGCGATCGATTGTGGCATATGTAGGGCAGGGCCACGCCAAGTCGCGTGCCCAGCGGCACGAACTGACCGCCGTGGGCGGGGCTCTTGACCAGCCGGAAGCTTATGTGCCCATTGATGGGCCTCTGGAAGCGCATCTTGGCGAAGAAGGAGCGCAACCAGAGTTCTATCTGCGCCTCATCATCCCTGGGCACTGGGATCAGGTTCTTGGTGTGATGCTCCACCCGACAACTCACATTGGCCACCACCCTCGAATCCTTGACGGTGGTGCAGGTCACATAGTGATGATAGCCCGGCTGATCCCGCACCACCAGCCACGGCTGCCGCTCGCTGATCTCGTGCTGGTTCAGCTTCAGTTCCGCCCGCCTATTGGGCAGTATGTACTTGTGCCGCTCCAGAACTCCCTGCATTCCAGCGGCCATGAGTATGTTCCTATAGCTGCCGACGAAACCGCTCTCGTAGATCTGCTGCAATTGCCGTGGAGCAGTCAGCACCACATGGGCTGGCAGGGCCATCTGTTGTTGCTCGCATCTCTGAAAGAGCTGGAGACAGTCATCCAGCTGCAGGGTTTCCTGCACGCCAGGTATGAAACTGGCACAGCCCAGCACCTCCAGATGGGGTCGGGCCAGGGAATCATAGTACGCCGGACTGGTGGCACACACGGGTATATAGACCGAGGGTCGTTCCTTCTTCACTATGTGACACAGGGCTGCAATGTACTGATCCGGATTACTGGCCGTCGGCCGTGGCACCAAATAGAATTTATCCACGGCTGTGGAAAACCTGGCCAGTCCGAACAATCCCTCGAACTCAAAGACCACCACACGGGCGCCGGATCCGTAGAAATTCCTGGCCAAATGTAGGGTCTGTATGGTGCTGCCGCAGCTGAGAAGTATGGTCTTCTGGCGCTGCACTGCGCCCAGCTCCTCCTCGCCACTGAGCAGCCACTTGACCAGGGCAATGGGCACCCGGAGCAGTTTCCAAAAGATCCAGAGCAGGGCGGACAGCCAGAAGCTGGGCGCCGCAATGGACAGTGGTATGTAGAGGACGTATCTCAAGATGGTCAGCACCAGGCGCATCAGCAACTGTGGCCCGAAGAGCAGGACTCGGGTGCCCAGATTGGGTTGTGGCGGCGACTGCGTCTGAAACTGATGCCTCAGGAGATTGCCATCGGCGGTGCGCTGCCGTCTGAGGGTAACAAAGTGCTTGTGGGCCGTCTGGGATTCCTTGTCCTCCTCCTCCTCCGACTGGCTGGGGTGCTCCGGTATCAGATCCAACGAGTTGATGCGCCGGAACTTGGAGCGCGTGGCCTGGCGCAGTTGCCGGGCGTGCTCCTGGCGCAACAGCAGATCGTCCAGGGTCTGGGACATCTTCACTCGCTCACTCGCGTATTCCGTATTATCTACGCCGTGTAATCACCGATTATCGCTGCCGTGCTGCTGCTGGCAAAATCCGAACTGTGACTAAATCGCGTTTTAAATAGGAGCTATACTTTAAACCTATGGGATGCAGCCGCGACCGTTGATAACCCACCCCAGACACACATGTCCATCGGCGCTGGGATCGGCCAATCCCTGTCTCTATACCTTGTGCACTGTCAGAAAAACTCCCACAAACTAATCACCCGGCAAATTGTTCTTCAAAATGATTGGACCTAATGGGTGGGGGGGTACCTTATCACACTTATTAGTTAATTGCACTACTTTTATGGCCACTGGAAATAGAGTCCATCAGGTACTAGCTCCATTGAAAGTCCTATAAATAGCACTATCAGATTCAGACACTACACGAAAACCTTAAGTTTAAAGTCTGCGTATTTCAAAATAGTGACCTTAATAGTTATGACTTGCGGTAATTTCTGGTAGGTCAGTTTCTTCTTGTCCATGCTGAATGGCTTATCACAATTTAATTATTAGTTGCCAGTCTAGACTTTCGGTTTATAAGAAAGATTCATAGTTCTTAAAAACCTCTACAAGTTCAAAGTACTACATGCCGGCACTATCATATTGTTGATTGCTATTGTTTAGTTACCATGTAACAGCATTACAAATCAAGATTAGTTAACTCGATGTGATTATAAAATCCGGTAGCCATAATCTAGATGACGGAACTCTCTCAGTGTAGCAATATAAATTGGCTGATCAGCCGAACAATGTGTTGGCGAACGTGATGTTCATTGTCGCCAACTCTCCGGATGATCCGCTCTCCTCCGTACGTCTGAGAATCTTTTTTTTTTTTTTTTGGCGATCGGGTATAAATCATCGTCGCCGCTTGAAGGTTCCATCGATGTGGAGGTGGCGCCCGTTGCCAAGAGAGCCGGGAAATCTCCGTCCGTGCCGAAGATCAGTTTGCTGAGTTCGGGGATAGCACGATCGATGCATTGCAGGTCCACAGGCGGCAGATCGCCACTTTTGTGGCCGGCGGGACTTTGGCCTGGTATTCAATCCCATTGCTGCTGCTGATAAGTGATAAGGGGGTCTACTATGAAACCCCGTGGCGGCAGTAAGAAACTTATGCTCGGCAATAATCTCACACCTACACATAGTATAGACCTTAGATTAAAAACCGAAAGTGAAGCAAACAAAACACCTTAATGGGCGAATGCATAACCAATCTTCGGACTTTGAGAGTCTACATAGTTGTTCGCGAGTCTGATTTCCACATCTGTACGGCGGACACGAGTGCTTAATGGAAGGCATTCTGTGTACCTGGCACTTTGATATCTCCTCCTCCTGCCCAAGGTCGCTGATCAGGTTCAAAGCGGGCCTGATAAGCGTGTTTGGATTTCCATATATTCCATATATATATATTCAAATTGAAATTCAGCGATCGGGCTTTATTGTGGCATTATTTCGTCGTCGCTGTGCCATGGAAATAGCCGTCTCACCTATGTACCTACTACTATTTATATATGGCGAATGCCGTATGGGCTGCATGAGTATGCAGTTCTCTGATATGAACGATGGCGATAACCCCAGGAGTCCACCATCGCAATAGAATTCGCAACCTGAGCCAGGAAACATTTTGACATTTGCTTTCAGCGAGGTATTTTCAAAGCGATCGAGACTGTTGATAGTGCCAACCAGGTTTGCACTTTCCGATTTTGTAATACGCGGGAAATGCGATTGATGTTTGTATAAAACTATGATAGGATAGGAAGATATTATGCTAAACGTTACAGGAATAAGCCATTCTTAATGATTATTATTTTGTGGGACCATTATTTCGTATTCCTGCATTGTTTAGCATAATATCTATAGGCAAGGGTTGAACTATTCATGGCAGCTCATTTATATTCACCGCAAATAAATCATGAAAAGGGTTAATCGCATCGACAGAGTCACCTGTGCTATCTCAATTTATTGCCCCTGCCGGTTGACTTATTAAAAGCAGTTGGGCATGAAGTTGGCCATGTGACCAGGCGAGCCTGGAGTGGAACCACCACCTACCCATCACCACCCACCACCAGCTGTACTGTATACTGTATACCCCATCGATATCGCCCGATTTGACCGACCGCATTCGGAGCAATATGCTCCGAGACACGATTTGCATTTGCATTTGTTGCTCGCTCGCACGCCAAACATAATTGTGAGCTCCTCTTTCCGTAATCAATTGCGGTTGCCGGTGGTAACCAGGAATTTGTTAATTCAATGTTTATTCTGCCCCAGTCCCATGCACCCCTTCACAAGTTGCAGTGGGTCTCCAGACGGAGCTGGCCCTAATGGCGGTTAGTTCGAAAAGGGAATCCCATCGACTTGCTCCATTCTTCTACCTCCTTGCTGACAACTTCACTGGGCGCTCAGTTGGCTCAGTTCCGCGTCCGCAGACAGTTCGAGTCCTGGCCAAAAAAAAACAGGCAGTTAGGCCCCCAAGCCCGATTTACTTTCCCTACCGAGAAGCGTTAGTTGCGTTAGTGCTTCCGCATTCCGCAAATTTGTGTCAATTGCCACCAGGCAGGACACGCTAGTGGAGGAGCCAAGGAGTCAAGGAGCCAAGGAGCAGGCTTTGAGCGCCAGGATTCCGTGATAACTTGATGAGTATTCAATTGGAGCTCAATCAGTTAACAACAGTGTGTAGTGCGCGGTCTTAATTTGGACGTAATAAAGTAAAAGAAACAAAAGCAAGTGCCTCAAGGATTTGGCTGGAATACATATATATCAGCCACATTCACTGCCAGTGAAAAGTAAGTTGCAGTTAGGGATATGGGATAAATAATTCGAGAATACGAAATACGAAATATTTTGTGAATTAAAATAATAAACTCAGGGCTAAAACCTTTTATTTCTTGAATATTATACCATAGCTGATTTCAAAAAGGAGTTAAGATTTGTTTTTAACAAGACCTAAAACGAACGTGAATGTCTTGTAATATGTACTTCTTAAAGAAACACCTAAAGGAAATGAAATGTGTTGAATAAGTTCGTTCTACTCATGTTATATTAGTTAATAGAACTGCTTATATAGACTATCTACCTATGATTCATTCTATATTCTATGACTTCCCCCCGTTTTCGCTATAAACTTCAATCACGACCTCCATCTGACTGAGTCCTTGGTGATAGCAAATCGAGAACTAAAATAGAAAGTAGAAGCGCCATGGAGCAGATTGCATGCCAAATCATAGTCGCACTATCAAGGATATTATTATTATACGTTTATGGTTTGCATAAACACAGATGGCAATGGCTGGGGTTGGGGGAATCATTGGGTGCACTGGGTGGCGGGATGGGGAGCGGAGCATAAGGAGCTCAAAATTAGAAGACGCATTCGTGTCAAAGGAAGTTTCAACAGCGGCGGAAATGTTGTTTATTAAAATAAATACGAGGACAAGGAAATTCTTATGGCTTACGGGGGAGTGGAGTTGGCAGTTGGGCCATGGGATTGGAGGAGCTCGGGGTTGGTGGGCACAAACACTTGCTGTCCTGGTGACAGACTGTGCAATGCGTGTCGTCCGGGTTCCAAAAACAATTTCCTCAAGTGGGCCCCAAAAAATATCATTCGAATGTATGGACGTAATGGAGAGAAGTCCTGGCTGGGATCCTTGGACGATTGTGAACAGGAAGGAGGGGGGCTGGTGGAGATGGGGCGCCGAGCTTGTTTATTTGCGAGGAAACATCACCTCGGTGGAGCTGTCATGACGACTGACTCCAGGCCCGGAACAAGTTAATAAATCAATTTGGACTAACTTATCGAGTCCGTCTGTAGCGTAGGCGAGGCGCCAAACTTTTGGCCAGAAAGTTTCCGCTTCATAAAGGCAATACCCCTTTTAAATTCCACGAAGGGGTTGATGGGATAAGCGAAAGCTTAGTATTAATGGGTATAAAATCATGTTTGTAAATATTAATATAAGCTGTAATCAATCGTATATATTCTTCTTAAGTGAAATCAGCCCCTGTTCATCTGTTAGTTTAAATCTACTTATACTAGAACTAAACTTGTTCAATAATACAAAAATATTTCAAATTGATTAGAGGGTACAGCCTTGTGCTAATACCAAAACTACACAAGTTTCGTGTGATTTTTGCGGCTGCACGCAATGCCAACCGCAACACAGAAATTTCACTGAAGCCAGCGAACCGAACTCACGCTCTCATCCCAACCAACTCCTTTCGCAGATGCAGGCGTATCGCGATAACTTCAAGCAAACGCCCTGCCCATCGGCCGTCGACCTTCAGGCGGCTGGAACACCCCACCCACCGGGCACCGCCTCCCGGCTGCCCTTCTCGCGCACCCAGCGTGGGCGTGACCCCTCGGCCAGTGCCGCCTCCGTTGCGGGCGGCCTAACGCCCAGGATGATGAGTCCGGGTCCGCCGGGCGCCGGAGGAGGAGGAGGAGTGAGCGGTGGCGGGGGAGATCCCTCGGCCCTGTTGCGGCAGAACCAGGAGCTGCGCCAACGGCTGGCCGACGAGTCGCATAGCTATCGACGCCGCCTGGACACCTACAAGCAGGCGCAGCACAACCAGGCCAACCTCGTCAGCCGGCTGCAGTCGAAGATCCAGCAGTATCGCCAGCGTTGTAGCGACCTGGAGGATCGCATGCACGAGACCATTAAGCCGACGGCGGGAGCAGGACCCAAGTTGACCACGGGTCCGACCAACCAAGTGCTGGTGAGTAGTCGACAGCTGGGTACGAATGTTCTTAATTGTTAAGGGCAACGTTGCGTATGAGTAATATCATTATTGCTCGATTTAATCAATTTGATTTATAATTTGGGGATCACAGGCTAATGCGATTGCAGCTATCATTGAAATTCCAACATATTCCATTGTTGCGAAATAAATCAATTGAAATCCAAGGATACTGTAGCTCATGCCCATCTTGTTTTTTAGTGCTCAACTTCTTTAACTCTGGGGCAGAGCAGCTTGCCCTGCAGCTCCTCGCTGGACTCGCCGCCACCCAGCTGCAGTCGCGACTACGTCGACGATGTCCTGGTCACCGGCGGAGGCGGCGGAGCGGCGGAACTGTGCCGCAAACTGGAGGAGGAGCACCAGCGCTGCGAGCAGATCCTCGCCCAGAACAGCGCACTGCGTCAGCAGCTGGAGGAGTCGAATCGCACCAACGAGGCGCTGACCAACGATCTGCAGAAGCTGACCAACGACTGGGCGGGTCTGCGGGATGAGCTGCTGATCAAGGAGGATGAGTTCAAGGAGGAGGAGCAGGCCTTCAAGGACTACTACAACAGCGAGCACAATCGCCTGCTGAAGATGTGGCGCGAAGTGGTGGCCGTGAAGAGATCCTTCAAGGAGATGCAGACGGCCATGAAGGCGGAGGTGGCCAAGATGGGTCAGGAGATCAATTGCGTGGGCAAGGACATCAGTGGCTCCAATGCCACGGTCGCCTTTGCCGTCCAGCAGGCCAAGCGGGCGGCGGATGAGGAACTGAAGCAATCGCAGCGCAGCAACGATGAGCTCCAGAATCAATTGGCCACGCTGAAGGTGCAGTACGAGAGTGCTCGGCACGAGATCATGGAGCGGGATCAGCGACTACTGGAGCTAATGAATCAGCTGAAGAAGCTGGAGGATCGCTGCGCCCAAGCGGAATCCCAAGCAGCGCTGGCCAGTCGCTATAGCGACGAGATCGAGCGACTGAACAATTCCATGCGCGAAATTGCGCAGGCTGTCGTTCAAGATGCTGAGAACGCGGATCGCGAGGCGGACGCCGAGGTCACCGGCGGTGTCATGCAGCACATGCACCTGACGCGTGACGCCGCCTCCGTGGCGGGCGGAGCAGGTGGAGCGGGCAGCACCGCCGGCGGTGGTGGCGGGAAATCACCGCGTCGCAACTCGACACGCGCCTCTCAAGCCTTCGCCGAGGGCACCATCTCAGCCGTCCAGGCGGCGCTCCACAAATACCAGCTGGCCCTGCACGACATGCAGGTGAAATTCCAGAACACCAGTGAAACCCTGCGCACCACCAAGTCGCAGCTGGAGACCAGCGAGGGTACCAAGCAGCTGCTGACCACCAAGATGCAGCAGCTCACCGAGAAGTTGGACAGCAGCAACTCCAAGCTATCGGAACTGCTGCAGGAAAGGGAGAGTCTGCAGCGCGGACTGGACGACATCCGCGTTCAGAAGCAGCAATCCGAGATGGGACGAGCCGATATCAATAGTGCAGTAAGTGGATATGGTATATTGACCCATTCTGTGGTGGTTTCCGATCCAGGGATCCAAAGTTCTTTGGAATATTTTTTAATTAATAAGAAATATCTGGTTTTTTCCGAGTGTGGATGTCAAGGCGGATTGGGGGCGGATCGTTGATAACTCGATTAGTCTGCGTCTGCCTCTGATTACGCCGTAGATTGTCTATAATAATAATAATAATGATGTTTCCAACTCAAATCCGGGGTGATGCCATGTCTGCGATGAGTTACAAATTATGGCTGCGAAGATTGCATTTGCAGCCGGCGTGAGTGGAAACGACAAGGGCCTAGGTTCATCAGCACCGGGATCTCGTATCTCCAAATGGGTTGACTGGGATCGGTTGCAAAGTGGGGATAGTATAGAGCTTGTCTATATCAAAATGGCGTTACATAACATTATAGAAATGTAATACATAATTATATAATAAGAGTAAGCTTAAGTGTGTTATGCAATTATTTCTAAAAGCTGTCATTTAAAATCAAAACATTTTATATTGCTTCTTATAGTTCGAGAACCTGAGCGGTGATTATGAGAAGATGCAGCTGAACTGTGGTAAGCTCCAGAAGCGCATCGATTCCATGGAGGAGGACAAAAAGGCAGTGGAGCTGGAGATCCAACGTATTCTGAAGGACAAGAACATAACCGAGTTGAATTTGAGGTATAAATTATAGTACCACTTAAATAATAACCACTAAACATCTGGAATCCCAACAGGTCCGAGGAAGATCGCAGCAGTCGTTTGCGGGAGGAGACCATATCCTTGCGCGAGGAGCTCAACCGCGTGAGCCTGAACCGTGATCTCCTCGAGCAGCAGCGCATCGAGTCGGACAATCTGATCAATCTGCTGGAGAAACAAAAGTCCGATCTGGAGTACGATCTGGACAAGCTGTTGCTGGAGAAGTGCGATCTGCAGGAGAAGCACGAGAAGCTATCCAACAACAGTTGCTCCACCAGTGATGAGCTGAAGAGCGTTCAGAATTGCCTCCAGGAGGCGCAGGAGGAGCGCAAGAAGCTTCGCATTCAGTCCGTCGATCAGTGCAATGAAATTGGAGAACTAAAGAAGGAGCTGGCCATACTGGACAAGGCACGACTCGAACTGGAGACGGACAATCTGTCGGCTGGCGAAAAGCTCAAGTGTCTGCAGCTGGAGAAGGAGAAAATCCTGCAGGACTTGGCCTGCGTCACCCGCGATCGTGGTGACATCCACAACCAGCTCACGGCGATGTGTCGCAAGAAGGAGGCTCTGAACGAGGAACTTATGCGGACACGCCAGCGTCTGGAGCAAACCACCGAAACCAACAGCCGTCTGAATAGAAATCTGGAGGAGATGGTGAAGGATGTGGAGGAGAAGCAGGTGGTCATCGATCTGCACGAGAAAGACACTCATCGCTTGAACGAACTCCTGGCCGCCCTGCGTTCGGAGAAGGAGTCCTTGGAGTCGGTGCTCTTCGATACCAACACCTCACTGGAGGCCACCGAGGAGCGACGCAGTCAGCTGGAGCGGGATCTGCAGGAGGCTCTGGTGCGCGAGGAGAGCCTCAAGAATCACGTGGCTCGCTTGCAGAAGGAGCTGGAGCAGTGCCAGCGCAAGGCCCAGGAGACCAAGACGCAGTTGCTCAACGCTGCCCGTGCGGCGGAGAGTGACTTCAACCAGAAAATCGCCAATATGCAGGCTTGTGCCGAGGAGGCGGCCAAGCGACATGGCGAGGAGATCCTACAGTTGCGGAATGCCCTGGAGAAGAGGATGCAACAGGCCCTGCAGGCGCTGCAAACGGCCAAGGATGATGAGATCGAGAAGTTGCAGGAGCGGCTGGCCACCTTGCAGGCCCATCTCGAGAGCCTCGTTCAGCAGCACGAGGAGGCACTCATCCGGGCAGAGAGCGAGAAGCAGCAAGCCCTGCTGATTGCCCATCGGGATAAGCAAGCGGTGGCCGAGCGCTTGGAGGCGGTATCCCGGGATCTAAAGACCGAGCAGGAGTCTCTCGATCGGAGCAGACGGGAGGCCAATGCGCGGGATGAGAAGCAGAGGGCGGCCATTGCCCAGCTGAAGGACGAGATGGTGCAGATGCGCACCAAGGAGGAGGAGCACAAGTGGGTGATACCATAAATAATTACATTTCCAGATATTTCATATGTGTATGTTTACTTGATCTGCAGAATTAAGTTGGAGGAGTGCATCCGCAAGCAGGAGCTGCAGTTGAGTAGCCTGCGGGAAGAGCGCGAATCTTTGTGCCGTGTGAGTGAGGAGCTAAAGATGGAGATTCGGCTGAAGGAGGACAAAATGGAGGGCACCAACAACGAGCTGCAGGATGCACTGCGCAAGTCCAAAGAGGGTGAGTCCCGGGGCATCTAATCCTACACAGAAATTCACCCTAATCCTCATCTAAAATCCCTTTTGCAGGTGAGGGCTTCATCGATAGCTTGCGCAAGGAGCTGACCGACTGTCGCCGGCAACTGGCGGACAGCAACATCGAGCGGGACAAGTATTCCGGCAGCAACAAGGAGCTGCGCGACCACGTGAAGCGCGTGGAGAGCGCCAAGCGGGAGCAGGCACGCGCCATCGAGGAGGCTCTGCAGAAGATCAGCAATCTGGAGGACACCAAGAACTCGTTGGAGAACGAACGCACGCGATTGAGCACCATACTGAAGGAGACGGAGAATCACTTCACAAAGACCACCCAGGATCTGAATGCTACCAAGGCGCAGCTGCAGAAGGCTCAAGTGGAGTTTGCCCAGAAGGACGAGGGTGGCAAGGAGTTGCAGTGCAAGCTGGTCGCCGAGGTGGAGTTGAAAGAGCGGGCACAGCAGGAGCTCTGCCAGATTAAGAAGCAGTTATCGGACCTCGAGGCCAATCTGTGTGCCACCCGTCAGGAATTGGGCAGGGCTCGGTGTCAGAACAACCAGGAGGAGCATCGCTTCCATGCCAGGGAGCAGGAGCTGGCCCAGCGCTTGGAGGAGGGTCGTGGTAGGGAGAAGCGCCTGGAGGATCAGAAGCACAACCTGGAGGTCTGCCTGGCCGATGCCACCCAGCAGATTCAGGAGTTGAAGGCCCGTTTGGGCGGCGCCGAAGGTCGCATCCGCGCTTTGGATGAGCAGTTGTCCTGCGTGGAGCTACACAAGCGGGACACCGAACAGAAGCTATCCTCGGTGGTTCACACTCTGCGCAGGATTGCTGGCATCCAAGTGGACGGCAGTGTGAATCTCTCACATCGTTTGCTGAGTCCCTCGCGAAGATTCAGTCCGTCTCGCAGTTGCGGAGACTATGACAACAGGAGCACTTCACAATGTCCGGATGGACCAATCGATGTGGACCCGGATCTGGTGAGGAAGGGTGTCCGCAACCTGATGCACCAGGTGGCTCAGTTGGAGCGCGAGAAGGATGACTACAAATCCCAACTGGGAGCAGCAAAGAAGCAGCTCCAAGATGCTGCTGAACAGCAGCTGCGATGCGACGCCAAGCTGGGCAAACTGCAGGCAATGCTAAGGAATCTCCAGGAGGAGAAGAGCAATCTGGAAACGGACCGCAAGATGAAGATCTCCGCCATCCAGGCGCTGGAGGAGAAGCTCAAGCACCGCAACGATGAGTGTCAGATGCTAAGGGAACGTTTGGCCCAAACCGAGATGCAACTGGCTGCCACATCCGAGGAGAATGGCCAGAACGAGGAACGCCTGGAGAAGAGCCGACAGCAGTGCTCCAAACTGGACAACGAGAAGCGCCAGCTGCAGGAGGAACTGGCCAAGGTGGAGGGCCGGGCCAGCAAACTCGATCTGCAGCGGGTTGCCATGGAGGGCGACCTTACCAGGCTGCAGATGGCTCTGCAGGAGAAGGACTGCAGCATTCGTCAAATGGCCGAGCGTCTGGAGAACCAAAACCGTGCCCTGACCCAACTGGAGGATCGCTGTACCGCCCTTAAGACCACCGTAGATCAGTTGAAGGAGCGCCTCCAGAAGTCCGCTGTGAGTGAAACCCAGCTGCGGGGCGAGCTCAAGACGCTCCAGAAGGAGCTTTCCGAGCAGGGTCACTGTTCCCAGGCCAACGAGGATAAGCTGAAGCTGGTGCAAAAGTCGCTGCAGACCGCCGAGAACGAGAAGCGCATCCTCACCGAACGCCTGGACAGCGCACAGACCAATCTCAACGAGCTGCGACGTAGCCAACAGGCCCAGCTGGATGGTAATCAGCGGCTGCAAGAACAAGTCACCGATCTGGAGGTTCAGCGCTCGGCCTTGGAGTCCCAGCTTCGGATTGCCAAGTGGAACCAGGAGAGTGGCGGTGACAAGGGTCTGACAAACGGCAACGGGGGCGGCAATGGCGAGGAGGAGCTCAGCAGGCAGCTGAAGTCCTCGCAGCGGGAGAAGTCGGAGCTACGCAGCAAGCTGCAGACCCTGCAGGTAAGAAAAGTAGATGTTATAACCAACTCTAAAGTTCACTGGGCGTATACGTGATTTATTTTAATAAATTAAGTATACGCAGTGTTGTCGGTCCTGGTTCAACCTAGCTTACAATTACTTACCTTAACTCCAATTTTGTACAGGACAAAGTCAAACAGTTGGAGTGCGACCGCAAGAGCAAGTTTTCTGGCGGAAACGCCTACGATCGGGCTGAGAAGTCCAACTCCTATTACGGTGGCGCTGCTGAGTCCGGCGAGTTCGACTCCAATCGCTACGATGTGGGTGGCGGCAATGCCGGCACTGCTGGTGGAGGCTCTTTCAACTGTGGACTGGATCACAGTGTAATCGAGCAGGAGACGCGCGATCTGCGCCTCAAGGTGCGCCGCCTGGAGACGCTGCTGGCGGAGAAGGAGTCGGAGCTGGCGCGCTGCAAGGCGCGCATGAACGACAGCGCCAAGTGCCATGATGGCTTGGATGGGGATCGCTATCGCAGTGCGCAGATGCACGCAGAGAAGCTGCTTGACGCCAGGGAGCAGTCGCATCGGCAACAAGTGCTGCGCCTGGAGAACCAGGTTGGTAGCCTAGGAACGTCGGAAATTAATAATTTCTACGTCATGTGCCCCACTTTTCAGATCTCTATGCTGCGCGAGCAGTTGGCTCAGGAGGCCAAACGGCGGCAGCAGTACATTCTACGCAGCTCAAAGGCCAATAGGGAAATGCAGCATTTGAGGAGCACCCTAGGAGATTCCCTGCGCAATGTCTCCCAGCACCCGGTGGATCCCCATCTTCTGGAGAGCGAGAGTCGGCGGTAAGATTCACGTTCATATTTGTTATTCCAAAACCTTACCACATCATACATTTCAGTCTCGATTCGGCTGTTTCCATGAGCCTGCCGCCGTCGACCTGCCGGGACTATGATCGCGATTAGAGTGATGTGAAGTTAAGATTTGGTTAAATTTGATCCCGCCAAGAAGACGTAACGCTCACTGCCATTTGCATTTATTTAGAAAAAGGCTTCCTGGACTCCTCCAGACGCAACTGAGTTAATCATCACGTGCATTTCAACTCGTTTGCCTTAGTACAATTCTAGCTGTTCATTGTCTGCCCTGTTAGACAATCGAATATAGTGCGTTCCATCCAGTCGCAGCGATAATGACATCCTTACATCTCCACATAAATATTTATGCATTAATGGGTCACGAGTTCCGATTCTCCCTGAACGAGGGAGAACACCGAACTATATATCACACGACAATTTACATCATTTGCATTTACATATTGGCCAGAACACCGAACTAGTCAGCACGAAACAAAGCAACTATATTTAATACTTAGCATATTTAATCCTATATACAGTGCGGTTCGTCGACTGCATTTTTATAAAATATATACAAGCGAAACACACTTCTAATGAACACAACTATCGCCCAGTGCTCTTATTTCTTGGCGGGTTTTAGCAGCTTTTCCAGACACTGCACTACCAACTTCATATTGGCCTTTTGGGACGACAGCTTGGCAACTTCGCCTGCGATGGCAAACAAAGCTTTTGCCTTGCCTTTCTGGTACTGTTGGACCGCCTTGGCCTGGTTGGCGATAGCCAGCTGGCACAGGTTTTCGATCTCGTCTGGACTGCAGATCTGCTGCAGGCTGTGCAGTTCAATTAGCTGTGGTGGGCAGATAATGTGTGTAATCTCACCAATTCGGAATACTAGACGGGACTTACCTCATTGACTTTCGCTTCTGGGTTCTTATGAAGCAGTTCAACCAGCTGTCGTGCTGCCTGGAGATTAATCAGCTCGTTATGTAAGCTCTTTAAAACGTCCTTTAAATCATCAGCCTTTATGGAGCTACATTAAGATGAACATAATGAATTATTCAATGGTTCAGGTATGTTAGCACCTAGTATTACCAATCCTCCACATCTAAGTTCAATTTGTTGCAGTAGGTTAACAAATCGTTTATAAGAAAATTGTAAATGACTTTGTTGGGCAAATCACTTAAACTGCGTGTGATGCACAAGAAATGTTCCAGCAGGATGGGTTCGTTCTGGAATGGAATCAGGGAGTGATAGTTTAAAAAATCTTGACAGATTAAAGATTTGAGCACGTACCACTAAAATGATGGCAGTTTCCGCATTCAAGTTGTGTTGCTCCATCAGACGTTGTCTGGTGTCTTCTGGTAATTCTGGAATTTCCTCGCTTAGAGCAGCCACTGAAAGTAAATCCTCTGTTGATACTGATCCAGGCTTGAGGTTTACATGAAGGGGTGGTAGATTTGGCTCCGGCATGAATCTGTAATCCTGGAGCACTTCTTTGTCACGCATGGCCACTGTGCGCCGGTTCTCCGCATCCCAGTTGCGAGTCTCATTTGTTATTACACCGCCATTGGCCACGGTTTCCAGCTGTCTATTAATTTCATACGTGATTGCTTGCGAGATGCTCCGAACCGAGCCGATGTTTTTTACTTCCGTGCGCACTCCCAAGGGGTCTCCCTCTTGGTGAATGGATATGTTGGCATCCACACGGAGAGCACCCTCTACAATGCAAGTTAATCGGTTTCAGGAAAAGACAAACAATTAGTTTTTAACTTGCCTTCCATTTTGCAACTGCATGTCCTCAGACGCCTGAGTATCAGTATTAATTCCTTGACCAGCGATGCCGCTTCCTCGCCCGTTTCCAAATCTGGAGCAAAAACCAGCTCCATTAGAGGGAGTCCAGCACGATTGAGATCAACCAAGCTTCTCTTTAGATAATCATCGTGCAGAGATTTCCCACTGTCCTGTTCCAATTGCAACTGTAGTAGTTTGGCGGTCTTGTAGTAAACTTTCTTGCCTGGTGTTATCACGGGGAAGGTCATTTTCCCATCATTGGCCAAAGCGGCACGCTGTTGTGTGATTTGGTAGCCATTCTGGGGATAAACAGTTTATTAATAATAGCATGGCAATATACGAATATGAATTCTTACAGGCAAATCTGCATAGAAATAGTGCTTGCGGTCAAACATGGACACTTCGTTCACCCGACATCCCAAAGCCAGTGATGTCTTAATGCCGGATTCCACACATTTTCTGTTGAGCACCTGAAAGCAGGGATACAATATAATGAGTGCGTCCCAAGTGGGAGTTCCTATTCTCACTGGCAACGTTCCCGGTATGGAGGCATCAAAATACGCCACCGACGAGTTGAGTGGTGCTCCAAAAGATGTGCCGCTGCCGGAAAAAAGCTTGGACGCACTGGCAATCTGCGCGTGCACCTCTAAACCCACAACGCTTTTCCATTTTCTGTAATAAAGAGGGTTGTAATGCATTCTTATAATATTATTTCACATACTTGCCTTTTGGGAGCGTTGGTTAACTTTGGCTGCGTTGCCAGTCGTCGGATTATTGAGTAATGCATTATTTTACTACGATTATAACATTCGCAACGGAATCGGCGAAAAGTTGCGCCAAAACAGCTGATGTTGTTTTGATTGCGGCCAAAGCTGCCGGACATTCGCCGGCGGCGTTGCCAGACAAAACCATCGATTGGCTGGCGATAACAGCGCAAGAGGAATATCACAAAAAAATAACCTTTTTCATTTTCAAGACAAACATGTAAAAAAATATGAGTTTAGCAGAGGTAAGCATTTTCAATGGGTACTCCACAACCGACACCACAGTGCAGTGCATCGAACGCAGTCGAAATTTCAATGCCAACACTTGTTCTCCAGTTGACAGCGACCAAGACGAGAAAAAGCACACGCAGCTCTGCAAAAGACAACCACGACGACGAGTGAGTGGAGTAGAAGGACCAGGAGCGGAGTAGCAGGAGCAGGAGCAGGAACAGTCGACCGAGGGCGGGCGGAAAAATCAATCGCAGCGACAGGAAGCCAATAAATCCGCCGCCATGGTGATTGAGAAGATCATTGGCGACCTGGAGTCCAACATGACGCTGGAGAATGAGGAGGCCAAGCGCAAACTTGTGGAGCTGCTATCCCAGAGTAAGTCTTTGCCAGCTACGCTTTACATGCCCACTATTCCAACATACCATTCCATAGACAAGGAACAGTGGCTAGTGCAGTTCATGCTGGACTATTTCTTTAAAACCGGATCTCAGCGCATTCTGGAGGTACTGGTCAAAGCCCAGGCACCGCACGATGGCTACATCTTCGACAAGCTGGACGACTGCCTAAAACAGTCACAGCACCGTGTGCAGAGCCTCCAGGTGTTCTGCTTCATTGTGCGCCATCACCCTACTTGGCTGTACAAGATCGAGAAACACCGGCTGATCAAGAGTGTGTTTAAGCTGCTGACGGTGAGTTTGGGGGTGTTTACATTTCTACCCGGATTCAGCATAACTTTAATTTATCTTGCAGCACGAGAAGGAGATAGTTCCGCTGATGAGCGCCCTTTTGTGTATAATTACTTTGCTGCCGATCATACCGAACTCTGTGCCCAACTTTCTGAACGATCTGTTTGAGGTTTTCGGCCATTTAGCCTCGTGGAAGCTTCAGAATAGCAATAAATTGCCGGACGAGAAGCTTGTCCACCTGCAGTTGGGGCTACAAATGCTGTTCCACCGTCTGTACGGCATGTATCCGTGCAGCTTTATTGCCTATTTGGTGGAGTTCATCAAGCGGGGCAACGGCGGAGGCATCTTCCAGCATACAATCAAGCCGCTATTAAACACTGTGCGAGTGCATCCCATGCTGGTGACGGCCACGCCAGAGACTGAGGTAAATAATACGCGCTGGAAGGAGATGGAGCCGCATGACGTGGTTGTGGAGTGCGCCAACCTATCGCTGCCCGTTCTTTTGCCTGAGACGAGCAACGAAGACGGCAGCTATGCGTATCCCATGACGCCTGGATACAGTCGCATGACTTCAAACACCTCGAATACGGACTACAGCTATCAGCTGAGAGAGTTTCAGCAATCGAGGAATGTCTATACCCGCTTCGATTCGTTTGCCTCTGGTGGGGAACTGGGTCCCATTTGGAGTCCGCATAACGAGATTGCAACGACTAGTAGCGGCATACCGCTGACACCCACCACGTCGTTTATTTTGCCACTCCAACCGACGATGAACTCGCAGCTTATGGTGGGCATGACAGGCTCCTCACCGCCCGAAGCCGCTGTGGAGGCCACACCAGAAACCACGCCGCTAAAGGATATGAGGGATATCAAACAGCCGGGCCGTGCGGTGAATTCCCATGCAGTGAGAGCTATCTTTGCCGTCAGTCAGCCTTCTTCACCCATGCGCAAGGAGCAGCAGAGTCAGTTCAGTTTCCCGGATGTCTCTCGCGAGGCGGAGGAGAGCAGCCACTCATACCTGGAGGTCAACCGAGGAACTGCTTATGACCGTCGCCTGTCGCAGGTCATCCAGGACCGGCATAACGTGGAGCGATCTGTAAACGCACCGTGTCCAAGCAGCCTCCCGGAAATTAACACCGAGTTATCCCTTGTCGGTGGTTCCGTCTATCCATCTGTCAACCAGGAGGTCGCTGCAGTTTGTGGCGAGTGCAACGAGACGGACCGTAACCTTTGCAGTGTGGGTGGACTTCATATGCCGACCAGCCGATCCATGCACCAGCTGGCAAAGAAGCGCCGCAATCGTATGGCAAGCTACAGTGGAAATGGTTCCTGTGCGGATAGCAGAAGTTCGGCGGCAAAGAAGGCAAGTTGGAGTACTGAGGCAGAGAACCCAATGCGACGAACCAAATCCTGTTCGGCCCTGGCCGGACTGCGGCAGCAGCACCTGGAGGAGAATGATGACGAGGCCGATTGTGCGGCCCATAGACAGAGAGCGGAGAATGGAAATACGCAAAAGACTGGCAGCCGCCTGCAGAGGAGCGGCCGGAACATGGCCATTTCGGCGCCCAAGGATCCGGCTAGAAGCTGCACCCATGCCTCCACTCAGACGGTGGAAGGACTGGACAGTGCTCCGGCGCAGTACGAGAATTGGCTGATTGAGCTTCTGCTGGAGTGCAAGGAGCAGCGAATCGATTATGAGAGGAACCTTCTGTACCCGCAAGATATTCTGGACGACTACATTAAGCATGCGATCAAGGCCAATGAGACCTTTGACGCTGAGCAGGGTCAATTGATGTGCCTACAGCTGGAATACGAAAGCTACCGACGATCCATTCACGCAGAGCGCAATCGACGGCTCATGGGTCGAAGCAGGGACAAGCGCAGCCTGGAAATGGAGCGGGATCGGTTAAGGGAGCAGCTTAAGAACTTCGATGCGAAGAACAAGGATCTGGCAAGCAAAATGGATCAGGCTATTCGGTTGGCCAACGAGCGCCAGACCATCCACCAGGAGGAGCTTGGCGAGATGAGGGCTAAGTACCAGCACGAACTGGAGGAAAAGAAGTGCCTGCGGCAGGCCAACGACGACCTGCAGACGCGACTCACCAGCGAGTTGGCGCGCCACAAGGAGATGAACTATAACCTGGAGTCTCTGCGCGGCCAGGTCTTCAGTTTGGGAACAGAGCTTCAGCATACCCAGCAGCAGGCGGACATTGGACTGCAGTGCAAACAGGAGCTGGCACGACTGGAGGCCGAGTTCATAATCATGGGTGAGGTGCAAGTACGTTGCCGCGACCGTCTGGCTGAGATCGATAACTTCAGGGCCCGCGACGAGGAACTGCAGATGCTGCAAGAGAGCAGCAACCTGGAATTGAAGGGTGCTTATTTATTGTTTATATCACACGGATGTTTAATCATTCAGTGTTTGTTTATTTAGAACTGAGGCACAGCCTGGACGAGAAGACATCACAGGTGGAAAGCATGAAGCACAAGATCAGCGACCTGCAGGCCCAGCTGGCCAACAGCGAGAAGGCCATGACGGAGCAAAAGCGACTTCTGAGCACCGTCAAGGATGAGTACGAAGAAAAGTTTAAGGTAGGGCTAAATTCTAAAATCATATATTTATTTGAAATGAGAGCGTTATTAACTATACAATTCGTCATTCTGGCAGTCCGTGAACAAGAAGTATGACGTGCAAAAGAAGATTATTATGCAGATGGAGGAGAAGCTGATGATGATGATGCAGCAGCCGCAAGGATCAACAGGTCACAACACCTGTTCCCCGGACACGGACAGAACTGGTGAGTGACCGGGCTTCTCCGAAGCTGAGAAATATTTGATAGCGCTTTCCCCCACAGACATAGCATCATCCATTGAACGCAACTCACCGCTATCCACATCGCTGGCCTCGAGTGAGAGTTTATCGGCCAGCCTACGCTCCACGGAGCTGAAGAACCTGCACCAGCTAGTGGACACGCCCTCCATTCCGGATGTGCTGAATAGCCTGGCCGGCGGCGCTCAATTCGAGGACGGAGTGCGTCTGCCGGCCGTGGATCTGGCCTCCTCGGCCAGCACCGCCAGTGCCATCAACATCGTGCCGCACGCCTTGGACTTGCCGTCGACCTCCGGCGGCGTCGGTCACACGCTCACCCACCCACATCCGCATCCGCACCTGCACCTGCAGCAACAGCAACAGGATCAACTGCAGTAGCAGCAGCAGCAGCAGACGCAGTTTGTAAAAAACAATTAAGAACTAGCTTTCCTTCGCTAAACAAATGTCTATTGGGGAGAACCCGCACAGAAAATTTACAAAAAAAAAAGTTATTGGTTCTTCATATTTTCATATTCAGTTCAAAACTGTAACTAAGGTTTAATAAATCGCTGACTCCACGCAATAATTATAAAGGTTATACAAAATATTAATGTTTGAAATTTTAACTTGTTTAGCACATTGCAATTTGTTGTAAAAAAAAATGGTTTTGATACGAGGCAATAAGTAAGACGCGCATTCATATTATAATAAACATTTAATTAAGATCAGCAAGCATAACAAGAAACTTTTATTTCACTTAATTAAAAACATACTATTGCTTATATAACAAGCGCCAAAGATTTGAATTTTTGGCCAAGAAAGCAAACAAAAACGTAAACAAACCAAGCGACATTGCCAGCTGAAAGAAAGTGAGAAATGTGGCAACCTCAACAGCAACAGCTGAGCGGAAGCAACAATAATATAGAAAGAAGAAGCAGGAAAGAAACGCCTACTAAATCAGATCAGAAAAATCCGAAAACTTTATAATACATTAAAATGCTATCGCAATACATGGAGGAGTTTGAACAGGTGAGTCAAACAGGTCATGTAGGATTGATTGTGGTTAATAATCATAAATCATAACCAACAGGAACCCTTTGAGGTGGGCGAGTTTATAGAGCGACTTACCTGGCGCACCAACAATGAGCTGCAGAACAGCGAGGACTTTCATCCTGTGGCCCTGCACGATACCTTCATCCAGACCATAAAGGACCTGAAGATCCTGCAGGAGAAGCAGCAGAGCAAGTGCGAACGGCTAGAGGAGTCGCTGCGCCAGGAGAAGGAGTCGCACGCCAAAAAGATTGGCAAGCTCCAAGAACGTCACCAAACGGCCATTGATGTGTTCGGCCAGCTGGACGAGAAAATCAACTCGGTGGCCGGCAAGATCATGCACCTGGGCGAGCAGTTGGAGAATGTGAATACGCCACGCAGTCGCTCAGTGGAGGCCCAGAAGTTACTCAATTTTATGTCCGAGTTTTTGGCCGCTGGCCCTGTGATTGTCAACGATATTTTTGCAGATGCCACACGATTAAGTGAGGCCGCAGATGTGATCCAAAAGCTTTATGCAATCTCGCAGGATCTGCCGCCCGGCAACTTTGCAGAGTCCAAAAGGAAAATCGAAAAGAAATACGACGAAGTCGAGCGACGGTTGATCGAAGAGTTTGCCACCGCTCAGAAGAGCGAGGACATCGAGCGCATGAAGACACTGGCCCAGATCTTGTCCCAATTCAAGGGTTACACCCAGTGTGTGGACGCCTACATCGAGCAGAGCCAAATGCAACCGTACAGCGGCAAAGACATCTTCATAGGCATTGTTCCGTTGTGCAAACATCACTACGAAATAATCCAGAAGGTGTTTGCCAATCCGCAGCAGGTTATGTCCAAGTTCATACTTAACATCTATCAACTGAAGCTGCACCAGTACGCCATGACTAAGTTAGAGGACAAAAAGGACGAGGAGAAATACCTCCGGACCCTCTATGAGTTATACTCGCGGTGAGTCATTCGGAAGTTACGTTAAATATCAAAAATTGTTATTATTTTCATTTCACAAAAACATTGCAGCACACTGAAATTGTCAACGGATCTTCAAATCTACATGTCCACCATCGACGACGACTTGCTACAGAAGCTGACACAGCAGATATTTATGAAGCATTTGGCCGGCTACGCTGAAATGGAGACCAAGTGCCTGACAGCCAAGTGTTCCACTGAGCTGGATAAGTTCTATGCCAGCAAGAAACACCAAAAGACTGCAACCACTAAGGGCTTTCGGCGCAACATGGAGGTGCTGATAGCCACGCGAGCTAACATCAATATTGCTGCCATCGAGGACTATGGCGGGGAGACGTTTCTGTCTGAGGAGCTGGCCATCAACATGCTGCAGGAGGCCAAGGCGTCGCTTAAGCGCTGTCGTCTGCTGTCCAACGAGACTGAGCTACCAGGCAATGCTATAAAGCTGAACGATATCCTTCTGCGTTTCCTGATGCACGAGCACGTAGATTACGCACTGGAGTTGGGTCTGCAGGCAGTGCCCCTTGCCGAGGGCAGGGTCTTTCCCCAGCTCTACTTCTTTGATGTGGTGCAAAAGACGAATATCATTGTTCATCTGCTGGACAAGCTGTGCCACACATCAGTCATACCATGTGTGAGGTAAGCTAGGACTTTGTTAATTTAGACTTTATAAAATGTATAATAAATACATTTCTAGTAATACGCCCAAGTACTCGGACTATGTGTTCAAAAAGCGTATTCTGATGGAGCAAATCGAGACCAAGCTGGACCAGGGTCTGGACCGCTCCATCAGCGCTGTTATTGGCTGGGTCAAGGTCTATTTGCAATATGAACAAAAGAAAACCGACTACAAGCCGGAAACTGATGTGGATACCATTTCTTCAGCGGTAAGATAGAAATTTCGTTTATATTCCATTTTGCATTAGCTTAAAACTAATTATATTTCTCTTATAGGCGTGCTTACAAGTCGTGCAGAATCTGCAGCCAGTGATTGTGCAGATAAAAAAATGTGTTGACGGAGAGAATTTGCAGAATGTTCTTACAGAATTTGGAACTCGGTTGCATCGAGTAATCTACGATCACCTGCAGACCATGCAGTTCAACACGGCTGGCGCCATGTGCGCCATCTGCGACGTGAACGAATATCGCAAGTGCATTCGCGAGCTGGATAGTCCGCTGGTTACGCAGCTCTTTGACATACTGCATGCATTGTGCAATTTATTACTCGTTAAGCCCCAAAACCTTCAAGAAGTTTGCACGGGGGACACACTGGTAAGTGTGCGGTGTCTTTGATTTTGATCGATTGTCTTACGTTACCATTTGTATCCACCCTACTTTATTTAGAATTATCTGGACAAGTCGGTGGTGCGGCAATTCATTCAGCTGCGCACTGATTTCAGGATCATCAAAAACACCAACTACCTGAAGGGTATTATTGAGTGAGGAGTTCGACCACCAGAATGATTCACATTCCAAAATTTTCCACCTAACTGTCTACGGATTAAATTGATTTATTAAAGGGGACATTATCTAATGATATTTAATTATGGTTTGCTATGTTCTTTAACTTTCAATTAAAGTCAAGTGGCTGGTTACTTTTATCAATTCATCGCCCGAGTCACTTGATTTACTTTCGTGTATTTATAGGCGCGACTCACACGCGTGCCCGCCACCCAACCACCCACTCCCAGACCCACACACACACCTCCAGCTACGTCACGGACTTCCCATTTGAAAATCTTCAAAGTGTTTCGGTGACCTTATCAGTTGGCGCTGAAGCGAAAGTCAGCGTTATGTGCTCCAATCGGCTTCCAGTCAATAAATCAAAGTTTATTGCTTAAGCGTCCGCGAATTATTTATTTATTTACGTTTGGCCGGAGAGTGCCAAGCACTCCAAACGAAAAGAGAGGCCGGCTACTTTTGTTGGCACCCACTATTCTTGGTGTCAGTCACCTATTAGCCACCAAGCAAATCGTATCGCCAAAAGAAAACGTTGCCAGCCCGTGATCCTGATTATCGAGCCTCTTTGTTATTGTTATTGACATTTGTTATTTGCACACCTACGCAAAATTCGTTTGCCCGATATTCTAATCAAAACGCGATCAAGATCTCAATTAGTCGATTAAGACATGCGCGGCGCCAGAATGGATTACTATCTAAAAATACTCTTGGTCATTTGCGCTGCCCACGAATTGGCTGGCGGAACAATTAAATCTACCAGAGATGCTGTTTACAAAAAGTATCTGTCCCTAAGATCTTTGCCCTTCGAGGATTGTGGTAAGTATTTTCCAGGATCAGTGCTTTTCGGTGGGTCGATTCATACAACGAATAAAATCAATTGATATCCGCAGGGGGAAAAAACGGTAAGAAAATACCTCGAGAAATTTTCTTTAAAAAGAAACAAAAGCTTTATATTCGAAACTATGTTTTTCGTTAAGAAATCGACCTACCGAAGTATAATAAATAGGAATTACTTCCGCAACACCCATCTTCTGATTTTAGTGGATTGAATATTTTGCAGAGTAATTCCGATTAGATCTCTACCAAGTATATTGTAAATTCCACAATCTGACAAAACTTAACCTGCTGTTCCTCGAGTTCCTGAGTTCCTCGACTATCAGATACCACTTACTCAGCTGAAGGGAGTTGATTGACTGAAAAAAGGATTTGGTGGGCGTTTTTGATATTTCCATAGGTAATTTTAAAAAGGTTTGGGCGTCATGGCTTTGGTCGGTTTTCTTGCTTCCTGTTAGTTTCTTTTCAACGAATCCAGTATACCCTACTACTCTACGAGTAACAAGTATATATGACAGTCGTAAAGGGTAATTCCCAGATAGTAGCACCTACTACATGACATGATAAACCTAATTTATGATACATTACCATAATGAATCACTCGAAAATTATTATCGGAGTATAATTTGAAAGTAGGTTAGATGGATTGAAGTAATAAAAGTAAGAAATGATATTCCAATGACAAGAACAAAAAAACCCGATTACTTGGTTCCATTATTTCATTATCAACTGAATATAAAATTAGATTTACCCCGTTGACTGGGCAGCCAAGAAAAAAGAAATCCTATTATTAACTTTTTTTAATTACCTAGCTTAGTTGATTTTAGGGCATTAAACCTTCGCCAACTAGTTTTCGTTTCCCAGAGCACGAGCTATTAATTGTATTCTGGTTTTTACGATGTTTGATTAAATGGAGTATTTATGGACTGTGCACTGTAAATATATGATTTATGTTCTAGATTTGAGGAACGGTAAACAAACAGATATGACGCCCTTATGGGGGATTACCTCAAAACGATGATAGACAGGCGAACGCCCTCTTGGGGGGAGGGACAGTAATCAATTAAGAGCCAAATTAATTGGGTGGTGTAATCTAATGCTGAACACGGTTCATTTTAAAGATAGAAACTGTTTAACGGCCTTGGGAAGTGCACTTGGTCATAGATTATAGATTATTTAGAAATGCGTATATATGGCTGGTCGTGGATCGCAGATAACTCGGCTTAGTTGCTGGGAAAGTTTTTCATTAAAGTTTTTAATTTGTTGCCAGGTGCCATGTAGGTGAATGGCATGTACTATGTCACGTAACCAAATCCATTCAGGTTAAGATTGCCTCACTCTAACAACTCTGCAGGTTGTATCCTTATTTTGTTTAAAATATCTAGGAACTATTTTGGCTTAAGATCTTAGGCTAATTGTTCATAGCTTCTATTCTATTGATTTACTATCTATTAAATCGGTTTCCTTGGCTCCTTTCAGGTTCTCTGTACCAGGTCAGCTACCTGGACATCGAGAGCTGTACGACACTGCCTTGCTCCATGGCCCGGAACGCGACCATTAAGGTTACCGTCCGCTTCGATGATAATGGTAGGTGCTCCGCTGATAACAGCAGATCCGTGCATTCGGAATTGGAATTGCTCAGAGCAACACATACAGTCGGCTCGCATTCTGAGCAAAAGTTAGTCGGAAGTAAAAATAGATCTGGTGCGGGCGAAGAATTTCGATCAGGTGAACGGCGGATGTTCGGTGGGGCAAAGTGTTTGGAACCCCCTATTTATTCGGTGGTGGAGCGGCTCAAATGATGATGGCCATAATGATAAGCTAGTATCGTAAATATAATTGATACAAGATTGTAAATCTACGAAATTTCACCGAATTTCCAGCAGCTACTACTGTTTACTTCAATGCACTTCGATTGCAGCCTTGGTTTCGCACCAAAGCCGATCCATAAATAACAAATTGAATGCTTAATGATATTTTGATGAATCAGCAGAAATGGAGACGAAATCGAAACGATTGATCTCAGCACGAATCGAACATTTGGAGTACTAATTCCCGATAGGGGGCTGAAGCAAAGATTGGCCAAACATTCCGATTAAAGGGAGCATGCAAAACATTTTCAGATAATTGAACTAGAGTTTCAGCTTTGATAAAAAAACGTACACCCAAGCCAAAATCATAGTATAATAATATAATATGATCTTATAATAATTAAATTATATTCCCTCGTTTACAGGCAATGGTGTTAGCTTTCTGAAGCACGAAGTCAGATGGGTGTTCAACTACATCAAGACCCAGGCGGCCATAACTCCCGATCCTTGCGACGGGGATCACGGATGCATAGAGAGCGCGAGTGATGGAAAGGCCTATTGGGCCAATATCTTTGTGAACGAAACTCTGCCGGTGGTAAGTTAGGAACCCACATATCATCTATATAATAACTTCAGTAGATCATTAGCAAGTTCAAGTAATGCTCTATAATCTCTTTTACTAGATAGATTTAGATATATTTATTAAAGAATATTTCTCTCTGTGTTCCAGATGAAGGGAAGCATGCTGTGGGAATCCAAGGATGCGAACGATCAGAACCTAATCTGTTTCCAGGTTCCCGTTGTAATCACAGTGTAAATGTGTAATCACGAAAATAAAGTAATTGGTGCATGCAAATCAACAGACCAGTGTGTGTTTGTATGCACGTGTGAGTGTGTATCTCTGGGGGAGTGTGGGGGTGTGCATGCGTGTGTGCATCCTTTAATGAAATTTTGAATGAAAACAAGGGGGCGCGGCATCGTAGTAGCAGCCAGGGAGAGCGAGCGAGACAGGAGGTGGAGATCTCTGTTTTGGCACCGCACACACACTGACCGCAAGACGGCGAGCGGGAGAGGGAGAGGGAGCGGAACTGGGAGCAAGTGGAGCACAGCACAGTGGTACAAATCGCCAAAAAAAATACGAAATTTAAATACGAAATATATCTGCGATGATGGTACCAGTCGAATATAGACAATATTGTAGTCACGTGTCTTCCATTCTATTTAAATACTGCAGATATTTTTAAATAGTTTTGTAACGAATCATTACGAACATATTCACCGTGTAATTTGATGATTTTCAGTAATATTATTAAATGAATATTATTTGCAGAAAATCCCCACCTTGCCCACTGTGACGAGAGAGCGGCGGGAGAACGGAGAACGGGAGTATTGGAGCTCGAGCCCTGCAGTCCGAGTCCGAGTCCGTGGCGTTCAGTGTGTCACTCTCTCTTGGGGGCTGCAGCGCAACGGACGCACGAAAAGAGCTCCCACTTGAGATTTTGATTCAGATTCAGATACTGATTCGGATTCAGATTCGGTTGCGGTTGTGATACTTAAGATCGGGCTGCAAGTCAACAGTTCCCAGGAGCGGAAATCGGAACAGTGCGGCGAATTAAACATTAAACATTAAAGTGGCAGCAAGCGATCAAAGAAGGCGCTCCGACTGCGTGGGAGTACGAGATCAGCGGATCGCGGCGTGGAGCCAGTGCATCCGAAAGTGTTTCCACAACCGTGAGTACCTAAAAATGTTTCGCACCACCACTCGCCATTTGCGCAATTCCGTCGGCGTAAATGAGATTGTCTTCGCGCTAATTGCGGACGAGTAAGGATGGTGGTGGCGATATAGGGGCATCCAAGGGGATGGATGGGCTCGGATCCCATCGGTTGGTGCACGGTTGACATGCGGCAACATCACTTCTCACGCCCCAAAAGCTCTCTTAGCCGGACACTTGAGGTGCCGGCGTTCTTTCGCCCATAGAACACTGAGAAAATATTGAGAATATTTCCCCAATATCGAATATCAATTGGAAAATAAGAATCTTATGCCTTTCCTTATCTTATATATGCACTTTCTTTCGAAGATTTTAGAACAGTTTTGGGTTCTAGATCCCATTAGAATCCCATTAGAAACGCTTTTAGAGAACTCCATAATCGGAAGTACGAGTTTGAATGCACACACGACATATCATATCGCTGAACCTTGAGCACGGCTTCGGGTTCAGAACCTGACGTAGAACTCGACACCGCCATGGACACATATCCTACTCGGATTCGGTCCGCTTGAGCTTGAGCTTGAGCACATGCCCAGCTGGGTGCTTGAACCCCATAAATGGTCTTCCACTGGGGTCGCTTGGATTTCCTCGCGGGCTTAAGTGTCACCATGCGATTCGGGGGGATACCGCACTTGACAACAATGGGAAAGATGGCAAGTTTCGAGCTAGATCATGTGAGCTTGGTATTGGGACTACCTATTGAAGAAACTGGACCTCAAGCTTAAGACCTTGAATTTGTAAGGTAATCATAAGCTTGTTGTTTTGAAAAGTTCTCGATGATGAATTGTTTGGGCTATGAATTTGCATGCATCGAAAGCGTTGACACTCTGACGCATACTAAAATGGAATCATACTTTACTCTCATGATATTTGAGAAGGGAACTTCACGGTTTCTTGAAATGCACAACAGTAAACATTCGCTTGATATTTACATTATGGATAACTATGATTCAGCAATGATCGTGGCTAATGTGTAGCCCTCCCTGCCCAGCCAAACCATCGAACTTCTCGGTTTGATCTCGCCGTTCTGGCCTGGTCCCCAAAAAAGTGGCGATTGCTCCCCTTCCCCTTCCCCCTCCACATTTGCTGGTATTTTGTTACGTGCCCCCCCCTGTGAGCGTTAAAGTTTTTCGATTTGTTTTTACCACCAATGCACTTTGGCAGTGGCGGAGGCAACAATGCGATGAGCTGTTGGTCAAAGTGTTAAACGATTTGCATCATATTACACCCAGTTGCCGCTGCTGCTGCTGCCTCGAGTTTACTGGCCATTGTCGCCGGATTGCCATTGTAGTAAGCCCCAAATGGAGGAACAAGGTGGGGTGGTGTGGTGTGGGGACTGCAAGTGGAGGCAAAACAAAAGCAACACTCCAGCAAGAGCAGCAACCACCAGCGATTTATCACAGCAACGACGTCAACGAAATCGATCCGGATCTTAGTGCCCCCCATCATCCCCATCCTCATCCTCATCCCCATTGCCAGCCGCTGCCCTCCTTAGCAACGCCCCTGTGTGTACACTTGCAGAAAATATGGGTCGAACGTGACCTTAAACTTGACTATACCAATTACCTCCGTCTTATTTTTTTTCTTGTTAAATACTTTGCCTTGTTTTTCCGCTTCTTTTGTTTCCCAACTTATTATAGAGGCTGTGAGATTTGAATGTTCTAACATTTATGGGATTTTTCGCAAGTGCATCGTATGTGTGCTGTGCTATGCTGGCCAAGTGCCTTTTCGCCTTGGTGTGCGTGAAGCATAAAAAGTAATTTTGAATTTTTGAATCGTTAAAAGCAATTAATCGCCTCTACGCAACGGCAGCCAGCCTGGCTGCGACTCGACTGTCTCATCAGCGTCAGCCGCAGAACCCATTCATCTGGAAGATTCGTGGCCGCGATCCTCATCCCCATGCCCCCCATGCGCCACCGTACCCCATACCCCATATACCACCATATAGCATATAGCATGCCCATAGCCCCAACCCCAATCCAATCCCCGCATTGCCGACGCTTTACTGCCCAATTTTGTTGCAAATTTTTCGTTCCGCGGAACTTGGTGCATTTCATCTCGTCTGCTCTTGGCGATCGTCGTCGTCGTCGCAGTCGCCGCTTCATCTTCTTGCGTCGATCGTCGCGCACATTCATTTGTCGCTTAATGTCCCTCAGTTAGGCTGCCTCGCTCCACCCGCTCCCCGCAGCCATTCCGAGCTCCTTGGCCCCCAGTCCATCGCATCCCAGTCGGAGTGGCAGCCGCAGTCCCACACAGCCGCGGTCAGCAAAAGAGGTTTTCCAATTAGCTTTCTAACTACCTTCTGATAGTTTCAATAAACTTACTACAGCTTATAATGTAGCTAACTAGCTATCACTAGTAATCCTTAGCTTTTATTCTTATAATAGCACGAGTAAATTTATTGCATACTTTTCGGCAAACCCAAGTTGTGGATAGAAAGTAGAAAACAGTTAATTACTTTTCGGTTAGACAGCTGCATCAAAATTAATTACGCATACGTAGTGTTGCCTCTGCTTTTGCGAAGTTGGTAATTAGTATTTCCAGCAACAAACTTACAATGATGCGAATTAATGCTTATTATTATCCATCCGTAATGCCTGCGTATATATATTTCTGAACCCAACTGTGCTGGAGCAAGGCATCTCCTCCTGGCTAACCCACCGCCACCAGCCGCCGAATCGCTGCACCACTTCTCCACTCAACTGCTCCTGCTCCCAGAGTGTCTGTATCGCCTTGGTATGTGCGGCATCTGCTGGCTAGGCTTCTGATCTGATGAGGCTGCTGCTGGCGGTGCTTCTGCTTCTGCTGCCCCTCCGCCTCTGGATGTGGATGCGGCTATGGATGTGGATGTGGATGTGGTGACATCCACTTGCAGCTCTCGCACATTCGTCGTAGTCGTATTTTTCTCGATTTTGTTCCCGCTGCCTGCACATTCACACGCAGTCGAACCGAACGGCAACAAAAACCCAAACAACAACATAAACCGACGACCATCGACCATACCATAAAACATTAGTTTCCCATTTGCGTGCTAAATACCCTACATGGAATCGGTGCGAGCACATCGATGCTTATGGCTACCAGGTGAAGAATTTCGAGAGTCTGCTCGAGGCTTCTGAGAATTGGCGTTGCGAAATTAAGATGAAAAGAGCTGTCCGGGGCTTAGAAAGGTGCAAAGATATTCGCACGAGGTAAAAGTTTTATTGGGAAGTCCACACGGGTTGTGATACTTGTGGTACAGTGAGAGAAATACCAAGGTTTCATACGATAGATACTTCTTCATATCAAAATGTGGACCAGTGGAGTGCAGGGCATCGGGGAGTCATCTTGAAATGAAGATAGCCGGCCTCGTCTGGCTGTCTGTCCGATGCTCTCGTGGCACGCACTATGATGCGCGCTTTGAAGTCCTGTCAAGCACTTGAGATACATTTATGTGTTTTTTGCATTTTCATTGCCTCGACTTCGGGGTCGGGCGGCTCAAATGCGTGGAATGATTAGTTAGTTGGTCATGCAAAATGGGTGAAACCGGTTCGGGTTCCCCAACGATATTCGCGGGGAGGCGGGCGGAGCGGGTGATCCTTCAGCATAATCAGCGTGCTGCGGCTGCTGCTGCTGCTGATGATGATCGGCACAAATTACGAACGCACGGAATGTCCAGAAACCGAGAGCTGATCACCTGACGCATGATCATTTGCAGATTGCAATCACCGAGGATCGGAGCACCGCTTCAGATGGTCAGCATGCAAGTGGCGCTGCTGGCGCTCCTTCTTCTCGGCCAGCTATTCGCAAGCGCCGTGGCCAATGGTTCCTCCACCTACACCTCCTCCTCCACATCCGCATCGAATCAGCTGCAGCGACAGAAGCTGGCACACTGGTTCCGGGATAGCAACGATGTTAAGGTTAAGATTCTGGAGCTGCAGTGCCTAGCGAAGTGTGGCAGCAATCCCACAACCAAAGCCGGACGCGAACAGTGCCTGAACAAGTGCATCCAGGAGCTTTTGCTGGGACCCAGAGCCGGCAGTTGCCCCAAAATTGGAAGGCAGTCGCGTGTCAGGCTCTCCTGCCTGGACAACTGTCAGTACGATCATGAATGCCCCGAGGTGCAGAAGTGTTGTCCTTCCAGTTGTGGTCCCATGTGCGTTGAACCTCTCGGCGTTAGAAACAACACGCAGCTGCCGCCCATACCGAAGATCCTGTATTTCCGGAGGTCACGTGGTCATGCTGTCGATCTGAAGATCGAGTCCTCGCTGCTGGTCTACTACTTCCACGTGGAGGTGCGATCCCATATAGGACGGTATTTTGCTGCCAGAAAACTGGGTCCTTGGCAGTGGCAGAAGGTGGAGAAGACCATGGAGGAGAACATCGGACACAGCAAGCAGTAGGTTGACCCTGACCTCATTCTAGCATATATTTTGTTTACAATATATGTAGCATATATATAATAACTGTTTTCCCTGCAGCACGTACATCTTCTTTCACATGCGACCTGGTCGCTGGTATGAGGTTCGAGTGGCAGCCGTGAATGCCTACGGCTTCCGTGGATATTCCGAGCCCAGCGATCCCTTTCCCTCGACGGGCAGTAAGTGTATAACATGATGTAGATACTCCAACCCACCTACTCACCTACTGTGCTATTCACCCTGCAGACCCAAAGCCTCCAAAGAAGCCGAACGATTCGAAGATCATCGCCAAGCAATTCGATGGGCGCCACATGACCCTTAAGCTGGTGTGGTGCCCCTCCAAGTCCAATCTGCCTGTCGAGAAGTACAAGATCACCTGGTCCTTGTACGTAAACAGTGCCAAGGCCTCGATGATCACCAACAACTCCTACGTTAAGGATGTAAGTGGCACCCGAAGTGAGCATTGTAAGGCCTTAGAAATCAGCATGTTATGATGATTACAGACCCATCAATACGAGATCAAGGAACTGCTGCCCAACTCCTCGTACTACATCCAGGTGCAGGCCATCTCCTACCTGGGATCGCGTCGCCTCAAGTCCGACCAGTTATCGATGTTGTTCAACACGACGCTGCAGCCGCTGGAGCCAATCACTCCGCTCCAGTGCTCCGGGAATGGCAATAGGCGCCGGCATCATCACATTAGCAGCTCCATGAGCTCGGAACGGGCCACAACCGCGGAGCCAGTTGACCTCAATGAAGTTTCGCCCATCATTACAAACCGGACAGCGGCCGCGGCCACGTATGAAGTGGGTTTCCGGTTGAACCGGAAGTTCGGCATGATTGTGCAGATTCTGGGCTTCCAGCCACACAAGGAGAAGTAATTATTTGTAAACAAATTTGCCAAAATGCATACATTTCATGCCATCATCCCGATTGCAGGGTCTATGAACTGTGTCCCCAGGAGACGAACTGCGAGCAGCGAGAGTTCCGCGCGATTCGCGCCAAAGTAAGTAATACCCTTGATGATGGGATTTGATGGGAGCCACGAGCCACATGTCGGAATACTTCGTGCCGATTGGCCGGACCACCGGGCAAGGGCAAATTAGTGGAACATCGTTGACCATGGGGTATTGTTTAACAAGGCGCAATCGTGTTTCCTCCATTTGACACGGAAAACACGTCTTCCCAATGGGCAGTACGTGGCCAAATGCCAATCAAAATTTTCCCAATATTGATGAATTGTATCGAATCATGCCATAGGTGTATGCTGAACTACAAAGATCAAACAAACGACTACGGCTGTTTGTAAACTACATTACCTTCTATTTGCTTGCAGAAGGACCCGCTGGAGTTCAGCAAGCTCAAGTACGACACCACGTATGTGCTGAGAATTCCCCGATCCAGTCCGAATTCCGTGCTGGACGACTCCAGAAATGTCTTTACCTTCACGACGCCTAAATGTGAAAATTTCCGCAAGAGATTTTCCAAGCTGCAGATCAAGTGCAGCGATTAGCCTCCTGTGTGTGGGCTCAACGCACTGCTGACCATGAGATTACATTAGATTGTATATAATTGTATGTAAAACTTAACTTTTACTTATTGTTAGGCCTAAGAACAAACAACAACAAGCTTAACACCGATCGTTTTCTACGTGAAGAGGTCCTTAAATTGCTGTAGATCCTGCTGCTGACTGGGTTTCTGACTAATACCGCCCAAGAGTTTGCAGTCCTCCAAGCGAACGCCATGCTCCAGAAGAGCTGCTATCAGTCGCGAGGTGTAGAGCACTGGTCCGCCCACCAAGTGCAGGAAATCATAGTGTTTCTCCCGCCGCGTGCTGAACAAGATTCGCTTGGAGACAAAGTCTCCGTAATTGCTGATCCGTCCCACACACACGTAGCGCTGCAGTGAGGGGGCATATACTTCGATCACTGCCCGGATACTCTCCGCCGGAGTTAGAGCTGCTGCTGTTGCATAAGAAATCCGAAAAGGTATGTCCACAGCTTTGTAAAAATCAGTAGCCAGATTGAGAATATGCTCTAGTTGGGTGTCCGCTTCGCTGGCCGTTTGCGTGGCCACAAAGCTTTGTACCGCATTCGTTTGTGTCGCCGTATAGAGACTGGCAATGGGCCCATACAACCGCGTTTCCGCCCTGTTGTAACTCCGACCACAGCAGACGTACCGCAGGGGCAGCACCGAGGGATACACGCACAGCTTGGTCAAGGCACCGAGGTAGCTCTCGAAGGACGCACCACCGGTTAAGTAGGCTGTATTGATCTTGTTTTGCAGGTGCTCTTCCTGAACCAGATGATAATCGGACAAGGGTGTTGCATTTGCCTCCAGGAGAACGCAACGCACAAAGTCCGGATTGGCGGTTTGAATGAAATCCCCCCGGGTGACGAAATACCGGGCCAGAGATTGCATGGCATTTACGTCAAAGTGAGCAGCCTGCTCCATCAAGTAGTAACGACTGTTGTCCACAAAGTGTACAAGTTCCTTGCGTGCCAAATGGGATGGAGTCTTATTTTCTGAATTGGGCATGCCATGGCGATAGAGAAGCTTTTCCTCGCCTCCAACAGGGCACTGGACATGCAGAAGGTTGGGCAGGTGCAAGAAGTCATGTATAAAGTCATCCTCTATGGGATAGAGAGCCTGCTTCAGAGTCTTTAGATCGTTGCGCAACGTTTTTCCACGCTCTTTCAACTCATCCAGCTGATCCGCCGTACCACCAGATTTGGTTAGCTCCTTCAGGCGCTTGGTCACCGTTTCGCGTTCCTCCGCCACCTTGGACAGCTGGGCGTGATGTGTCTTATACTGCTCGTACTTGGCGAGCACACTTTCCAATCGAATGTCCAATCCGCGGCTGGAGATGCTCTGGTCCAACGATTGATGGTCGCTGAAGGTTCCATTGAAGTCCATATACGGCTGCAGAGTCGCATAGTTTTCGTTCGCCTTGTCGCCAGTTATGTACAGGGCGGATATGTTTCTGCTGCACGTTTTTCTGGCCGAAAGGCAGTTTTTTAATACATTTCGTAAGCACAACATAATTGTTAGTATCGAATGGTAAAACAAAATAAGCCGGTTAGGTAGAATCAGCTGTCGGCAGCGTTGCCAGATCCGGGCGATTCAATAGGGGTATTTCAATGCCGGAAATCGTTGACCTATGGTGAAGAAAAAGGTGATTTCCCCTGATCTGAACTGACTCAACATTCAGTTATCTTTTAACGAGATAAGCTGTGTTATCTTTTTCTAAAAACAATTTAAACACATATGTATGTAACATAATTTCTTTATTCTTTCTTTATGTAAATCAAGTTATTTTGGGTTGAAATTCTGAATCTCATTGTAAATAAGTTCCTTCCAGCAATTTACGGGCAGTATTAGGTTTTCGAAGTTCTGATCATATACTGGTGCGATGTCTTCGTCATGATGGTGTGGCTGAATGAAATCCCTTAGGTATGGATGGCGCATTGCAGCCGCGGCTGTAATACGTCTTTCGGGTACCATTTCGAGCATTTTCTCCATTAAATCCACTGCCTGGACGTCGGCACCCAGAAACAAGTGGTGAAAATCACATCTTTGCCGCAACGGGTACCTCTCCACGTAATTACGCGAATGTTGCAAGCCAATTCCACTGACAAACTCCCTAGTCGGAGTGCCCATTACGTCAAGCAGGCACCGCAGTTGGTGGAAGTAGTCTTCACCGGGGAACAGGACCCGTCCCGAAATAAGTTCCGCCAGAATGCAACCAACAGACCACATGTCGATGGCCTTTGTGTACTGACCCCTGAGGAAGAGTGTTTCCGGTGCCCGATACCACAGAGTACCCACAAAGTCCGTCATGTTCTCTGCGCACAGACGGGATAGACCAAAGTCAAGTATGCGCACCTCATTATTTGCATTAACTGCGATGTTGCAGGGCTTCAAATCGCGATGAACAACACCGGCGCTGTGTATGTACTTCAGACCCCGCAGTATTTGGTAAAGGATTGGCCTAATCTCGTGCTCACTCATCCTTCTCGAACGCGAGTACTTGTGCAGATCCTCGTCCATAAGATGAGTCACCAAATAAACCTGCCGAAATTCCATCCTCATCGCCGGTGGATGGAAGACGTTCAGCAGGCTGATGATGTTTGGGTGCTCCATATGCTTTAGCAGTCGGATTTCGCGATAGGCACCCTTAGCATCCTCCTCCCTCTCGAAGGGGCGCATAAGCTTTTTCATGGCGAAGTAGTTTTCGGTGCCTCTTTTTCTCACCTTGGCCACCTGACCAAATGAACCGCCACCCAGAAAACTAACAAGCTCGTAGGTGTCCGGGAACTCCCAAACGCTTTGGCCAATTTGCTCTCTCGTAAATCCGTCCATTCTGGATAAAATGTGCAAAAATATATCTTTAGCAGTCGGCGAATAAAAGTATACTGAACTGGCGTTTAGTCACTTCCCGTTGAGCTAAATTCGTATTAGTGGGTTCTTATCTTATCAGTGCAAACTCGACTCATTTTCTTTGTGATCTGATATAGGCTATAGAGCAATGCATCCAGACCAGACCCCACCAAAGGGGTGACAAAAACATTACATGTTATTTTTATAAAACAAATTTATTATAAAATATACAGTATTTGGCAAGCCATAACAAATCTGTAAAACATTGTACAAAACAAAATTAAACGTTAATACTAAAAATGGATCCATTTGAGTATAAAAGACGTGATTTGAACTTGATTCCTTGTAAGCTATAACGAATACAGTGGCCTATATAATACTTTAAATTCTTGATGGTCTGCGTTTACTTAACATCCTTTAGAACCTGAGCAAACGATGGTGGAGGCTTAAAGTTGGTGACCTCTTTGTAGATCAGCTCCTTCCACTTATCCACGGGCAAATCCATATCCTCAAAGCTGTGATCGTATGGTGGTGAAGTCTGCTCGCCGCTGGGCTCCGCATACTTCTCCAGATAGGGATGGGCAAGAGCCTCCTCGGCTGTGATCCGCTTCTCGGCATCCAGCTCCAGCATCTTCTCCAGCAAATCGATGGCCAGCGGATTGGCGTTCTTAAAAACATTTTTGAAACTGCGTCCCTTCATGGGCGGAAGTGACTGGATGTAGGAACGTGCACTTTCCGATGAGATCTTTTTTAAAAAGTCGGCGGGTGGCGTGCCCAACATCTCCATAATCAGGTTCAATTGGTGGATATGATCGGTGCCGGGGAAGAGGGTGCGTCGGGTAATTAGTTCGGCCATGATGCACCCCACCGACCAGATGTCCACCGTCTGGTCGTAGTGCATCCAATTGAGCATTATTTCCGGGGCGCGATACCAACGCGTGGCCACATAACCTGTCATCTCGTTCTCCGTTGGACGTGCCAATCCGAAATCTAGAATGCGCAGCTCGCAATCTTCGTTGACGGCAATGTTTGAGGGTTTAAGATCACGGTGGATCACTCCGGCGCTGTGGATATACTTCAAGCCACGGAGTATCTGGTAGACCAAAAACTGGACGTGGTCATCGGACAAGTGCTGCATCCGTATGATATTATTCAGATCTGCGTCCATCAAGTGGGTAACCAAGTACACCTGTTGGAAGTTCTCCAGCGATGCATTAGCGGCATGCGGATGGAATATGTCCAGCAGACCGATTACGTTCTCATGATCCATGTGCTTTAACAACCGAAGCTCCCGATACGTCCTCTTTGCATGGACGGCGGATTGAAAAGGCCTGGCAAGCTTTTTAATGGCCACATGCATGGTGGTGCCACGGACAAGTGCCTTCGACACCTGACCGTAAGCTCCCGATCCCACGGGCTGCAGATCCTGATATATATCCGGTATCTCCCATTCCGTTCGGTTTATATCCAACTTGTGAAACTTTTTTGTTACGGACGCAGACATGGTTTTGCTTGAGGAAGGGCGTCGTCACCCTAAATTAATGGTGCCTATGAACGAGATATGTATTGACCATTAAACAGCCGTGCGAACGATAATTTCGTGCTGATTACGTTTATCTTATGGCAGCTCTGCGGCAGTAGTACGTACCTCTGTTCCACGCCCAAGAATATCAACAACTAAGTACTGGTCCCTCGCATTTTTCCTATATTTGTGCTATTACTCCATTCCGATGCGTGTCGTTAGCAATCCATGAATCAGATCGGCACTGGACCGATCAGAAGCGGCACACAAATGCGCTACATTTGATTAGTGTAAAGTGGTTGAAAAACTTTTTCATCGCGCTCTTAAAATTACTTACCTTAAACTTTATAAGTTAATATATATAAATTAATATTAAGAATATTATGGCATTGTAACACGCCTGTCTTCCACTTCTTCATGGTATCCTTATGAGTGAAAAAAGGGCAATAAGGAAACTCAATTTTTTAGTATTGGCTATCATTAAATAAATGATTAAAATTAAGACATATCTGAATAACAAATGTAAAACTTTCGAAACCAATATGCCGTAAAATCCAGCGTGTACCGCGCGTAAATAAAAATAAACACACGGCGTTGCCAGACGGTCAGCTGAAAGTTCGATAGGCATGTATCGAATGAATATTTGAATCAGCTGTCTCTTGTTTTTCCTGCGAATTCATACCGCACCCTCCCTTGACCGATTTTCCGTTGCACTTTTCGTGTACTTTGAATGAAAAAAAACCGAAGCACTACTCGCGCCTGCGCAGTTGCACCGCCGGGGCTATCAAATAAGCTAATCTAATCGTTCCGTCAACGCAGCCTGGCACTCCGCCCTACCATTCTCCGACGAACAGGAACAGTTAGTTTCGCACGGAAGCCGCTCCCGCTCGCATCGTAACCTAGAAAACAGCGTATGTACATAAGTAAATTGACGAGATTATCTGAATGGTACTGAATATATTAGCGGTGGAAAACATAAACATTACAAGGTTTAAGTAGTGTGCGCTTGAAAATCCAAATGTTAGAGCGCAGGGGAGCTGGAAGAAGGCACTTCATCCGCTGTGAACTGCGACCTTTGGAACCTGGACTTGCAAACATGCAGATTTCCTATAATCCACTATCTGAGATAGCGGGAACATTGTTAACATCGATGGCATGTTCGGCACAAGTAAAAGATCTGCAATTCGAATGCGATTAGATAGACCGGGGGGTTCAAAGTATGGTTTGAAGGGTTGCTTAACTTCAACCCCTGTACCGTGTTTCTTTTACAATTTTCGAGGAAAACTACACACTCTCCAGGGACCTATTTGGATATATTGGAATATTTTTTTGGTAGATAAAAAGTTCTGCAGTCCGTTATCTTGCATTATAGGTCGTTATAAAATAATTATAACTATAATGCTTGTATCTCTTTTCAGACACAATATGACTTCAAAGCTACTGCCCGGAAACATTGTGTACGGAGGTCCCGTGACTGAACGGGAGGCCCAGGACTACAGATCCCTGGGTCAGTACATCCTTGACAAGTATAAGAGCTTTGGCGACCAGACGGTGCTGGTGGATGCCGTCAATGGGGTGGAGTACACTGCCAGTTTCATGCACAAGTCCATTGTCCGGCTGGCATACATCCTTCAGAAGCTGGGAGTCAAACAAAATGACGTCGTCGGTTTGTCTAGCGAGAACAACGTCAACTTCGCCGTGGCCATGTTCGCCGGTTTTGCAGTTGGAGCTACGGTTGCTCCTCTTAACGTAACTTATTCCGATCGCGAGGTGGACCACGCGATTAACCTGTCCAAGCCCAAGATCATATTCGCTTCTAAGATCACCGTTGATCGCGTTGCCAAGGCGGCCAGCAAGAATAAGTTCGTCAAGGGCGTCATTGCGCTCAGCGGAACTTCCAAGAACTTTAAGAACATCTATGATTTTAACGAGCTGATGGACAACGACAAGTTCCAGACACAGCCTGACTTCACGAGCCCAGCGGCTAATAAGGACGAGGATGTGTCTCTTATTGTGTGCTCTTCTGGAACCACCGGACTTCCCAAAGGAGTGCAGCTGACGCAAATGAATCTTCTGGCCACTCTCGACTCGCAAATGTAAGTTGAATGGAAATTGAATGGAAATAACACCTTTCTATAAAATGTTTTTTCTTTAATAGCCAGCCTACTCTCATTCCCATGGAGGAGGTCACTCTGCTCACTGTCATTCCCTGGTTCCACGCCTTCGGCTGCCTGACGCTCATCACCACTGCCTGCCGTGGCGCACGGTTGGTGTACCTGCCCAAGTTCGAGGAAAACCTCTTCCTCTCCGCCATCGAAAAGTATCGCGTGATGATGGCCTTCATGGTGCCACCACTGATGGTCTTTTTGGCTAAACACCCCATCGTGGATAAGTACGATTTGTCCTCTTTGATGGTCCTGCTGTGTGGAGCAGCCCCACTGAGTCGCGAAACTGAGGATCAGATCAAGGAGCGTATTGGAGTGCCATTCATCCGACAAGGATACGGCCTCAGCGAATCAACGCTGAGTGTGCTAGTCCAAAACGATGAGTTCTGCAAGCCAGGCAGTGTGGGTGTTCTTAAGGTGGGAATCTATGCCAAGGTGATCGATCCCGACACCGGCAAGCTATTGGGAGCCAACGAACGCGGCGAGCTCTGCTTCAAGGGCGACGGCATCATGAAGGGCTACATCGGAGACACAAAGTCCACGCAGACCGCCATCAAGGACGGTTGGCTGCATACTGGTGATATTGGCTACTATGATGATGATTTTGAGTTCTTCATCGTGGACCGTATCAAGGAGCTGATCAAATACAAGGGATTCCAGGTGCCGCCCGCAGAGATTGAGGCTCTTCTGCTAACCAACGTCAAGATTAAGGATGCTGCGGTCATTGGAAAGCCGGACGAAGAGGCTGGCGAGCTGCCGCTTGCATTTGTGGTTAAACAAGCTAACGTTCAACTGACCGAAAACGAAGTGATTCAGTTCGTCAACGACAACGCCTCGCCCGCCAAGCGTCTGAGGGGTGGCGTGATCTTCGTTGATGAAATTCCAAAGAACCCTAGTGGCAAGATTCTGCGTCGTATTCTGAGGAATATGCTTAAGAAGCCAAAATCAAAGTTGTAAGGGGAGTTCTCCCCCTACGGGTGTGTGTACAAACAATTTACTATGTTTATGTTTTATTATTGCTAAACTTTGTTTTATAAACTACCAACTGGTTGGGTTTCGATTTACTCATATTTGGCTTTTCTTTCGAAGTATTCGCTTAAAACTTAAATACAAATAAAAACTGATGGAGTTCCATGTCACAGATACCTTGTGACATCGCTGGAGCTCTAAGAACTCAACTCCAGCTTTAATTACGTAGATGGCCGAACTATCAATAACAAGTTATATATAAACAACTACATACATTCGTTCTCAACTTGTAACAAACATGTTTTCTGTATTTTTCCCATATTGTTGTCGCTTTTATATAGACTCATTATTAATTTCGTATGGTGTATACATATATTTATATATTTATTTGAAATATTTAACTACTCATCTGCTCTGCTTTGTAAATAGTTGTTTAACATGTTTTGTTTTGCTTCGGAAAAGATTCTATCTTGCTTTGTCGCTGCAAATGGCATATATTGGGGTTCATTTGTGTTTCCAGTATATAAAGAGGTTTATATGTCTGTCTCTAGCATTAGTTTACTAATTATTGTGTATGAAACCTTAAATGTAAGAGAAATGCCTTGGTTTCTATAACGGAAATATCATAGTTTGTGTAAAATCCTAAACACTGCTCATCGAGCACACGCGCCTACTCAAAATCCTGCTTCCAATCTTTTCGAGCTGCGCTGCTACCAGTGCTTATTTGCAATACATACTTATTGTTGCAATGCTAATCGACTTGGTGCACGACTTACACTTAAAACTAGGTTGACAAATTAGATGAATAAATTCAGTTGTTCACTTCGTTAGTTTCTTTTCCTTTAACTTTACATAGTTAAATAAAATGGTGCAGTTTAAAATTAGCTCGCTCTTTTTTCTTTTACTCCTTGGTACAATTCTAGTTTCCTGCTTTTGGCACAATCCTGACAACAAATTGGTTACTCTGATTGTCACTTGTGAACGAAACTAAATTGTAAGTGTGAGTGTATGAATATATTGCTAAAATTGTATTTTGATCCCTGGGACCATATAAAAGTCGACTGACCCCGGCCACAACCAAAAGCAATGTTAATTGCAATTGCATGATGACTGGCGGCAATTTTGGATACGGACCGCCGAACTCGAGTTCTGCCTAAGGCGAAGAAGATGATAACAGCAGACTCGATGAGCTGCCACTATCAGATTTCGACTCTGTTATGGATCACACAATTATCTCCATGCGGTTCGCCTTGCGGGTGACCTTGGGTGGGCCTTGTGCTAAGTCCGACATGCCGCCGTATTTGAACGAGAAGATGACAGTCTGCTGGCCGAAATTCGCTTCAAATCTGTAAGGTTAGAAATTAGTATTGGTTGCCATGAACGTTGATTAAGTTCCGTAATCGTCCTCGGATGTAGAGCAGCATAGCTCCATATCCAGAGGATTTAGGTCATTGAAGATTGATTGTTAGCCCTTACTCAGTGCTTATGTGTATCTCCGGGGGTTTGCCCGTGGCATTTTGTATGACCAGAAACATTTTGGTCACAATTTCAATCACATGACCCGTTTGAAAAACGAAATCACCCTTCTTCCGTCCAAATTCAGACTGTGAAAGGAATAATTCATAATTTTAGGAATTCAATGAGGAATTACACAATATGTATACCGCTTTTACGTGAAACACAGCAATGTCATCTAGGTAGGGGCTCAGAGACATTCGGTAAATCTCCGATGCAGGCACTCTGTACTTGATTTGCAGCGTTCGTTGGTCCAACAGCAAAAGCGATGAAGTGGACAGCACCAGCAAAATCGGAACAAACTGAAAAAACACAAGTTTTTTTTTTAATATTTCTGTAAACAATTAAACAATATATTAGCTTACCTTGCCACTGGAGCGCGCTATCTTGTTGATTATGTCTGCGAATACAACATACTGATCGTTGGTCTCGGCGCAGATCTTTTTCCACTGCTGGTTGTGTCGCAGTCGCACATAGTCGCCCACAAAAGGATGGCCCACACTGTAAACGAATTAGTCATTAAATATTATTTTGAATAATAAAATATAAGGAGCTGTTACCTTCGTCCATAGGAAGCTTTGCGATCCTTGAAGATTATGCTGGCCGTGACCTTCTCTCGCATTCGATTGCGTGCTGTTTGATCAAAGGAGTTCCGGTAGATGTAGCACTTCCAACGATGGTAAATGGACCTAAGATGACGAGAGGCGTCTGCAAGGAATACGGGCGCCACTGGCCATTCGGTGGAGAGCGGGCTTAGCGTGTTGGGTGGCAGTCGCAAAGGAATTGTCAGAAGAAACTGCCTGATCTTCCACTGGCGGTAGTAGCGACCTATAATATCGATGGCCCATCTCACCTGTCGTTTGTACTTCAAGGACCGATACTCCTCGCGGGCCTAATGCAAATGAATTAAATATAAATAAATATATAGCAGAAACTAGTTCTCGATAAATAAGAATAAATCATGCAATGCTTACGACACGATATAAACTCCACAAATGCCTACGACCAGTGAAGGGAATGCCAAATCGGCATTCCTATACATGCAGAAAATGAAAGTAATGCAAAGCTCATCATGCAAATTATTAGATTTCCTACAAAACTTCTTACCCGCCACGTGCGCCAGGCACTCGATATGATCATTTGGCTGTGTCGCATCCGCTGAAAGCGCTTTCTTGCGTGGTACATTCGGAACATCTTTTGAATGAGCACGGCCAGCTCGCTAATACGGAGACGGCGAAACTGTTCCAACTCATATACGGTGCGGGGACTACGCACGAACACATTTTTGGTGCCGATCGTGAACTCCGCTGAGGGCAGCGGCAGGTTACGGATTATTAGGGCGATACCCTCTACCTGACTGCCACCATGAAAGTGGGGCCAAGTCAGGCTGTTGAGCAACTTATAGCGATGAAAGAACTTTACGTGCAGCAGGTGGTAGCAATGACCAGTGCGACACAGGTGGACCAGCGGCATGAGCGACATGTAGCGCACCTGATGTTGAACCAGAGCCATATCAAACTGGTGCGGCTGCTTACCCTCGTTGGGCTTGATACAGAACACATAGTGGGAGCGGCGATGCTTAACGATGGCCAGGAGCGTCTGCAATTGCGTGCGGATATTCGAGCTCAACGTACTGGGCTTTTTGGTAACCTGTCGACGGGGATTCCCCTCGGGGAATAGGCTTTGCACCAACGAAAGCTTGCTCTGATAAAAGGCAGCACTTATGTATTTCGGCAGCATGTCGGAGTTCTTTTCGAGGAAACGATGTATTGAGTAGTTCACTACACTTGCATAATGACGAATCCTGAAAACAAATACATTAAAACATTATTGAGAATGAGACCAAATAGCTCAAAAACATACTGAAAACACATGGAGTTGCTGCCAGTGGTCATGAAGTTGGGATGCCCCGCGCAACATTGCTGAACTCGCAAAAGCAAAGCATCGTTGCTATTTAAATGGGGTTCATTAATTAAGCTCAGTATACCATAACTGGGTTTGTCTATCAACTCGCAAATTGACTCGTTGTCGAAATAGTCAATCCGAGACCATTCTAATCCCTCGCGGATGTAGAGTTCTTGCTCCGATCGCAGCACATGATACACAAAATTCTGAAATTAAAGAAGGATTATTTTTTTTATTATTTAAGGACTTTGATTCTACAGATTGCGAATGAGGCCTGTGTACTTGCCTGGTGAATTTTTTCCGCGCTATAATTAATGGCAAATTGCTCAAAGGAGTTGTGGTCCAGCACTTCGAATCCATAAAAATCTAGCAATGCCAGGTTCTTCTCGCGCTGTGTTGACTTCAGGGACTCATTAATTTTGTTTACCAGCCACGTGAAAAGACGGCTGTAGAGAGTGCGACAGAGCGTGTTCCGGTTGATGGCTGCTTGTCGTGCATCCATTTCGCAACCCACATCCTCTTGAGCGCTGTTCGAGCTATTCGCTCTGGTTAAGCAGTTGATGAGAATTTGGGCTTCCATGTTAAGAAGCTGTGCTGTTTCTTGAACCTCTGTAAACAGAAAATTATAAAAATTATGTCGCTGAAGATTTAGTTAATACCTACCGTAAACATTGGACACCTGACAGCCCTCAGTTCCGTCAATGTTAGTAATGGGTACGAAAATAAAGTTACCCAACTTTAGAACCACTGCAATGACCCGAAAGATGGAGTTGCTCTCTTCACAACTAAGGCCCAGCACGTCCAAGGATCGCTGAAATAGAAGTGATGATAAGTTTTCTCGCATATTAATGAAAAAATTATCCGGCTAATATCTAACCTTTGTATAATGAAAATTCATGCGGTCCTCCTCCATAGCAGTTGTGTTACGAAGAAGCTCGTACTTTTCCACATTCCGATACAGCTTGAGCGATTCTAAAAAGATAACAATAAGCGGATAGCACTTAAAAGAAGTATAACTTCTTACTTAGCAACTGGAGATCAGCTCCTAATAGTAACTGGTAAAAGATGTGAAAATTTCGCTCTCCAAGGGTAGTGTCCGTTATACGGGTCTGTAAACAAATAAAATATTAGACTAATAATGACTTAACTAAGATAATTAAAATTCGATCAAACCTTTTCCAACATATCTTAGGAGTACGCACGAATTAAATAAATGTTGTCATAATACAAATTTATACTTAATAGCTTGGGTTTTACTTACAGTGGGTAATGTGCACTCCCATTGGATCTCCCTTAAAATCAATTTCGATATCAAATAACTTGCCCTGAAAAAATAAAATTAATTTAAATCACATCCACGTTTTCTTATTATTTCACTTACATATCGACTAGAGTTGTTATTTTTCAGGGTGCAGGCATTTCCCATGGCCTCCAGGAACACATCCGCACAGGTGACACACTCGCGCATACGTTGCGTGGGCGATTTGTGACGCCTGTGCAGCGAAGAGCTGGCCGAGGGCGTGGGCGAAACGGAACTAGGCGGAGGAGGCGGTAGATCGCCCAGGACCTTGCTCAGCTTGTGTGCATCGTACAGCGATATACGTTGCGTGGACCCCATGAGGGAGCTTCGATCCCGTTCCCGCTCCGGCTGACTCTCAGTCGAGTGCTGGCGCATCAGGTTGGAGCAACTGCCGCGATGCGGATGTGCCGGGTTGCTGGCGGCGGTGGCTATGGTGGACAGGCGGCAGTTGCTGCCTCGCAGATCATCCCGCTCCTCTTTCTCCAGACTCTGAGCACGGACGCACTTGCTGTGGCCGCACTGGCGGCAGCCGCCGTACACGGTGGGTACGGCATATTTCGGCGATCCCTTGGCTCCCGCGGGCATGGCAGTGAAGGCGCTAGCTTGGGTCTGCTGGTGCTTAAAGCACGACTTGGTCGGATGCAAGTGGTGGGCATGCGATTCGGGAAGACCGCTGATGTTTTCGCTGCTCTTATGGTGAGAGAAATCAAAGTCGACGATTTTCTCCCGCATGTGGCGCCTGCTTTGGCGCTCGATGCTCTCAGCCCGCGTCCGCGATCGCTGCGATGGTCCTGGCGAAGGGCTCTGTCGCCGTGAAACACTTGCTGACGGATTTTCCGCACGATTTTTGCATATAATAAAATTGGCAGTGCCAGAGCAGCTGCTGGAGGCCCGCCTGTGGGCGTGCAGCACCAACCCGCTGGCCGAGCTGGTTGAGGATTGCTTGCGCAGGACATTCGGAGTGGGGGGGCAGTGTGAGCGATCCTGTATATGGGTCAGAAAGTTCACAATCATTTTAAAGGTCTCCGTTTTGCCCGCTCCGCTTTCGCCGGTGAGAAGGACGCACTGATCCTCGCTCTGATCCTTAAGCGATTGGTAAGCCAGATTTGTGAGACCATAGCTGCGATAAATAAAAGTTTTATAAGAAATGATAGGATATGATCCAGGATAGCTTACATGTGTGGCGGCAGCTGGAAGATGCCCTTATCGCCATAGTTGCGGACATTGTCCAGAGAGTGCTCGGATATGTGATGATATGGATTCAGAGCCACAACAGAAGTTCCAATGTAGGTCTGAAAATCAAAATATATGGAAACGTATACAAATGTGAAGAGTTGGTAGGACTCTAAGGACTCACATATATGTGATCGCGCTTATAGCGCTGGTGGATGTTGTTTATGAAACTATCCTCGGACAGGTTCTCCAGCAGCACCGAATCCCAGGTGCCGATTTCCTGCTCCATCGCGATTCCCAGCTCCAATTACAACAACATGCACGGCAGTAGTGACAACAACGGCAACGGCCAAAATCGAGTTCACCATTTGAATTTGAATACATCAACTGCAAACGGGGCCAAAACGAGAACGGGAACGATGGGAAGGAGAAGGGGGGTTGTTAATGGCTCCAACAATTGCATAATTTATCGCGGGCCTGCATGCATCTGGGCGAATCCGTGTTTTGATTTTCTGATTCAATTATTGATTTTCATGTGCTGGCGAGCAACAGCCTCGAGCTCGTGTTCACTCAGATATTTCGGATATATAGAGTCCGGCTTTCTATATCCGTAACTGCAGGACTTCCGACTGCCCTTCCACGCCTTTGTTTTTAGCGTATTATTGTCTTTATTCACCACGATTTGCACATTTTGTTTACCTTTTCAGAAAAGACATTTTTGCATCCAGTGGGTACTAGTGATGGCACAACCGTTGATGACACTATCGATTTGCCACCAATCGATTTGCATACCCTATCAAAGAGTATTATATTTCGCCATCCGTTTGTATAGTTTTAATAAAAAATTCAATTGATATTTAATTGAATTTTTAAATGCCCAACATTTTAATCGACTTTAGTTTTGAAAAACAAATGTATATGTTTTATATATGTAAGTTAGGGGTTTTAATTTAATGGTTTTATGTTTGCCAGGGTGTTATCGCGTCGGTGATGACATTTCACTGCACTTTGCGGTCATCGACGGGAGTCCCATCCCTATTGTTCGGATAATAAACGCAAAAATGACCACAAATACTGACGAGAGAAACTTCAGATCCATCTACTACGAAAAATGCCAAATAAACAGCGTCGAGGAACAAAAGTCGCTGAACAAACTTCTGCAGGATGACGTCCGCAACCTCAGTAAGCTGAAGCAGTTCTGCATGAACTACACGGTGCCGAAGAACAATAGGAGCTATCTGTGGGCCCTGGTTATGGGTATTCTGCCGCTTCACAAAGCGTCCACGGCTTATATACGCGATCAGAGGCGCGAAATGTACGAGGATCTGCTGCGAGCTGTAACTGTGCTCCGGTGTGCACAGAAGGAGCAGGTCATACTCCATAGGAAGAAGGAGCAGGACATGCACACCATGTGGCTGATGGAGTCCAATCGATTGTGGCATGGCAATACTAGTGCCAGTCTCCAGGCGGACGACATGCATTTTATTCAGATTGTGCGCACGTTACTGCAAATATTCAACGACGACGTGGAAACCTACTGGATAGCAAAGGGATTCTACAAGTACACCCGCGAACTGAAGAAGGAGTGCGCCAAGCTGAAGGAACAAACGCAGAATATGCTGAAACGCGAAGATCTGGCTTTGCTCAAGTGGGTTTGCATTTGGTTAGTGCGGTACTTTAACTGATTTTCTTCGATTACTCCTTATAGTCACCTGGAGCTACTCGGCCTGTTTGATGCTGATTCAACGCTGGTGGATAACTGGTACATAACCTGCTTTGCTGGTATCATCTGCACAACTGATTTGGTCAAGATATGGGACAAAGTATGCGGAGGATCCCGGAAGATTGTTGTTTTCCTGTTTGTAGAACTAGTCAAGGACATAAGGACTTTGATACTAAAGCAAACATCTTTAGCAGACGTCAAAAAACTGATAGAAACTGTAAGTAAATAAAAAGCCCTTTCTTAAGCCATAACTTATCAAGAATTCACCTTAGGTAAAGGATCTCGATGGTGTTATTATCGTAAACAAGGCCATCAAATCGCTACAAAACAACAGCAGCGAAGTCGAGTACACTCACTAAGTTAATCTACACTTTTATATTGGACATGTAAATAGCAAAAGCAACTAAATGTATTTGAAGACCACGTCCTTCTTATCGCCCACCGTCTGCAGTTCCATGGTCACGGGACACTGCATCCAGTAGGAGAGCAGCTCCTCCGTGTAGCCAATAAGAAAGTACATTTTTCGCGGGGTTATCGCCTGCCGAATAAGGGCCGCAATCCTAATAGTGTTGTGCTGCCGCTTGATGATGATCTCGGAGCAGACGAGGGCGTGCCAGGTGCCGGTGACAAACTTGCGGATGAACACATCCTCTATGGCGGTCTGGGACGGACGCAGGGCATCCTGCATCGTGGCTAAGAGAGGAGTACCATCAGCATGGTTGCTTAATAAACTTTTCTCACAGCTTACATGTGTTCCATGAGTTCCACGATTTACGGTGGCCAATAAAATGCGGGGGATTGGCCATCTCATAGGTAAGCGGCCTGTTTCGCTTTGTGGTTATGCGGTATCGCCCGGATTGCACGCGACAGCACACGGAGCTGGTGTGGAATCCTGACCGGCTGAGCTGCTGCACCTCGGTCGCCACCTGGGGCACCAACTGTTATGGACTTTAGTTTATTTTACCATGTAAATGGTTTTTTTGTTGTTATTTAACTCACCTTTTTCAGAAAGTTCATTATTTTGCGGCAGAAACAATTTTGCGTCCAGCAACAGCTGATTGACGTGACGTAACGGTTCGCTAGAGATGGACAAATGTATTGATGAATACTCGATATTATTGTTTTTAAAGGAGTAGCAAAATTTGTCATAAAAAATATTGTAAAAATATTGTTGTAGAAAGTAGCCCACAAATGATGCAATATTAAATTGTGCAAATACTTTTTTTTTAGTTTTAAAAATTAGGTCTTGGATCTCGATAGCATTGATTGAATATCGATTGTTATTTTAGTCCTGAAGCGGGACAGAGTTGTCAACAGTCGCTTGGAAAATATAGCTGCTTAAAAAAGATAAACTTATCTGATTAATAACATACAGTATTTTTTTATTATTTAAGTAATATTTTAAGAGCTTCTTAATAAATATTACATTTGTTCTAATCCCTTGCTGCGAAAGAACTTCGGCTCATCATTGAACTAAGCTAGAACTAGCTAAAAACCAGCTTAATCGGTAGTACTGGAGCGCTGAGCCTGCGCGCTTGGAAAATGGCTTAAACGCAGGCCATCTCGAACAAAGATCGAGGATCTCAGATCGAAAGGAACTACCTGTTGAAGCGACCTTGCAACAGGACTCTTCCAGAAGCAAAGCTGTATAGGTTTGTTCTCAGAAACCCTGCTATCTGAATGCACTTATAGCTGAGGATACATTCAAAGTAATGACGCTAAACGAGAGCGACGCTACTCGCCTGGAGCTGACGCGCAACTTCCTGGAGCTGTCTCGAAATCCGGAAACATGCACCGCCCTGCGCAGTTCGGACTGCATCCAGCTCCTGGTGCAGATTCTGCACGCCAACGACGAAGGCCTCTCCACAGCGAGGAAGTACGCCAGCCAGGCGCTGCACAATATCGTGCACAATAATCCGGAGGAGAAGGAGCGGCAGCGGGAGGTGAAGATGCTGCGCCTGCTGGACCAGATCCTCGACTACTGTAACTTTCTGCGCACCCAGTTGCAGAGCGGCGGTGAGGCCATCGCAGATGATGAGGATCGGCATCCGCTGGCTGCTATGAAGCTCCTGATGAAAGCCAGTTTCGATGAGGAGCACCGCCAAACTATGTGCGAACTGGGAGCCCTCAAGGCAATTCCCAATTTGGTTCACCTCGATCATGCGGTCCACGGACCGGCTACCGGTAGGGAACAGTGCAACGCCCTGAGGAGCTATGGCCTAATGGCCCTCACGAATCTCACCTTCGGAGACGAGAACGTCCATAACAAATCGTATCTGTGCGGTCAGCGGCAGTTTATGGAGGTGGTCATTGCGCAATTAAACACGGCTCCGGATGAACTGCTTCAGGTGCGTTTAATTTAGGAGACTGAGGAAATGATCGTAATTTAATTACCTTTGATTTCTTTAGGTTCTTGCTGGTGTGCTTCGCAATCTCTCCTGGCGCGCGGACAAACATATGAAGACTATCTTCAACGAGCTGGGCACCGTGACCTCCTTGGCCCGAGCAGCTATGCAAAACAAGAATGAGAATACTCTCAAGGCCATACTTTCAGCCCTCTGGAATCTCTCGGCGCACTGCAGCACCAACAAGGCGGAGTTTTGTGCAGTAGACGGAGCACTGGCCTTTTTGGTGGGAATGCTTAGCTACGAAGGTCCGAGTAAAACTCTTAAGATCATCGAAAATGCAGGCGGCATTCTACGAAATGTCTCCAGCCACATTGCGGTGTGTGAGCCGTACCGGCAAATCCTAAGGCGGTACAATTGTCTTGCCATTCTGTTGCAACAGTTGAAGTCGGAGAGCCTTACCGTGGTGAGCAACTCCTGCGGAACTCTGTGGAATCTCTCGGCGCGCTGTCCCGAGGACCAGCAATATCTCATTGACCACAATGCCATCCCGCTCTTGCGGGCCCTAATCAGCTCCAAGAATTCCATGATTGCTGAGGGCAGTGCCTCGGCTCTAAAAAATCTTGTGAACTTCAGGGCCACCCAGGAGCTTATGCCCAATGGTGATGGTGGCTCCCTGCCCCTAGACAAGGAAGCAGGCCATGGAGGTACGTTGCCACGGAGGTTCAGCTCACTTCGCCTTAGCTCAAATCCCACGGGATCGCTTAAAAAAGTGCGACCTTCAACAGTCAGCGCAACTGGCTTTCTGAACAGAAAGTGTGAGAGCCGAGAGTCCATTTACTCGGGCAAATCCGATTCCACTAAATACTCAACCAAGTCGGAGGGAGCCAAGAATCCCTTCGAGATTGTAACACCCACAGAAGAGCAGCCCATTGACTACTCCATGAAGTACATGGAGCACAAACCCAATAGCAGTAAGACCTTTGAGATCGACTTGGATCAGCCAACAGATTTCAGTGCTAGATATAAGGAGAGACGATCCGCTCAGACGGCACAGCCGGAGCTGAAGACGGAGACTAATGAGATTAGAAGTAAGGAGTTGCAACTGACCAAGTCCTCCTCGGCCACGGAGCTGCGCAATGGTCCTGGACTGGTGGCGGTTTCAGCAGCTAAGCAGAAAATTACCACCGAAGTGGAGACGGAAACTGCAGAGCGGCCAATAAACTACTGTGAGGAAGGGACTCCTGGCAGCTTCAGTCGCTTCGACTCGCTCAACAGCCTCACGGAGAAACCGGAGAAATGCATGGCGCCGAAAACTCCAACGAAGCCTACTGTTCTACCGGTACAAGCGGACGGAAATACGCCTCAAAACATCGATTCCGCGCTAGAAACTCCACTAATGTTTTCGCGTCGCAGCTCTATGGACTCATTGGTAGGCGACGACGAAACTGTTGCCTGCGAGGACAATGGATCCGTGATCAGTGAATACAGCCGCATGCAGAGTGGTGTAATCTCACCCTCAGAGCTGCCCGATTCACCCACCCAGAGTATGCCCCAATCTCCGAGAAGAGACAGAAAAGTGACCACACAAAATAACTTAGATACACCTGAACAGAAGCCCAGCACTGTGTTCGAGGACAAGTTGAACAGATTCCATGTGGAGCACACGCCTGCCGCCTTCTCTTGCGCCACCAGCCTAAGTAATCTGAGCATGATGGACGATGCGAATGCAAACGCTATTCGAGGACAGCGTGGAAATGACATCAACGGCAATGGAGATGCTCCTCGTAGCTATTGCACGGAAGACACTCCCGCCGTGCTGTCCAAAGCGCCGAGCAATAGCGATCTCTCCATTTTGTCCATTCCGAATGATTTAAATGCAAATGAGACGCAGCCAGTGCCTGCGCCCCGAGCTGATGTTCCCGGAATGGACACTCGGATGCCGGCAGAAGATGCAATCTCTAAGATGCGCTGCGGTGGCAATGCATTGCCCAGTTATCTGCCAGTGTCGGATGAAATGAGCAAGTACTATGTCGAGGACAGTCCCTGCACGTTCTCGGTCATTTCGGGACTGTCTCATCTCACAGTTGGCTCTGCTAAGGCTGGGCCTGTTCTGAAGCTTCCCATGCGGACTGCAGAAGAGGTTCAGGCACCCAAACTTCCACCCAGGCGCAGTGCAGTGCAGGGAGAGGCAGAGCCGCGTTTGCCGCCGAAGAAAAGCGACTCACTAAGCTCACTCTCCATGGACTCGGATGACGACTGCAATCTTCTAAGTCAGGTTAGAAAACTACACTTCATTCAAAACACTTGATATATTTCACTTTATAAACATTTGGTGAGACACTCACTCAAAAACAAGTGTCTTGGTGGATTAAGGAATCGGAATGTAGATATTGCAAACTTTTACAATCTGAATTATAAAATTTGTTCCCCCTTTTAATAGGCCATTGCTGCGGGAAGCTGTCGACCTCAGCCCAGTGGTGCCAGCACCAGTTCCAGCCTGGCGAACGCCAGTACCAGCACTCTGTGCAGGGAAAATGGGCAGTCAAAGAAGCAGACGGAGGATGGCGATAAACCGAACTACAGCTCCGATGACTCGCTAGACGACGATGACGATGATGCACGATCCAAGTCGCTTTTTGAGCAGTGCATTCTGAGCGGCATGCATAAGTCCAACGACGCCTTGGAGTCGGAGGTTGAGCCGCCGGGGCAGCGCCAGGAGATCAGTGCCCGGGATCGATTTGTCAGTAACCAGGTCCGCCAGATTGAGTCCATGTTAGCTGGACGTCAGCACTAGCAGCGGATGGTTGGTTAATTGAGAAGCGCATGCATTTGTTTAGTGGCTTTTAATCTTGTCTACGCAATAATATTCTCACGGTCTCAATTTTCCTATAGTTCAGATTATAAAATTTGCACTTAAATTTAACTCTCCAACACGTGTAATATTATGTTTACCCTCTCACGAAAAAATTAAGGAAACTAAAAGGGGTGATAAGAAATGGGATACAGTCACGGATGCATATAAATAAAAGTTGGGCTTAATTGAGGTCCGGAAAACTTCTAACATGATGCTATAATGAACTAGCTCGACGGACTAGGGAGCTCAGTAGAAACGTTTTCGCGCGTTGCGATCCTTGAAGTAGGAGATGGCGAAGATGGCCACTGCAGCCGCCACGACCACCACGAAGAGGAGGATGAAGAAGATCTTGGCGTTGGACATTCCCGGCTTGAGATCTTCCTTGTGCTCGCGCGGGGGCTCGAAAGTCTTGGCATTCGGTATGATATTGGAGCGACGGATAATCTCATCGTGCTGCGAATAAGAAAGAAAGAAAGTGGAGGGTTATTGAAACAAGAAAGTAAAGCTGGTTTTTAGTAATACGATATGAATATTATAACACTCATCTTTAACGAGTCATATAAAGATTAATACGATTTGAAATCAAACACTGTGTTTAACACCAGCTGCTAAATTATTACAAGTTTCAGCAATTAAAAACAAGCTATTTATACATAAACGCAGATATTGAAACTTAAGTCCGCTTTCGGGTTCCTTGCACTCCTTATCGCTTTAGCCGAATAGCAGACAGCTAAAGTGAAGCTTGCTCCCCTTCCGATGTTTGCGAAACAAATGTGAACTTACATTTACGTTCGAGTCCAGGTCATAGAACTTGAAGGTGTGGATGTCGTGATTATCGGACAGATCACCCGTCGTTGCTGACATGCCGAAGTGGTAACCCGTTGGTAGCTCCACGTTGGCCACTACAAAGCAGCTCTTCCATTCGTTGCGGTTTTCCAGATCTGTGGACACCGAAAGAATGTCGTTTTCGTATCGAATGCTAACCAGCGTCTCGTACTCCACATTTCGGAAGCGAACTTCGCAGCCGGCCAGCTGAGTGTGCGTTCCATCGCGATCGTGGTCGTAGCTCCAGCTGCCATTGTTCACCATGGCGCTGAGATAAGGATGTTGGTGCTACAAATATCAAAATTAATATAGGTATTGAAAATACCAAGCCTTGCGGTTCATACATTGTGTGGACCATTGTGATTGCTGTAGGTGTCCAGAATGATGGCCAGTCCGGAGAAGTGATCTTTGCTGCCGAAGACCGGCCCGGTTTGCATGCGCTCCTTTGTGTACCAAATGGCAAATCCGTCGCCGAACAGTTCAGATCCCTTGCCGTGCACCTTGAAGCCCACATGCACCTCCCAATTACGAGTCATCACGGGCTTTGGATAAAACACAATAATTATAGAACATCCAAAGTCGCGGGGAGAGACCAGCGCTCATGCTTACCGAGTAGTTCCAAAGGGCACCGCTCTTGGACTGCAAGTCCGGCGTCAGTCTTATATAGTTGCTGGTCACCATCGTGTTACCCAGGAAGTCCCAGTGTGGCAGGATCACGCCTACGCCTGTAAGGAGGCATAAGCCACGTTAGAGGTACACGTACTCTCCATATCATCATTACCTGTGACCAATTACCCACCTTGAAATGGACGCACTAGACTGTGCTCCCGCTTCATGTATTCCGGCTCCCTGGGCATATCCTCGCCGAGCGCCGCGAACGGGGCGACGAGGAGCGCCAGCAGCGCCAGGGAACAGTGTGCGCGCGTCGGTTTGGTCATGGCTGCATTCGGTGGCCCACTTGGATGAAACTACATACACGGAAAATAATATTTGCAGACTATTTTTTTTCGCCGGCCTATTAGTGGTGGGCAGCCGTGAGTCACTTGCTGTGATTAGCAACTATCGGCGGCTCATCGATTTTGAGTCACGCCGTATTGCTGAACTGTTATCGAAACGAACTATCAACCGTTATCGGAGATTACCATCAAATTTAAATAGTTGAATTTTATCTTTAGAAAATAAAGTTTTTTTTTCGGAATAGGGAATGTAAAATAAAATATTTCCTTCATGCATGCAACCAGTTAACAGCCTCAATATGTCACTAAATTTACATATATTCATTTCAGTCGATGTAATAAATAATTTAAATTAGTTATAAAATATGGATCAGACATTTTGAGGTACTGGTCAGCTATCTGGGGTTTCAATTACTTGTGCATGGTTATTGTTGTCAATAAATGTGGCACAATTTAGCCAACTACAAATACGCTGCGGAAGTGCAGCTTAGACTGTAAAATTGATGAATGCAAATTATTGTTTTGGACAGTTTCCCCCCAATTTGGTGCATAATTCGCTCGTCCAACCAGTTTGCATATTAATAGCTTTTGATCGGATTACAACGCCAACCACCACAAACAGCCCGTTTGTCATGGTGCGAGACGTTTTTATGGCTTATTGCACACGCACATTGGCGCCTTCACGCCTCGGGTCTTGTGGCGCATGGATCTCAGCTGGTGGAAATCGGGCAGGAAAACCAGTTCGAGTGCGCCAAGAGTTTTCCTCCTCGGCGTGCGTTAGGCGCCGCCTTTTGGGGGTCATTGTCAAGGTCGCTGGTCGTGAGAATGTTGCGACTACCAATGCAAATGCGGCAGGAACTTTGGCATGCAGCTGCATCGGATACAGTTTCAGATTCGGAATTATAATGATGCGATTCAAATGCACATTTGGGCACAATTAGACGGGGTACGGCTAACGGTGCAAGATGTGTCACCTGTGAAAGGCGGCAGAGGTTGCTTCCTCAACACGCCGCTAATTGGCATATAACGTGCCTAATTATATCAGTCATTTATGAAATCATTTCACTTTTCACCTCCCTCGAGCAACAACAACTACAGCTGCCTTTTTCGAGCCAGTTTCCGCTGAGATTATACTTTTTTTGTTTTTGCTTTTCTGACCGCCTCGTTCGTTCTTGTCGCCCCGATATATTTGACTCACCTGTGCCGGATCGACTTCCTCATGGTTGCGAGGAGTGAGATATGGCGGTTATTTTCGATTTCGGGGAGTGGCAGCCCAAAAGCTCCCTAATGAAAGTTGGGGATGATTAATGATAAATGGTTGAGCCGAGTTTCCCAACAGGATGTGGTCATTATCATGCTTAGAACATCGCGTCAGCTCGTTATTTTTGGCATACCTGAGAAGATCGAATCTGGCAATTAGCAGTAGTCCGCTTAAAAGCTCATTTATAAACTACAGCTATCGGCTGTCATGTGCGGACAAGTTGAGAGTTGAGGCCCAAACAAGCAGCTCTTTTCAAATCCAATTCCTCAAAGTGGCAATAACCCGGGGACTGGTCAAGACAGGCCAAATCTGAGGCCGCTCGGTGATTGATAACCTGCTGCCGAATCTGGCCAAATCAAAGAAAGCGAGTCCGCAAACCCAATACACTGGCGCAAGGCAATTGGCTAATTGATTCAGCATAAATCAATGGCAATCAACAATTAGCCGCAATAATTGCCTCGCTTACAGCAATTGTATCTGAACTTGACCCTCTCGCCGTGGAGTGAAGACAATGCAAAAACCGAAGAGAACAGAACGGAGCGGAAGGCCAGTTGGACAATGCCCAAATACCCTGGCCAAATGGCTGATCGTCGACAATGGAGCCGACTGCAGGGGATTACCCTAGATTTAAATTAGCTAGGTAGTTTCCAGTTATAAGTGATGAAAATTTCTTAAATAAGTTAAGTATAGGCAGAATGTTAGCTATTTAGTAATTTTAGATCTACGCAATATCCAAGTAATTAATATATGAACAATTGTTACAAAACAATGTATAACTATTTAATCCTCTTAAAACAGCTATGTATAATATAATAAGCTCCTAAAATGTTTTGAATATGCAAATAATCTAATAAAGACCATACCTTTTGCGAAGAGTATCGCCTATTAGTCAATCGCTTCGACTTTGGCGGTTGCAGCTATCCAAGGAGCTTTTGTGGCCAGCTGTGATTTGAACTTGAACTTGCTGCCGCTTCAGCTGCCTGCAGTCCCCCCTATTCCCAGCCCCCTTACCATCAAGTGGTCGCACAGAAAAAAAACCAACACAAAAAGTACAACACGAACGCATTGCTGGCATAGCAGCAAACAAGTGTGCAAATCGTATAAGATTAAAGCTAATCAAGCATGACAGGCATTCCTCATGAATTTCACATTTATCGCGATATATATTTTTTTTAAGGGCCACACGGCGGCAAATGTCAATCGTTTAACGATACACTTAAGTAGGGGAAATAAAAAAAAATAAAAAAAGATGCCGCCAGATTCTAAACGGCTCGGAATTCTACGCTTCCGGCCGAGAACGAACGTATTGTGAGCACATAATTATGATTCAGATTATGCATAATGCCACTCTTAATCACTGAAGCGAACGTAACGCGTAAATTGTCATTTAAATCAAACAAATATCCAGCAAATTTTTCACGGTCAAGTGGAAGTGCCAGAGCCGGAAGAAATTGCCAAATGGCACGCTTTGAGCCATGTTTGCTATGATGTTTTCACCTGCAATCAAGTCAAGGTGCTGCCAGCTTTCCAATTACATATGCTAGATACACGGATTTGCATAAGCATCGCCAGCTGATCGACTCGTTTTGTGTGCACCCAAACCCAAAACTGGTTACCGGAACCAAGACGATGAATATTGATTCGCTAGAAAGTTGAATTCGCTACCGCCACTGCAGTTTGCCCATTAACATGAACATTAACCGATACCGACGATTCCCTTGCAGAGAACAAACATCACGTGGCCGGGGGTGAATGCAAAAACCCAATAGCACGTAGCCCCAACGAGCCGAGTCATAAACAGAACGACAAAAAAACTCACTCAAATCGCCCGCCAAACACACAAAACAAAAACCCACTCAAAACAAACGCACGGCTGCGCCGTCGACGGCGGCAGAGATCGGGCCATGCTTTATATAAAATCAACTGAGCATATCTGTTGGAATTCATTAAACGTTTTACCGCACAGGCCGACGTACAGCGGTTCGAGATCCGAGATCCGAAATCCAAAATCCAAAAGCCCGAGAGCCCCACCGTGTAAGACCCCAACAATATTGGAGTACAACGAGTACTACTCCGCAGTTCACAGCCTTTGGATGCAGTTTTTCCTGGCTTCGCGTGCTCGTCGGTTGTCATCCATAAATAACATACGAAAAAAAAAATACAAAACAAAAAAATATCAACAAAATTAACATCGCATCAAAATAACGCATTGCTACCTTTGTTTACGAAACTCGCAGCACCAAGAATTTACCAAACAAACGCAAAAAATTGATGAAATACCAAGCAAAGCATCGATTACGTGTCAAGCAAATGAAAAGTGCCAGTGTTTGAGCCAGATATAATTCAAATATTTGTTAACTAATTGCAGCTTCTCACACGCACACACGCACACACTGCCGCGCAGCTCAATCAGCCAGCAAATATGAAATTCGTAAGTATTTTCGTTCGCGTTTTCCTCGTTAGTTGCAGCAAGTTCGTTGCCTAAGTCTTTCGTTTTTCGCGACAATTGTCACAGCATTTGCATTGGTCGCTAATGCGCCGTAATTGTTAACACGTTTGAGCCTCGTTTAGGCCACAAATGAAGTCAACTATTTCGGTTTGACAGTTGCCAAATGACTGCTGCGGTCGACCCAGTCATTGTTTGCTCCGCAAGAATTTTTATTGGGCCCTGGCACTCTAATTTATGGTCCACAATGTCGTGTGTCAGCGGGCCATGAAAGCCAGGCCACCGCCTCGATATGTCTATATCTGAATCTATAAGCCATATATAAGCCATACTCGTATAAGTTTATGTGCATTATTTTCGGTGACCATCCGCGTTCAAGGCGCTGAAAATTTGATGGAAATTTGAATGCATATGGCCAAAATATGCATATCATCATTCCTCTCATCATTCGATCTTGATAGGGAGTTTTTATGAGCGCTTTTAAAATGCTGGCCAATCAACTCAGTTTTAATCAATATTTGATTTTATAAATTTCTTTGCATTTCACACACAAGTTTTCGTTATTGATGTGTTTTCCCTTTCGTTTGTTTTATCAAAAAAATCCAGTTGTTTTTATTGCCCATTAAAATGTTATTGGTTCACAGTGAACAATATTCTCCATTCACACAAAATGTATGCTTAAACAATGTTTAATTTATTCCCAAAATAATTCTTTTAAAGTTTATTTTAGGAAGTCCCAATTGTTTTATAATCAGATTATTTCAATATTCATTGAGCAAAGATACTAATAGCATTGAATTCTCCCACTAATGAATTGTTTATACAAAGTTAGTTTGTGGTTATTTGAAAATGCCAGATCTTTTAAGTTGGGTAAAGCCAAGTGGTTAATTTTCATAAACGGCGGCTTTCATTCGAATTAGATTCTGAGTCACATCATACTTTATGGGTCAATGAAACGCGAAATTATACGCCTCGAAACAGATTTAATAAGAAGTCCAAACAGTTTCCGCCACGCAGTTGGCAATCAAGTCGAGTAGCCCGCAATTACATGGGAAAACGCACGCAAAATCTCAGGCGTGCGCGCAAAAAACCGAAATAACATAACAATCTCAAGTTCACGTTGAAGGCCATGGAGATCTGAGATCCGGGGCTTGGCTACCGAAAAACGGAGATCGGGGATCGGGGTCCGGAGTTCGCAGACCAGCAGACCAGCAGACGGCTGGTAGACAGACGCATAGACAGATTGGACAAGAAAACGAGGCGAAAACGTGCTTGGGCATGCGTTTTGTAACTTAATTGAAAAGTGCGATACACACGCGCCAATGGCCAATGGCCAAGAGCCAAGAGCTAAGAGGCGAAATGCCAAAGCCAAGACCAATTGCTATGGCCGCTGCTAGTTGGCCGGCTGACCAACTTCTCGTGTCCCATTGCGTGTCCCAAGCCGGCTCTCCCAGCTGAAAGCCACCATAAAATCGAGTAACCAAACCCCAGATGCAGTCATGAATGAATCAAATGAACCGAAAAGCTGTGCGTGAAAAATGCCAAGAAGTAAAAAACTCGAGTCAAGTCAAACTTATGCATTATAAAAATGCAAGCGTGCATTGCATCGGAAAATGGCTTATGCAATGCCCCCACCAGCAGTTTGCCTGCTGAAAGAGTGGCTGTTCCAGGCAAAAGGCAAAACTGGCACCCTGGGAAACTGCAATCAGTGTCGCTCTCGATTAGGATTCGACGACCATGCACACGAACAAGATTTATTAATTGCTCACAGCCAACTCAGTTAATCGCTCCAGCAGATGTCCGTCCAGTTCGGATTTCTAGTTACAAAGTTTTCTGCCTTTTTTTTGCTTTTTTGTTGCTTGCGTGTGGAAATTCAAATTAATTGCCATACGTACTTGTACAATTTGATGTTGTACTTTGTATTTTGTATTTAGAGTTTCGGTTTTCGGATCTCTGCTTTTTGAATTCGTAGTCGGCTGCGCTTGGCTTCCCTCTAATGAAGATGTCACGCCGGAAAGTGCCGATTGCTCAATGCCCAAGTACGGGGACGACGACAAGTCCACTCCGTGCATAATTACTCGCAAGACGGCTTTGGCTTTGGCTTTTGCTTTACTTTGTGGTTTTGTGCTCTGGGTCAGGCGAAAACAGATACAGACTTTATGGCAAAATTGGGCATAGATTTGGGGGAAACTAGCTAGTTAAAACATTGGTAAATTTATAGCTAATTCGGAATCGGTGCTCTTAGTTATTAGCCTTCGTTTAAATGCGAGTAATAGCTGCTGACATTTCCCAGAAGAGGCATTTAAGTCAGCTCCCAAAGAGCGTTGCACACTTTAGTCGCGCCAGGAGTGGGACATTCCGATTTCTGGTCCTCCAGGCCATGTCATTCGATATCGTTCCATCGGACGAATGTTGAGCGGGCTAAGCAATTTTTATTATGCCTTTCTGTCGCTGCACGGCGATTAGCGTTGGCGCTGAAGCTGAAGTTGGAGCATAGGATTCGGCATAGGATTCGGCATAGGATTTGGCATAGGATTTGGCATAGGATTTGGGGCTCTCCAGTTGCGTTGGAACAACGGCTGTCGCAATCGGATAGCCACCAGATATCCAGATAGCCAGCCAGTTGTCCATGTAGTCAGTCAGTCAGGTCAGTTCGTGGAGTATCCATGGCAAGTGCATGCGGTACACATGTCCAGTTGGAGTTGGAAAACCAACTGCCCACATGCGACGACGGCCAGTTGCGAAAAGTATGGCATTTGTGGCCAGATATTCGCGCTCCATTACCATATTTATGAGGCATGTGCGTCGCCGTTGTCGTCGTCGTCGCCGTCTGTCGTTTGTGTTTGGCATTTTGTCAGACTCTAAACGATACAAATTTGCCCGACTTGCAGCTGGAAACCAGTTTGAACTTGAACCCATTTCACTGGCAGGAAAAAGGAAAAATCAGAGTGAACAAGAAAACTGAAAAGACCAAATCAAATTGGATTACCTCGAATTCTCACGCTGCACGACCGCTGGCAATTTGCACTTCCTAGGCAAATTGATGTTTAATAATTCAATTACAATTGACAATAGATTGGGCAACTTGGAGCAACTCAGCAACACAGCAAAAGCAAAAGCAACAGCAAATCAGCGGGGCAGCTGGCCACGAAGTCGCCAACTGACTCCATTTCCATTTCCCACCTATTAAACACAATTCAAAGTAATTTGAAGCGGCAGTCGTCGGTTTGCCATAGCTCTTGCCATTATTTTTTTTTTTTTGTTTCTGTTTTTTCTGCTAGTTGGTTGCACCTACTACATCCAACACTTTGCACCGATCCAGCTTCGGACAAGCGGCGTTATTTGCGTTTGGAGAGTCCAAGCTGCCGGAGCTCTTAACGCTTAACTCTTGGCTCTGAGCTCTTTACTCAAACTTCCGTGTTGAAAGTCAGCCGAATTGTTGCTCAATCGAGCATTGAACCCTCTGCCAAAAAAAAAAAATGAAAAAAAAACCTCTGCAACTGGGCGTTGCTATCGTTAACAAAAGATAACAATAATAACTTTGTGTTCGGGGTTCCGAGTTCAATCGCTACGATCACATTCACTTTTCCAACTGCGTGTAGTTTTCACATAAAATTAATTACGCCCCAGCGACCGACTGGCCAAATGACAAATCGCTTAAAGTTTAAATATAAACAAGATTAATTAGCAGCTGCTCGCCTGCCACCTGGATATCCATCAGCTTTTCAACTTTTCAGCTTTTCAGCTTTTCCAGGCTCCCTCTGACTCATGCAAATTTTTGCACACTTTTTTGGGCCAAGTCGCATTGGGCATTGAAAGCGCAGTCTCGATTACCTGTTGCTTTGGCCGAGCAATAAATATAATTTATCTTTTACCGCACATTGGGAGCCAATCAAAACTTAAACGCCAATAAATGCCAGCGCATAATAGAAAAACAAATTGAAAATTTGAAGGGAGTAGCTAGCTGGAATTTAGCTTTATGGAAAGTTTTTAAAGTAGAGCAGTCTGGCACTTTAGTGAAACTACAACAATCCTTAGTAGATTTGTAAAAACTGATAAAGGATAACCAATAAGCAGTTAATTAAAGTGAGAAAATGGAGGGGGAATGCTAAATACACTTGAATATCAGAAAACTAGAATTTAATTTGCATTCATTTTCATCATATTAAATAGCTATGATTGATTTGTCCCCCAAAACATATTCAGTAGTTGCCAAAAAGGTGATCCTTAGGATTAATTTGTTTGTTATCCAGACTGCCTAAAGAGAGGCTTAAACTCCTCAAGCCAAGTTACAATTACAAGTCAATTTTTATTCAATTTCAAGTGCCACAAAAGTCGGCTGGCAGGGAGTTACTAGTGGCTATATCTGCGGCATGACAGCGCTATTATACCCCGAATCCAGGGGCTATCAGCGTGCGGAGCTAACGAGACAATGCAGCTATCGTCGTCTGTCCAAGGTGCTGCTCCATGGAGCTGCTTGGTGCTGCTTGGTGCTGCATGGTGCTCCATGGTGCTCCTACAACGGCTCCAAGTCGTTGTCGTTGTTTAGTGATTTTTTACTTGCCTGTTCATTTGGCTTTATATGCGCTGGCACGCTCACATGTTGCTGCACTTAATCATTGTTGTGGGTGGGTGGGTTTTATTTTCGCATGAGCCGCCGTTGGCCAACTACTACTAAATAGAAAAAATGGAAAAAAAGCCGCCGAAGTGCCTGTCTGCGTGCCTCGATATCTGAATTGTGTGTGTTTTCTGGTGTGGTTTGTGCTGCTGCTCCGTAGCCCAAGTCGCCCAATTACGAAATCATATCTAAGGTCATTTGTTCGACTAATTTGTCGGAATTTTCTGTGTTTTTTTTGGGGGTGGTGGCCCAGGAAGACCGCAGGCATTGTTCTTAATTCCACCGCAAGCCGCTAATTAGTCCCAATTAAACGCCACTAAACTAGTTAAATCAATTACTTTCAAATTCGCCAATCTGTAAGGCTGAGATTTTGCCCGCTTTTTGCGGAATTCCAGATGCAAACAGCCGGCTGACGACATTCTGACGGCTACATGTGTTTACAAGCCGCATTTTCTGGCCAAGATCGCCTGGCAGTGGCACAGCTGAAGGGGAGAAACCATACCCAAAACCATACAGAAACCATACCGAAACCGAACCCAGACAGATGCCAACACAGAAAACCCGTGGTCAAGACAGATGAATCTAATTTGTTTAGCTCTGGTTTGGAAGGCTTGTGTCTCATTTCCGTTTAAGCCATTCATGTAGGAAGTTTGATTGGTTTTACATCAATTACTAAATGAAACCTGTTTTATAAAAGAAATATTTCGCTAGCTAATGAAATGGTGTTTTATGTGTAACTATTTGTTTAAATGAAATAGGAGTTTGAATCTAAAAGCACAACAATACCTTATAGCTTAATATGGAGAATATTGAAGCATGTGATATTCATTAATCCACAGATAAATGCCACATTAATGCGAACTAAAGTTGTTTCCGCAGTTTACAGTGCCAACTTCTGGAGTAATCGCAGCAATCAAATTACAAACAGCCTATAGCCCAATCCCAATGATCGGATCATTAGTCACTGCTCAAGTGACTCGAAATGACAGAGAAGTAGTTCACTTGTAAACTTGACAGCATTTCCCTTAACGATCTCATGTTCGTCGCTCTTGAGAACTTCAATCCTGCGCCACTGTTTCAATTTCATTTTTTTTTCAAAAAACCTCGGATGTGGCAATAGTTGTCTTGGTTTCAGTTTTAGTTGCAGTATTTGGCTTAGTTTCTGGCTGGACAGCAACAACAGAAACAGCAGCAGCAACGGTGGCGGCAGCAAACACGAATTAATTAAAGCAATTTTTTCACAAGTCTAACGGTGGCTTGTTGGCAACTTTGCGACCGCCTTGTTTGCATATTTTGTGATTATTTTGTAGCATATTTTGGCTAATAGCAATTAGCGTTATTGTTGCATTTTGGCCCCGAAAAGGGGCCCCCTTTTTGATCCCTCGCAGCAACGAAAGGTGCGGCCCATTAGGCAATTAATGAGGCCCGAAAAACTTGGGCAACATTTGCATTAGCAGGTTGCACTACTATATGAGTGCTATATGGAAAACGAGTGCATATGGGGCATATGGGGCATTTGGATTGTCCAATCGATCGGGCCAACGTAAACCCGTTCTATTAAGTCAAATTTGCCCTATGATTAAAGTCAGTCTGCCAGTAAGTCAGCCGGCGAATGACGGCCGTAACTAAGACGTTCGACTTGTGGTCGGGCATGAAGACAGCCCGAGTGGATTTATGAACCAGTCAGCCAGACAATTTGCACAGCATGTGGCCCCCCTTTTGCCACCCACCTGATTGGCCACCACCTCCATCTCTGTCTCCTTCTCCTGCTCCATGGGCCATTAGCATCCCAGGCGATCGAGCAGCATTGGGGTCAGTGGGAAAAATAATCGCTGCCGTGATTGCTATTTAACAAATTTATCACACTTCAGCGCAGTTGTGGCTGCTCAACGTGATGTGCATTGAATAATCCGAATAAAGCGCATACATTTTCCAATGCCTTGCCTATTTTATGCTTTCAAAATGCTCAATGAAACGGCAAGAAACCACATAAAAGGAGCACATGCTTTAATTTACTGCACCTTGCGACACACAAATCAGTTGAAAACTTCCTGGAGCCCAGGGTGTAATTAAGATTTTATTTCTCCAAAGCTCTTGCCACATACTATTAAATATTTGAAAAACTGGTAGTTAAGTGTTTCGCAAAAGGATCAACAAAGTAGCAATTAAAACATTGCAATTAACATGTGTTAGCTTATTCTGAAAAAAGCTTGTAATTTGAAGTTTAGCACTTACCAAATTATGTAAACTGTGTTAACTATTTAACAATTCGAGAACGTTACGATTAACAACCCTATCAAAGTGTGCCATATTTGTCATAAATTCGTCATGGGCCATTGCCGCAGTTGACGTGGCCAATTGCAGAGGCCTTTTGGCCATCGACCAGAACCGAAACCAAATCGGTGGCGGACTGGAACTGTTAATGGCACTCCGGCTATCCGGCACTTGGTACTTGGTAGTTGGTACTTGGCACTCCGGCTTTTGGCTTTCGGGGCTTCTGGCCTGGCTTTCTGGCTTTCTGGCTCGTGCTCAAGGCAACTGCACTTGACCGGGCCAAAAGCAAAAGCATGTGCCATTCTGCGTCTGGCGTTCGGTATTTAATTGTCGGCTTATGGCATTGGCACACATTTCCACGGCTTAATTGCTTTGGCCGGCGTGTAACCAGTGCAATTGGCCCACGCATGCCGTCAGCCATGTGTTTGCACTGCGCTCGTATTACCCAAACAAATAGCCCAGTACACAAATAGCGAAATACTGCCAGTCCTTAACTAATTTGCATTGTCCACCTCCACTTGCAGTTAGTCACCATCGCCGCCCTCTGCCTCCTTGTGGCCTTCGCCGCGGGCCAGCAATACTTTCTGGGCCAGTTCCCCAGCCGGACTCGCTTTGGATTCGATCCCGTGGCGCTAGCGGGACCCTCAACGGCCACACAGGTTCGGGATCCTCGACAGAACAGGGGTAAGATGTCCATAGTTGAACATGGACTGATATATAACTCTTTATTTAAGTATTTAACGAAAACTGCACAGCAAAACTGAATTAACATTCTGAATGTAGATCCCAACTAGTTGCACCTTCTTAATAGTTTAAACCGATTTCCTTGCAGGACCCGTGGTGTTCCCCCCATCCCCTCCGGACGCAGTGGACGAGTCCAGCGGCGTGGTCGTGGGTGCCTCCGGATACGGTTTTGTGCCGCCCCAGCAAAGTAATGCGAACCTCTTTAAGCGCACTGTCTGAACACAGATAGAGATAGCTGCTCCACCATCTCCATCTCACTCACACTCGAACAGCCACACACGCAAACACTTTCCTAGAGAAGAAAAGCTTTATTAGTGCAATATGTAGACGTGTTTTTTTTGTTATTTCATTGTTATATTGTTAAACGATTGCCCAGTAATTTGCAACCCACACAAATGTCTAATTCGCAGGAAAACTCTCTGGTTAAAGTAACAAATCTTCCCCACACCGAATACCAAATCTACCCTACACTACAACACAGCACAACACAACACAACACACCGATTACCAGTAATTAACCCAAAGCACTCGAAAGCACCACAATCACACACTTTGCACACCGGCACCGGAAACGGAAATGCGTCCCTCTTAGCTAATTGCAGCCACCCACAAGTAAAAACAGCCCACTAACTCGGCACCCCACTTCCCCTACCCCCCTCCTAACCCCCTTCCCACAACCATTAATGTTAATTTAACATTACTTAGTTTAATTAGCTTGAAAACGCTATTGAAGTTATTTTCCACCTTATTGTTTTCCTTTGTATTTTAGTTTGTCTTATGATTTTCGCTTCTTTTTTAATTTATGTTTCAAATTGGAATTGTATTATGATTTTATCTTTTGTTTTTACCTTATTTTATTTGTAACAAAAAACAAAATTTTAAATTATGAATAAACCGACAAATATTATTAAACAAAAAACCACCATTAAATTTGCAGCATTTTTCGTTTATCAATGCACCATTTGAGTTGTATTTTATGTTTTTTCGTATCTGGATTAAAGCACAGTGATCACCGATCAGCGATCACCGCGGTAGCAATTATTTTAAGCGCACATAAAACTAGCGCCTAATTAACAGCTCCGTTCCGACTTTGAAGTGCAGCGGCTCCGCGATTGGATGGCGGGAAATAAAGACTGGTACGCAGACTCAAACGAAGACGCAGACGAAGACGAAGACGGATCCGGGGAAACCATCGACTGTGACTTCCACTTCCAACTCGACCTGGGCATGCTCTGTCTGTCCATGGCGCACAGCTTCACACTTGGCGGAGCAGGCCGCAGAGAAACACATGTACTCCAGGTGGCTGACTAGTGGTCTCCTGCGGAAAGCAGACAAAGTGATGCATATGCAAATGGGCAGATAAGCCGGTTAAGGTGCTGATTCCCTTGGCTCGGCTAGCTAGGCGTTTCAGGTATTCCTCTTGTGACCAAATAGAAAAGAATGGCTAGTGTAAAGTACAAAACAAAAGACTTAGGCAACGAACATGAGCAGTTATTTAGTTCTAAATAAATATAATATCAACTACAGCTATCAGTTTTCTCTATAGAAAATGAACTTAGTAATGAAATTAAGATTCAGACAGAATAATCTTCCCGAATTCATATTTCTAGCTTGATGTTTTTGCTTTTCGATAGTTTCTACCTTCTTTTAAGAACCAACAGCACCAGTGAATCGAAATAACCTTTGCTGGCAGGGCACATAAACAGTTTCCTTAACGATACCAGCAGAAGCAGGTGCTGGGGCAACAATTGCCGCTGGTGACTCGCGAATCGCGGCTCCAGCTCAGACCGCAAGTGGTCCCGTGCCGGATTCGTCGTGGAGTAGGAGCGGAATCTAGTCTGGCGAGGAATGGAATGGAGTCGGAGGAACAGAGGAACGGAGAGACGGAGCAGACGCCGGCCAGACGGAGCCAATGATATGCGCGACTAATGCGAGTTGGCTGCCTTTGCATTTTTGCCGCATGCAAAATATGTTGGCAGTTGATTTTCGCTTTTTGCGAGCACAGCTTGCTCTGTTTTTGCATATCGATTTTGAGCATGCAGAAATGGGGCAACTTTTTCCATGCTGAATGCGCGCTGAAGCCGGAGGACTCCGACTTCGATTCCAAACTCATTGCACAAATGAATGGAGAGACATTTCACAATGAAGTTGAAGCTGAAGCTGGGAACGAAAAGCGTAAAAAGCGTTCGCGGCAACGACGCTAAGTTGAGATAATTTTTACAATTTGAAAATTTATGCACGATTGAAAAAACTGAAAAGCCAGAGAGTCGACAAGGACCCATTGGTCCATTGTGTAATTAACTTTGCATGGCAAAAGTTCTCTCCCCCCCACCACCGAATAGCCGCAAAACCATATAGCCAAATGGTTACGCAGTGGGACTCGGCTTCCTGATGAGGACTGCCTGCGGCTAGGAGACCCACTCGCCCGCAGGCCATGGTAATGGTTTCGGCAGCACCAATCGACGTCTAACTGAAGCCGCAGCGTAACAATTGCCCAAGACTGGCGTAGATTAATGGCAGCTCCCCCGCCCCATTCCGCATGCTCCATGCCCCGCGATCCCCCCCCTGATTTAGTTCCAGGCATGAATTCGAGCGGCGATTGGCCGGTGTGTGCAGTTGGGCAATCTCCAGCCGCAGCCACCCACCACAATTACACAAAGAGAAGTTGGATTCGGCAATAGCTTCCTCGAACTCTCCGCCTTTGGTTCCTCAAATGGCTTTAATTGCAGAAGTACTTCTCCTCAAAATAATTAGCTACCATTAATTGCAGACCGAGATCATTTGTGGCTTCAAATTGCTTTGGACATACAAAAGACTTAGAAAACGAACTTTGTAGTTAATCTTACCACCATTAGCTGCCTTTTTGGAAGTCAATAGGATTTTCTTGTAAAATGCAGGTGATTAATTTCCCCAGTGTACATACCGATTGGCCCAAGTGGTCAAATGTGACCGACATTCTAATCAAAGTGGCTGGGCGTTGTCAGACGGACGGACGACTCGGTGGACAATCAAAGGCGAGATCGGCTAACGACGACTGTGACGTCGACGCCGTGATTGCAGTGGCGATTGTGATTGACGGAATGAGCTTTAGACCCCGGCGCGACCTTCGAGCTGTGTCATTGGGTGACGCCCACGCTTGGAATTCACCATTTGGCACCCGCAGCAACCACAATTAATACCCAATACCCCATACCAATACGAAATCCCAAATACCCGCCTACCGCCCCCCGCCTCCAAGTGCACTTGCCCAATATACCTACCTAATAATCCAATATTAATCACGCCGCGTCGTGTGAGTAACCCAATTAAAATGCTCTTGTTTGTTCGAACAGCAGCGGCGGCTGTGGCAGTGGCGGCCGCGGGGGATCCGTCCACGTACTTTAGCACCAGCTTCCAGACCCCCGACACCGCCTATGCGACATACAACTTCTTCGGTAGTCCGTACACCACGCGGTTTAGATACTTCTGAGCCGGATGGAGCTGTGGCCAAAACCAAACCCCGAGTCATGTTCAGTGGTCAGTGGACAGTGGAGTGGACTGACTGCCGCCGGAGAGGAGAACTAGGAGCAAGAGCTGGAGACTAGAAACAATTGTCTTGTAAATAAATGTGTTAACTTTTATTAACAAATGAAAAGTCTTTAACTTAAATGAGGAGTTGGAATGTGTGTAGTCAAAGGTTAAGTCAAAGAAGACCAGAACTTAAAATTGGATCTCCTTTCATTATATATTTTATATTTTATTTATGTATGATTTTTCTTAACATCTATTTATGCACCTAAACCTCACTAACCAGCATTTCATTTATAATATTAAATAATTATGATTGAAACTAACAAGCAATCAACTGACGGCCAAGCTGTGATTTAGCTGAAATTTGGATTGGCAAACAAAAGACTTGGGAAACGAACTTGAGAGCGTGCAGCGCGCAGATCATTTGCATTGCAGCGACCTAATTGCAACATCCCTTCAGCTTTCAGCTGGGAAATTGGCAGCCAATCGGCAATCGGCGATAAGGATAAGTAGACCAAATAAGTATTGCCAATGGTTGGTTGCCGGGCATTTGCAGCACGCACATCTTGGGCATCGTCAGTGGCTCTGGAATGCTGCGAATTTTGCCATTGCGGGAAATCTGTGCGGCATGACATGACAGCAGCGCCACAATTGCATGTTTTATGGCTCTTGCTGGCTCGCCATTGTATGCTAAATTACGTATACGCCCGGGCGGCCGGGGCAAAAGACAAAAGCCGAAGCCAAAGTCAAAACGGGCGGTGTTAATTTCCACTGACACTGGCGATGTTGCGACCAGAGTGTCCGCTATATTTATTTTTATTTATTTATTTATATGTTGCATTTCTGCGATTGTCAAAAGCCAAATGCCAGAATTGCACCGCACCAGAAAAAGTCCACAATTCTCGCTTGGTTTCACAACAATGGGCAACGGATCATGGCATGATTCACAGCCCCAGTAAAAACGGCGAATGTGCCTGTGGAGCTGTGGAAAACGCCGACTTTGTCATAATTATACCATAAACGTACTCGCAGAGAAAAAGGGTATGCCGGATGTTTAGAAAAGCTTGTACTCGTAACAGGAAAAATAATGAAAGGCCGATACTATTTCTGATAAGGATCACCAGCCAAGTCAATTAAAGATAGATTTTATCAATATGAACAACTTTTGAAACTGCATTCTCGTACTGCCACTAGCTGAGTAACGGGTATCTGATAGTCGAGAAACTCGACTAATGCGTTCTCTCTGATTTTATTTTTGAGGCACAGGAACACCGCCAGGCTAAACGTGTTGATAACCTTGTTGACCACAAGAATTTCCAGCGAAACGACAGTTTTAACGACTGCACGGTGAAAAAATTAGATCGATTTCAAATCGAAGGGATTAAGCAATTAAGGGATTAATAAATTGATAATACATTAATACATTTTAATATTTTTTTTGCTGCAACTGAGAGAAAATGCTGTGGGTAATAGGGCACTAGATTTTTCTTACAGTGAGCAAGTATAAAGTATACTTTATGCCCCGACACCGCAGGCAATAAATGAAAATGAAACCGTGAAAACGTGTGTCTATGACTGAGTGCGACAAATGAAAAAATGAAATCATACAAGGCGAAGACATTACCCGAGGCCTCCGGGAACCAGTTAGAAGCAGCCAGAGACCAGCACTCCAGTATCCCGCCCATTCTTTGATCTAATTTCAAAATGTCGCTTGCCCGTTCCGTTCAAAAATCACGTAGCCCAAAACCCAAACCCGCAACGCAGTCGGTTGCTGACCTTCAGGTGATTTTGCAAATAATGGTTTTTAGTTCAATTCCGTCTTGCAATTAGCAAATTCTATAAAGACCGCATTGGCCGGCCAAACAGTGGCAGCAATTAACATAATTCCAAATTTACTATCACTTTTAATTGCTCTCAATTCGCGACTGCTGGCCTTTCCAAAGCCACCAGCGATGAATAAATAGCTGCTATTTGTCACATATTTCAAGGCATTAAAATCACTGGTTACGTTTATTCGCCAAGAAGTGCACTAATATTTAAACGAAGACTTATTTAACCATGACATAGTTATAGAATAATTGGCAAAACCAAATAAACCAAAATTATTGAATAGAAATACTTTCAAAATCAAATTTAACTTCTTTTACCTTGAGCATGTATTACACTTTTCGGATTTTGTATTATATAAATATAAAAATATACATTTTTACGTAAAATACGAAATGGAAATGAAAAAGAAAATCAATCAATTTTGAATTTTCGCGGTAGTCTCTGCAGAGTGACCATCACTCACTAGCGCCATAATATCGGTGCCCATGCTGATAGCAAGAAAGTATGAAACACATCTGTTTGCAGGCGAATATTCTAGATTTTAAGCGAAATTGGCACACATTAAGTTAAACCAAAACAATATAATCATGGAACAATGCTATAACAGAGGCTGTGGCCAACTCTTCGATCCGGAGACCAACAACGAAGGTAAGCAGCCGGCGTTTAAGTCAATGCTAATTGTTTAACCACCCGTAATCCCGTCCAGAATCTTGCCGGCACCACCCGGGCGAACCTTTCTTTCACGACGCCTACAAGGGTTGGTCCTGCTGCAACAAGAAGTCGGTGGACTTCACCGAGTTCCTCAACATCAAGGGCTGCACCTTGGCAAAGCACTCCAATGTGAAGCCACCAGAGCCGGAGAAACCTGTTAGAGATTCGTCCGCCGACAAGGACGAGGTTATAGAGGTGCGGGCACCCATCCGGGAAGCCTTGCCGCGTCCACCCGTTGACTCGCCGCTGACCGTTCTACAGCCCGCTGTGGCTCCTGCCCTGAAAGAGATCGTTTTCGCAGCAAAAACGCCGGCTGTTCAAAAGTCCAGCGATGCCATCGCGGTGGGAACCAGTTGCAAGAATAACGGCTGCACCTACTCCTTTACGGGTACCAGCAGCGACTTTGGCGAGTGCACCTACCATCCGGGCGTGCCCATCTTTCACGAGGGCATGAAGTTCTGGTCCTGCTGCCAGAAACGAACCTCGGACTTTGCCCAGTTTATGGCGCAAAAGGGCTGTGCCTACGGTGAGCATAAATGGGTTAAGGAGGTGAGTGCCTTAAAGGGAAAGAGACTTGTAAGAAAGAATATGAAATTTGTAAACTCCCCTTTCAGAACGACGACAAAAAGGTTGTGCAGTGCCGCTACGACTGGCACCAGACTGCCACCAATGTGGTAGTGGCCATTTATGCCAAAAAGTATGATTACAGTCAGAGTGTGGTAGAGCTTAATCCCATCAGGCTGCACGTCAACCTGGTCTTTCCCGAGCAGGACAGTGCTAGGTTTGATCTGGACCTGGAATTGCGTGGGGTAAGCTCCAAATCCAATTCCATGGTAATCTGGCTAATCGTACTTCCTTGCAGATTGTCAATGTGAGCAATGCAAGTGCGCATATGTATGGCACTAAAGTGGAGATTACACTGCCCAAGCTGGAGCCCGGCTCCTGGTCTAATCTGAATTTCCCCAACAAGAAACTGCCAGCGGTTAGGAAAAGCCAGGTGGAAGAGAAGCCAAAGCAGGAGGAGAGCGATGAGGAGTTCTTCGACTTGGATGATATTAAAGCTGAGACCAGTTTCCGTCTTTCCGAAATGAGCTTGCAGAACCCAAACAACTAAGATTAATAAAGAAGTTGGCATTTAATGTTATTTACAATTCACAAATATGCCACGGAGTTGTAACTTCACTCTACAGGGTAGACCTAGTTTTGTAACTTAATCGTCGTCGTCGTCCGCCCCGGGCACCCAATCCTCATCATCATCTTCATCCAAATCCAGTTCGCCAATATCTTGGAACAGCGTCTCATCGATTTTGACATTCTCAATGTTCTCACCCGCCTCCAGGAGGAACTTGATGTCCGAATCGTTGAGCGTGGTGTCGCACATGAAGAGTTCGCGTCCGGTCTGTTTCTTGGACACATTGTTCTTCTCCCGCTTGGCGGCAATGCCGGTGCTGTCCTCGAATTCGAGTTTCCATGAGAGGAAGGACTCGACCGTCACACGGGTGCCTTCGAATTTCTTGCGTTCCTCCTCTTCGACTTCCCGCAGCTTCTGTTCTCGCAGTTCCTCCTGGTGGAACTTGTGCTCATCCCACCGCTCGTTCAGCCACTCCTGGGCGCTGCTCACCAACGAAAAGATCATCTCCATGCCCAGGTTCTCCTCAATTGTCTTTTGCAGGTGTTCCAGCAGGCGCGTTTCAAACGTGTCCTCAAAGTTCTCTGGCTCCTCGATTTCCACCACGGGTGCTCCATCCGGATAGGTGGCTGTGTATGTGAAGACCAATTTGCAGGAGAGACCTTTCTCGGGCTCCTCCGAACTGTACTCCTCCGTGGCGATGGGAATCTGGAATTTGTGGTGCGGCTCCGTGGCGAGAACTGAAGAGAGGCAATTATTAATGTAGTTTTCAAGCAAATGCCGTACTACTTACTCTCCATTTCGCCACAGTATATGGAATCCAACGCCTCCACCTCGTTGGTCTGATCTTCCTTGTAGTTGCGGCTCATTGTGCAAGTTTAATAAGTTCAACAATTTCAACAAACAAATAAGACAAATCCAGTCGCCGCCGCGTTGAGGTTACTTACAGCTGAGGGTCAATGCACGTTCAGACTGCTTGATGAATTCGGTTCAAAAGGAGAATATATCTTAAGCCAAATCTGGCGGACTTGAAAATCTAATGAAAATAAAATTCCTAAAGCATTTAGAACTTAAGTTAAATTGAATTTGAAGCAAATTTGTTTTTAAATAGTGTAAAAAAACATCATACCACTTCATGCGGCTTGAACATGCAACCAGCATATGATTCGCAAGAGTTGCCACCCCGCGCTTACCAAAGTTGCCACCCAATTCCTTTGATATTTTGAAAATGAAATATTTGAAGACAATAAAAAATCATTTTAAAAGTGCAATATTTCTAAATAAATGAGAAATGAACAATATTTTATTCGTAGAACAAACAGCATATAACTTAAAACTTAACTCGTCAATATATATCTTATTTAGAAAATGGACACTTTTCATACATTTCGTTAACTCTTACAGTTGGTACTTATGCTTCGTCGCCCTGCAACTTTTGAGTTTTGGTTTATTATTTAACAATGTTACCGTTCGGGAGCCTCAAGTCTAGAAAAAATGAATGAATGCAATTAATGTGTTGCTCAAATTCGATTAAATAGTCTTTATACTTGTGCACGGTGATCAGATTGCTCGCCTCGACCCTCGTATCCTGAGGCGTCAGGAAACAATACTGACGCGACATCCACTCCAAACCCTCGCCGATTAGAATTTCCGTAATAAACTTGCGGTTTACTTCATCCTGAAAGAAGATACGTTGCTTTGGGATACTCAAAAAAGTGGCGAATGTAAATCGAACTCACTGTAAACACATCGTATTCGTCCAAAAAGTAGAACGGATGATCTGAAGTGCTCCAAAGTCCTTTCAGCAAGGATACTGTCGTAAATGAGCGTTCACCGCCCGATAAGCTCCTGGTATTGGAAGTCTCATTCCCACTGGGCGGAAATACGTTGATCTTCCACGTCTTTTCTTTGTCACTAGTCTCGAAACTAACTCTAAATTGTCGCATAGCAAGAGCTTGCTAAAAAGTTAAGAAAGCCATGTTTAAGGTTATTATCGCGATCCAAGAACTCAATACATACTTCAAATTGAAACTGAACCATTGTGAAGTAATGATGTCGCGATCTCTGAAAAAGTTGCGCTCGCTGATGGTAGGCCATGCGGAGCTTCTTGATCACAGAGTCAACCACGGCCAGGTGCCGAGCTTGCAAGCCCAATTCATCTCGCAGCTCCGCCAACCCTCTTTCTACCTCTTCATGGTTATAGTTAAGCTGCTCCACTTGTTTAATCTTTGACTTGTAGCGACTTATTGCTTCGCGAATTTTCTCCTCCGATTGCGTCGTTGCTACAAACTCTCCCGTTTTCTCAGCCTCTTCGCGAGCTTTTTCCAATTCGTTCAGCACGGTCTTCTTCTCGCCGAGCATTTTCTTCTCGAGCTCCAACGTTTTTTGGAAATTACGAGTGTTTTCTTCATAATGGAGGTCCAGGCTGCGGATCTTGCTTACGACATCGCTAACTTCGGTGTCCAGTGTGGAAAGCTTTTTGTGAATCCCATCAAGGGCTCGCCTCTCTGCGGCTTCAGTTGACTCAAGTTCTGCCTTGCTTTCTTGGATGCTAACAAGTTGTTCCTGAAGCGTTTCCCGTTCTGCCCTACATTTTTCAATTTTTTCGCCGCTATCAGCTAAATGAGATTTCTATAAAAGCAATAAAATGAATTATTACTGAAAGGATATGAGAAATAGCACTTACCAAACGATCGTACTCCGGTAGCTCTTGATAGTCAAAGTTTTGCAGCTCCATTATCTGCTGCATAGCCTTTTGATTCCTTGATTGATGCTGACCAATCATGGTACTCTTCTTCGAAATCATTTGTTGGGTGTTTTCCAGTGCCCTTCTGTGTTGCATGTAGTCTATTTCCAAAGAAGCCTCCTTTTCCTGAAGTTCGCTTTGCTCCATTTGAAGCTGTCGTATCCGATCATCGACGTTTATATGAATATAGCGGGCGGGTGTTATCCTAGTCGAGTATACAGCATAGTTTGGAGATGGTATGTACTCCAGCCCCAGGTTTGGCACCAGCACACGCGTTAGATTGGGCGGCACATTCTCAGTGTCGGAGGTGAGGAATTCGGCAGTTTCCTTGGACTCCGTCACAAGAACCGTTTCGATTCGTAGCATATCAATGAGGTAGTTCATTACCACAGGATCATCGCAGCTGAAATGTAGAAAATTAATAATTAAATTAATTACTTAAATTTACAAATGCATTTACCTGATTTCATCGATTAACACTGTAGTATTTGGTGTGGTGGGTTGCACTTTGTTTCTAGACACGTCGTAAACGCGATCCGTAAACGGACTGGTTATAATAGTGGGCATATTGCCGCCCTGGAACTTGTTTTGCAGCAACGCCCGCAGCGACTGGCGCTCGCGGTCGGAGCTAACGATGTACGAGCGCAGGCAGGACATGAGCTGGTTCTCAATCAGGTCGCGGTATTTTGGATTAGGCGCACTGATATACTGGCCCAGCGGCCCACGAGGCATTCTATGCATATTGGAACCGGCATACTGAGTTCGCAGTGCATGAACAACCTGTATCGCTTGCTCCCCGTACACCGACAGTTTATTGGACTTGTTGCGAGACAGTGCTTCTATCTCCCAACTGATGTTTTCTGTAAAAATTTGAAAATATTTAATGGGTTTTTTCAGAAGGAAGATATTTACTCACGCTTTGATTTATGTAGCTGTATTCTTTCATTTTTTACAGCGTCCACCCTTTCCTGGACTGAGTTAATGTCTCGTTTAATCTGCTGCTGGTCCTCTCGCAACTGGGCGATGATCTGTTCGCTGTCGGCCACCTGCTTCTTTAACGTCTCCATCTTGTTAGCGTGCTCTTCCCGCTGCTCCTTAACCCGATTAAAGTCGGCATGATAGTTTCCTATCAGCTTTTCACATTCATCATACGCATGCTGATCCTCTCGCATGCGACGTTCTGCGTTCCCGATCTGGGCTTTGACTTGGCTGGCTTTAAAAAGCAGATCCTGCACTGCTTTCTTGGCTGTTCTCAGCTTTTCGTCCTGGGTATTGTAGGTTGCCAATATTTGATTTTTAGAAGCCTCAAACTCCCTTGTGAGGAAATAAAGGGAAGAGATATTTTTTTACAAAAAATAATCTATAGAATATTAACTAATCTTACTTTAATTGTTGGGTCATGGTGGCTTGCGTGCTCTCCTTTTTGGATGTTGTCTGCTCCAGCTTTGCCTTCTTGTTTTCAATCAGTTTAATTGAATGCTCTAGTTTGTCCAGCTCGTTTTGATAATGCGTCACGGCCATCCATGCCAGTTTTGTTTTGCACTGCTCCAATTTAACCTGAGTAAGTACAGCGATGTTAGGTTTTACCTTTATTATTATATTCTACTCAAATTTCCTACCTTGACAATTTCCTTATCCTTAAGAATCGACACCTTTTCCTCCTCCGCTTCAACTTGCTTGGACACCACATCTCTTTTCTGTTAAATTTAAAAACACACAAATATAGAGCCAAATATTGTTAGCTAAAACAAACCCACCTTTTCCAATTGTTCCAGGTCTTGGGTAAAATGACGTCGCTGAGCATGACACTCGGTTAGACTGCTGGTGCAAACATCCAGTTGAGTTGCTTTCATTAACAGTTTGTAATTCGATGCTGGCTCCAATCTGCAAACAATAAAACATGCTTAGCAGGCATTTCTTAAGACTATTGCGGATCTTCTTACTCTTTTAGAAACTCCCTTGCCGCCTCCTGATTCAGCACAAAAATGGGATTCTCAACATTGATGCCAAAGCAGAGCAGCATGCGCCTAATCTCGGCCACTTTCTTCGAGACGCTTCTACCGCGAGCGTCCTGGAGGTCGTAAGTCGAGGAGGAGTGGCGTATTTGTCGTACTACGGTGAGGTGGGGCCCGAAGACGTCCGCTTTGAAAGGCCGCAATCCCGCATTGCACAGCGTTATGGATATGGTGGCACTAGCTTCACCGTTCTTGATGAGCTCTGAAATGCGTGTATCATAATTGGACGTTTTGTATTCCTTTTACATCTACCTACTCTGTATACTGCTGGCCCTGTTAGTTGCTCTAGCACTGCTGGTCAGACCCAAAGCCAGTGCCGTGATTACGGCGCTCTTGCCACTGCCATTATTGCCAACCAGGAAGTTGATATTGGGGCCGAACTCAATGAATAGATTGGAGTGACACATGAAGTTGGTGAGGCGCATGGAAATTACTTTCCCGCAACGATCGAAAGCGTTTGGTATGGATAGCTCAGACTATGGAAAATATGTGTTAGATAAACTGGGTCTAAATGGTGTATCCCTTGATCCTACCGTTAGATTAAAGTTGCCGCTGCGCTGGGACACGTTTAAAGTTCTTTGGCGCGCCTGCTTGTTCCGAGGCCTTGTCTGCGAAGTCGACGCGTTCTCGAATTTCTCCGACTCTTCCTCTTCGTGATACTCGACATAGTCCGCCTCCGTCTCCGCCTCGGATTGGGTTTGCTCGAGCTGCTGTTTGCTCCGCTTGCGAGTTGGTTCTGCCGTGGAGCCATCGCTTTCTGATCCGGACGAAGGCATCCGCCGAATCCTGCCTCTGCGACTCCGTTCCATTTGGTTTTATTCTATGCGAGGGAAAAAGCGCGGGCTGATTTGAAAGTAAACAATTTGATATGGACTCACTTTGTACTTACTCAACTTAGTTGTTTAGATGGGTGTGTGTTATTAAAATTGTTTTTGACGGCAATAATTCCGATGTGTATGCAATTTAACGCGCAGTAACTTAAAGAATTTCGCTAAATTACACCACAACCATCCATTGAGTTCCAAGCGTAGTGTGACCAGGTCCTAAACGCTTTAAAGCGTCGCAGAATAACCGGGATTTCTGCCAATGCAGTAAAGACTTTTTAGCATGTACCAAATAATATTTAATCGTTTTAATTAAATAATTTTAATACATGCTAATAAACAAAAATGTTATTTTGCTTAATAGTTAATAAGCACACTTAAAAATGCCGCTGAGACAAATGAGTTATTTTTTAATGAATTATGCCCACATAAATAAGCTTCACTGTAAATTGCACTTCGCACTTGTTAGCATTTCAATTGCGATTTCAACGCATTCATACTAAACACCATGTCAAGTTCAGATGAAGATTGGTTTAACCAGGATGAGGACAAACTGTTGCAGGGCCTGGAGAAGACGCTTAAGTCCCAGGAGCTGAGAGCGAATGAGGAGCACATTGAAAGCTGTCCACCTGAGGGTAAGTGTACCTTACGAATCATCAGCTGTAATATTTGTACTATCGAGCTGTTTGGTTCCAGTGGGAGGGCATTACTTGAAGCAACTTAGCCTGGAGGCCTCTTCTGTGAGTGCCGGAAGTGATGGCAAGGCCTCCGGTAGGTTTTCCCTTACCGAGTTAACAAAGGCCCTGAAAATGCCAGCCGTCGACATGTTCTTATACTTCTTGTCCGAGGATCGTGATCTCTTCGTGAATCAAGTGCTGGCCAATGATAGTGTGAAACGAGTTGGCCTGTTCGTGGATGTCCTGTGGTCGCTCTGCGAACTGGAGTTGGGTGGATTTGATGAAATCTTTCTGTCCGCTTTCAGTCGGCAGACGGTCCTTCTGGACAAGATCAAAAATCTTTTGCAGGCCAAAGCCGCTGTGGCAAAATGTGATGCGGATTCGGCCCTGATATTAAGCCATATTAAGTGGATGCTTCTACGAGCTCATAAGCATGGCGTACTTAGTCGCCAGGGCTACGAGTTGGTGGAACTTTATAAAAAACTGGCACCTTCCTTTAAAAGCGACTTGATTGAAGATCTCGAAGCACTCAGCGGTAACTTTTCACATAATGTCAAGGGACAAATTTATCCGACGCTGGACAAGTTAGTGGGCAAGGAAGACACTAACGCTTCCAATGATGAAGAAAATGAGCTTTTAGTGTCCAACAAAGTGGTTCAATATTTGAATGCACAGCGAAATTTACTTAAGGACGATTTTTTAGAACCATTAATGGAGTTTGTGCAACAACTACGCAGCGAAACGGATGTTGATGAGTTCAAGCAACAGGGCCTTGTGTGGTTCAATGCGCATCTGACTTTAAATCCGCAGTTTGCGGAGGCTCAGCGTCACAGCCTAGTTTTCTTGAAGGTAAAATCTACCGAAGCATCAAAGAATGACTATAAGATTTGGCTGCAATCCATAAAATCTGGGACACTGCTCTGTCTTACCACGAGTCTCGCCTTTGATGATCTAATTCTGGCTTCCGTTGGCTATACGGAGCCAGAAAAACTAAAGGAGGATTGCGTAAGATATATGTTCATCATTACAAAGATGAATGCTCATAATATTTATTTACATCCGCAGCTAAGTGTGCAGATTGTCAAACAATATAATATTGGAAACATCTACGACCGACCACTGATCATGTTCCAGGCGCCAGTGTTTTTTGAGCCTTATCTCAGGGTCCACAATTACCTGAGCACCTGCAGCACAGAGCAGTTTCCCATGCGTCGCTATATTGTAGACGGAGAAGTAAGTCTAAGCGTAAATGAACAACTGAAATTGATTCCACTTTATCAATTATTTAGTTGGAGATACCACCGCCAGCGTACATGAAACCAGAGTTTAAACTAAGTTACAATACAAAGCCCTTCACGCTGGACAAACTACCCGACGATTTGCCTTTCAACGAGAGTCAGAAAACTGCATTCAAGGAAGCTTTAACCAGGGAGTTTAGCATCATTCAGGGACCTCCAGGCACCGGAAAAACACACCTTTCTGTGGAGTTGGTTAACACTTTGATACAGAATGCCAAAGCCCTGGGCACGGGACCCATCATTGTGCTGACCTATACCAACAACTCACTGGACAAATTCCTTGTAAAGGTATCGCAGTACACCCAAGAGATTCTTCGCTTTGGCAGTCAGTCGCGAGATCCGCAAATATCCAAGTTTAATGTGCGTACCATGATCAACCCGGATTTGGTGCCACCGCGCTTGAAGCGAATTTGGTGGCTGGTTAATTGCGAATACAAGGAAAAGTTTCAGAACCTACAAGGCCTGTACGCAAACTTTGATGGCAGCGAGGACAGCTACCAGCAGACGCTGGCGGCTCAGGAGCAGCTTAATCAGGTGGCCGAGCGTATCGACACACTGCGCATGATTTTCCAGTTCTTTCTAGCGAGGGACAAGGACGTGCTGGCCATGACCACCACGTGCGCGGCTCGCCTTAACTTCTTGTTTAGGTTGCTGCAGTCAAAGTGCGTCGTCTTTGAGGAGGCCGCGGAGATTCAGGAGGCACATATCCTGGCCTGCCTAACGCCGCACACACAGCATGTGATCCTTGTCGGCGATCACAAGCAGCTGCAACCATTCACCGGCAGCAGTAAGGTCCCACAGATCTCGCTCTTTGAACGACTTATTGTGGCGGGTCTGCCATTTTCACTGCTCAATCTGCAGTACCGCATGCGACCATGCATTTCCGATCTCCTTGTGCCCAGCATATATGACGAACTGCTCTGCTCGGAGTCAGTAAAGGAATACGAAAACATCCGCCTGATGGCTAAGAACTTATACTTTGTTCAGCACAACCAAACGGAGCAACGTACCACTGATATGTCCATTGAGAACCTTTACGAAGCTGGCGTGTTGGCCAAATTAACTGAGTTTCTGATTCAGAAGGCCAAATATAAACACAGCGATATTGCGATACTGTCACCGTACAATGCCCAAATAGAGTGCATCAAGCAAGCGGTATGTTAGCAATACCTAATACACATAACTTGGTCGTCCAATTCTCTTTCCTTCTGCAGCTTCCCCGAAAGTATCGTTCCTCAGTGCAAGTGGCCAGTGTGGATAGTTTCCAAGGCCTTGAGGCCAATATTGTGCTGCTCTCGCTGGTGCGCAGCAATCCGTCCGGCCAAATTGGGTTCCTTCGTCTAGCCAATCGAGTGTGTGTGGCTCTTTCTCGAGCTCGCTGGGCGCTGTACATCGTCGGGAACCTGGAGATGCTGCAGCAATCCTACCCAAAGCTTTGGAGCCCAATTGCCCAGCGTTTGGAAGAGAACAATGCCATCGGCGAGGCTTTTCCGATCAGTACCTGATTACCAACTAATTAAAATATGTATATATGTACATTTGATTTTCTCTTGACTTTATTTATTTTGATGAGGGGTTTCGGTGATTGAAGATCGCCTGCCGATGTGCGCCTCGTTTATGCCAGCAGTTTACAAATTGAATTATCCAGTTATACCTCGACATTTTATGGAGTTTACAATGAGGGCCGGACATGGAGTTCTTGTGTGTGGTGAAACGTTTCCATAGATGATGGTTTTTCGGCCATTCAATACTTAAAAATACTTCTTTCGACATTTACTTTGTATTTTAGCTGCACGCATGTATGTACATATAGTTTATATTTGTAAGATCTCTTTAGGTCTAAATATGCACAATAGGGTGGGTGTATTTCTCATCCTTCAGAATCGGAGGAGCGGAAATTAATTCATTGTAATAGTTTCCGGCCCAGAATATTTGACCGATTCCCATCCACACAAATCGACCTATCCCAATGCATTCAAATCAAAGTCCGTCGACCTATTTTTGAAGCTTTCTAATGTTATACATTACATGAATCTGCGCTGCATTATCAACTAGTTAAAGGATCTATTTTACTTTGCACATCCGGAGCATTAACGCTACAGTTTACTTGCCTGGCCGAAATAGTTTTTATACACATTAGCTGTATGTTGTATCTCTGTAGTTTTTATAACCCTGACAGACTCAATTTGGAAAACGGTTTGATCAGTTAGATTTGCATAGGTTCTTTTTACTTAGATATCTTTTGTTTTACTTTTTACACAATGTAATTTACTTTTCACTTAATGCATAATTGGTTTCGGGGAACTTTTAACGAACGGCTGCTAGTAATTTTTGTAAAATGAAATCGGCTTAGATTTACAATGTGGATGGATGTGGGTGTTTTCAAGAATTTAACTGTTGACATATGCATATTGTATATAATGGATTTATTCGATAGTGAAAACGTGCAGTTGATAAAATCAAAACGAGAAGCGCGCAAGAGGAGTGCAGCAAGTAAATTATATTCCTTCCTATTACGATTACGATCTTAGTTAATGGGTTGCATCGGTGAGCACACTTTGCGATCCAGCGCACAAAGCGGCGGACCTCCACAACGTCGTCAGCTTATAACTTAGGGTTCTTGAGGGGTTGGTGGTGGTGGGTACAAGAGCTGAGGGACCGGATTAGAAATCAAAGTTTGTCGTATCTAACTTAAACTGAATTTTGATGCGAGCAGATCGCCACGTCAGTTGGGAGCGGGATGTGGAGCGGTAAGCTGCTTATCCGCCGGCGGCGGGGGATTGGCTGCTTTTCTCGCCGCTCCAAGAGCAGCCGTCAGACGATGGCATCCGCTATTGCTGCAGCTCCGACCCCTATATCCGCCCGGGATCATGAGTGCACCGCCTCCACTTCCACTTGCAGCTACACCGCCACTCCCGCTCCCACTCCCACTACCGCTTCCTCCCCCGCTGGCAGCCGACGTGCGCGGGGCCGCCGACGCCGTCGTCGTCGTCATCAGGGTGGTACTGGTTGTGGTGCTGTTGCTGGTGGTGGGTCTGCCGCGTCTATTCTATTGCTACCGGCGATTGATCAGCCCGTTAGGAGGCGCCTGTTGGCTAGCCGTATGCATCAGCTCTAGCTCGACCAGTAGTGGGAAGTGATCGGAGGGTATGTGCGGATGTGGGCATCCAACAACCTTATTCTCGCGCAGCCAGTCATTGGAGACGGGACCCAGCAGGCCCAGCGGCACCATGCCCGTCTTCGTGTAGAAGATGTAGTCGATGATGCCCTTAAAGTCGAACGTATAGTTGGTGTGCGGCATGATGTCCTCGTTGTAGGCGGAGGCTAGCTTGAACGAGTGCGTAAACTCGTTGGTGTCGTTCGAGAGCAGCCGCTGCAGGCAGGACTTGTAGCCCATGTCCTTGAAGTCCAAATGATCCATGGAGACCCGGCCCTTGCCCAGGAACTCTACCACGCCTGAATCGGGCAGCGAGTTGAAGTCACCGCACAGCAGCAGCTGGACAGCATTGGAGTCGTTCTTGTGACCCGGCCGGAAACTGTGGCTCGCCTCGTCGATGATCGTCTTCAACTCATTGCTGAGCATCATCGTCTGGATGAGCTTGACGTCGCAGAACTCAGGGTCCCAGTGTATGTGCGCCGTGCAGACGAGCAGCGGCTGCGAGATCTGCGTCACCTCGGACATCGGCTCCCATGCATTCTCCTTCACCTTGAGCAGGGCGGCCAGACCGATGTTATCCTTAGGCATCACGCGGTTCAGCATGTTGTCGGAGCCCTCGGCATTGGCCATTGCCAGCTGATTGAACTCGATCAGTGACTCCTTGATCAGCGTAAATCTGTGAATTGAGATCGCTCCATTAGTTACTCATCCAATAGGGATTTACATTTGTACTCACTTGGACGCCCTGAAGAATATCGCACAGCCATCCACGTACTTCCTCTCCAGCTCAGACATTGTCTTTGCTCGCGACTTGGGGGAGAAGATGCCTTCGTAGCCATCGTTCTTGAGCTCCGGCAGGAAAAAGTGGTAGAACTGCTCCGTTTCGATCTCCTGCAGACTGATAATGTCCGCTGCATAGTGCCGTATCTCGTCGATTATCGACTTTTTTCGGTACTCCCAGCACAGCGCCCACGTTGGACAGTATCCGTACATTTGCCGCGTCGCGTACTTGTCGCAGAGCACATTATAGCACATGACCGTAAAAATGCCTACGGGTAACAAAAGGTATTTATTAATGAAAAGCATATATGAACATATGCATAGTAGTGCTTTTTATGAAACCAGTGCATTCTTAAACGTAAAATTGGAAAGGTAACTAATAATTTTCTGGGGTTATCGCTTTTGTGGAAGTTATTTTTTAATTTTAGGGCAATTATTAATTAAAACAATTTATCTCAACTACTCTCAAGTACTTATTACTGCTAAAAGACTTGTCGATGGAAAAGCGGCTTGTTTAGCTATCTAGGGCAACTGCAATTTGCTGGCTAATAGAAAATTCTTGTCGGCCGATTGACGGCCATTAGGCTTTAGCTACAACTTACAGGCTGGTCGCGTTTTGTTGGGCTTGGCCAGTGGCAGCCAGGGCCTCTGGGGCGGTGGATTGACGGTAACTGCAAAGATAAAAGCAAAATAAAGAAGCGGATATGCGGTTAGTAAAGTTGGGCGAGTGAAAATGCCAAGTTGCAAGAGATTATGAAACGAGCACCCGCACATAAAAGACCCCACCACACACACGACACACACGAGCACTCAGTATCGGCTATCCCACTGACACACTGCTGCACTGCACGGCTCCATCCACGTTCTCCCACAATCCACAACCACTTATCTCCTCCCCGTGGAAATCCCCCATGCCGTCCACTGGGCGCAGATTGCAAGCGGTGAAAGTGACATGCACAAGCAATCAAATTGCTTCCGCCTTTGGGTTGCCCCAGCGCAAAAGCGGCAACACCAGTCCAAGTCAGGTGGTGATTCGCTTTTTTTGCATAAACCACTGAGGTGCAGAAGTGATGGCGACTTACTCGTACCTAGGATCTAGGTACTATACTACTACTAAAGATGTTGTGGCAAAGAACAATACGAGTAGCAAGTACCATAACCCATCACTGGTGCTGCGGGAACCACTTACTACGTGATGAGGAAGCACTGCTTGCCTGCCTACTGGGACATGTGCTCCTCCAGCTGAGAGGAGCATGCTGCGGTGTGGCGAAACCGACCTGCGGTGTCTGCGGCAGTTGGGCGTAATAGGAGCGATGTTGGTGCTGCTGCTGCTGTTGCTGCTGGTGGCGCTGGTGATGCGCTTGATGGGGGTGGTGCACCATCAGGTGCTGGTGGTGCGGGTGGAAAATCTTGCGAGCCACACCCGCGCCGCCGTTTCTCGAATTGGTAGCCGTGACTGGGCCGCTGCTTACAACATTGTGCCGCAGCAAAAGGGAGCCACAACTTGGAAACGAACTGGGTGTACCGCTCGGTGGCAGTGGGAATGTGGAAATGTGGAACCTAATCGCTCCGATGGCCAGCGGCTTGGACTCCTCTCTGGCGCTCTTAAAGCGAAGCGGTAGCTGGGTGGCTCTGGGCGATTTGTTTTGCTTTGTTTCGCGAACTTGTTGATTGTTTTTGCATTTCTTTTTTCCCTCTGGTAATTTTGTGCAAGCGGTGACGCCGACTAAAAACTTTCACTTTTTAATAAATTTTGTGATTTTTTTTTCATAATTTTGTTGCTGTCTGCGCCTTGTTTTGTTTTCGGTTGTGTTGCTATATATTTATTTGTATTTTTTTTTTCAGTTTTTTGTTATTTTTGCTGACAGCCTTTAATGACTACATTAACACAGCCTTGATTGCATTTTAATTGTACAATTCGTGTTTAGGACCCAGGCACTCTTGTTGCTCTTTAATTATGCAAATGGTTATTTAATTGAAACGGCACACAATACAATTACAGAAGGCGAAAATGAGTCACCGAAATGAGAAAGGGTTGAATAAGCAAACGTAACGCGTGTAGTTGAATGATCGTTGTGTTTGAAGCACTCGTATTAACTAAAATGCTTGAATTACAAAACGCCAAAACAAAAGACTTTGACAGCGAACTCAATGCCAACTCTTGTAAGCAAATAAATAGCATTCTCAAGTGGCACTGCTCCTCATCATCATCATAATCATCATCATCACGGGTTAAAGGTGCTCGGTTCGGCAGCTTAGGTTACGAAACTTTTACCAGTCGACTTTCAAGCACCCACGCACCCACTCGAAACAGCAATGTGACCCAAGTGGGACGAATGGTAAAAAATAATTTCACCGAATTTGTGAGTGATTACCCCATGGACAGGTGTAACAAAAGACAGGCACATCGGAAACACTTTTCGTTCGACGAAATTTTAAAACAAATTTGTTCAGCCAGCGAAGCGTGCCACAGTTTTTAGCGGCTTGTGGGGAAAGATGGCTAGCTGTTTGTTGGCATACGTGTGTATATCGCAAATGGTAAAAGGTAAGGGGAAGTTACTGTGGAAAGTCACAACCCAATTTACCTACTACCCACCCAGTGAAATGTGTAAGTTATTAGCATAGCATAGTCTATCATTCGTTCATATCAGTTTACAGGGTAATAATTGGAACTGGGATCTACTCTATTATATTGTTTGCACTATTTGAGACATTAACACTACATTTTCGATTTTATTTGTTATATAATTGATATGTTACCCTCTCAGCTTAGAAGCAAATTCGCTGTTTGCTCAACTTTGAATCGGAGTTCTCATTGCCAAAATAAAAGTGAAAACGAAACCTGTTTCTCCATACTCGGGTGGTAATTGAAAGATGTTTGTTCGGTGCCCTACTTTTTGGCACGTTATTCTGTGGGTTCTCTGCTGTCAGATGTTAATTGACTTGGAGTAAGTAGTATCATGACTTTCAGTTGGGAAAGCACAATGGCAATTGCAATGTTCCCAATCATCGACAGACAAGACTGTGCACAGTCTCCGATCCTTTCCTTAATCCAGCAGCGCGATCAGTCATAAATTTCCAACGTCACACAATCAAGATTATTTACTGCCTAATGGATGCATATCAATTATGTTTACTCTCTCCTGACACGGTTAACTCAACTCAAAGTTGCCATTCGATGGTTCAATATTCGCCTCGTAGCCTCCAGCCTGATGTCACGCCATATCGTGTCGGCCTACTATATGCCTCCTCCAATGCCTCCCCCATTTGGAGGAAGGCTCCTCTCACCACCACCGCCCACAACCCACCAGCAACCAGCAACAACCTTTCCCCTGGATCTTCATTTTGGGGGTCCCTCCTCGGGCGCCATTAGAAAGCCCTTTCTATCCAAAAGATTTCATGGTCGCTGCTTGCAGCGTTTGAAAACAAAAAGAAACCAAATGAAATACAATAGCGGGCAAGCGGAGAAACAAAAAAAAAACGAAAGACAACAAACAAAAGTTCGAAAGGCAAAAACCCAAGTGAGCGTATCGAAAAAGAAAGTGAAATTCAAATTGAAATTTGGTGCGATTAAAAACGCCAAGAGGCCAATATGCAGAGCCTGTTTTGTAAGTGAGTGAGTGGTGTGTGTGTGTGTGTGTGTATTGGCCAAGCCAACGATTTCGTATGCACAACACGTTGGTAAATGGAGGCGATGGCAACGGAGGAGGAGGTGGACTCCAGCGGAGTACGAGTAGTAGAAGGAGGAGGAGTTGTGGAGAAGTGGAGGCCAGGCCCGAATAGAAAACAAAAGTCAACTCGCCACTTGCCACACTTCTGCGAGCACTGCAATTAGATAACTTGTTTCATTTGCACCAGTTTTTTCTCGCTCGATTCGATCGCGGCAGCAGCAGCAACAACAGCAGCAGCAGCGACAGCAATTGACTGCCAATGTTCAATGGCGTTCAGCAATCGCAAGTTGCAAGATGCAAGTTGCAAGTTGCAAAGTTGCTGCCTGCTGATTGCCAGTTTCTGACTGGTATCGGCTGTCAGTCCACTTTAGTCGCCTTCGCCATCGATGGTATTCGATGCGATGCGATGCTTCTCCACTCCACTTCACTCCAAGACAAGCTGGCATTAAAATCATAATAATGAAACACAATTTAAGGTGCACTTCAGGCACTACAAATGGGGTCACATTTATAGCGTAGCCCGTCTTCATTAGCGCAAAAATAATGAATTTGCACTGAAAAGTAAGACGATGCTTAGTAAACCAGTTAACCAAGAAATCAAAACACTGCAGAGATCCGAAACAAACTGCTGCCTTTTAGCCTCCATTAGAGCACAAGTCACACGATATTTTTTGGGGTGCCATTTGTAATCGCTATTCTGATGGCCCCAGCTGTGAGGGGGCTCAGTTCTGTGCACTTGCATACGAGAATATACATATGTGCGTGTGGGAAACCAGTTGGACAGCATTTGGCGCTGCATTTCTGGCCGGGGTTTCTCACACACCACAGATCGTGCTTGAACGTGAGCGCCATATTCAAAAGACTCCAATTGTGCTGCGTCACATGGAAAATCAATTGAAAATGTGCGCGCACAGTGATTATGCACAGGCAAGCGGATGACGAGTGGCAACAGCCACAGAGTGCAGAGGAGCATAGGAGCTGAGCACCCCATCTCCACCAGCACAGCACAGCACAGCAGTTGCAGCTCCATTCGCAGACAAGACACTGGCGTGGGCTTTCTTTCTCCATGAAGCAACCCAAGCAACACACCACAAAAAACATCCAATGATTAGTCAACACATTCAATTGATTCTGAGCATTGTTGGTTCTATGAAGTGCATTTAGGGGAAATTATCTATAATTATCTGTAATTGGAAAGAGCTGTTTGCTCTTAGCTTTCAGTTTAGAGCTAAAATATGTATATTAAGAAGTTCATGCTGTATATGTATATCTGCGATTTGCAAAGCTGTTATTGATTTAAATTTTAATGAACCAAGTTTCGGAATGCCCTGGGATTGTATGATAAGACTTTCGCCATGAATGGGGCACACATAGCACACAGTTTTTCCCAGTGCACGAGGTGGCAGTGGCAGCATCTTCGTAGGAGGCAGCGGCTGCCTCACGCGATCCAACGGCCAACAATGCCGCACGCTGCTTGGTTACGTTTATTTTTCTTTCGCTGATCCACTTTTAAATCTTTGCGCGCACTCGCAGTCGAAGTCGCAGCACTCAGATACTTTCTCTCTCCCGCAGTTGGAAAGCGGCGACGAGACAACTGCCTACTGCCTACTGATCACTAAACACTGAACACTGCCTTCTGCCTTCAGCCTTCAGCCTGCCTCCTGCTGGCATTGACACAGCCTGCAATGGGCCATCCACACCAAACCAAACCAATCCAATCCAATCCCATCGAATCCCAGGCAGACTCAAAAGAAAACAGCCACAGCACACATTCATAAATCGCCAATAATTAGAAACTACTGGACGCTAAGTGCTACTCCAGATACTCTGAGAAATGCAACTATAATAACGTTCATTATTCAAATAAACCAAATACCAATGAAAAGCAGTAATAAATTATATTTTACGACATTAAACGAAAGGAATCGTTCGTAAATAATACCAATAAATAAATCTCTACATGCAATGCATTAATCCTACTCTCTAAACAATTTTTAGAAAAATTATAGTCAGCATTTAAAAATAGTTCAAAACCAAAGCGGTTGAATATCTAAAATAAAAACGAAATATATGTGCTCGTAAATTAGGTTTTTATTAATTCCACATTTTTGACTAAGATTGCCAAGTTTTAAAGAGGTGAAATCGTTGTTTCGCAACATTTCACCACCAGAAGAACTAATAAATTAACCCATTTCAAACTTTTTTCATCAGAGAGATGTACTGGGGCAACAAGTGTGATTAAACTAATATATTGGATAAGTAAGTTTCTTTTGGCGAAGCAAAGTGCTAAAACTCGTGAGGTCTTTAATTATTCTTAAATACTAAAAATGACTGTGTAGAGAAATCGCAGCAATGATGCATGGTTTTTTCTTCTTCGCTTTTTGCCTCTTCGCAACGAGGGGTCTGTCTTAAGCAGGAAATACTTGATTTTTTCCCAGTGCAGTTCGGCCCATTCCCTGGCCATTAAACTTTCTAACCATTTGCACTTCCTTTTACGCAACAACAACCTTGATAAGCCCAAAAAGCCGGGCCAAAAGCTGAAACAACCGGCAAACGAAAACGAAACCAAAGCGAAATGAAAACAGGCTGTAAGCTCACTTCCGCATTTAAAACAATAATAATAAAGGCGAAGCGGCGACCCAGGCGAAAAACATTTCCGATTTCAGATGCATATTTATACGAAATATGGGCCAATTATGCGAATTACTCCACACAAAACACAAAACCAAAAAAAAAAAACTGGAATAAAAACCAACGAAACAAGCAATGAAAATAAAAACGGAAAAAGCTTCGCAATGACAAAGCACAAAATAATATAAAACCCGGACAGAAAAAAAAAAGTTCACATTTCGTAACCGAAATAACCGTTAACATTCACAAAGGCGGACAAAGGGGCGGGCACAGGGCACAGAGCGGAGGGGCGTGGCTCGGCAGCGGGCCACAAATGATCAGCCGCTTTGTTACTGCCCTCGCCACACTATTATAATTTTTGGCACTAATATCATCATCATCGTCGCTGCTTCTTCACTCCCAATTGCAGTTATAAATACCGGTTTCGCTATATAAATAAACCATTTCGGTTGTTTGGGGCCGTTTTGTCATACTAAACGGAGCGAAAGCCGGGGTATATTGGCCAAAAAGGTTAGCGATATAGGCAGTACACGTCTTATATAAAAGCATATGATAATGAATGTTATGATAAAAGAGATGAACCTATCTTAAAGTTCTTAAGGGATCCTATAGGTTTCTAGTACTGACACTATAAAGAATTGGTTTAAATATACAAATATTAAAGTAAATCTGTTACTAATATAATTAGTTTATATTTCCCCATTTTCGTAACAAAATCCTTTATTTTTTCCTATCTTATCTGATTCCATTTGATCCTCTTATATCCTATTATATCCGTATTATATCCAATATCCTATTGATCCTGTTATATTTCATCTTAACTATGAAATATCTTTACTTCAACAGTACATATAACAGTAAATGTGTTTTAATATGGGTCAAGTGCGTTTTACAGGGTACTGTCCCAGTCCGCAGGGTGCGCTATATTTTCGCTCCACTTCCTCTTCCCACATTACGATTCGGCATGCTCCACTAAATCGGCAAACGTTGTGGGAATCGATGACGCCGCGATGCGTTTAAAATGCATTACAAAGCACAAAGTTGTCATAAAAATTAAATTAAATAAAAGCCGAAAACGAGAAGACTTACGTATGATAAAGCGACCGGAGGGGGCAGGAGATCATCAACCGACTTAAGCCAATTAAACGATTAGGTAACAGTTACAACAATAACAATAACAGCAACAGCAGCATCGTATGCAGCAACACACACACACACACAAAAACCATCGTCATTGGCCAGAAAAACGGATGAAAAAAAAGGCAGCTGTAGTAACAATAAAGCTCAGACGAATCGAGTTATAAACCTACATAGAGGGGCAGCATTTGTACAACCAACGGTGGGCCACTGCGACTGGCAAGTGGCAAGCGGAAAAAAGCCAGAAACAGAAAAAAATTAATTCATGTTGTGCCCATTTCGTGAGCGGACACAACAACAAAAAATGGTACAAAAGATGAGGAAGAATAAGTTACAACAAGAAGCTATGGTCGGTTTTTGAGACCGAACATCGGTATACTCTACAAAATCAACCCTATCAGTCCTTAGATCCTTTGTGCTGATTCTGAGGATCATAATATATTATAAAGGCTAGGATCCTAGCTATACCCATTGTTAAGAAGGTATATAGTATAAATCTTTCTTAGGGCAAAGTAGGTTACAGCTGCGACAGCATTAAGTGGCAGAAAGAGTTAGGAGTTAACACCGGCCCTTTGGCCCTTTGGATCTCCGACCACTTGATTTATGGGCTCCAAGCCACGATGGTGCATCTTCGCTCTTTCCCCGGAAGATTACGACACAGGCACAGACACTAGACACCACCATCCTCCATCCAACAAATGATTTCGTCATTTGGGGCTGCAGCGACGCATTGCGAGATCTAGTCTTATAAATATACATATATTATGTAGTAGTCAATCTGGCTTCTGGCGCAATGGCAATGAAATGGATGAATGGCCAAGTTGGCTGGGCTTAATCGCTGCCTCTTTGTTCTAAAGACCATCTTCTGCTTCTGGGCTTCCAGTCGCCACTGGTGACCTAATCAAACTAACGATCATCTTTAGGAGGTGGGGAAAGAAGAGTGACCCAATTAACTTGTGTTAGGTAATACTGGCATACTTTCCGTTCTGTAACATTGGCTTTTCATTCATAGGGATTAATTACTATGAGTTGGTAAGCACGTTACATTGGCTTGGTATTATTTTAATTACATTTAACCTACTTTTGGCATGTCCATATAATGTTTATTAATATTATAATAGGATCCCGCTGAATTCAACCGAAAATCGAAAAGAAGTACGTGACTTTTAATGACTATCCACACAGACTGGCAGACAATCAAATTTACACATTGCCCAACATGAATACAACATTTACTCCGTGGAATTATTATTCAAAAAGTGGAGCCCTTCATCTTGCATCGAGTGGCTCATGAATAGTGTGGGTATAGTTTGGCTAATGGGCCAGACAAGTGGCAACCGGCAATTGTCTGTGAAAATCCACAGTCAAGTCGACACGAGAACGGCTGAAAAGAAAATCAACAACGTTTGCCGGCAAAAAGCAAGAAAACCACTTTAAGACGACCCAGCGAACGAGCAGACGGCATTAAAAGTGAAGAATAAGTGTAATAATGACATTTGTGTGGCCGTTAGCAGTTGGATTCTTAACTGTTTGACATTTTGCGTAACCTTTTTCGAAGACATTTGGCCTTTATCCCGATTAACCGCGTTTTTTTTTCTCTCTTTGTGTTTGCCCCTGTGCAGAGGAAGTGGAGATAGGAACTTGGGCAACTCCACACCAAGATGAGGATGAACTACCGGGTGTGTGTGGTGTCTGTATGTGGCCCACTGAACTGGCCAAGTTAATTGGAAACTGAAACTTTCAATTTCATGGCGAAATGCTAATTTCCAGCCAAAGAAAATTCAACTGGAAAAGCGGCTAAACGAATTGACTAGAAAACTCGGAGGAAGTGGAGGAAAGCTTACTAAAAAATAACAGAAATGGAAAATGGAATGTGTGTACCCTTACTGAAAAGAGAGAACATTTAAATACAAAACTTTTAAAGCTTTGACCCATTTTAATTTATATGTACTTCAAGTTAATAACAATGTATAAACATTTAATTATATTATTGAAACTAGTTTATTGAGAAACTACATCCGTTCTTAATACTCTAGATTGTAAATTTAAGATTTAGTTTTTTAATTGATTTATTACGATTCAAGTGAGCATGTTGATTTCCCAATTGGACCATAAGCTTTTCTAAACCATCTTTCATGTCCAAAAAAATTGTCATTTCGAAACCGCAGCGAATAGAATGACAAATTAGAAATACCCGCAGCTGGGGAAGAAGGTGAGGAAAAACAATTAAACTTCAGGGGCCAGAAGGAAAAGCGAACAACTAGCATGTTGGAAGACGCTAAGAAAGATGGCCCCGCTTCGTTGGCCACCGGCCATATCATCTATGACCAAGAACAACAACAACAGCAATAATAACAACAACAGCGAAGCAGTGCGACGCATTTATTGACGTAGCCAAAACACATTAGCCACCGCTGGCTGGCTGGCTAGCTGACTAGCTGGCCGGTGGCTCAGTGGCTCAGTGGTGCGGTGGTGCTAGATGGCGGCTGATGGCGCAAACAGTGTTGCAAATGACCCAATTATCCACTGACCCACTCAACGCTCGTCCGCTGTCCGGGTCCGCAGTGCGAACCATCAAGCATGGAGCACGGAGCATGGAACTCCAGCTCGGATCTCCAGAGGTTTGCCGGCTATTGCGAAAGAGCCCTGCCGATGTTGGAAGCTGACCTAACAAGCAGTTAGCCAGCTAGAAGACTGCTGGCTAGCTAACTGACTAGCTGGTCAGAACTCGAAATGAGGCCCTAAAATGGAGACATTAATTAGCCTAATGACGGGCACAAAATGCCCAGAAATTAATTTGCCAGTTACGGTTATGACAGCGGTTAATCTTTTTGCGAAAGCCGGCACAGCAAAGACAGCCCATCCAACCAACCACAAGCAAGCAGATTCACCCGGGTGAAAGGTTCCCACTCAGCGGCACTCGGTAATTGAAATCTGCGCAAGCGATGGCCTTCTCCCAGCGATGAGCTTCCTCCTCGAATGTTTGGAAAGTTCATTTTCGAGTGCCGGTTGGTGCAGTGCGTCTGGGAATTCGTTGGATAGGCCCAGAAAAAACGTGGCGACTTCTGTTTGTTTTTCCGGCTCCGAAATGCGGCTCAAACGTGCCTCATTATTGATGATGGAGTTTGATTTTTTGTTTTCCCCCATTTTTCATTTTTCTGTTTTTTTTCAACACCTTGGAATTTTTTGGGGCTATCAAAACAGCAATCAAGTTCTTTTTGTTTGACATTTTTGTTTACACTTTTTATTGGGTTCTCGTTCGGGCTTAATCAAAATAAATAAGTTGGCCATATTGTGTTGCCGTTTTTCATGTGTGTTTGGGTTACAAATGCGGTGTGTATTGATGATGGATTTTGGGGGGTTTAGGTTAACTATAGGATTGTTATTTGTGCAAAAACGATGCTTACGAACAAACACAAACTACACTACAATAATACAATAAGAATGCGGGAGCGCGCCGCGCACACAATACGAACTAGTGAAAATATTAATTAAATAAATTAGCTTCGAGTGGTAATTTCTATCTGGGGAATGGTAACACAAACTGTCTGCCGGAACCTGCCAATGGAAAATCTGTGACATTTTCCAGCGCCGAGATGCTGAGACAACTCCGATTGCTACTCTCAGCCAACACGATTCGAGCCAAGTTAATTTCAGCCAAGCCAAACCGAGCCAACTTGAGCCAAGTTGAGCTGGTGGAGTCGGTGGAGTCGATGGAGTCGAGCAGAGCGGAGCGGAAAACTTCAAGCAATTTCTGTGCGCGCTGCGCGTTCGTGAGTTTCTTTTAATTAAAAATAAGGCGAAAACTTTTACTCGCCGACTAACTGCAGCACAGGTAAGCAGGTAACTAGGGCTGCTCTCGATTTTCAGATTTAGATTTTATGCTTGGCGATCCCAGTCGGAATTAATTGTGCACCAGATCTTCGTTCGCCTGTTTTATGCCCCCCACCACTATTCTTTCAAAATTGCAGACAAGTCGAAAATGCGAATCTTAAATCGAAGATATAACGCGATATATAATCAACTGTATGGAGCGCCGCAGAGAATGAAACTCTCACTTTAGGCTTATGAATATTCAATTGGAAAGAATGAGTTCTCAGCTCGATACGAATCTTCTGAACGATGTAGGTTTGAGTTTCTTTATTCGTTGTAGGAAACTGAACAGGGCTTGGTGAAAACTCCTCCTCCTTATTTAATAATAAATTAGCTGACCCCTTTGGGTCCAAGCACAGATATAAGCTTTTAGTAGAACATCGCTATCAACCACTAGAGATCCAACCTGTTGTTGTGTTTGCCCAATATAAATATAACTTATTGGCTATAAAAGTTCACGTTGTAGCGCTTCGAGTACGGACTAAGTAAAAACCAAACCAACTAATCAGTTAAAATCAAATAGAACCCAAAAAATACATAAAGATACAAAACTAACATGTAGGAACGTTGCCTAAGCTCTACGATAAAAATTAACACACATGGACCGACCTACACCCTATATCCCTATTTATAAATCCCAGATTTTGGGAAGTACAGATTTTGGGTTGCTTGGCTTTTTTGTTTTGGGCCCAATGGAATAACGTTAATGCACAAATAACAACAATTGAACAACTAATTGTATGTGTAAGGTAGTAAGATGGAGATATGGGGGTATATAGTTAAAGTATCTCTAGAGTTCACATCGTACATCTACACGATTTCTACAGTTTCTTCTTCTTTTTGCGCCACAAAATCTGCATAAGAGTCGCACCCTTCCCCGTAACCCCCACCCGCAGCTCCGTCATCTGTGGATCTGTGGTCTTGGCAAAAAGAAAAAGAAAAGAAAAATGTCTTAAAAAATACAGATATACAAAACGCCGCCGCTGACGCTGCCGCTGCCGCCGCCGCAGTGAAAGTGAAAGTTGAAGTGGAAGTCGGACTGGGATTCGTATGTACATGGTTTCCAGTCCCGGCCTGTCTATATAAGTTTCCATTTAGCCGGGGATCACATCCAACAACCAACAGCCTGCTTGCCTGCCTGCCTGCGCCCATTTGGTCAACTCGTTGGCCTTTTGTTTTTCGCTCCGATCACGTCGTTGATGGTGATGGCGATGGTGATGATGATGATGATGTGATGATGATCGCCTCACATGTGCGTTATATCCATTTAATGGGTTTTCTTCTTTCTTCGTCGCGTTCGCTGGAGTTGCGCAACTTGGGTTGGGTAGAAATTCAAAAATCCATCGAGTAGATTTACATTTCCCAATTCAAAAGCGCCCACGCATCGCCATCTCGTCTCACGTTTCTCCAAATCGTCGCAAAATGAGCCACTTTCTGGGCTGCGATACCGCGTCTCGTTTCCCATTTTCATGGCTTTGGATTTGATTAGTTTTCCACTGGCATCGTCACGAGATGGTGGAAAACGCTGGCTTCAGCTTACCCACCGTGCCCAATATCAGCCTGGTGGGTGTGGCCCGGCTGTCTGGTCCCAGTTTGGCAGCTGCCACTTGGCTGTCATCGTGGCTGCCACCTCCACTAGGCTGCCTTCCTCCTCCGTGCCACATCAAACCCAAACTGTTGGTGGTGGTGGTGGTGGTGCTGCTGCTATTGTTGTTGCAATCCACGAGAAAATCCAAGGCTGTGGGCGTCGCATCCGTCAGATTCAAATGCTCAAAGTTAAAGACAAGACCCGATCCGCAGTTGTGGCTGCCAGCGCTATCCAAGCCGCTGTCGCTGGCTGCACCCGATCCAAATCCCGATCCCGATTCCGATCCAGCGTGATCCACCGCATTGCAGGTCTCGATCAGCTTGCGTGATATCTCGTTGAGACTCTCGTCGAGCAGCGTCTCCGCCTGGGCGGAAATCGAGGAGGAGGCGTTGCTCAGCTTCCCGCCTCGCCAGCAATTGCCAAACAGATCGTTGGCAATGTTGATTCCACTCAGGATATCCCCGTAGCCGGAATCATCGCTCAGGCATTGCGAAGGTGTGGTCACTGCGCTCGGATGACTCCGCTGGGATCCGATTACGCCCACTTTTTCCGCCCGGCTGCTATCGCCGGTAATGGGAGCGAACTCCTCATTGGTCTCCTCCTGCAAGGCCAATGCGCTGGGCAGGCTCTGGCTGCAAATGGAGCTATCGCAGGAGCTGTCCGAGTGTGTGGATGAGGTGGACGAAGAGGACTCCCTGCTTCCGCCTCCTTGCTCGCTGGACGAGGCATCCGAAAGCGATCGCCGGAGCGGGTAATCCCAAAGCGAACGAAGTGGGTCACATTCCCGGCAGAAGCAAACACCGTGCGTGTGATCATGCTGCAATATTCCAGATGGTAGGTGGTAAGTTCCCCCCGCATTTGCGGTATAACCATCCAGTAGATTGCTAATCTTGGGTTGCATATCTGCCTCAATTTTGAGCAACACCCCAGTGCCCGGTTTGCGATCCTTCTTGCGGCGCTTCCTTGGTTTAATGATCCTCGGCAGACAGGTCTCTGCTGGTGAAGTGGCCTGATCCTGGCTAGCAGCATTGTTGGGCGTCTTCTCCTGGCTGCTGAGCACAGGTGGTGCCGAATTCTGATAGCGAAGGGTTCGAGATTTGTCAGCCAACTTGAAGCCAGCCTGACTGCTCATCGGCTGGTAGGCACTCCAGTTGGTGGCCACAGGATGATGGTGATGTTGTGGATGATGGTGCTGCAGCTGCTTCGGCTGCTGTTGCTGTTGCTGGAGATGCTGCTTGCCATTCTGCTGGAGCAGCGGCATGCCCTGGGCATGCACAGCTAGCTGGGACATAGTGGCCCCTCCAGGTGGCCAAGTTGGACATGTTTTGAGGGCGGATTTCCTCAGCAATCGCTGTCGCTGGGCTGGCGACAAGTGACTGGAGGCATTCGAGATGAGCGGTATGCCGGCGCACTCATTGATCCGCTGCTGGTTAACCATTCCGTAGCCAACGGGCTGGTGTGGTTGGCCAGTTGACTGAACTGCCCAATTGGGCGGTGGTGCAGACGGTGGACCATGATGCAGCCTGTAAACAGGAGCTGGGTGCTGGCTACCCGGCCAATGGGTCAACGCATGCTGGTGGTATCGCAGGGAAGCGTAGTTGGGCGGCGGTGGTGGTGGTGCTGCTGATTCTGGCGCCCTGTAAACGGCCACATGCGATCTCATACTGTTTTTGTCTTAGTCCCAAACTGAATCCTGTCGGCGGATCGAGTCGATTGCACATCACTTGGCCGCTTGGTTAGATTGATCGGCTTGAGCGCGAGCCACCTATCAGAGAGGCATTTCGGTTGGCCAACAGTCGAGCGATTCCACCGCAACGAAATGAAAAGCGAACGCCAAGAAACTGGGACACGACGCGATCGCAATTACGAAACACACGGCGCATGCGCGACGCTCGCGAACGGGTTTCCACCTGGAGAGAGATTGGGGAGCAGAGTGGAGCTAGTGCGTCCGCCTCGTAGCCAAGCGAGCGGCAGACTGAAGTCAGCTGCTAAACGCGATCGACAGCGAAGCCCGGCTAACAGTAAAAGCCGTTAAGTCCAGTCTCTCTCTCTCTCTCTCCTTCTCTCTCGCTCTCTCTTACGTTCCACACTTGGCCGACACGAACGCTCAGACGCTCAGCCGCCGGCTCTCTTGTGGGCCAACTTGCATTGGCATCGGAGCGCGGCTCTTGGCTTTTGCATGTCGAGGTCGTGCAGTTCTTTTGGCCAACTCTGGCAATTGTTGTAATTGTTGCATTCAATTAGACATTTTTAATTGATGCCCGGGCATTATGTATTTTATTTTGGCATTAATGGGCAGCCGTGAGTTTGAACTTTAATTATGGCTTTGGCAACAGGTTTCATAGCCTGTCCTGGTGTGCGAAAAAAGATTAGCTAACTAGCTGCGATTGTTTATGGACGAAGAAATATATCTTTATGTTGTTACACCACTACTATATGTTTCACTATCGTTTTTGATCCATAAAACCAGGATTTGCCCTTAATCATTTGCCCTACATTTCCTAATAAACATATACATATATAGCACGGTTACATAAGATAGTTACATGAGAGGAATATCTCCCATTTGGAACTTCCTTTTTGTCAATAAGGTCCAATCAAGACCAATGAGATAGTTAAAATACCCTTGATCCCGCAGTTTCTTCGAAAACTTTCTCTTTTCGGAAGCCTTTTTTCGCGTGCTTTCCTTTTTACCCCACACATGCACACACGCAGCCCCACGCCAGACACACACCTGGTCCGGTCAGGAACAGCTCACGCACCGGGCGAACACACACACAGGGATTTAGATAGACATGGGGGGGACTCACATGACAAGTTGTCCAGCATGTAGGTGAGCAGTTTCTGCGTGCCGTTCGGCTCGTTGTAGATGTTCATGAACTCCTTTTGCAGCGGATTGCCCATGAGGCCGAGTATGAGGAGGTGGAACAGCTTGCCGATCTCGTAAGGCAGTACGCGCAGAAAGTTGTTGTTCAGCAGCAGTTCCCTAAAAGGAGGAAAGACAATGGAGTGGCTTAGTGAAATGCATGGATCATTGATCAATAGGGCCCGCGCCCTGGACATAATGATAGGACTAAGTTAACATTTTACAACGTAAATAGTTAGCTATGCCATCCCACAAACTCACCGCAACTGGATAAGCTCGCCGAGCTCTGCGGGCAGACTTCTTAGCTTATTGCTGGACAGGTCCAAGGTTCGGAGGCTGGTCAGCATGCCAACGTCTGCGGGCAATCGCAGCAGCTGGTTGTCGTTCAGGTAGAGGGCGGTTAGATGCTCAAACTCCCACAGCGACGGGCTGATATTGCGGACGCAGCCTGGAACAAGAGAATTTATAGAATTAATATGATATTTCAAGGGATTTAGTGTAAGCTATACCCACCAGTAATTTCTAGGCCACTCCAGTTCGTCTTCTTGCCAGCAGCGATATCCTCCTGCGACAGAAAGATCTGCTGCCTCCGATTGGCGCTGTCGTATTTGTCTTTGTTACGAGACATTTTATAGTGATTGCCTGTTCGGTATATATGAAAGATAGTTATATTAGTACATGCCAAATATGAGAGCGATCAAGTTAAAATCTGGAATTGTTTTAAGGAAGTTAGGGCTCATGTTAGGAGACAAAACCTCGCTTAGCAACAAAAATGAATGCTTTGAGTTTTAGCTTAAATGTATTTAGGAGTATTGGAATCAAATCATAACCTTTCATAATAACCGCCTGATGATAAGCGTCTCTGCAAAATATTAATAAAGTGGTTTCAATTATTATTTTGTATTAGTAAACAAAGGAGGGCTGGGGTTTGGGTTCGGTTTACATATCATGGAAATGCAGCTTAGGGAAAAACTAATAGCAGAACTAAAACTGCAATGATTAAAATGTTATTGTAACGTAAGAGATCGATATGAAAGATATCGCCAAACCTAATGCTTTTAAGCGATTAAAAGAAAAAATAATTATTTAATTTGGTATGTTTTATAGGTACATATTTTATTGATATTAAACTCGGATATCAGTTTTGGAACACTGTGATTCCTTTTTTATTGAAGATTAAATAGGAAGATTATAGAACTGCTATTGGCTTTCGCACAGCTGCGGATAGTAAATTGTAAATCATAAGTAAAATGCAAACGAAAATGATTTCGGTAAGCGCGCGCAAAGTGCAAGCACCAACACACATACACGCACACACACACACACAGAAACACTATACAGTTAGAAAGAAGAATGGCGTGGGCGGGCGAAACAAAAAGAAGGAAAGCCGTATGTCACACATTGGAAATCGAGGATACCAGGAACCTATGTATGTAGGATTACCTGGATCAGTTCACTTTTCCCAGGAAGTCAACTCAATCGGAAATTCGGGCTCAAATTTACTTGCCGCCTCTCCTCGCTTCACGCGCTCCTTCCGCTCTTTGCCCGCACTTACTCAAGGATTTTGAAAAAAGGAAGCCGCAGCTTGGAATTCTGCAATATTTGATATTCGTAGGGTACACTGTGAAATTTTACCGAGTTCTAACGATTTTGGTGCCTTTTTTTGGGTCCTCTATTTTTCTTATTTTATTTTATTTTTTTTTGCTGATTTCTGTGCGTGTTTGTCGGAACAGAAGCGACGATTCTGCTATTTGCCCTAAACGTTTTGGGTCGCTCTTTCTTCTGCTGCGCCTTCGCTTTTCATTTATTTATCGCGCGACTCGCTTTCATCGTCGTTTCTTGTTTTTGTATACATGGTGACCACTCGGAGTTGCCACTCGGTTTTATCAGCAGACGGAACCACGGCAAATTTTGGCCAAAATGCGTGCTTATTTGACCAACTGAAGTTCGGCCTAGTTTTCTGATAAACTGATAAATGATGTTTGTTTGTGAAAAGAACTACTCGAATGGGTTTTTAGTCAAAACAAAACAAGCGCACATCACACACATTTGCACACAAGACGCACACACACATACGGTCACAGAGGTGCAGGGCTGAAAATAAAAACACGTAGATATTTCGTACTGTTTGCTTTACTAGCCACTTTTTTCGGTCAACGTTTTTTTTGACGAGAACTCGGCTTTCAACGCGATATATTTGATGTATTTTAGATTACAGGATGGACGATTTATTTGTGAATTTAGCCTGCTGCTGCTATGTGTAAACTCTCGTTCTTCGCTTTCCTTCGTTTTCCATTTCTCTTTTGTGCGCTGGTTTGGCGTACGCGGAAATGCCCACTCGCTGTTTATCGACTATCGAAAAAATTGGCAAGCAGGGCTTCCAACTATCGTAGGGCGAAAGTAGCTAGGTTATAAAGAAAATGTACATTATTAATGACAGTTTTTAAGGCCTTGTTAATTGTTAACGTTCTTTTTCTTAAATACCTCCTCTTGTTAGGGATACTTTTTTTTTTTATAAAATCACGAGTTCTGCAACATTCATTGGCAAAATAAAATGTAGTTCAATTGGTAGTGAACGAAAAAATTTAGCTAGAAACGAGCTAACACATTATAACATTTAAATACTGATTAATCGATAACATCACAGGGTTTCCGATCGGCCTTTAGCCGCGAATGCCATTGGAAAGTGTAATTTTATTTATACAAAGCGTAAAATGCCTGGGATGCAAATGTCTAGCTACCTTAGGAAGTATCTAGCCGATGAGGACAAAAAAATACGTGAGGAATTCAAAGAAAGCGATCCTAATAACAAAATGATTCTATGGATGCACGAAAAAACGGTAAGAGGCATTTGATTTGGGGAATTTCTGGTAATAATTATAGTACCCTGTATTTCAAGAGAATAACAGAGGAGGACTTGGCGCGCCCATACACCGAGGACGAAGTAAGGGAGCTGTGTTTACGCACCAAAGTAAAAGTCGATATGACCGCTTGGAATTGCTTGTGGGAAGCCAAAAAGAGATTTGATGCAAAAGGACGTTTTGAAAACAAGTCAGAGGAATTTATCAACCTAATGTATTTAAAAGCGGTGCGCAGGAAGATGGTCCAACCGTATCCGGAGGAGTATGTGGCCCAGCGAAGAGAAGTTGCTGCCGCGGAGACCAAGAAGGACAACATCAGCCGATTGGATAGATGGCAAAAGCAAAAGAGTCGAAATCAATCAGAACCGGAATCATCTTCAGCTCCGGGCGCTCATGCATCTCAGCCAGATTCGCAGGCAAATGAAGTGGTGCAGATCCACGATGACACAAATCGTTATTCAGTGTCTCCAGCAATGGCACGGCCAGTCGGGACGGCATCAGATCTTAGCGGCATCGGGGACGATGAGGACGAACAGCAGCAGCAGCACCACCCCCACCAGCACCAGCCAGGATTTCAAAATGAGCATGCCGACTGTCCAGAGACACAGATGAGATGTGATCAAGCTGATTTGGGCAGATTGCCAAATGGACCGACAAATTCGGAGTCTGAGCCGGACTACTATATGTTTGGCACCCAATTGAGCACATCAGTACGACCCACGTCGACTCAGGAGGCTGATGACCAGATAGCCTGTCCAGAGACAGAGATGAATGAGAGCTGGGTAAGGTGTGATCAAATTAATTCGGAAAGTATGTCGATTGGACCGTCAATTGATTCAGACGCAAATATCAGTTTCCAAAACTCGGGGTCTGAGCCGATCGACGTTGACGCCTGATGTTCGTTATGTCAATTGAAAGTTTTAATTTGTAACTATATAAAGTTCTGCATTTATTGGTGTTAATTAATTAAAAACATGTAATCCCTAAAAATGTTATAAAATGTATAATAAAAATTCTTAATTAAAATACGAGGCTCGATTAAGCTATGTACACTAATCTAGGATGATCCGCAACCGGAACTGTACACGATGATAAACATTTAAAATGCTCGCTTTTACATAATTACGCTATGTACAATTTATTTATTGCTAAACCATGGTCCCATGGGGCGTGGCAGGGGGCGGTGGGTGCTACGGAAAGTGGTCAAACAAGAACTGTTCCATGAACAGCGACTCCGAATGCTAGTTGGACGAATTGTCGCCCGGCTCACTGACCGCAATTGTCATTTTCACTTCATCGCCGCTGTCCAGTTCCGGGTCCTCGTCATCCTCATCATCCTCGCAATCATCCATTTCGTCCTCGTCGAGCTCCTCGTCTTCGTCGTCCTCTTCGGTCAATTCCTCATCCTCCTCGTCGTCCTCATCATCGCCGAAACTATCGCCCCCGCCACTGGCCTCCACAGTCGGCAGCTGAACGATCGTGGCCCCGCCCGGCGTCACGGTTGAGCCCGCAACCGTGGCCGCCACACTGGAGGCTCCACTGCCCGCTGCCGCCGAACCGCCGCCCGGAATCTCTATCGTCACGATGCCGTTCATCGTGCTAATGCTTTTGGGTGCATTACCACTCTTAGTCTCCTGCTTGATGCTTAGCTCAATTAGCTCCACGCCAGAGCGGCTCTTGAAGTGCGTCTTGATGTGCTTTGACAGGTGATCGCTGCGCATGAACTTTTTGTTGCACTCCTGGCACTGGAACCGCTTCTCACCCGTGTGCGTTCGTCGGTGGCGTTGCAGTTCATCGGAGCGGGTGAAGCGCTTGCCACAAAACGCCCAGGAGCAGACAAAGGGTCGCTCACCAGTGTGCCAACGCAGGTGAGCCCTTAGATGGGAGGTTTTCCCGTACACCTTATGGCAGCCGCTGATGTGGCAGATATGCTGGCGCTTCTTGTCCGAATGCTTTTCGCCATCGGTACAATTGGGACAGGTGCAGGCTACTCGCTTTAAGCGTGGTTTCGGCTCTCCAGTCGCTGTTCCAACGCCGCCTCCAGGTGCACCACCTCCGACGCTCGCCACACTGATGTTCATATTGAGATGGCTCTGTGTCGGCGTTGTTATAGTCGTCGTGCTAGTGTTCGTGCTCCTTATGCTGGCTGTTGCTCCCCTAGACTGCGTGGTCACAGATACCACTTGGCCACCAGTCGGCGCAATCGTAATCTGGGTGCTAGACGTGCTAACAGCGTTTACTTTGCTTCTTGCAGGTAACGATACAGGAATGGGTTGGGGTGTGGCTGGGGTATTTGGTGGATTCGTCGCTTGCTGTGGCAGGGCTGTGATCTGAATGGAGGCTGGTATGCTCAGGCTGGACAGGGAGTTGCTTTCCGTATGTAGGAACTTGATCTGCTGCTGTTGCGGTGAGGATGTGCTTGGAGTGGAGGCAGGTGCCGGTGGATTACCGGTTGCGGAAATGGGTCCAAAGGTATCCGGCGGCTCTTGCTTGATGCTGGTGATCATTTGCGTGGGACTCTGCGGTTCCTGCTTGGGCATCACCTGCACTTGGCCCGGAGTTTGCACCTGAGGCTGCGACATTGGTAGTTGGGTAAGTACTTGCTGGAAGTTGGCTGGCAGATTTGGCGGCAGCTGATTGGCGTGAATGATTTGCACTTGACCCAAGCCCGGGATGTTCTGTATGGGCAGGGCCTGAAGATTAGGCATCTGCATTGGTGTGGGCACAGCAGCTGGGGCAGGAGTGGGTGCGGGAGGCGCATTTGGGCGTAGTTGGGCGGGAATCACGGTCAGCTGCTGGCCCTGGGCATTGGTAATGGTTATGGGCTGATTGGGCGGCAGTTGTCCACCCGCCGAGGCTTCACTGATCGCCTGAAGGAGCTGCTGGTGCTGCGCCTGGACCTGTTGTTGTTGCTGCTGAGCCTGTTGCTGTTGCGCTTGCTGCTGCTGTTGGACCTGCTGCTGTTGTTGTTGTACTTGTTGCTGCTGCTGGTGGGGATTCTGGATATGTATAATGTTGGCGTTCGGGGGCAGCTGAGGATACGGCATCGCCAGTTGCACCTGCTGAATCTGACCGTTGGGCGTAACAATCTGAGCTATCTGTGAGAACTGCGGGATGATTTGCATCTGCGAGGCGGCGGGCATCTGCAAGGACTGCGCCTGCATCAGGTTTTGCAGTCCTCCGCCTGCTGTTGCCGCTGCCTGGACGGGCACATGAACCGTTTGGTAGATGGTCTGTCCGTTGGCAGTCTGAACGGGAATTTGTACAGCAACCGTTTGTTGCTGCTGCGGCATGGCTTGCGCCGGAAACTGCACCAGTTGTGGCCGCATTTGCAACTGGCCATTCTCCAACTTTATAGATTGACCGCCGCCTAGTAAGTTTGAGATATTGGAGATGTTTCCCAGCAATCCGTTGGCCGCCGCCACCGACGTTGGTATCTGCAGGTTTGTGCCCGGTATGGTGATGCTACCCGGCAGCTGACCCGCTGTCCCACTGCTGCCAACTCCCGCTCCATTGGCTCCAGAAGCATTTGTTCCTTGCGCCTGCTGTTGCACTGCACCCTGGTGCACTTGTTGTGCCTGCTGTTGTTGCTGAATGAGATTGGTGACGGGTATTTGGATGTTGGTGCCGGGTATGGTGATCAGTTGGGTTTGCTCCTGGCCCAGGCCGTTCAGCTGCTGCAGCTGGATGCAGTTGGAGGCAGCCGGATTGGCCGCCATCTGGGGAGCCCGCAGAATTTGACCGTTGGGCGTGATGAAGGCCTGTTGTCCGTTAAAATTGACCGCCTGAGCGGTGGCCAACTGTGCATTGAGGTTTGGTATGAAGATGGCCTCCTGGCCATCGATGTTCACCGTTTGCATGGGCATGGGCTGTACGATCTGGAACATGTTTTGGGGCATGCTAGCGTTCTGTCCGCTCCCGGCAACCGCTCCGCCCGCGAACTGGGGAGGCATTTGGTGAATGTTGATGATCTGCTGCATGGTTGGTGTCCCGGGAGCACCCTGGACCTGCGTTTGCGTTGCTGGTGCACTTGCTCCATTTGGTGGTAACGTCGCCTTGCTGGCACCGCCTACCGCCGAAGGCGTGGCTGGGGGCGCACTAGTGGCCGCACTGGCGGCACTCTTGTACTGCAGCATGGCAGGGTTTTAAATGAGATTTGGTCAGTCACAAGTACTTGGAGCGAAACATGTCCAGTTTTTTCATTCGCTCAGACGCGCTACTCTGCCAGGAGATTGGTGGCATTTAAACTAAGGTGGCACACATGGGGTCATGAACACTGGGATGTGGGGTGCCGACGCTTACATTCGAACACATAAATAACACGAATTCCAATGATAATTGCGATGGTAGACGGTTTTAGCGAGTTTTTAGTTTCAATTTTGTTTTGACACAAACGCAGAAGAAGAAGTGAGAGTGATTGGCCAGGGTTGCATTGCGCTGCCCGTCGATGGCCGCCAATCGACCAACCGATAGTGCGATACCAATAACAAACCGCTAATAGCAAGAAGAAGCATATCACTGATAAACAAAAAATTAAACAAATTCTTAACCGACAAGTTCCCTCTCCGATCTCATCCAAATTTAATTAGATTGCGCCTTGAAAAAAACATGGAGCCGGTTCCAGAGGAAGCACAAGGAGTGGATGATAAGGAGGGGGAACTCGATTGGCTGACAAGTATGTTAGGGGCGTTGCTTTTGCCAGATGACCCGGAGAGTCCTGAAAAGGCTGACCCAAAGGAACCAATTTGGAGAGGAGAGCTGGATTGGGAGGACCCACAGACATCGGATCAACCAAAGACTCCGCACACGCTTCAATGCAACGTCTGCTCCATCATTAAAGACGGCCAGCTTGAGATTAAATTGGAGAACTGGCCAAAGAAGCTGAAAATACAGTTGATACCCAAAAAAGTGCTTGGTAAAATTGGCGAACAATTTCTAAAGGATGCAAAGATGGTAGTTTTCCGACCAAGCCCAGGAGATGTACACAATTCGTTGGTCACGGTTATGAGCTCCGGTTTCGCTGGTTGCATCCACTTCCCCTCCAATCCCAACTGCAACATCAAGGCTCTAATTCTACTCTACTCACCCGATCGCCAAGCTCTGCTAGGCTTCATACCCAACAATCAGGCTCCGTTTAGCGGACGGCTGCAGGAGGTTCTTCAGGGAGCAAAACGAAAGCCGGGCGCCAAAGCATCCATAAAGCCACAGCCAGAAGAAGCGCCTCCGCCGGAAGAAGAGCCCATTATAAATGAACTCTTATGGACTGGAACGCTAAATTGGTCAACAAAAACTGATTCAAAGGAGAGCATTAGTCATAAGCTGGAGTGTTCCGTGTACATAGCTCTAAAAAACGGTGAACCCGGGATCAGTTCAGAGGATTGGCCAACTGATATGTCTATGATTTTGATGCCTTCAATTTACCTAGGTCAGTTCGCCGGAGAGTTTATTAACGAATCAAAAATAATAATACTCCGATCGACGACGCAGGGAGAAGAGCACGAATCGCTAGCATCGTCGATGACCGCCGGCAGTTGTGGCTGTGCCCGGTTTTCCGACGAGGTTGTCTGCAAAGTTATCATGCTGCTGTACTCATCCCCCAGGAACGCCTTCCTAGGCTTTATTCCGAATGATCAGGCTATGTTTGTCAAGCGAATGCGGGAAGTGTTAGAAGAATATCGCCAAAAAGTGAAAAACAAATAGTAAAAAAGTATCTAAAAAATATGATCTCAACGTATATTTATATTATTTATTTAAACTATAGGTATATAAAATTTATAGTCATAAAAAGTATTGTTTTATTATATAATTTTATTTATTTACATGTTTAATTATTATAAATATAGACTAGGAAATATCAAAACAAGATACGCTCGCATGTCCCAAGTCGGGCAACATTAAAATTCCAAGGCTAAAATATGTATGCTGATAAATAATCATAAAACCTCAATTCCCTGAATGCATTTAAGCAAGTTTGTACTAAGAATGTCTACACACATCCATACGTTGCCATATTAAAACTAAACTAATCTTATAAATATGCATTTTTTATATGAATTTTTTATGTTTTTGTACAATACTAGTTTAAGGACAACAGTGTTAACGCATGTCAGTTGCTGCAGCATTAAATAATATTGCAAAATCCCCACTGTACAATAACTAATCTAATAACTGAATGCTTCTATATATGAAGTTTCAAATAAAAATAATCTTCCGAATGCAAAATCCATTCTTTATCAATTTGTGAGCGAAAGAGTATTTTTACATGTTGGGTTCAACATCGAGCGAAATTTTCTGCTTAAGGATTATATTTTCAAAGGTCAGTGAGTCTTTAAATTTGGTTTAAATTAAGCGATTGCCTAAGACTTGTAAAAAATGTTAACCAATTTGACTCAGTTTACATTTTTGAGACGAACTCATTCGATACGGCCTTGAATACTAGATATATATATATTGGAGACGGTTTACACCCTTTTAGTATGGTTTTCAATTTCTTCAGCGGATATCAACATGGCCTCAGTAAAGTTGGTGAGTAGTTCTTGCCTATAATATCTGTGTTCCGAAACTCAATATTTTCTAAATTCTACACAGCTTCTTATTGCCATTTTGGTTGTTGCTGTATCCGTGAACACCTCAGCGCAACTTTTGTCACAAATGATTTCTCCCATCGTAGATGCGGCAACGAATTTCTTGGTCCCAACTACAAACTCCTCCAAAGAGATTCCTTCCGATAGTAACAGTACCAACCCGCGATTTGAGGCGAAAAACCGAGAATTAAGTCCTTCCAGTCTAAAGTCAATCGCTGGTTAACAAATATAGAAAACTATAGATTAAATTGTCATTATAAAAAAGGACCAAAAATAAATTTTTTTTAACGAATTTATCCAAAGTTTTTTCACCTGGGAAACAGTTCGAAATCTTTACAAAGATATTTTATTTGGGGTTTTATTAGATAGATACTACAAGCTACGGAACCTGGGCGGAACCAGCTTTAATTAGCATTAGCCCTAAGCTCTAAATGGACGAGGTGGCATAGTCGGTCGGGAACTTGAACAGATGCTTCCCAGTGGCCTGAACGGAGGGCAGAAGTCCGGCGTTCGGGATGATGTTCCAAGAGAGGTATAGCGAGACGTTGCGGTTGTCCTTCAGGCCATTGCCGTCGTCCCAGAAATAGTACTTGGTGTTCATGTTCTTAAAGTCCAGCACGGCATTCTCGCCGCGCAGAATGATCTTGTCCCACAGTACCACCTGGTTGAGTTGATTGGCCGGTGTCTGGTACTCGGCGGTGAGATACAAGAACAGCTGTTTCACGTTCCAGTTGAAGACGCCGGTGAGATTCGTCTGCAGGTCGAAGGTCACAAAGCCCAAATCGTGCTTCTCCCGGGACGCTCCGTAATCCGGGACATTCTTCACCAGCACTCTGACCGTTTTAATGTTTGCCTCGGTCCGGTAGTCCAGAAAGACGGTGGACAGGAAGCAGCTGAATGTGAGGCAGGCCAGAACGCTCAGCGTGTATGCCACCGTGGCGTTTCCTCGGGTTAACACCGTGTGCATTTTAATATTGTTTTATTCCTGCGAGTCCGGCAAATGACACGTCGTGTTGTTAGTTTGGAAAAAAAATTAGAGCTGGAACGATAAGCTGTATGTACGCGATACTATCGATGACTTTCCCGGTTCGGCCCGAAAACATTGAAACAACAACTCGAATTTCCCGATTAGCATTCATAGGATAAAAGCACAATAGTTTGCGGAAAATCGTTTATATTTAAGCTATTGAAATCAGTTATATAAACATTTTAAATAAAAACCTTTTAAGAATTTAAATGAAGAAAATTTTAGCGTTGCACATTTTTTCCTATATGGGCACACTTGTATAATTGAAAATTTGTTTTATATTAAAAGTTACAAATAAAAAATGGCAAGGTCGTAAATGTAACCGAAAATCAAAACCTTACAATTTTGGATAAGCAAAATTTTAAAACAATATTAAAAACATCCCCATTACATGAACGCTCATTTAAGGCAAAGGTAAAGTTAGTAAACAAATTAAAAACCAATGGGACCGCAATGAGACCATTCAAAAATACCACTTTGCCGGAAACAAAAGTGAAGGGAGAAATATCGATGTGAGTTCATATCGCAAGACACAGTACGGTCCTACCTCTTCTTTCAATATCCGGGAATAATATGGCGATCCGAAACTCTGACGATAGACAGAGAATTTAACACTGCTGAAAAATTGATTAATTTGCTAGAAATTTTAAACGGTAATACGCGCAAATATCACCAAATTGTTGGCGATCGTGTGGGGCGTGCATTGTACTAGTTTATTGTACTGCAAACGTCAGTTAATTGGTGAAAATCGACATCGGAATAGTGGCAAAAAAATTTTCCCTCAGTCGCTCAGCTATTTTCTGCCTTCGTCTGCGCGTGTGAGCGGGACGGTAATAGCGGTCCGACTGGCCGCGTCGGGGCATCGCGTGTGCGGGAGAGAGACGAGGCTATCGACCAAGCGAGAAACGCATACGCCAAAGTCGAAAAGTGATTTTTTCTTCGTTCGTTCGGGCGAAGTCGAAACTGCTGCGAAAAGTTTTATAAATAAAGTCTTGCAATTGCAAGTTCTAGAATGTTTGTAAACTTGCAAAGTGCAACCTTCGATTGGTCGTTTCGGCGGCGTCTCCCCTCTGCGATTATATAAATAGTGAAGCACGTTGCCCCGAGTCCTAATTGCGCATCGATTGGTCTTGTATCCGTGAATAAATGAAATTGGCGATACGAAACGTGGGAAAATTGAGTGATTTAGTGTGATTTTTTTGTTTCGCTTTGCACCTAAACCATTTTCGGTGTAAAAATGTGAATCAGTGGACAGGGGAAATGGAATGGAATGGGAGAATTAAATGCGAACGAACGATGTACGACGAACGAGTGTGCAAAGGCAAAGTGAAAGAATGCGCAGCGTTGCCACCCCGCTGGCTCATGTGCGTGCGTGTGTGTGTGTTCGAATGTGTGTGTTAGTTTCTTTTGCCCATCGCATATATATAAACCGATTCCTCACCATATCCAAAAATCAATATAACCCAAGAACCTATTTTTGTTGATGTGTTTTTTGTGCCGCCGCCGCCGACGTGCCCCCTCCCTTGAAAAACACATCAACAAAGTTGTTAAATTCACTTGGAGTGACATTTACTTGGGACCTGACCTCTCTGTTTACCCAAACAAAACAAATTTTAATTTCTATACCTTTACCTCTTTTGATGACCGAAAGGACGCGCGAATTGAAAGTAAATCAAAAAGAATAACCCCAACAACACAGAACCTCCAGCGAGAGAGTAAAATGAATAATGATGCGAAAAACCATGAATGCGATGACTTGAATGTGCGCTCCACGGCGTATTTTAACCAACAAACCACAACCAATCAACCGAAAGCAGCAGCAACCAGCAAGAATAACGCAGGCTCTGGCTCTGGCTCCAATAATAATAATAACAACAACACCACCAACAATCAAAAGCCCAACAGACAGTTGAATCATAATTTACCCCGTATCGCTGCCGCCAGACAATCGATAGCCGCCGCTCTACTGGCGAATGATAGTCTGAAAAACAGCGGGCGGAAGATCCTGTCGGCCAAGAATGAGCCACTGACGACGGAGTCATCAGGCGTTTTAACCAACACACCAACACCATTACCCAGCAATAGTCGATTGAAAGTTAACAACAACAACACCAATAACACTGCCAAGATGTCTGGAACCAGTAGCAGTCAGGCCTCGGCCACGCCCACACCGCCCACGGCCACCAGCAGCACAACCACCACAACAACAACGAACAGCAACAGCGGAGGCGGTGGGAGTGGCAGCGGTGGCAGTGCCGGTAGCGGCACCACGGTAATAGCCAATCCCGCATCGGTAGCCAATACCGGAGCTGGAAGTGCCGCCAAGTTCCGTTCCGCCGTGGCCTCGGCGCCCAGCCCAGCACTGCCTGCAACCAACGCTCCTGCAAATGCAACTGCAACTGCTGCGGCAACAGCAGCAATCGCAACTGCTCCTGCCCCCAGTAGTAGCTCCTCGTCCTCGAAGAAGACCCGAGCAGCAGTGGCCGCCCTGAAGCGGCAGGTGGCCTTGCAGCAGCAGCAGCAGCCCGTTTCCGGTAATACCCCCAACTTGACCAGCAAGGATTCGGCGCATTTGAAATTCGCCGCAACCACTCTGCTGATGGGCGCCGCCGCAGCTGCCGCCGATAGCAACGCTGGCGCTGCTACCGGCGGATCAGGTGCAGGAGGATCATCATCTGGTGGAGCGGGAAGCGGGGCCAGAATGGCCCTTAATCCCGCCGTTGATGTGGCCAATGCCGCTGTCCTGCTTAAGCAAAAGCTAAAGGATGCGGCTGCCGCTGCCTCGGCATCCGCCTCCAATCGCTCCGCCACCTCGTCCATGTCGTCAACCGCCTCCTCGCTGTCCTCGTCGGCGGGCATCGTGAATGCCATTTCCTCGGCGCTGCAGAACATCATCACGCCGGATACGGACACCGACACCGAGTTCTATCCCCAGCCCGTCACCACAGACCTTTCCGAATCGGAGGAGGAGTCCGTTTCAGAGGTGAGTGGGCCAGGTGTCATCGCGCCTGCATTTAAACCATTACGTAGTGTTCTCTCCCATGCCACACTAGTCCAACTTCCAGCTCTAATTCCTTTTGAAGAGTATTGTACTCGCTTTAAAGTTGTCTTGCACGTCCATCGGTCTTTTAGAAAGATGACATTTTGGTACAATTTGGAACTCTTTTCAAGCTTGTAACTCGAAGCCTCTAGAAGTAGAACTAGTTATTGTTCGGACTTAGTCATAAACACATACTTAACTCATCTTTATAAGCCCATCTATTACTCGGAACCATCTTTTGTTGCTTAGAGTTACAGGAGAGTCCAATGAACTCAGTGCATAAAACTAGCTTTATTCCTTTCAAATAATCAAATAGCCTAGAAGGATAGCGGATAGCAGCATTTCAAGTGCAGAAATCTTAGAAAATAAAAGCAAACCGATCTTGATTGCTAGTGGAGCAATTTGGCTAAGACAGATGATTAAAGGCGTTGTGTTATCACTTAACTGGCACAGCTTATCAGAATAATCGAGTGTTTTATTATCGTAGCTGAACAAGTATTTATAATTCAAAGTAAATACACGCTTGCCGCTCCACAGATTCGCTTATATTCGCTTTTACGTGGGGAAATACCTGGAATCGCATTGATCGCACATATTTGTGCTACACGCAATTGTTGTTGCAGCGTGAGGGCAGCAGCGCTCTCTTTCTCTCATACACACCGGAAGGCTGTTGTTTGAGTGAACATGTGTGTGTGTGTGCAAGCCCTATTCGCTTGTTAGTGTGGGTGAATGATGATTTATCAGCTGTTTGACTGTTCGCTGGCTTGCCATAGTATGCGTAAATGCCTATGTATTTCTTTGTCTAGCACATTTGCGAAATGCTAAATGCAAGCTAAAAGACGAAAAAAAAAAACGGTAAAGCATTTATGCTGCAACTACTCAATTAAAATCAAAGGTCATTGCATCGGTGGGATCTTGCAATTGAACCCCGCCTCTCCCACGCAAATTAGTAGTTTAATTTCCTCGCTGCTTACACATGTACATAATTTTTGTTCGACTGCTTTCGCGAATTCTCTTTTGGGCAGCGTGACAAAGATGTCCGTTGGCGATCTGGCAACGCCAGCGCGGCATCTGCTTCTTTTTAGCTGCTGTTGTTTTTGTTGTTGCAGCAGTGAAACGTATGTGAAACACTTAAAAAAAACAATAATAAATAAGAGCCATAATAATCATAACGCACTTTGAGTGTAATGAACTTTGGGTTTCTTACTTTTTTGGTCAAGAAAGAGAGACAATTTGCTGATTATTTTCTGCGGTAGCGTGCAAAAATTTTATGGTTGATTTTCTTTTTCACAAATTTACGAACACACACACACGGTCCAACACGCATACCAATGCGCAGCAACGAGAACAAACGAACGGCTGCTGTTGAACTCGTTTATGATGAATTTTTGTTGTAGGTTCTCTTTGCTTTTCTTTTCTTTCCGCTGCCGTTTCTCTCTGCTCCTCAGCTTGGTTATGTTCTTTTTGTTCCTCTGTTCATTCATCAAAGGTTAAGCAGACAGCACTTGGCCTCGTGTTGAAAATGTATTTCGGCAATATTTTTCAGCAATGTCTTTTCCCCTATTTTAATTTTTGGTTCAATAATTTAAGGCGTGGGCGTAAGCACACACACACACACACACACATTTATAAAGAGGGTGAGAGTGTGTGCGTGCCATATTTAAATCGATGTGCGAACTGCACTCTCTGACTCATGCGGCTTTTCAAACTTCCCAATAAAACCACTTGATAATGTGGTAAAAATCAGGGTCAAAAAAGTTTTTCCCATTATATATCTAGGCGAGCATTTGTGAAAACAATGTAAGTAGAAGTAACTAGGCATTAAATGGATTGTCCTGTTTCTTGCTAGTTTTCCCTCTACGTCTTCTTCTCGTTCTACTCTGTTATCGATAATTACATTTTTGGCCAACCTGCCCTGCCTGCGCTTTTTCCCCGCATTGGCAACTCTGTTTAAACGTCATTTGTTTTGTAGGATTATTCAAAAACTTTTTATGCTCGCCATGCAGTCCTTGTCATATTTGAAGTTTGTCAATGTTGAATTAGATTTAAAAAAAAAAAGTAGATCTCTTTAAATTTCCGTTGTAAACGAATTCCAACGCATCTGAGAAGAACAAATGGACAAGGCAGCAATGGTTTACCGCTCAACTTCCAGCACGTTTTTGAAAAACTTGACCAAAGCAATGATACGAAGATTCCGATACAGCGTGGACTATCTGCTGCATTCATTCGTCCATGTAAATTCGCTGTAACCTCTACAATATATGTAGTTCAACTAGTCCTTAAAGTCTTCAACTCTACTCTCTCTGCTTGCGTTAATTTTTATTATTTATGTACACGTTTCTTTCGTTTCTCTTTATTTGTAGATCCTATTGGCATTCTTGTGTTTAAGGCCAGATCTCCTGGTAAGTTTCAGTTTCGCGTTATAAACCCGTTTCCCGATCCGCATCCCAAAAATTAAAACAAAAAAGAAACCCAACATAATCCATTAACTGAAGGCAAACGAAAGTACCTCAATCTTCAAACCACCAGTTTTACTAAACCATTAATTTACGCAAAATACTTGATCGATCTATAACCCAATTACTCCGCTTCCTCCTCGCACACATGACTAAACCCACACCTAAACCACACCACTTTGTTGCTGGCCTTAGACAACAAGAATGGGCTCTACTGATCAACTATTAAATAGCTTCTCTAATTTGTAACTTCCAGCTAAATTTACTCGTATTTATTCGTAGGCAACTTTTTACTACTCTACTCACCCCCAGTAAAAGTTTCGAGTTTGTTAGTAGAAATCAGTTAGACTTGACAGCAGCCAGAATCTAACGAATCAAAATGTATTATTCTCCCCTACAGGACGATATTCCCGAATCGGATCCGGATAGCTGTCCGCATGAGGGCGAGGTGCGCGAGGATGAGGACGAAACGGAGGAGGAGTCGGAGGAATCTGATGAATCCGAAGGCGAGGAGGAGGAGGACGAAGAGGAGATAGGTAAGTGTAATATGCTCTCTAGCTTGCTTCACGTTATACTTATTTCTTGCCTATCCCAATGATCAGATGTGCTACAGGACAACGACGCGGATGACGAGGAGATCGACGATGAGGACGAGGAAGAGGACGCGCCCGAAGTGAGTTCCTTCCTGCTGGATGCCAACAACAAGCGTTCCAGCAACATCTCCGCCCTACTCGAGGCCGCGGCCAACGAGAAGGCTCCTGTCCTGCGCCACGCCACCCACGCCATCGACGAGACCAAGCAGGCGCTAACGAAGATGCGCTGCGCCAACAGTCCCCGCGATAAGAAGTGAGTGTTGACGTCTTTTTCCCGGGAATGTATTGTATACTTACTCGCAATCTATCCCCTATTTTGCTGCAGCAGTGGTTTCTCCAGATCCCTCGTGGCCGCCTGCACGGATAACGATGTCAATACGGTGAAGCGACTGCTCTGCAAGGGCAACGTGAACCTGAACGATGCCGCCGCATCCACGGATGATGGCGAGTCCCTGCTCTCGATGGCTTGCTCTGCAGGCTACTACGAATTGGCTCAGGTATGTTGCGTTATAATCTCTCCGAAACTATGCAATAGATTCTGGTCAAAACTAGTAAAAAAAAAAATACGGTTTTTTTTTCACGAACCACCTAATTTCACGGGCTATTCGTCGACGTGGCAACGCCGCCACTGCACGCTTGCCCACTCAGCTGGTTTATCGATAAATAGCCCCGAATTAGTTAGCAGCAAACAAAACAATTCCGCAAGAATCAAATAAGACGAAAAAAATAAAAAAAAATATAGGGGATTACGTGGGCTATTCAAGACCATATATCACTAATCTATTCTTCGTCTGTCGTAGGTTCTGCTGGCCATGTCTGCCGCCCAGGTGGAGGACAAAGGGCAAAAGGACTCTACGCCCCTAATGGAAGCTGCATCCGCCGGTCATCTGGACATCGTCAAACTGCTGCTCAACCACAACGCCGATGTGAACGCCCACTGCGCCACCGGCAACACCCCGCTTATGTTTGCCTGCGCCGGTGGTCAGGTGGACGTAGTGAAGGTGCTGCTCAAGCACGGCGCCAACGTCGAGGAGCAGAACGAGAACGGACACACGCCCTTGATGGAAGCGGCTTCCGCAGGCCATGTGGAGGTAGCCAAAGTAAGTGATACCAGTATATACCGTACAATCAATATAGAGAACCACTAGACTTTACGGTATACATACAATACAATACAAATGATTATAATCCGAGATTTGAGAGTGTTGGCACACCTGCGACCTGAATCGCGTTACTGATTGGTGTAGGCAAGATGCCAAGCTCTGTGATTTAGTTTGATCTTATCTGATGCATTCGGCAGTAATGTATTGGTTTTTTACTTTGTAATTGCTTAGCTAATTGCTTGTTATCCTTGTAACCATTTAGGTGCTGCTTGAACATGGAGCCGGCATCAACACCCACTCAAACGAGTTCAAAGAGAGCGCCCTCACACTAGCCTGCTACAAGGGTCACCTGGACATGGTGCGGTTCCTGCTCCAGGCAGGTGCAGATCAGGAGCACAAAACCGACGAAATGCACACTGCCCTAATGGAGGCTTCAATGGACGGCCATGTGGAGGTGGCTCGCCTGCTCCTGGACTCCGGTGCCCAGGTGAACATGCCCACGGATTCTTTCGAGTCACCGTTAACGTTGGCCGCCTGTGGTGGTCACGTGGAGTTGGCTACACTCTTGATCGAGAGGGGAGCCAACATCGAGGAGGTGAACGACGAGGGCTACACGCCGCTGATGGAGGCCGCTCGCGAGGGACACGAGGAGATGGTGGCCCTGTTGCTCAGCAAGGGTGCAAACATCAACGCCACCACCGAGGAGACCCAGGAGACAGCTTTGACGCTGGCTTGCTGCGGTGGCTTCATGGAGGTGGCCGCATTCCTGATCAAGGAGGGAGCTAATCTTGAGCTTGGTGCCTCCACACCGCTCATGGAAGCCTCGCAAGAGGGACACACCGATCTGGTAAGCTTCCTGCTGAAGAAGAAGGCCAATGTTCATGCAGAGACGCAGACGGGCGATACTGCCTTGACGCATGCCTGCGAGAACGGACACACGGATGCGGCCGGTGTGCTTCTATCGTATGGAGCTGAACTGGAGCACGAGTCCGAGGGCGGGCGAACGCCACTAATGAAAGCCTGCCGTGCCGGACACCTGTGCACTGTCAAGTTCCTCATTCAAAAGGGCGCCAATGTCAACAAACAGACCACCAGTAATGACCACACTGCCCTGTCGTTGGCCTGTGCCGGGGGTCATCAGTCTGTGGTGGAGCTGCTATTGAAAAACAACGCCGACCCGTTCCACAAGCTGAAGGACAACAGCACCATGTTGATCGAAGCATCCAAGGGTGGACACACTCGTGTGGTCGAGCTGCTTTTCCGTTACCCAAACATTTCGCCTACGGAACTGGCAGCGGCTGCGAATGTTAACCAGGCAGCACCAACCACCACCACCCAGCCCGGTCAAAATCAGATGCGTCAAAAGATCATGAAGCAACAGCTTCAGCATCAGTTGCAGCAGCTGAACGCTCCCCCTGGATTGCATGAGTTGTCCGAGGCGGCACGTGCAACCAACCAGCAACATTTCCACCAGCAACAGTTCAGCAGTGCCGGCAACGGATCCTCCAACATTGTGGCAATGGGAACTGGTGACTTTTTGGATGCCGGTGAACTGCAACTTACGGCTACGGCGGGAATGAGTGCGGGAGCTGGAACCAGCACCACGGGCAGTGAGACTGGTATGGAGGAGTATGGAGAAGTCGGAGGAATCGACCTGACTACTCTTGGCGCTCAGCAGCAGGAGGGCCTTATTGCCAAGTCGAGATTGTTCCATTTGCAGCCGGGCTTTGATCAGCAGCAGCAGCAACAACAACAGCAGCCACCTGCTGCCGGCCAGCACCACCAGTTAGTGCCATGTAAGCACTTCGACCTGGACATGGAGCACATTAATTCTCTGCAGCCGCCGCAAAAGGCACCGCCCGCTCCACCTGTACTCTTTCACACCGTTTGCCAGCAGCCTGTAATGCAACAGCAGCAGCAACTTCAGCCAGGTCAGCCCAAGTTGAAGGCCATGCTTCCCAACCGCCATCGAGCGTTGAAAACTGGCGAGGTAGTGGAGTTCATCGACTGCCCGCTGGAACAGCAACAGCACGGCGAGCAGGTGCGCACGCAGCCTTTGGGTGAGGATGGAAAGACCCCACAGTTTGCATGTGCTGGAGAGGATCCACGCTTGCAGCGCCGACGCGGCTTTATGCCGGAGCTGAAGAAGGGTGAACTGCCGCCGGAGAGCAGCAGCAGTGACCCAAACGAGCTAGCCCTTAAAGGTGAGCTAAAACGCAACCTAATGTTTTTTAAAGGTTATCTAATTCTTTGTATTAATCCTTACAATCAGGAGCCGACAACAATCAGCCCGTACCGTCAGCACTGGACAATAGTGTCTGCGCACAGATCCCAGCGGTAAGTCCAATTGTCCTATTTGTAGAATAATCTCTATACAAACTGCCTTGTTACTTACAGCGAAACTCCAGCGGAGCAATAACCCATTCCTCGGAAGTACTGCAGAGCACAGCTATAAGCGACAGGCCCAAGGTGAAGGCCACCAACAAGAACAACCGGAAGCAAGCGGCAGCAGCAGCAGCAGCCGCAGCAGCAGAGGCGGCGGCAGCAGCAGCGGCCGCCCAGCACGCCCAGCAAGTGTTGCCGAATTTGCAGCAGAACCCAATGGTCTCCATCTATAATAACCTGGTATGTTTAGCCAACGCTTAATTATTTTATCCATCCAAATGACCCAACTCTTTTTTGTATACGCAGCATTTGCAGCACTTGCAGCATCCGCATCTCCAGCTTCAGCAGCAACTTCAACTGCATCACCAGCGCGTTGCTGGACTGGACAATGCAGCGGCTGCAGCCGCAGCAGCGGCATCATCCGCGAACATGGCCTACTCTATTTCTCCGGCTTCTCCACTCCCTTCGCCCACTGGCAGCGGCAACTATGTCGATCAGCAGCTGCAACAGCAGTCCATGGATGTAGGTCTGCAGCGCAAGACGGCCATGGAGGATTTCCGTGGCATGTTGCAGACGGCGTTACATGGGTCAAGGGCCAGAAAAGACCTGGCTCTTAAAACACCCCAGTTGAACTTCTTCAAGGACGGCTGGCATATGGTAGGAGTGCACAATTTCTTCGGTGATCAGCCAAAGTCGCCCACTGAGACTCCGCCGGAAATGGAGGAGACTACCATGTCCTCACCGACAGAAGCAGATCGTCTCGGATCGGAGCCTCGGGCCGAAATGAAGAATTTGGCCACGCTCTGCTCGGCCGCAGCAGCAGCTGCTGCAGTGGCTGCTGTTAACAAGGATCAGGATGAGATTAGTTCGGGACTTGAGAGCGAATGCGAGGATGACGCAGAGGGTGCTGGGGCAGATGGCGAGGAAAACACCCTGCCCCCGGAGCCAATTGAATTGGCCGCCGCTCTAAGGGAAGATGGCATAATTGTTGAGGAAGAGGAGGATGACGAGGAGGAGGATGATGACGATGAAGAGCAGGATACGAACAGCGGCGAGATCGATAAGCTGAACTATGATGACGAAGATGCGGAGGTGGACAACGATGGTGAGGTAGACTACATCGACGAGGACGAAGGTGGTGGAGATGGCGAGGATGAAGAGGATGATGCGGACGATGACGAGTTCTTCTTGGACGAGCCTGACAGCGACCAAGGAACTGGCAACAATAATAACAATTCCAAAAGCGGTGCCAGTTCGTTGCCATTAAAACAGCGCAAAATGGCCACTCGGTTAGAGAACCTAATCCTGACCTCGCAGACACTGTGCGACTTCCCGCCTGAACTTACCAACTCGGAGCTGGTTCATGTCCTGCCCCAAATAAGCAATCTCAAAGCAGCGGCCAGCAGCAACGCGGCTCTGAACAGCGTACTCCAGCAGCAGTTGGCCGCAGCCTCCGCGGCAGCTGCGCACGCCAAAGCGGCTGCAGTCCACCAGAAGCAGCAGCATGGAGAGGGAGACCAGCAATGCGGTAAGATCACAAACGGATATTTGTGATATTTAGTTTCTAATTTGATTACCACAATCTCTGTTTGCAGAAGATGATGGCAGTGCTAGCGCAAGTGAGCTATATTCGGGTTTGGAGCACTTTGCCAATGATGGCGAAATGGAGGACATATTCCAGGCAAGTTAATTGATTTGTTGTGTTAAGCATTAATTGCATATAATAACCATATATTACCCCTTTGTTTTAGGAATTGGCAAGTAGCCTGAACTATCCCGAGCTGGCCGAGTTTAGCCTCAATCAGATGTGCAAGGGTCGATTTGCTGGCAACTGGGCGCAGTCTACAGCCAAGTGGACTGGTCAGGAGCAGTTGGTGGGCGTGGTAAGGTCGCCGGGTCTCATTAACCCAGGCGATGTTCCGCAGGATGCCCAGCGACAGGCAAATCTTGTCCTCCTCGACTATCCCATGCAGCAAAACATCCAACTAGAGCAGCGACTACTCGATGCTGAGGAAATGCACCTGCAGGTTGGTTACATTTGTCCTTGCTCCAGAATTCAGATTGTTCAAACATAATTTACTTTTCTTTTTAGCAACACCAGCAAACACCTTCTCCTCACCTCTCCTTACTGCCCTTTACGGATGAACAGCAGCAGCAGCTTCACCACCAAGCTTTGCCCAATGCAGCCGATTTTCAGCAACACCAACAGCTTGCCCTGGAAAACGATCCAGAACTTAAGCAGCAGCTTCAGCAGTACTCCAACGCGCGCATCATTAAAGCTGTGGCTGCCCAGCATCAGCAGCAGCCTGCAACCAACTTCGTTTACAACGTGGAGAGCGGCGACAAGAATGCTCCGCCAGTGCAGTTGCTCTTCCAGTTGCCACCAAACATGACTCAGCATCAGGCTCAGCAACAACAGGCCGTTGGAGAGCCTCTTACCGAACAGCAACAGCAGCAGTTACATGCTGAGCAGGCGCATCTCTTTCAGCATCGAACTGGCGGTCAGCGTCCGCCCACCCAGAGTGAGTTAGAGCAGGTGGCTCAAGAGCTATTGCTTCAGCGAAGCGGCCAGGTGCCGGCAGGAGCTCCTGTTGTGGGTGTTCAGGCACTTCCTCTCAAGCAAAAGCACTTTAACCTGCATCCGCCGCCGTGTCCACCCACCTGTGTCCAGCATCAGGTATGTTAATTAAACTCAAAAGAATTCAGTGATGTCTTATTCACTAAACATAATTTTCTAGGTGGCCACGCAGACGCATCCTGCTTCTGTTGTAGTGCCGCAGCCTGCTGTTGGATATACACAATTCGCTCTTCAGGCCTCCCAGCAACAGCAAATGCAACAAAACGAGCTCTCCATTTGGCCGATGGGCACGCCTACTCCCACGCCCAGTAGCGGTGTGAGCGCCACCAAGTCGATGCCCGGCGGCATTGCCAAAAAGGCCATTGACAAGCAGTCGCGCAAGGATCGTCGTTGCGTGGTGCGCCAGACACCAGCCGGCAGTCAAGGTGGGTTTTCCCGTTCATAATTGAAATCTTATATGCTTAAGCTCATATGTTTTATTTCATCAAATTGTATTAATTTAATCTAATTTCCCTCGCAGTGAACACCAACCAGCATCAACAGCCGCAGGTCGCCACAGCCCAGCAACAAGCCCAACTGCAGAACCAGCTAGCCGTTGCGACCACCGTGAGTGTGGACAAAACTATCGAGATAGATTCGGAGACGGAATCTAACCACGATACGGCGCTAACCTTGGCGTGTGCCGGCGGTCATGAAGAACTGGTGGAACTGCTGATCAATCGGGGAGCAAACATCGAGCACCGCGATAAGAAGGGATTCACACCGCTTATCCTAGCCGCCACCGCTGGCCACGACAAAGTCGTGGACATTCTGCTCAAGCACAGCGCTGAGCTGGAGGCTCAATCAGAGCGTACCAAGGATACTCCGTTGTCGCTGGCTTGTTCTGGCGGCCGATACGAGGTGGTGGAACTTCTGCTTAGCGTTGGCGCCAACAAAGAGCACCGCAATGTATCTGACTACACTCCACTGAGCTTGGCAGCCAGTGGGGGCTATGTAAACATCATTAAACTGTTGCTTAGTCATGGAGCAGAGATCAACTCGCGAACGGGCAGCAAGTTGGGCATTTCACCGCTTATGCTAGCCGCCATGAATGGTCATACGCCGGCCGTAAAGTTGCTTTTGGATCAGGGATCCGACATAAATGCCCAGATCGAAACGAATCGCAATACGGCCCTGACTTTAGCTTGCTTCCAGGGCAGACACGAGGTCGTAAGTCTGCTGCTCGACCGACGCGCCAATGTGGAGCATCGAGCTAAGACGGGTCTGACACCGCTTATGGAAGCCGCTTCAGGCGGTTACATTGAGGTTGGTCGCGTTCTGCTGGACAAGGGCGCGGACGTGAATGCTGCTCCAGTGCCGACGTCCAGGGACACTGCTTTAACAATTGCCGCCGACAAGGGCCATCAAAAGTTCGTGGAGCTCCTTCTGTCTCGCAATGCCAGCGTAGAGGTGAAGAATAAGAAAGGTAACTCTCCACTCTGGCTAGCTGCCCATGGTGGCCACCTCAGTGTGGTGGAGCTTCTGTACGATCACAATGCAGACATAGACTCACAGGATAATCGACGCGTTTCCTGTCTGATGGCTGCCTTCCGCAAGGGGCACACCAAGATTGTGAAGTGGATGGTGCAGTATGTGTCGCAGTTTCCCTCTGACCAGGAGATGATTCGCTTCATTGGTACCATAAGTGATAAGGAGCTGATAGACAAGTGCTTTGACTGCATGAAGATCCTGCGTAGCGCCAAAGAGGCCCAGGCCGTCAAGGCCAACAAGAATGCATCGATCCTATTGGAGGAGCTGGATCTGGAGCGGACTCGCGAGGAGAGCCGCAAGGCAGCCGCCGCCCGTCGTCGTGAGCGCAAGAAGAAGAAGAAGATGGAGAAGAAAGAGGAGAAGCGCCGTCAACAACAGGGTAATGGTGCTGGCGGAGACGATATGCAAGGCGATGACGATGACGCCAGTGACAAGGATGATGATTCCGACAAGGACGATGAAGATGAGGAGGCAGCGCCGGCCGCCGCCCGCGAGGAGGGAGACTCTGGCATCGATCAGGGCTCGTGCTCCAGCGGAGACACCAAAGGTGCGCGCTTGGGTGGCAGTCAATCCGCTCAGGCTGCGGAGGCGGCAGCCAATTCCGTGTCCAACAACAACCAGGGAAAGAAGAACAAGAAGCAGCCGAAAAACAAGGTGGTGGTATCGGTGGAACCAGTTCCAACACCAACTCCTCCAGTAGTCACATCGAATACCGTCCTCAAGGGCATCTCTGTGAAAAAGCAACCCGCAGTCGAAGTTGTAAAGCAACCTCCTGCCGCACAACAGGCTGCCCCTCTTAAGCGGCAGCTCGATGTGAAAAAGGAGGAACCCTCTCTCAAGAAGAAGGAGGAGAAGAACAGCTCGTCCAGCAGCAGCAACAAGCGTGAGAAGGAGAACCTTGCGCCCAAGGAGGTTGCACTGCCAGCCAAGCAGCAACCCAGTAGCTCCAGCAAACTGCAGAGCAGCGAGTCTGCGAGCAACATAAACAGCAGCACCGCTACCAACACCAGTAGCGCCAATACTACTACCCGCAAGGAAGTTGCAAAGCCAGTGTCACAAGCCGCGAGTGCCACCAGTTTGAATCCCGCGAAGCGCACCGAAGTCGATGGTTGGAAGGAAGTAGTCCGCAAGAGCAGCGCCCAGCAGACCACAGCGGTGGGAGCGAGTGGAGCACCTCTGCCTGTGACAGCCACCAGTTCGGCCACCAGCGTGCAGCACCATCCGCACCATCACCTAGGCAGCAGCTCCAGCAACAGCTCAAGCTCTCTGGCCACAAGCGCCACTACCGCAACGTCTTCGGTACCCGAGATGACCTGCAAGAAGGTGCAAGTGCCCGTAAATGCCATCTCCCGGGTGATTGGACGAGGTGGAAGCAACATTAACGCTATTCGCGCCACCACTGGTGCTCACATCGAGGTGGAGAAACAGGGCAAGAACCAATCGGAGCGTTGCATCACGATCAAGGGCTTAACCGATGCTACAAAACAGGCACATATGCTCATTTTGGCACTGATCAAGGATCCTGATGTGGACATATTGCAAATGCTGCCAAGGATTAACAGCAGTATTAAGCAGGCGTCTAGTGGCGGGGCCAGCGCCCCAATGTCCGTTGGAACGTGGGATAATCGCACCGCTGCCGGTGTGAACGCGTACACCTTTTCTTCAGCTGCGTCCACCACCTCCACTTCGTCCAGCTCGTCTGCCAGCTCTACTACACCGGCGGGAGCTGCGTACAGTAATGCGCACAAGCAGCAGCAGCAGCAGCTGCAGTCAGTGAAGGGCCCAAGTGGACGGTCATCAGCGTCGGTGAAGTCTAACGGCAGCAGCACCAAGGTGTCGGCCTCGAGTGGATCGGGTTCCCGAAACGGCAGGGGTGGCGGTAGCTATCTTGGCCAACAACAGCCTGGTCGCAGCTCTGGAGGCGCTTCCTCAAATGGCGTGCCCAAGAGCAAGGCAGAAAGCTCATCGAAATCCCTGCCAGCAGCACAGAAGAGCAGTACCACTTTGGGTAAATCATCGACTGTGGCACCGGGGGCACAAAACTTCGCAAAGGCAGCGGCTATTGCACAGTCCTCACCCAAAAAGGCTGAGGGTGGTGCTACGTCTGCCGTGATCAGCTCTGCCGGTGGACGCAGCAGTGGCGTGGTGGCACCATTTGGACGGGGCAAGCCTGTTGCTGGCCAAGGAGGGTCGGCCGCAACGGCGGCTTCCAATGTTGCCCAGCTCGGAAGTGTAAGTGGCAACAGTAGCAACAGCAACATATTGGCTGGACCAATTGGCACCTTTAATGTAGCGGATGTGGCCGCTGTGAATGCAGCCGCCGCAGCAGGAGCAGCAGCCACCACCAACAGCAATGTGAAACCCATTGCCCCCATTGCACCGCCCAGTAAGCGAGTTGGATCTCCCATCCAAGCCCAGCAACAGCATCAACCGCAGCAGCAGCAACAACAGCAACTACCCCAGCCAACACCAGTTCCTGGCCCACAGCCGCCACAACAACAACCGCAGCCGCAACAACAGCAGCAGCAGCCACAACAAGCGCCTCAGCAGCAGCAGCCACAACAGCCAACCCAGCAACAGCAACCACAGACGTCCCAGCAAAATCTCGTGATCAATACAAACCTGCTCAACGATCTGATGGCCGCCAGTGCAGCAAACACCACCAGCGATAGCTTCAGTGCCCAGCTGGCAGCGAAGTTGTCTAGCGCATATTCCCTGTTCAGTGACTATCAGCAGTCGCAGTGGGGCAAGTTGGGCGATCCAGGCATCGGCGGTGGAGCTGGAGCTGTGGGCGATGGTCTGCCGCAAGCGGATGCTTCCAAGGCACCAGGATACAATCGCAACATCCTCAGCTCGCCCGTGGGCAGTTCCAAGGCCTCGTCGAATCACTCCACCTCGCCTCCAGTGGGTAATGTGATCCAGCAGCAGCAACAGCAACCGCAATCTAGCCAACAGGCTCTTAACATCATTACCAGTGGACCGGGAGGGCCTGCAACAGCGCCAGCCAGATCACCAATGGTGTCGGCCAACGAGGGAAATCCCCCAGTGGGCCAGCCCTCCATCAATGGAACGCAAGGATTGGGTGAGACGGCTCCGGCCCATTCACCAGGCGTTATTAAACCGCCCACGGCCACAGTTCCCATCCAGCGTCATGTGCCCATGCCGATCTCTGCGCCGGAGGCCGGAGCACCGCCCACATTTGGAGCGATTGGTTCCAACCCAGTAAGCGGTAACAATTCGGTGGCTGCCCAGGCCGCAGCTGCTGCCGCCGCCTCGGCGATGATCGATCGCCAGCAGCAGAATTTGCAGAATCTGCAGACTTTGCAAAATTTGCAAAGGATGGTGGGAGCCTCACAGCAGCAACAACAGCAGCAGCTGAACTATCCCATGGATCCCACGGCCTCATCGTACATCGTGGATGGTAATAACTTACTGCGCCTGAATCAACGCGTCATCTACCCGCAAGGCAACACCAAGCCACCACAGCCACCGCCGCAGGGTGGAACGCAGTCGAATATGTTTGGGGGAAATCAAGGCAGACAACCACCTGGAGCGGGAGCCAGACAGCCGGGAGGAGCAGCTGCACAGCGTTGGTATGGCGGCGCTCTTGAATATCCTTCTTACACCGGCCGCGACATGCTTCACCTGGAGAATGGAGCCGGCGGAATGGCGGGCATGGGCTCACCATCGGCAATGTCGCCCAATCACGACGACATTCGCAAGATGCCGCGCCCCATTGGTACCGAGCGAGCCGCATCATGGAAGTACAACAACTTTAACGTGGGAGCCTCGACACTTAGCATGGAAGATGCTCTTGCCAGTGTGTTGCCCCCATGGGCACATGAGCCAAAGGCTCAGCCACCGGGCTTGCAGCAGCCGCCTCCTCCGCCGCAGTCGCAGCAGCAGCAACAACCGCTCAACTGGCTGAAGCAGCAGCCGCAGCAGCAGCAATACAGGGCCTACAACAATGGACCCTATCCGCAGCAGCAGCAGCATGAGCCAATGAATGTAAGATACAATTGATGAAATGGCTTTTCAAGATTAGTTTTATTTAATTTTTAATTATTACCAATATATTCAGATGCCCATGGATTACCACAACATGCAGGCACCTCCAAATATGAGCCAGCAGCAGCAACAGCACGTCAACTTGATGCCCTCCTATGGCTACCAGCATTTTGTGGGCGCTCCTGGAGCGGTTGACATTTCCGCACACATGCCGGACAAGATGGAGGTGTGGGATCACCACGACAAACACGTGAGTTAACACTTCCTATTTTGAACAATAGATATTAGGTTGGTTAGAAAATCCATATCACTTACGCAATGTTTTCCGTTTTATACAGATGCCCTGGACCAACTATACCACCAACTGGTCCAACTGATGTGCCAGCGAAACTCAGAAGGAGGATCTCTTCGATGCCTGAATCGAGCAGCTATGGCTGAGAGAACTCCTACTCAAAAATTACCAGGACCTAGCAGAAATGTCAACTTCAGTAGCAGCCGTAACACCACAAGCACCTCACTGATTTGAAAATGCAAAGCGAAATAATATTTGTTGAATTTCTACGTTTTCTATTCGGATTCTCGGCTTCTTCTCCCCAATCCTAAATCTTCTAACTGCCGCCTGCCAACCTTTGTGGAAACCAATTAACAGCATGATGGAAAATTGCAACATGGCTTTGTTCTTTAGTTTATCAATTTAAAAACTTTTGAATTTGGGTAATTATTTAACTTCGCAGGCAAAACATGAAATTTAACCAGAAACATATAAAAACGCAAAAGAAATGCAAAAATGATAAAAAGCTAAATGCTAGAAGAAAACATGTTCGAAACTGGTGCCCAGGCAACTGGGGCCAATATATATTATTTATTTTTAAATGTATTGATATTTTTTGAAGAAGCATGAAGTTAGTGGTAGCTTTTTGTGTGTTCAGCTAGAGGGAAAACGAAACGAAAAGTAAATCTTCTTCACACACAACATATACATGCACTAACCCCCTCCCCCGCACACAACAAACACACACCCATACATACACAAATACATTTATGTTAAGATAGAAGTCAGTCTTATGAATGAAACATTAAATTGAAATGTTTAGCGCCAGCTAAAGTTAAAGTACACACAAACTTTTATTACAACACTTATACATAAATACATCTATATATATTTAATAACATTAATAAAGGCAACAAATGAATGTCGAAACTGTAAATTCTAGGCGCGCACTATTCTCTATCCCCCTGTTTTGTCCCCGATAAAAACCAAACCGCACTAAACAACAAGAAGCTAACGAAACCGGAAACTAGAACAAAGCTATGAAAACGCATATGCATACGCTATGAATCGCAAAAAGTACGAAACGAAAAACCACAATCGACAGATAATTACTTAATTCAACTTTACAACGTATACATACCATTAACTACTCCCAAACTCAAAGATACCAAAACCAATCCGAGCGAAACATCCGAGACGGAGCTGCTGCAGAGCTTGGTGTTCTTATGGTCGGAAGTGAATGAAACCCTTGGTCGATAACCCGAAAAATGTAGTTAGTAGAAATTGAAATTGCTTAAATAACTAAGTAAAACATCAATAACATAATGGTCGAGTAACGTTTTAATATTCCATTTACGAGAACTAAACGATATATGATACGATGGTGAAGATAATGATGATGATAATGAAGATGACGAGACGACGAAGCGGCGCTTGCTTGCCATCTTTGATGCTTTTCCGACACTGCTCATAGACGTACATAAAATATATACCTATCTAAAATATATACTAGCGAATAGCATATATGAGATACACAAACTTTTATTTCGATCCCTGATGAACGCGAGCGAAAACTAAACTAACGAAGAAGATATGTAAAAACACTTGATCAGCCCAAAACCCCATCTTGCCTGATCCAGGGTCGCACCACCAGTAGGCACGAGTGAAATCGAAATCCGAGGACCCGGACCCGGAACACAAGTCAAAGGTGTGAGTGGTGGTCGTCATGCAATTGCTTTGTAAAATTCTAGAGGAGAACGAAAAAAGAAAACGTTGCTTGAGATGATATATACATAAATGCTTAGAGAACCGTTTAAAGAGCAATCCACGCATAATCCCACACAGAAACACAAAAACCCCGATTGCAAGATATACTTTATCGATGATATAATGATGAATATGAAAATACGAAATAAATGATAATATAAGTGAAGCATGAAACTACTTTTTTTCTATTTTTCAATGTTTTAGCTGCAAGCAAATAATGAGTAAATGCGTAATAAGAATATGTGGAGATGTTTGTTTAAGTTATTTGATACAACAAATTGCGAGATATATATTTACCACATATACACACATACACCTACACCTAAACAAACACCTATATGCCCGACAGGAACTTTATTCGATTTTGTTGACTAACAAAAAGATACAACCGAATATCTGAGGACATACAGCCGTTATGAGATGATGCATCCTTGATTGAACCGCAAACAAAACGATGGGGAATAAAAAAAAGAAAAATACAAAAGCATACTGAATAAATATAGAATTTTTTTCAAGCGAAAGAAATTAAATTCACATAGATTTATTAATTTAAAAATTAATATAAATATACTTCAAATATGAAAAGTATGGAAACAAAAAAATGCAAACAAGAAAAACAAAAAAACTACATATATTAAATACACACATACTATATGAGTATACTACGGATTATTATTACTCTTATAATTATTATTATTGTATTGAAGGAAAAATATAAAAGAGAACATTAAACAGCATAAATAAAAAATTACAACAAATTGTTTGGTTTAAAATGGATTGGGATATTGCTTTTATTTAATTTATTTGTGATCATTTATTTGTGAACTTTTAGACAATGTTAAACATTCGTAAATAGCTTCAATCTTTTAGACGAAAGGCTCAATGGTGAACTCCACCGCCGAGCAGGGCGTGGTTAGCTCGAAGGCCTGCAGCACTGTGGGATGCAAAACACCAATCTTGCCGATGACAACCCCATCGTACATCACATTAGCACAGCGACCAGGGAAATAGCTGGGATCTAAAATCAAATGGAAATTGGGTTACTAAAGATCAAAAGAACTTTTCGGCAGCTTACCCTCGGTAGATTGAAGGTAATATCCCTTGTTCCCGCTGGCCGTTTTCCAGGGCACAGAGAGCAGTTGCATCACGCGATCCAGCAGGCCGTGAACCACCTCGAAGCCAGCGGTCTTGTTGCAGTTTACGGCACACACCCTTCGCTCATTGCGGGCACCAACTTCCGTGCTCTCATCGGCAACCACCACGTCGCTGATCTCGAAGAGTTTCAGGGGCAGCGGCATCTTGCGGTTGGCCACCAGAGTCTTTAGGAGACCGGGCAATAAAGTCGTGCGCACTACTTGGAACTCCAGCGTCTTGGGATTGCCGATGTGCACGGCCTGCAGGGCGTCGATGTTCTTGTTCAGCTTGCGTCCAATATCATCCCGAGAGCAGAGCGTAAAGGTCAGCGCCTCGGTGAAGCCCGCCTGGGCCACCTGTTCGCGCAGTTGTTCGGTCAGTTTGTTCAGTGGGAATTGCTTGGCTATTTGCATGAATGCAGGCAGGGACTTCTTGATGTTATTGTAGCCATAGGCAATAGCCACGTCCTCGTAGATGTCGCACGCATGGATCACGTCGTGCCGCGTGGGTGGGATCTTAACCACCAGCGAGTCGCCATCGACCTTGGCCTCCAGATACATGCGCGTCAGCATATCTGCGAGCTTTTCCGCCGGCTCATCGATGCCAATATAGGCATTGGCGCGCTTTACCGATATCCGCTCCTCGCGCACCTCCAGTTCCGGGTAGGAGATCACACTGCCATCGGGCTGCACCACATCGCACGGCTCCACGGTAAACTTCTGGGCGCAGTGCTCGGAGAAGAGGCACACAATGGTGTCCAGCACCACCTTCGCCTTCGTTCTATCCGTGGCCGTGCACTCGATGAACACGTTCTTGGTCTTCAGCGAGATCTTGGAATGATCACCGTTGATTATGGGCGGCAGTGAAAGCACCACACGGTTGGCATCGTAGATCACTGGATAAACCGGCGATTCCCGAATGATTGGCAGATATTGCTTCAGCTGCGCATGCGTGGCATAGAAGTCCATGAGCTCGCTGCCAGTCATCTCCTTGGTTTGATTAAGAGGCTTGAACTTGATTTGTTCCGGCGCCAGAGCCTCGTAACTGAAGGGTCCCTGTAGGGTGTCCAGATCGTGGGTTCCAATGGCCACCAGCGTACGCTTGCGGCAGATGTTCTGGTGCAGTTTGTCCTGCAGATCGATGAAACTGTTGTAGGAGGCCTGCGTAAAGGTGACGTTCCGAAGTACAGCGGCCACAGCGTACGGACGGATCTGCGCCGTCGAAGGGTCAATCTTCAGCATCTGCCTCTTGGCCGGCTCCACAAACTGGAACTTAGGAGGCTTGAGTCTGAAAGGCAGAGTTTTGTATGATTTCATTGATAGGAAAGCGAAGTTTCGAACTCACTTTCCCTGGAACACCAGCAGACCCGTGACCAGACCCTCCAAGCAGAGCAGATCGTACCGGTTGGCTGGTATGTCGATTCTGTAGATGATCTCCTCGCTGGCATTGGCCGCCGCTGCCACATCGCCCTGTTCCTTGGTCAGCATCTGCTTCTCCGTGGTCTGTGGGGATTATCTCAGGGCGTTTCAATATATGTGTACTCTTTATTAATGGACCGCACCTACCACTTCGTCCAGCTCCAGTCCGAAGGCGAAGCACAGCTCCTGGAACTCATCATCGGCTACGGGAAAGGGGTAAACATTAGGGAGCTCCAAGCTATGAAAACGTGATTACACGTGGACTCTGCAAACTCACTGTACGTCTTGCCGAGCGCCTCGAAGAGCAGATCCCGTTTAACTCCAATGGTGGGCATGCTGAATGAATCACCTGTTAATCCCGGACTGGCTTTTAACACAGATAAATAGGCTTAAATACAAATTGGCTTATTTCAGACCGGGGCCAGTGTTGCCAACTTATGGTGACCGTATTTTCAAGTACTATCGCATGGCCATGATGGTCACCCTGAACTTACGGTACGGAAGGGTCACACTCTTCTTTAAAATAGCTTGTGCACACTGAGACTTGAATTACTCGAGAAACACCAGCTAAAACGACCCATTCACACTGAGCTGAGGGTTACCGTTAATTTTGAGTTCCGATTAAGTATTAAATTGAAATTTGATTTTGATTCAATATTTATTTTTAAAATACTGTAAAATATATATTCAATTATGTAAATACATCGCAGTGAACTAAATACACAATTTAAATAGTAATTAGTTAAATACTAAATACAACTTGCCGTTTCCTTTTACATCATAAGATTCACTTAATTAGAGATATATATTTGTATAGCTATGTGTATAAGGCCCCCAAAAAACAGTCCGGGCGCGCACAAAATGATTGGGCAAATGGTATCGCAATCCAAATTAAAAGTTTCACATTTCTAATCGAATAGAGTTATATTTACTAAAAAAATGTTTCATGGACGTGGTCGCTTTTCAGTAAAATTTGACTGACAAAAAACTTATTTTCGAGTTTCGTTAGTTCCCAATTTTGACCTATTGACCATCGAAACGGCAACGTATTTGATTAATGCAGTGCCTGTTTGCTGTATTGGGGGTCTACTGTTGTTTCTGCATTGCGGCAGCTGGCCCATTCGGCTTGGCACCCAAATTCTTATAGGCCTTGCCCCCATTACGCTCCCACTCGCGGTTGAACTCGTGCTCCAGGATCTCGGCGCCGCGCTTGCGCGTCAGACCCGTCTCCTCCAGACTGAGTTCGCACATCTGCATGTCGTCCGTTCCGGCCACCAGCAGAATTGGCGGCTTGTCCGCGTGCAGTTCCATCTGGCGAGCGATCCACTGGCCATCAAAGTGGGCATACCACAGGCCGCGCTTGGCTGCAAAAGAATTAATCAATATATCTCATATTTTTATGGTCTAGATGAACACTTACTGTTGTCCGGCGCATTGGCGCGCATGAAGGGAATCCGGAAGTAGCGATGCTGGGCGGTCACAATCTCCTGGATTGGCTGCACCAAAGGCGGCTGCTTGAAGGCTGCAATAGAGATGGTTAATAATATTATACAATAACTATATCTGTGCTCTTTACTTACCGGCTTCCATGACGCTGCGTGGGGCACGCTCGTTTTCATCCATGGTGGTGCGCTTGCGGTTCTTTGCCTTCCAGGCGTGGTACACCTTCAAGCGGCGATGGAACTCCTGACGGCAGGCCTACAAAATCATGGGGTTAATCTTTTAGTTTTTTTAAAAATAATATATGTATATAAGGACTCACCTCAAGCAGCTCAATATCACAGGACGTGTTGATAGCATCACGCAGCTCCGAGTACTTCCACTTGGACAAGTCGTACTTCTGCTTGCCCAGCGCCTGTTGTTGGGCCCGAACATTTTCCGATCTGCCACAGGAATAGCAAAAGCAATTAGCATAATATTGAAGTAAATACTTTTACATAGATATGTATATCAGCGCAAGCAAACAAAGTGAGTCATTGATGGCATCAAATGTTCATAGTGACAGGATAAATAAATAACTAAAAGCCAATGGGAATTTGCTAGTAGTAATAGTAGTAGTAGTAGATGCTACAGATGATTTGGATTAGTGGGCACGAGGAGCTCATTACTTTAGGTGTTAGTAATTTAGTTAGTATGAAATGATTTCAAAACCAGCACCAACTCACTTATTCAAGTACCGCGAAGCAATGTTTGACACAACTTGTGAAAAACTTTTTCAAAAATATACAGAAAGTAAAGTAGTTAAAGTAGTAAAGAATTGTTTGTTGATTTGTTTTTTTTTTTTTTTGGTTTTTGTTTATGGTAGTCATTATCCAATTAGTGTTTTTGGGAAAGCAAGAAAAGATTGACAAAATTTACAAGAGTGGTAGACATAGGTAATTCATAAAGCGTGCTATACCTGATCAATTTGTTGGAACCCATGGGAGACGCGTCATTGACACCACTGTGTTGTGTTCGTTGGGTTGGATTGGGTGTTGGGTGGTGGTGTTTGGTTGTGGAAAGTGTGGAGTGGTTTCCGTGTGGGGGAAAAGGAAAAAGTTGGTGAGTTTTATAAAATAATTAATATATACAATATAAATGGAGAACCTAACTGGTCAAATCTGATAGGTATCTAATATTTTAACAAACAAAATATCTTTTTTGCCAATTCGAACTAAACCCCATTTAATATAGACATCACCCAATTATTTCTGGACTTGAAACTTGATCTAGGTTTTGACCATATAATTACATACTTGCGAATAACTGGTGGACTATCCTCCACCTGGCCGTTGGACTCGTTGGCCAAACGCAGGGCCAACTCGTGATCGCGTCGCTCCTGTTCCAGCTGCTGTCGGTACTTGGCATCGTCCTTGGCCTCCTTCTCCAGCTGCTCCTGCAGCGCCAAGGCCGCACGCCTATCCTCCTCCTCTTGGCGCAGGCGCTGAGCTTCCGCGGCCTTTCGTCGAGTTTCCATCTCCGCTTTGCTGTGGATTTTAGATGGGAAGCTGGTTAAGAATACAAAACTCATAGAAACTAATACGTACAGTCGCTTGTTTTCGATTTCCTCGCGCTGGCGCTGCTCCTCCGCCTCCTTGGCGGCACGCTCGGCCTCCAGGGCCTCTTGGATCTTGCGCAGACGCTCCTGCTCCTCCGCCTGCTGCTGCTCCTTAAGCTTGGTGTTCAGATCAACTGTTAGCTTGTTCATGTTGGCCATGACCACGGTGTACATCGAGTCCATTTCCCGTTGGGTAATGCGTGGATTCATCTGTTTTGGATTAAGGATTCAGTTAAGAACGATTCAGTTACACTGGCATTTACCAAGACTTACCTTGATTTTCATGATGGCATCATCGATCTGCCTGTAGATATCGTTCACCCCGCTGATAATCTCTTCGCGACCCATTTTCAGGCCACTGGCTATTTCGATTGTCTTGAGCGTATTGGTCCGGATCTTGTTGATCTTGCCAATTCCCTGGTAGCGTGGCCGATGCTGCTTGCGAGCCAGGAAACCACGGGCAATGCGCTGGGCTATAAGAACACACTTGTTGCGGTAGATGATTCGGTTGCGCACTAGGGAAGAGAAATAAGAAATAATACACGAAAGTTCATACAAAGTGGTTCAAGGGACTACTTACGCTTAATCACGCAGAGGGCTCCCAGAGCGGACTTGACCCAACGCGATCGAATCAGCCACTTCTTGACCTTGGCCACTATGGCCAGCATGTTCTCCGGATCAGAGCGCATGATGCGGTCGAACTCCACAAATTTACCCGGTCGGAAGAAGACCTTGGTGATGCCGAACTTAAAGTCCTTGGCGCTCAGATTGAGGGACTGGAACATGGCTTCGCAGAAGGTGCGAGCCGGCAGTGAAACGAGTTCCGGCGGCAGCACCGATTTGTACATGCTGTAGAGATCGGCAAAGAGAACACGCGATGGATAACCGTGCTCCATGAGTTCCAGCACCGAAATGGTGCCCGAGCACTTGAGTTGGGCCAGCGCCAGGCTGCCCTCAAACTGTCGGTCGATCATCTTGCTGTTGGGCTTGATGCAGCGTATGAAGTTGGTGCCCTGAAAGGTGGCATCATTTAGTTTCGGTTTTAGCTAAAAGTCCATCGTGTTACTTACGTTCTGCTCCAGTTTCTCCATTAGCTCGCCCAGCTGAGTCTTGAACTTGGATCCCACGGATATGAAGTTGAGCTTGCCACGCACCGAAGTGCTACTGCCCGAGGGGAAGAGGGTCTGCAGCAGGGGATTATCGCACTCCTGAACCAATCCCTCCAGCGAGGCGTGCAGGGCATCGTTGTTCTTCTCAATGAACTGCTCCGTGTTGTAGCACACAGCTCCGGCGAAGTGACGCACCAGGAAGCCCTCCTCATCCCGCAGAGTGCGGTGGGCCTTCAGACGCGAGGATCTCGGCAGACCCAGGCGGTAGTGATTCGCCCAGGACTTGTGCACCTCGGCGGTGAAGTGCGAGTACGAGGGCTTCGGCAGCTTGGACTCCTCGTCGAGCAGCGTGAAGATGCCATTCGACTTGGCCTCGATCAGCTCAATGATGTCCTGGTTATCCGTGAAAGTGATCTCCGGCACATTGAGGCCTTCGCGTTTGTACAGCTCCTGCTCGTTTTTCAGTATATTATCGTTGAAGAACTTCTGCAGCTTCTCATTGCAGTAGTTAATGCAGAACTGCTCGAACGAGTTCACCGTAAAGTACTCGAAGCCGGCGATATCGAGCACGCCGATGTAGAAGTTCGAAGCCTGGAAGGGAATGCTCTGGTTGATCAGGCCCACGATGCGATCGAAGAGTCGACTGTAGATGGCCTTGGCCAAGGCATCCCGAGCATTGCTTGCCTCGTAGATCTTTAGAGGAACCCTGCCAGAATGAACGTTTTGTTAGTCATCAAGCGATAACCATAAATCCCATCAATTTCGATCCTTACATGATAACCGTGCCCTTGAAGCCGCCGCCCTTGCTCTGCATCACTCGGGACACCAAGGCAGTGCGCAGCTCCGTTTGATCCACACCCAGCAGCCCACTGGTGATGGTCAGCGACTGCTCCGAGGCCTCCGACACCTGGCAGCCACCGCGCACATCATCGGGTATCTCCTCGAACGCAATGTTGCCCAGGTGGAGCACAGCTGCCACCAGCGAATAGATGCCAAGCTTCTCCGTATCCGAGAGGCCCAGACGGCCCAACGCCTTGTCCAGGTTGTGGAAGTGCTGGTAATCATCGATGATCGGATCCTTAAGCGGACCCTTTTGCTGGTGATTCTTCGACTTCTGTGAGCCCGGTATTAGCTGCTCCGTCTTGGCGTTGGCAAAGTACTGTGTGCAGCCCGAGAGATACTGCCAAAGAAAGTTAAGCCATGAAGAGAGAACTCAGAAATGTACGGGGAAGACCTACCCTGTAATCATCTGGCTTGCCCAAGCTCAGTTTATCCCGCAGCTGCTGTGGAGCTCCGGCGAGGAGCATGTAGAAAACATGATAGTTCCGCTCCTCGGCGCTCTGCGTGCAGATGCGACTCTTCTCCAGCAAGTAGTGCGATATGTAACCACCGACCACCTGGCACTTGGCATCGTAGTGCACCTCAATGAACTTTCCAAATCGCGAGGAGTTGTTGTTTCTGGTTGTCTTGGCATTACCAAAGGCCTCCAGCACGGGATTGGCTGCGGGAGTATAATCATTAGGAGCTGTTCCTCAAGCATGCCCAAATATGATACACTTACCATCCAATATCTTGGTCTCTATGGGACCGGCACTGTCGTGCGAATAGCACAGGTATTTCAGCAGGTATTTGGTGGACTCCGTCTTGCCGGCGCCCGACTCTCCGGACACAATGATGGACTGGGACAACTTGTACACTCGCATATCCCGTATGGCTTTATCCGCTGTGGGTGAATATTGAATTCGATTACAAACTTCTTTAATTTATAGAATATGAATTGTAGTTACCAATAGCAAAGACATGAGGTGGCAGTTCGCCCAGGGAACGACCATTGTACTTCTTGATGGTATCGGGTGCGTAGAGCTCCTTGATCTCACGATACGGATTCACGGCGATCAGAATGTTGGCCACATATGTCTGCAATTCAAGTTATTAACATGGTTTCATTTTCGTGGCTTCTTATTTTGGGTACTCACGTAGATCTTGTCTTTGTAGTAACGTGTTTTCAAATTGTCCAGAAATGTGGCCTCGTTGAGCAGCATGAGTTCGCCTGCAACATAAAATCAACTGGGTTAGTAAAACGCTGGAAATTGTACGCGTTTTATGGCCCGAACCCCCCGACCACTTTCACCCGCCTGTCTGCAGGGTTCGGAGGTCAGGTAAGCAAGCGTAGCTAACGATTACCCCACTCTTGGGTTGGGAAACACACACAGCATTTCGTCAGATCTGTCCCATCCCACTGCCCAGGGTTTCTTTCACTCAATTTGAAGCTAATTCACTGAAAAACTTCGCTCTACATAGGTGGTGGTATCTTTAATGTGAAAGCCATCTTATCGGGTTGGTAGATAAGATCGCTACCTGCTGCAGTTGAAAATGTGCCTCATAGCCCTGATATTAATGAAAGATCACTGACGTTCGAAATCTTTATCTTTACCCTACTAAACTCTTTTGGTGGTTTCGCTTTCTAGGTTCACTTAAATGATTGTTCGTAGTAAATGCTTTATATAGGGTATAAAGAAATGTTTGGTTTACGCGTATATTATGGCTTGAATGCTACAACTAAATCCAAATGGAACTGGAAAGTTCTTTGGCGATCAAGAGCAGTACTTGCACTTTCCTAACCAACTTATATAATAATAGGGGCTCAGATAAGACGCCACATCCATGTCATCAAATATTTGGGAAACTTGGTTACTTACAGTTGTCATCGTGATCCTGGGCTCCATCGCACGAGGAGTGGATATCATCGAAGTGGCACGTGCGCTTCGGATACTTGCGATCGGTGGGCGTAACCTCGAACTCCTTGGCGCCGATCTCGGTGATCCGGCCCTGTATATAGCCCTCGGCGGCGTCTCGCACCCACACCAGTTGGGTGTCCTCCAACATTTTTCGCACTGCAAATGATGAAACAGAATGAAACACTATAACACTATAATACCGAATGAATCAAACAATAGACAATTTCAATAGTTTCGCTTTTACATTTATTATGTCAGGTACAAGCGTATGGCGCGGGACAATATCAATGCGAAAAATCTTATCTACCTCGCAGTGCCAACACAGAGAGAACCGAGAACTGCGATTCCGGCCAGGTACAACGCTCCACACTGGTCGAGTGCGGAAAGACAAGTGAGTGGAGTGGAGTGGAATCAGTGGACTGGAGTGGAGCGATCGGCTGAATGGCTGGCTGGCTGGAGAGATTTCTACTGTGACTCTCGGCGAGGCATTAGGGCTACTACTACCGGTAGTGGTGCCGGTGTTTAATGGCCATTTTACCTGTGCCTTCCTCTATCTCTCTCTCTCTGCGGCTCTCTCAGTCTCTCTTCTGGGAACTGAGCCACTGAGCAGCTAAGAAACTGAGCAATCGATGAGCTGATGAGCTGAGGAACTGGTACTGGTACTGGGTCTGGTACTGGTAGTGGCTCTGGAGGTACCTTCGCCTGCCTCCCTGGCATATGGATACCATTGTTCTTTAACTGCTGTCGCTGTGGCAGTTTCTGTTTTTCGTCTGTCTCCGCTCATTTCGCCTTTCGTTTGTGTCTATTCGCTGGTTACCTTTCTTGGTCATGCACTGCCTTCTGCTTCTGACTCATGGGCGTTGTGTGAGTAGACCCGTTGATAAGCCCCCCGGCCACAGGCGAGGTCAAAATGGTAGTTACTGTCTAGCAATTTAGAGATAATAGAACACTGCATACCACCGCCAACTCGATGATGCTTAGGGATGACCCTTTTCTCCCAGCTAAATATCACTTCTCCAGGAATCCTATAAAATTGGAACGACTGTTCTACTATTTACCACTTTACTACTATTTCCCATAGAGTAGATGCATATATCCATCTGAGCTCAGCTGTACGACCTTGTTTTGCGATTTGCCAAAACACCTAGCATCACGTAGATATACACGAGCGTATAACCAAACCGCAAGCTCCCATTTGCAGCCGCGTTGCTCTGGAGCTGTAGCTCTATATATGCATATATCTGCACCTTCCCCGGCCGATATCTGATTTCGGTAAGCGAGACAGTGACGTTGGCATTACTGTTTTGGCGAGCGCGTCAAGGTGAAATCTATTTATTCAGCGCTCGCTAGGTTAATGCTGCCTGCCCTTTTTCCCCGATCTCATTCCATAGTTCCATGTCAGCTACCCAACTACCTAAAAATTGTGGCGACAAAATGCTCTCGAATTTTGTATGGGGGAACTGTAGCGGGAGACAATGGCTTTCTCAGTTCATCAAGATAAATTTGCCGCAAAGTGCTAAATTATTAAATGATTGTTAAGCCTCCGTTTGTTTTGCGAAATGAGTCAGCTTGCGTCAGTTTGTGGGACTCTGCTTTGACAGATGGGAACCAAACAGAGAACCGGAGAGACTGCTATTCTATAGATTTAGATGCCGAGATACTGGTTTTGGTGAGTGGGAGTTCTTCCAATAGAACACTTAGGAAACGTTTAGCGTAGACAGATGTATGGAAAGCAGATGTGCATTATGGGTTCTGTTAGGAAAGTAATCCACCTTCTTGCACTATTCAATTGTAACACTGAATTTTATGGTTATTTCTCATGAGCCATTGATTGACTTAATACATATAAAAGATAATAATAGTTACTATCCATTATATGCTGACTCATGCTACCTTTTAGTCTCGAAATTTGCATTTAAATTATGTCACGACCACCACATTGCATTAACAGCCAAGTGAAGTCTTATCGACCCAGAATTTTGGTGTGTTCCATATGAAGTGACTCATGTTCCTTCAGTTTTTCCCCCAACTATGTGGCTTATGCAGCATTAGGGTGGTTATTAAATGAAACTTCGATCTCGTGCTGATACCGAAGTGTTGTAAACAATTTACGGGCTGCAATGTATCCATCATAATTAGCCCAGTTTGTGGCCAGAAAGAAAGCGGAGCTTAACCCCAGACATATGGTGGAAATCGCTTTATAATGCGCCCAGGCAAATTAACAACAATTACTCAGACAATTTAACATAATCTTGATTATGCACAGAGCAAAAAATAATGATTGGCAAGCCGATGGAGGAGGGGCTTCTTCCACACACTGTTCCATATGCAAGACAGCCACTGCCAGAGTCAGAGCCACAATCACGGCCACGTTGTCGCCTTCTTCTCCTGGGCCTCCTCCACTCCTCCAGTCACTGCTCTTCAGTCCACTGCCTTCCCATATGGCTGGGCCACTCGAATCTGCTGCGCGCATGAGATGGCGGCATAAATTACAAATTGCGCAAAAAACAAGCACACACAGTGCATGCAAAAACCAAAAAAAAATGAAATAAAAAGCGAGAAGTTGCCTAGGAACCAAGTGATGGAGGTCTGAAAAAACGAAACCAGCATTTGATGGCCGTTTATGGGGGGCAGAAGAACTGGCCCGGCTGCATTCTTGGCGACGACCAGGCATGGAAATGCAGGCTCCCAAGATTCTCACTCTTTGCTCCACCCGAGGTGGCACTATGCGAACATTTTACTTCCTTGCACATTTATTTATAAATAAAGGTTAAATATTTTATAATTCATTGAAAATAACTCAATTTATTGAGGAACGTAAACAGAAATAGTTGTATACAACAAGAGTAGCAGGAAGCTTATATCATACAGCATAAATCTTTAGTTTCCGATTGGTATAAGGTGAGATTTTCTCCCAGTGCAGAACAGGCAACCAAGTGTGGCAGCAGCAAATGACTTGGCGGCGGAGGAAATGCTTCAAGGCGACATTGACAATGGACAAGAGCAGAAGCGAAGGTGTGGAAAAAATCAAGAACACACAGCGGACGGAGGCCTCCAAACGGCGGATGATGAGCTGGAGGGGATGAGCTGGAAGAACTGGAGAAACAGCCAAGTCATGTTCAAGAAGCTTATGAAATGTGAAGCCGCACATACCAAACGAACCTTTTGTGCTCCTTAAATGATGAAGTGCAGCCTGACAGAGCCACCCAAATGGGCGACACCTGCTGCAGCTAACCGGCTTATTTGGTTTTTGGTCAGTGCCCACCGTGCGTATACGTAATCCGAGCACATGCAATGACCCCACGACCCGCTAAACCCAAACCCAAACGCAAACGCAAACCCTAAGCCAAACACATGGCCCCATCCAAAACCAGGTCCGAATAGCAATTAGCCAGAAGCTAAGCCCGCAAAGCAGACGCCTCTGCGTGATTTTCTTGAAAGGCACAGAGAGTAGACAATGTTTACTTGCGAAAATTGGACGGAGTGGGTGGTGTGGGCTGTGATATCATCATGTTTACTCGCCCTCTTCCGTCGACAAAACAAAAAAAAAAGGAAAACATTGTTGCGTGCCAGCTTTATATTATTGTAATTTTCTTCGCTTTTGGAAAACGTGCGCACAATTTGCCTGTTTGTTTTCATTACTTTTTGGCAGGCATTCGTCATTGTCTATTCTGGAATTAATCAGAAGTTGCATAGTAAGCACTAAAGTCACTAAACTGTTAATGCCTTTTTGTAAGATTGTGCAATACAAATAAAGAGCTAGTTATGATAAAGTTGCTTTAAATAACTTTTAAACATAAGAGGCATATGAGATATAAAACATTGAATTTGTTAACACATTAATAAGGATTCAACCCACTTAATCAAATTAATTTAAGCAAATCAATTTAATTAAGAATCTCTTGCACAAAGTAAGTGCATTTTAATTACGCTCTCGCACGAATGTTTTAACTATGACGCTACCCAATTACCAATTATTCTAGATCACAAAGGAAATGCTCAAAAAAGCCATTGCCAGCACTTACTAATCGAAATAATGTCTGGCGATAAGATTGTCTTGGCAATTAAGCCAAGTTAATTGAACTCACCCGTGCTGGCCGAGTGCACCGGATTGTTGCTGGCATAGAAATCCATTGCGGGATCCCCAACTGCAGGCCAAACTCCTCAATAGGTTAATAGCAGTGCAATGCACTGGGGCAAAGACTTTGGCACTCAATGCAAAGGGGAACCAGGGAGTGCGAATAAGGGTGCTGGGTGCTGGGTGAGTCACCACGGGGGTTGACTGTATGTGAAACCGTTTGGGATGCGAGTGAATGCTGAATACTGGCAACTAGTTTGCTGATTTGTTGACTACCACAGTGACAATTGATTTTCACTTTTCCGCTTTTCACTATCGATTAAACACTTTCCACCATAGCTGGCAAACTTTTGCCCATCCGCTGGATTTTCCAATGAGATGCAGCTTTTCACTTTTAATTGAGTTTTCTCGATTAGTTTGTGGCCATTGCACAATTTATGCCAATTTCTGACCTACATTAAGAGCTAAACACAATTTTGGATCGAAAGCAGACGCGTGTCGAGATATATGGTGTATATATAACTGGGAAATTGCTTGCGATGCTGAACTTTTGACATCAAATGCAACTTGTGTTGCTGCTGTTTTTGCCAAGATGATGATGATGATGTTGCCACAGCTGCTGCTGCTGCTGTTGCCGTGCAGTTTTCACCCAGTAACCGAGTTCTACGATTCGGGCAACCGCCCCGAAAAAAAGGAAACGACAAAACCGATTGAGAATTCTAAGAGGGCGACGGACACACGTGGCGTGACAACTGCAGCAAACGCGCGACATGCACTGCAGATTGCCGGATTCTGGGCAGGATGCCCCGCATGGAAACACGGGGTGGCTGCTCATCGTGTATCTCCAGCATATCGTATCGTTTACGGCATTCGGCTTCGTTAGCTGCCAACTGCGCCGAATCCGCAATTACCGATGGCACACGGATGGTGGCAGTAGTAGTGGTGGTGGGTGGGTGGCACAGTAATAATTCCAGCTGCGTGCCAGGCACATTTTATATCATTCCCCACACTCAACGAGGGTTTTATTTGTTTGTGCCCCAATTCGGGAGCGGGATCAAACAATGGCACCCGTGGCACTTGCCTCAAGTGCGACGGAGTCATGGCAGCCGCTCCATGTTGCACCAGGAAGTCGCCTCGCGGCAATGCAGCGGCGTGAATAACAACTTCCGGATTTAACTACGCATACAGCAGGGGTCAAGCGAGTAGATCTTGAGATGGATCACCAATAATATCACTAGTTCGAAGATGCAGAAAACTAACAAATAATCCCATAATAGGTTAATAAAGTTAAGGTTTAAGTTAAGGTTGAGGTAAAGTTAAGTTAAAATCTAAGTACAACTTTGCTGACCGCAGACGTATGAATAATAGTCATTTAAGTGAATATATATACTACTTTCCATACTCGTGACTATCCCGCGCTGCTTATGTTTCACTCCAATTGGCAAATTGAGTTATTCACACGCAACAGCTGCTTGACTGGGGCATTCAACAAGGGGTGTAATGGGTGTTATGCTACATGGGTTGGGTTAAGAGCAAACTTTTCAAAGCTCCTCGAATTCTGGTAAACAAAGCGATTAGGGTGGAAGCAACAAAACAAAATCCGAGCTGGATTAGCGATTCGCATTCGAAAGATGCATCTGATAGCGACATCACAAGAGCTTTTCCTACGAGCTTTCTAAAAAGCAAATGGGATGGGATTGGATGGAACGGATAAAGCAGTTCAGCGGGCTGTGACGTACCTGAAAATGTGAAAATCAGGGGGTTGCAAAGGGGGGGAGGAACACGAGTCCATTGTTTGCCTATCTGCTGTTCTGTAATCGCTTGATCAATACCAACAAACGGAACGAAACGAAACGAAACAAAGCGAAATGAGAGCGAAAATTTGCAAAAAACACAATTATTCACGAGTGCAGCAAACCATTCTATAAATAACTATGCGAATGGGTATAAATTATTATAAATTTCCTATCAAGGATAATACCACTATGTATTTAAATAAATATAATTAAGCAGTAGTCAGTAGTAGTCATTTGAATAACTAATCACTATGCAAACAAACAGATAAACAATTGTATGCATGTACTTAACATACAACATACTTATTCTATATATAGAGGGGGAAAAACACCCCTTTTTCCCCTTATTCATCCTCCATCGAAAATGGCACTGGCTGCCAGGCAGCCGTTCGGTTAAACAGCTCTTTTGTCGGCGATTCTGCAAAGTCAGGTTGGCCGAGCGGTCTAAGGCGCCAGATTTAAGCTCTGGTTCTCGAGAGGGAGCGTGGGTTCGAACCCCACACCTGACAATGGTTGCGTTCTTTTTTAGTTTCTCACTTTTTTCTGTTTAATACTTATTTTTACACACCCATTACTCGCACCAGTTGATTATGCCCTTCTTAGTAGTCAAACTTTCGGCATAAGAGCAGTTTTCTTCCAAAAGTTCTTAGTGGAAACAGCTTGACTTGCTTCAAATATTTTATTTCACCCCTAATGCATTATAAAATAGGGGTAATGATGTTATTATCTAATGTAACACTACGTTTCTTGCCCTTAAAGGTGTTGATAAGAAGTGCATGCCTCGCATGTTGAAGTATGATTCACTGCCAATAAATACCATACCATATGAACTTCTAGCTTGATTTTAAAAGCCATTTTCCCCTTTTACATTTCATACTGCCCATTTAAAGTCCAAAATGGCTTAAAAAATCGTGTCATTCTGTGTGTCATGGAAAACTGTTCTACCGTTGCGAGCGACGAGGTTCAGCTTCCGGTTTGGCCAAAAGACCCGCAGCCGATGACCAAAACCGAAACCAAAACCAAAACCAAAGCCCTTAACTCGAACCAAAAGCCAAAGCAAACACAATAAATGACCGTTGTTGCCGTTGCCTTTGCTGAATAATTAATAATCATGTTCGTTATGCGCCTATTGTTTTGGCATGCGCTTTGTTATGCATTCTGTTGCATTGCGCAATGCTGCTTGGAAATGGTCAAAATGAAAAGACAGTTAAGGAAATGCACACGGGTACGGGGGTTAAGGGCAAACTGTTGGCCAAAAGGGGTTGCCTATCGGGCTGAAAAGGGAAAAGCTGGTAATTAATGGAAACAACACAGGTTGTTTATTTGATTTGCCTCGCGGCGAAACTTTTAGAAATGTGAGAAGAAGATGATCTACGAAAGATACTTGGCCTTTCAAATCAATTGATTTAGATGGGGAAATTTGTGGGGAAAATTATAAATAATTGGGGAAACTGAAGCAAAGCGGTGGCAATTAAGTGTTATGAGAAATTTTCAATTTGAAACCCCACATTTGATTTGGTTTTATTGAAGCCCTATCAATTCCAACCATTTCGATTTATGGATTCCCTTACAGTTGGCATACGAAATTGAGAAATGCTTTTGTTATCTAACCCATTGCCATATTTTCTGGTTTACTCTGCTGGGTGACCCATTTCTTTTAAGAGCCCTTTGGTGTAGCATATTTGTGCCACTTCCTGGCACAAGCATAACCCGAAACAAAGAGTAGGAAAACGAGAAGACGCAAAAAATAATATTGCAAGCGAAACAATTGCCAACATTTCATAACGAAGAAACCAGCTCGTATGCCATTCTACCACGGTGGAAAACCAAAACATTTCAGACACAAAGGAAAATTAAAGCAAAGTCGAAACGAGACAGCGAACCACGAAAATTGTGTAATAATTGCGACACTTTCCTGGGTTACAACCCATGAACAACCCACGAACAACTGGAGGCAATTTGAGGCCAAAAGCGCTGAGAAAGAAGCTCACAACTTATAACTCACAGTCCGTTAGCGAATCGTTCAGCTTTCTGTGGCTGAGCATTTCATCGGAATCCAATGAGCATTGTTGGCCAGATTGGCATTGTTCAGCCAGAACCGATCTCCTATGATCCCAAAACCAGTTGCGTTCGCCATTCCGGCCAGTTCCTTGACCATCTTCCGATATCAATATCAAGTTCAACCAGTCAAGACCAAGGCCTGCTCACGTGATCCAGGAGCCCAGGGAACCGGGTCCGCGAGGATGGCGAGGAGGCACAGGGACGCACTAACGGTGCGACAGGTTCAGGTTCGGATTCGGACTCGGACTTGGGCTCAGATTCGCGATTGTGCAGCGCGGGGGCCACAAAACTCAGCAGTGCACTGGTCGAAAATGTACTAACTTTTTTCACTTACTTAAGATAGGAGTTAAGGCAATTATGTTGATTAGGTGACCCCAATCAACTGCAAAGGTGACCCAGACATATGTAAATATACATAATAATAAGTATTCCTGACATTCTGGTCAGAAATGAAAAAATCAAATCGATAGACAATCCATATTATTCCAGATTGAAGTAGCTGCCTTTCCCTAACTGTAGCGACTGCATGGATTTAGAAGCCATCGCTGGGCAACCAGTTGAACTCGTTTTGGCCGCAGATTTTGCAGCTGCCAGTGGCCACTACCAAATGCGATCAGAGTGATGAGTCACTCGGTCTAAATGCTCCAACTTGGCCCATCCGAATAGCCAAAAAAACAAAAAAGGGGAAAAAGAAAAGGGGGAAAATTGGTCGAAAAGCAATTACACTTGCAACAATAGAAGTTGCAGCGGTAAAATTTATGGCCCAAACGTCACAGAACAACACAAGTTTGGTTCGCTTTACCGAAAGCGGGAAAACGCAACGGTGACGGGGCCAGAGTTCACTGTACCGTAAAGCGTTGGCAAGCAAAACGCTGAGCATGCGCAAAAGTCACAACCGAAACAAGTTTTCGTAGCGTTTTGTTTTTCAATCTCTCGCCTCTGTTATTTGCCATCTCTGTACGATTTTGTTCATAATTTTTTTCGTATTTTAGTTTAGTTTTAAGTTTTTCATGCCCCACAAATGCCGAGTCGAGTGCTTTTGGCTGCAGTGCGGGTTCAATGACTTGGAATTGTTTAAAAAAAACAAAAAAATGAAGCGGCGAGTTGGGGGATTATTTAAGGCGAAGAAATGACTGTCGATAGTTAAACGTCGAGCAAGTGGAACCAATTAATGCGGACCAGTCAAAAGAAATGAAATCCGTAAAAAGCCGGAAAACTACCGACAATTGAAAAGCGTTTTTTCTCTCCGAGCCAAACCGGCAATTAACGCTGCTCGTTTCCTACAATTCGGAGATGCAATTAAAATGCAAATGCTAACCGCTGGCTATCCGGAGATCCAGACCCAGACCCAGATCCGAATCCCATTTCCATTCCCATGCCCATTGCCATTGCCACTGCCATTAACCAAGTCATTTCCAGACGTTGATGGATTTGTGTGACGACCCTATAAGTCATTTTCCCCGACACATGTTCACAGATTTTCCATATGGCGGCGACCTGCAAGTCGTTACTTTGCACTTGGCGCACATGTAAGTATGGGGGAGAAAAAACATGGAGCACCATTTTTAAGGCTGCCCTCCTCACTTTGTTTATTTGGGGTCACATTTGGGGCTTTGTGTTAGCCAACCAGTCAGCCGTTGTTTTGTTTTTTTGGGCGGTCTGTGTGTGGTTCCCAAATATGTGTTATCGTTTCAACATTTAATCTTATCGCGGTTCTCAGCACAATTACCCGTTTGACGACCGCCAGAAAAATGCCAGGCAAATATAATTATTTTCGTCCGTTTTGCTTGTAATGCGAACAATATAACAATATAACCAAATTTATTGGCCACACAGTTCCACAACCAGTCAATCGCAGAAAGTCGAGCCTCTTTCCCATCGAAGTCTTTAGCTATGTAAATCTATTTTCAGTCTCTTTGTTTTAAACGAATGTTTAATGATTGAAAAATTATAAATAGACTGGTAGTCATTAATCAAACGAAAGTAACAGTTTATCACAAAAAGTTACAGATGATGGGATTATGGATTTTGAATTTAAATGTTACTGCAAATAAGGGAAGTCGTTTGTAACCATAAAAATAGACATAGTCATTATTATCATAAATGATTCGCATTGGATAAGTTGTTGAAGTTTAAGCTGGAAATTATTCGTTTATTTAGGGTTTAAAAACGAATTTCTATCTTATCTTATCCTAGTTCGAAGTTTAGTTTGTATAGTTTGAATCAAAGTTGTTGTTCGTGGTGCGAAATATATATTTTTGAGCAGGAAACTGAAACGGCACTTTCCTTGCATATATTGATCCAATATTTTACAAGCACGTGTGGCGTTAGCCCCACAAAAAAACAAAGAGTACATGAATAAAACAAGAGGGGCATGTACATAAAAAATCCATCAACGAAGCCACGTTAAGAGCAAAACACATCTCGAATTATGCTAATCGACTATCAAAACAAAAGCTGCAATTAAACCACACACTCTGGCTGACTTTCACTGCGAATCTCTGAACAATCGTCGTCGGCCGTTTCAGTGTTTCTCTTTTTGTATTATATGCAAATTGGTCTAACGCATCGCGAGTCCAACTCTTGGCCACTCCAAAAAGTGGATTTCCTCCGTCCGACGACTTTGTGCTACATACTTTGCTATATTCCCCGATCATAGGTTCCATATAATATGGGCAGCTGTCGGCGCTGACAATGGACGGCAGAGATGAGGATCGTGATCCTGGGTTCCTGTCAGCTGTGTGGCGCGTGTTGGCAATCGCTTGCCACCCGGCGAGGGGGAGGTCACGTCGGGTTGAAAAGGGGGTTGAACGGGGCTTGAGTGACAGCCAGCACAGGGACAGCGACAGGACTTCCTCCTTCAGCGCACCGCAAGGATCTCGAATTATGCGGAATTATATGGCCAACGCGTAAGAGCTCACCCTTGTACGAGTGTTAGGTGAAATGATACAGTGATACCTCAGCCAACCCATTAAATTTGTATTATAAAATGTTGTGAATCCACTACCAGCTAAAGTAAAACAAGCGTTTAATGATCTTAGATGTTACCAGGTGAAAGGGAAATATGTATTAACGATTCAGTGTTAGCACCCATATAAACGTTCATGTTTGTTCCTGGCCAGCGATTCCTGTGAAAAAGGACCCGCTCCTCACCCCCCGGGAAAGGTAAATACCCTTGCCACATGAAAGGGTATCGACGAACCCGTTTAATTGGCTTTAAAGTGCTCACAATAGGTTGGGCACGTCTGCAAACATGGACACGCATGCGCAGGAGCGGCGTCCAGATCCCTGCTCCTCCAGCTCCCTGCATTTTCTCCCCATACTTTTCCACATAAATAAACGAAATGTGCCTCGAATGGAGAATCAGAAGGCCAGTGGATCGGGGAGAACGACACTTGTGTCCCTGGTGGGGGAGCTCCAAGAAATGTTTGCTCATTTCCGCACTCAATTAAAATGGTCGGGACACAAATCTATCTTTGAGTTTGCTTTACAAACCCAACAACAACAACAATGACGTTGACATGGGCCCCTGCCTATAAATAGAATTATGTACACATGTATGTACACAAGGAACATGGAACATGGTACGTATGTACATATGTTTGTGTGTATATGGTTGTGGGTGCGGGATGTGGATGAGGATGCGTGGTAGGAGGACAGCTGTGGGAATTGCAGGAATGGTGGTGACATTTGCTGTTGCTGTTGCGACTGCGCACTCTTTTTGTTCGACTCTTGCTGAGCCTCCTGTTCTATAGAGAACTATTAATATTGGAGGGCAAACATATAATACAATATGAATCATGGTGATACACTGAAAATACTGAACTGTGTGCAAGGTATTACGACTTTCAGTAAATACCTAATTGATAGGTAACTACTTTGCAAGGAAATTCTAAATAAATATTAATAGTCTCTAATGAAATATAAGAAAACCTGCTACTAATGCACATTTGCTTCCAAACAATAACAAGTAAAATGTAATGCAGTTTAATTAATAAACCAAAAACGATGCCCAGTTGAAAGTGCTGCTATGTAGGGTATAGTCACTTCCGCGATTGCTAATCGATTTCTTGATTGCACCACTGGCATAACTGTATGTTACATACATATGTAGGTAACCGATTTTCGTGGACAAGAATGTGCCAATGTCAGGCGGAAAAGGCGAAAAGCGAAAAGCGCAAGTCAACAGAAAGCAAGTGGCACCAAATCCCAAGCCTTCACAGGTGACCAGGTGACCACTCGCAGTCGGGGTGTTTTTGTTCTAACCCCTTAATCCTCTAGAGATATTGGGCACTTACCTGAAGACGGCGGCCGATCTCGTCGTGCGTGAGTAACTGGTAAATGGGGATTATGTTTCCGGGGACGCACACACACACATTGATGAAGGCGCTGCCCACTTGGAATGTACTCGGATCTACTCCGCGGATTTGGCTTGCTTCGAATTTAGAACTTGCAATTTATTCCCACGCGACACTATTCCGAAAAGTTTCTAACACTTGAAGTATTTTCAGCTGAGTGTTGTGTTTGTTTGTCTCGTGTTTAGCAGTTTTGATTTGAAATCCCAGCGGCGATCGAAAGACGACGAGCGTTGCGAATCGCGTACCGTCGCGTTGGTAGATCGAGTCGAACTGAAACCGCTTGTCAACAAACAATCCACTTTTGTTCGATTTCGAAAAGCAACGGCTCAGAAACAACAACAGCAACACGCGCGAATCAGCTGGTCGCTAGAGGTGGGCAAGTGCCGATAGTTAGTGCGCACAATCTGCGGTTCAGTGTGACCGCCCGTTCATTTTGGCGCTAATCTTAAACGTACGTTACTTTTCAAATTTGCAATGGTTTGCATCGTATTAAAATTACTCGCTTATAAAGTATTTGTATTGCCTTCAGAGAATTGGAGTATTTGGTACTTATCCTAATAATCCGGCTAAATAATCAGATCTTTAAAAAATATTATTTTTAGTCTTACTTTTTTTTAGTAAGCCAAGCTGATTACTCCGCGATAGAATCATTCAAGATCCATCACTTTAAGATACTCTCTTCTTGTGGTAAAACATAAGTAAAAATTGGATACGCTCTAGTTGTAAGTATAATCCGTCAACTCTTCAATAAGATTCGCCGCTCATTGTGCAGCTTTTTAGTATAATAAAGAAGATGCAAACGAAACTGACCAAGTTTGAATGGAATGGATGAAGAATGCGGCGTTATCAAGTGGTTCACTCTTGTGCAACACCTGCACCACGACTGGCCCAGAGTCGCTCTGCTTTATCCGGCAGAATACTCAGTACTTAGTACTCAGTACTACTACAATTATTTCAGAGCAAGAAGATTTGGCGACGTTTCAAATTGTAGAATATATCGAGCGAGGCTGCTTACACAGGTGCGTTGTAGGTAGGTTTAAACAGTATCTTCATGCAATATTAAAAGCAACTGGGTGGGCTCGTATGTTTGCTGCCTTTATATTTTTAGCTTAGTGACGTGGAGCAGGACAATTGGTGCCCACATAGCACCCGTACTTTATTTTTAAACATACAGAGGGGTTGTTTACTCGGCAAAAAGTGAGGTGACTAATTGCGTTCCTTTCCTTAACTTTGGCAGCTACCAGGAGTTACGAGGATGGCGGCATTCTGCGGATCAAATGTTCCGCCCGCCTTTGTTGCAAGATGATACCTCGTCTAGAGATTGGGATACATAACAGTGGCGAAGGAATGAGACGAGGGTGAAAGAGGAGCCATTGTATCGTACGATTTTCCGCCTTTGATTTTCGCTCTCACAATGGGTCAGCGCCCCGCTTATTAATTGAGCTCAATTAGGAGCGTCTTTATTAATTGTCATGGGGGTATATTCGTTTTCACAAACTGTAGAAACAATATATACAATTGAATTTCTCCAACTTTGTAACACTAGACTTTCATGTTGACAATACCAAGAACTACGAGTCGGTGAACTTATAGATACAGCTGTATATTTAGTACAAGCTATGATTTCCTAATGAACGGCCATGGGATCACTGAGTTCTTGCTAATAAAGAGTGGATTTTCCCCGAGCAAGAAGAGGTATACCCTAGTCGCCACTCTCAGTTGCAGCCATTTCTTCGTGTTTTTTGCGAGACCCGCTTAATTGTCTGCCGCAGCGCAGCTCAATTGGCAGTGAAAGAGAGCGCTTGAGGAAAGTCTTGAGTGATTGAGAATGTGATCGTGATCGCCTGATTGACGAACGACTGCCATCCGATGTGGCAACCGAGTTTCCACTTATGTACATACATATGTATGTATATAACATGCCAGACGGCGAGCGGCTGTGCAAATGGAAATTGGTAGAGGATTTCCCGGTAAGTGGCCGGGGATCGGTGTAATGTGCTACCAACACGACTAGGGGTGGCTGCCAGCCATTTCACCACCTACTTACTCCTCGTCCGAGAGGAGAGTGGTGGTATCTGCCACTGCCACTGCCATATTGGTGTCTTGGCATTAGAGAGCCGCTCTCCCGATTCCAAGGATTCCAACGCTTCCAATTCCACTGAGAGTGCGCCTGCAGCCGGCGTTTGCGTTTGTTTGCCCGTTCTTCGGCTCGCACTTAACATAAACAGTCGCATATATCCGAGTAACAGAGAGGGTCGGATATATAGCCGCTTTTGTTGGCCCTGTCGGTCGGCTATCGCTATGAGCTATTGCTGTTAGCTTCGGTGTGGATTGGGTTTGGATATTCAGTTTGGTTTCGTTGGCCCGAGGTGACGCATCTGGATAGCGGAGTGCCGGTTTCTTGCGCGCAGTAGCCTTGTTTCCATTTCCACCGTGGACTCACTGCCTCTCCTCCCTGGCCAACGTATTTTGGCAACACGTGTTGGCCGATAATTGCCGGAACCGGGACGGAGAATTCTCGCTCTTTCTCTAGGGAGCAAAGTACACGTCAACGGAGCAGAGAGTCCACTTGTATTTCTGGGCAAACTTGCGAGTGCGAGTGCGTCGACATCACGAGATTGTGCCAAAAAAGCATAGCGTTTCCGATTTTGTGATTCATTCTACCGGCGCCACTCGACGAAGTCAGCTGCGCGAACGGAATCTAATATTCAGACTCTCGTGGACTCTGGACAAAAGTGTTGAGTGTGGAGCTACGCCATGGGCTATGACGAGGCCATCGTCCATCTGGGCGACTTTGGACGCTACCAGAAGATCATCTACTCCCTCATCTGCCTCACATCCATTCCAGTGGCCTTCCACAAGCTGGCCGGAGTGTTCCTGCTGGCCAAGCCCGACTTCCGATGTGCCCTGCCCTTCGAGAATGGCAGCAGCTACGAGTTGTCCCCCCACCTGTGGAACCTATCGTATCCGCAGAACGAGAGGTGCTCCTACTACGATGTGGACTACTCGGAGGCGTATTTGAATGGCAGCATTCCGCGGAGCAGCAACAACACCAAGAGCTGTACCAGCTACGTTTACGATCGGAGCAAGTACCTCAACAGTGCGGTGACCGAGTGGAACCTGGTTTGTGGCAGGGATTTCATGGCCGCCACCAGCGATTCACTCTTCATGCTGGGCGTGCTCCTGGGCAGCATTGTGTTTGGCCAGCTGAGCGACAAGTACGGAAGGAAGCCCATCCTCTTCGCCTCGCTGGTCATCCAGGTGCTGTTCGGTGTTCTGGCCGGAGTGGCTCCGGAATATTTCACGTACACGTTCGCGAGACTGATGGTGGGTGCCACCACTTCGGGTGTGTTCCTGGTGGCCTATGTGGTGGCCATGGAAATGGTGGGTCCGGACAAGCGCCTGTACGCCGGCATCTTCGTCATGATGTTCTTCTCCGTGGGCTTCATGCTGACGGCGGTCTTTGCCTACTTCGTCCACGACTGGCGCTGGTTGCAGATTGCACTAACTCTACCCGGACTGATCTTCATGTTCTACTACTGGATCATTCCGGAATCCGCCCGCTGGCTGCTCTCGAAGGGACGCAAGGATTGCGCCATCGCCAACATGCAGAAGGCGGCGCGATTCAACAAGGTGGAGATCAGCGATGAGGCATTGAGTGAGCTGCTCGATGAGGGTGAAAACTCCGAGGAGAAGGCCAAGCAGAAGCTGGAGGACTTGGAGCAGGATGAGGGACCACCGCCCTCCGTGTGGGATCTCTTCTGCTATCCCAATCTCCGGCGCAAGACGCTGCTCATCTTCCTGGACTGGCTGGTGACCAGTGGCGTGTACTATGGACTCTCGTGGAACACCAACGACCTGGGCGGCAATGTGCTGCTGAACTTCGTCATCTCGGGTGCCGTGGAGATACCAGGCTATATATTCCTGCTGCTGACCCTGAACCGCTGGGGCCGGCGATCGATCCTCTGCGGCACCCTGGTGACCGCCGGTCTCAGTCTCCTGGCCACGGTCATCATTCCGGAGCGGATGCACACGCTCATCATCGCGTGCGCCATGCTGGGCAAACTGGCGATCACCGCGTCGTATGGAACCGTTTACATATTCTCCGCCGAGCAGTTCCCAACCGTGGTGAGAAACGTGGCCCTGGGCGCCGCCTCCATGGTGGCTCGCATCAGTGGCATGATGGCACCATTCCTCAAAGTGTTGGCCACCATTTGGAAGCCACTGCCGCTGCTCATCTGCGGATCGCTCTCCTTGGCGGCCGGGTTGCTCTCGCTCCTGCTGCCGGAGACGCACAATAAGCCCATGCTGGAGACCATTGCGGATGGCGAGCGTTTCGGCAAGAAGACCAAGGGCGATGTCTACCTGGAAACGGGCCAAGAACTGCGAACACCGGAGGCGCAGCCTCTCAAGGGATCAGGCGACACAAATGGATCAGCCAATGGCCACAAGTACTAGAGCATCTCGGGGCCAGAACTTAAGAGTTTCCAGAATTTACAGAACTTAGAGACTACAGACAGGGCATCTAGAAGTCGGTCAGGCCAAAGGCAGGGCATTTACCTTTAAAAAATAGCGCAAGTATTATACAAAATTCTGAAATCTCACACGTAACCAAAAACGAAAAGACCAGACAAGAAAACATTGTACGTAAAAGAAAGGGTAGCAACAAATAGATCATAACCCTTTAAGCATTTAGCCGGGTGATGAGAAGCGGTCTTATAAAGAGGGTTACGATTGGGGTAGGTTTTCCCCGGAAAATCAGCTGGAAAATGCCCCGTGTTGCTGCATAACTTATTCCTATACCTATGTTTAACTTTAGCTTACCACTTATATGTAGTAGATGATTTTGAAATAAACGTACTTTTCCAGAGATTAATGAGTGTTCCCCTCCTCCTGCTGGCTGACCCCTCGTAAACCCGGACAGAATGTCTGGCCTTTCCATTAGTGAATTCGAAACGTGTTTCCGCTGTGTTTATTTTCGTAGTCGTTGCTTATCAGCGCCCAAAACACGAGACTCTTGTTCGAAACTCATTTGATAGCCATTCCAAATCACGAGATTGCCAAGTGCTTAGCTATAAACCCAATCATATGTATAGTATAGCTGAAAGCAGAAAGAACTCATATAGCTTGGAATGCGAATCATAATCGTACGATTCTTGGGGCGACCACATAATGTTGCATTATTCACATAATGGTGCACCAGTGCACCATGTTCTTGGCACTTTTCAATTAATATTTAAACAAGCCAGCCCATGTTTGAGATAAGAAACGGAAGTATACTACTTTTAAGAGAAATCTACTTCAATGAGAGAGACTCCCCATTCGATTAGAAGAGCAGTCCGTGGAAGAGTATCTATAGTAGTATCTATAAGCATGCGTATGTGGGATCCCATATACCTACTATCAACACACAGACGTGGTCGCAATATTGGGATATGCTTACTTTGAATTGAATGAAGTCGAAATTCGAATTTTTCATATTGATTTTCATTTATTAGACAAATTTTATTAGTTTGTTGTGCCCAACATCGGAATCTTTGTTCCGCTGGCAGACAGCTTGGAATTCGGAATCGCACCACAAACGGTGGACTCTTTCTTTGGTCAGAAGATGTTCCTGCGGGCACCAATTGACATCGTACGATGTCCAAATCAGTGAGGCAGCTGCCACTTCCCCGCCCCACGATTCCCCGCCTCAGCCCCGATTTCACCCCCGTTCTGAAATGGAAGTTATTGATTCTATTTAGAGTTTCCTAATGCGGATCGCTGATCAATAGATTGGCCACGGGGTTGAACGGCCAGCGGCAGCGGCAGCGGAGAGCTGCTCTACCACACACACGCACACACACACACACACTGATAGACTGGTACCGCTCGCACAGACACGCTGATAAGGCGGGCGTTCTGTTCTGGGTTCGCACAAACCCTCGATGCTCTCTGTGTTTTCAGTCTGAGACTGAGGCAGCTGGCGAGCGGTTGATCGGGCGCTCCAATTCAGTCCGAGATTCGCTGGACAGAGATTCGCTGTGGTACTGGATAGTGCTGCTGCTGTGGCAGCTGCTGTTGCAACCTGGTTCCGTTTCTCCAACCAGATTGTTGCTCAATCGAACGGGTTCATCGGGCGTATACGCAACCAGACGCGTTAATAAGTTTATAAATTACGCATACGTCACGGTGCCGCGTGTCAGTTATCGTACGACAACGCCGAACCTCAGGTGTTACACCTGGCACCACTCCAGCCATGGGCTACGACGACGTCATCACCCACCTGGGTGAATTCGGACCGTATCAGAAGCGCATCTACTATCTGCTCTGCCTGCCGGCCATAGTCTGCGCCTTCCACAAGCTGGCCGGTGTGTTCCTGCTGGCCAAGCCCGACTTCCGATGTGCCCTGCCCTACGAGAATGGAAGCACCTACGAACTATCGCCCCACCTGTGGAACCTTTCATATCCGCAGGACGATAGGTGCTCCTACTACGATGTGGACTACACCGCGGAGTACCTGAATGGCAGCATTCCGCGGAGCAGCAACGAGACCAAGACCTGTTCCCGCTACGTCTACGATCGGAGCAAGTACCTCAACAGTGCGGTGACCGAGTGGGACATGGTGTGCAGCCGCAGCCTGCTGAGTGCCACCAGTGACTCGCTGTTCATGCTGGGCGTGCTCCTGGGCAGCTTCATCTTTGGCCAGATGTCCGACAAGCTGGGCCGCAAGCCCACCTTCTTCGCCTCGCTGGTGCTGCAGCTAATCTTCGGCGTGCTGGCTGCCGTGGCGCCCGAGTACTTTAGCTACACGATTTCCCGGATGATTGTGGGCGCCACCACATCGGGCGTCTTCCTGGTGGCCTATGTGATTGCCCTGGAGATGGTGGGCTCCTCGTATCGCCTCTTCGCCGGCGTGGCCATGCAGATGTTCTTCTCCGTGGGCTTCATGCTCACTGCTGGCTTTGCGTACTTCATCCACGACTGGCGCTGGCTGCAGATTGCGCTGACCTTGCCGGGATTGCTCTTCCTCTGCTACTACTGGATCATTCCGGAGTCGGCCCGTTGGCTCCTGCTGAAGGGTCGCAAGGACGAGGCCTTTGTGATCATCGAGAAGGCGGCCAAGGAGAACAAGGTGGAGGTGCCCAGTGAAATCTACGAGCAGCTGGTGGACGAGGTGGCCGAAAAGAAGAAGCAGGACGAGATGACCGCCTCCCAGCCGGCGGCCACCGTGTTCGATCTGCTGCGCTATCCCAATCTGCGCCGGAAAACCCTGCTGATCTTCTTCGATTGGTTCGTGAACAGTGGCGTGTACTATGGACTCTCGTGGAACACCAACAACCTGGGTGGAAACCAGCTGGTTAACTTTGTGATCTCTGGTGCCGTGGAAATACCGGGCTATACGCTGCTCCTCTTCACGTTGAACCGCTATGGTCGTCGCTCCATCCTGTGCGGCACCATGTTGGTGGCCGGGATCAGTCTGCTGGCCACCATCTTCGTGCCGAGTGACATGAACTGGCTGATCATTGCGTGCGCCATGATTGGCAAGCTGGCCATCACCTCCTCGTATGGCACCATCTACATCTTCTCGGCGGAACAGTTCCCGACGGTGGTGCGGAATGTGGGTCTGGGCGCCTCCTCCATGGTGGCACGCGTGGGTGGAATACTGGCACCGTATCTCAAACTGCTGGGCGAGATCTGGCGCCCACTGCCGCTGATCATCTGCGGCGCTCTGTCCCTCACCGCTGGACTGCTGTCGCTGCTCCTGCCGGAGACGCTGAACAAGCCCATGCCGGAGACCATCGAGGATGGGGAGAACTTTGGCAAGAAGCCGGCGCCGCAGGAGGCCGCCGAGGAGGGCGGCACCCAGGAGCTGGCCGGGATGCTCAACGGAAAGTCGGCCTAATTGCAGCCGGGCACTTAATCACTCAATCTACACTGATGGCCTCAATTGGCCAGCGCTCTGGTCATTCCAACGAATTTAAGCATTTAAGCATTCAGCGCACTTTCATTTTTTCAGAGATGTATATTGTTCAATTCATTCCATTTTCTCAGCTCTATCTATTTGTTTACATTTGTTTACCTTTGCAAGCGATTTAATAAAAGTCACTCATATTTAAATCGTATTTGCGAACAAGTTTCGTTCTGTTCAACGAACTTTGTAACCACTTTGTTTATTGAGGCGCCCCTCAGTTCATAAAACGAACATATACAATTCGCTTATTATAGAATTAGGTCTAAATGGTTGGCTGATAAGAAAATGCCATAATCTCGTCGAGTGCAATCTCCTAGTGCACTTGCTCACCCAGCCAACTCACGGCTCCATATGGAAACATTCAAATTTGGTGCTCATTAATCAAGTTAATAGCGTTCCCTTCGCATATCAGTGGCTGTGATAAAACTGAATATTGTCAGTTGACAGCGCTGTCCGTTGATAAGCGAATCAAAGCCACAGAACTCATATGGCCACAGCCATAAGTACATATGTTCGATTTAATGGACTGATCAAGAATCTCTGATTTAGGGTTCAACGAACTTAAAGATACTAGCTGCACTGGGTGATTATTTCCCACTTTGCATGCTATTTATACTATTCTACACTATTTTATAATCAAAAACGTTAATACTTCAACGATTTTATAAATGTTATATAACTTGACTAATTCGCCGATAAAGAGTTTTAGCTTTGATTAAAATTATCGTGCATGTGAATTGTGGCGTGATTCGGTTGAGCAAAGGGGTTATACATGAAAACAAGAGGGAATGCTGTAGTCGAGTTCCCCGACTACCAGGTACTGGAACTCCAAAGTGCCAACTTACCCCTCTTATTTAGCAACCAATGCATTGCAACACATTGCAATTAAACATATAAATAATATAACCAAACCTCTCACTTATCGCGGGAGGACTAACAACCGAGAATAGTGCCACTAGATGTACTTTAATTCAGCCCAAAAGTATGCCCCACGTCAGAGCCAACGTTCCCAAAACTGTGCGAAGCATGTCAAACTGTCTAGGCGGAAGTTTTCAAATTTCTCAGTGAAATGAAGTGAACATACAAATTGTTGGCCGTTCCAAATGGATTTGCCCTTTGGCACACAGACTCCGGAACTAGATGTACTGATTGTGGGCGGGGGTCTTTCGGGCCTGACCTCTGCCCTCAAAATCCTGGCCATGGAGAGCACCCTGAAGGTGAGGCTCATTGAGGCGAGCGATGGCCTGGGCGGCCTGATGGGTCGGAATAGCACACGCCTGGTGGATGGAGCACAGCAGGACATGCTGGCCCTGCTGACCCTCATCCACTTGTCACCGCGTCGGCGGAGGAGCGTCAGTGGCAGGCTTCGCAGATGCTGGGATCTGGATCGTGGACTCACAGCTCTGCCCGCGAAATTCGAACTGGGACGATACATCGAGATGCTGGACTTGCGGATGCCCAAGTTTCGCTCTAAGCGTTTCAAGTGGGTTGTGGTATCCAATGCCTTCGATTTCCACAGACTTAAGTATGATTTTTCAGTCTTAGGGAGCGAGTGTCCAGTATGGAGCAGCACATTTGCCACCATTTGTTCTTCAGCAAGTCGAGGAACTTCATGCTCAACCTGGTGGAGCTGGTCTGCGGCGTTCCTGCCAGCGAGGTGGACTACGATGTCTTTATGTCCGTCTGCAGCTCCTGTGGAGGTCTCAAAATGCTGATTGACTTGTAAGTGGCTAGATGCTAGATTTTAAAACTACAAGGAATATTTTTTGTATTCCCATTTGCTGCCTATATTTTATTGCTTACTTTTTATGATTCAGCCGCTGACAGTTAAGCGTTTTTAATGATGAATGATTACAACATTGTAATATTTATGTCTCACTTTTTGGAAGAAAAGGTGTGTAAGTCCCTATAAAAATGGTTTAAAAACAGTAATTAAATCATAAAGGCACTAGTAAATATAGAATACATGCTTAGACAATGAACTAAAAATCGGATTCATTCTGACAGGTAGTGCAGATGAAATTGATTGATTACCCGACTTGGAATAGTTTTATTTTATAGGTCACGTATGTGTCAGTATAATCATGGGGGTAGCATTCACTTGCCTAAATGCGTTTTGATTGATTTGCTACATTAGATCCGAAAGGTGTTATATGTATCCTATCTCGCATATCGACTTTTAATGACCCTATTTAATGATAGTTACACCCCTTAACCAGCTACTTCACCTACCCGAGTAGCTTCTATGAGATATCCACTCAGGCGTTGATCGAGGGCATTTTGGAGCAGCTGCAGTTCATCACGATTACCCTAAACTGCAGGGCCGTGAGATTGGACCACTACAAGAACTACGTCCAGGTGACGGATGATCAGGGTAACAGGCACACGGCTCAGGCTGCCATCCTGGCCATTCCCTGGAACAAGGTGCAGAAGTTGGAGTTCGCGCCTCGCATACCAAAGGCCTTCCTGCCGCGGACGACATCCAAGTCTGGCCAAAAGCGCCGCCGGCTGATCAGCCAGTTCCAGTTGCGATACGGCAAGTCCGTTTGGACGGATCTCGGTTACTCCGGTAACTTTCTCAGCTCCCAGCCGCTGGTCAGTGGCCACGAGTGTCGGCTGTCCAGCTTTTGCGGTTACGTGCTGCACTCGCCGGAGGATCAGGACGAAGTTCTGCAGGATGTCGTGGATCTGCTGGCCGAGCACTTTGGGGAGGAGATGCGGCAGCCACTGGAGTGCCAGTGCTTCACGGACGAGCTGAATGTGGTGCAGCACAAGCCGCAGACCAAGCCCTGGCATCGGGTCATCTGGTCCAGTTCCTCGGCCGTGGGCACCAGCTATCGCAGCCTGATGGGCGGTGCGGTGCAGAGTGGCTTCCGGGCGGCGGTGAATGCCGTCTTTGTGGTGCGACCCCAGATGGTCAGCTGGAAGGACATGCTCGTGGAGCAACCTAAGCATGCCCAGGATGTTGTCTCCAGCGGCAGAATCCGCGGACTTCTCAGTCGCCTCAATCTCTACAACGTCACCTTCTACAGCTTCTTTGTGCTCGGACTCATCTGGCTGCTGAACTTGGGTTATGCCAGGGCATTCTGAGGGACAACCACACCTATATGTGTACCTTTAGCCATTAAAGTGTTGTTTTTGAATGCCTTACAGTGAGGAGCTTTAGTCGGAGTCTTGGTCGGGATTAGTCTCGAAAATCGGAAGGCGAGTGGAATGTGTTAAGTGTGCTCATTTTAGCAACGGCTAGATTTCTATGAATTCGTGAACAATTCCGGGCAATCATTCACTTAAGCTTCGCCAACGCCTGGATGGCTAAATTGAGCTGTCGTTATAAGTAGAAATTATCATCTCAAAGGTTACCATGGCATGTGTGGGGGGTAAGTAGTGAAGAACACATTATAATACATGTAGATCATTTTTAATGTGCAAAATCACTTAATTACGAGGCCAGTTTTATTTGCTGTGCTATATTTAAATTGGGCTTGAGTCTCCTTAAATTGCAATATATCTCTTGATGACAATGCATATCACACTATAAAGCATTCTGGGCGATTGCGTTGATGGGGTGATATTATTAGATTAGCTCTGAATGGAACGATGACCGATGAAAGTGGCCTGAAAGTGGATGGGTTTTAGGTAAGTAAGCGAGAATAGCATAGTGTATAAATAGTAGATATCCGCAGCAAGTTGCACCTGCGTTTGGAAAACAATGAAGGTATGGAATCGAATAATGCCGGGGTTCCGCCCAAAGCGAATTGCTAATGGAGGCACGCCCAACGAACAAGTGAACAAGTGAGCAGCAATTGCGGCAAGGCTGAAATTAGAATGCGATAACAAAGGAAATCATAATTGGAATGCACGGGTTATTACGAGTATATATGCCCCACAATGCGATCCCATTCAACCCTTTTCCCTTTCCCCTGCAATGCCAATCTCTATCTTCGGCCGCAGGGTTAGCAGGCAGTTAAGATATTGACGTCGATCGACTTCTGATTGAGCTCAATTGATCTTGGCCAGCGTTGATAAGGCGGGTTAGCCTTAATCGAATCACCTGATAGTGGGGGTCACTGCGTAGAGATCTGGTTCTGTGCCATCGCCGCCATTCAGAGTTCCGGTTCGAGTTGGATTCACTACAAACTCTATATTGCCATATATGTATGCCCAGATTCATTCACAAACTAGTCGGGAGAATATCAAAATATATGAGTAGGCATTATTTTCACATTGTACGAGTATACATTCAGTTTCCATTCAGAAGTGCGCTCTTTTTTCAACAAACGTTTGCTCCTCGGGAATTTCGAATAGCGCAACTCGAAAACTGAAAAACACAAAATGTAAACAATACGCGACTCTCGAATAATATCAAGAAAGCAGCTGGGGGAAAATGGTAATGAAATTCAGAGACAACAGCACTAAACGGCCTGTTAATGTAAATATATGGCGGGTAGCGGGTATTCGGGTATTCGATTGTAATGGTATCATGGTATCTATGGGATTGGGATTTGGGAGAGGTTCCAAGTACGAGTGAGACCATATGTTCCAGTGTTCGGGAGTGTATTTACATGCCTTCGTGTTCTGCTACGCATTTTTAATGCGGAATCCGAGTGAAAACGTTTTTTTGGTAGAAAATTGTGCTAAATTAATTTTCAGCTTGACATGTTTTTCAATTTGAAACAACATAATTTGAAAGGTTAATAACATTATTGTTATGAAGATGACCAAGCGAAATAATCAGTTATTAGTGCATTAGCGCTAAATAATCGTTGAATTTGGCAAATGCCCACATCTGAAGTCTAATTATACGTTTATACTAACTTTGGAAATTTGACAACAGCTGCCACAAAAAAACACGCAATTTTTGGTAATTGCTTTGTTTTCAAAAATATTCAATTGTTTCGAAAAATCAGCGCTTTCTTGCGTTTTGTTTGTAGAGTGCGCACTTATTGACATTCGCTAAGAATTGCTCTCTTTGGACGCCCAACGACTGTGATTTCAATTTTTATAATATTTTTTGTTAATGCCTGCCACCCGAATCGAGAAATGAAAGAAACATAAGTCCGAGTATTTGGATCCCGAAGAGCCGAACGATCGCGAGCGAATCGGCGCTACTAAGGCACTGACCGAGTGCGATGTTAGTACCGCCCCAGTGCCTGCTCCTCCTCCACCTCCATCTTCCCCCACTCCTGGCCAGACACTCCGCTCCCCTACACCCCCAATCCTCCAACGGATCGGATCGGCGGCATACAAAACGCTGCGATCGGCCTCCCGTGGGCTTAGTTTGTGAGACGCTCCCGAAGCGACAAGTAGTTGATAGCGAAGATCGGCGAAAACCGGCAGGCGAACGCAACTGCACGCGCTGCAGTACACAAAACCCAGAGCTACAAGGCAGTGAATAGAATATCCCAACAGCAAAATATTATTTTATTTTCATTTTGATGTTTATTTTAACTTGGGGAACATTCGGTTCGAAAACAACAAGCGCGTAGTAAAAGCAGAGCGAGAAAAACGTGTCGCCGTCCGTCAAAAGTGAAGCGCTCCCATGTGCTGCATTACCAATTGAAAAAACATAAACAGAAAATAGAACCAGAATACAGAAACTATATAGATAAACAGTCGAACAACAACAGAGCCCCTCAAAAAAACCAAAAAAAAATTCCTGCAGTCGAGGGCGAAAGTGAAAGTGTACACTTACTTACATACAAGTATATATCGATCGAGCTCTTATCTCCACCGAAGAGCTCCCAAAGTGAATGCACTGCAACGGATCGGATCTAAAACATTTGGTTCCTAAGCCCGATTCGTATCAGAATTCGTATCAAATCCACAGAGCTGTTTTTGCACGCGTTCAAAAATAGATTGCACAGCCAAGGAATTCAAGTTCAGTGGCAGCGACGATACCTCCCCAGCAATCTGCACAATTCGTTTGCGTGGGGTCAGTCGTCTGCCTCATACAACATCATTATCATCTTCAGCATCTTCAGCATCGGCGACGCAGGCATTTCGAATCTTGCATACCCCAAGTAGCTGGTATCTTGATGACCATCATGACTCAATCCAAGGAGAATCCGGAGAAGAATCGCGAGGTGATTAGCGAGGAAAGCATGAAGGATCTGCTCACCAAGCAGCTGGAAGTCGTGGGCAGTGGCGGGGCATTTGTGTGGTAAGTTGATGCACTGCGAGAAAATCAACCACTAGCTAAACTGCACTAGCTCAAAACTTAGTTCAATTTAGGGGAAAATTTAGTTTTAATAATGATCATACAATGTTGTAACCTTAAGTTTAACTCCAGTAGTTCCATTCTTAATAGTAATAGTACCAGACATAATGGGAGCAGCTGTTTATTTAGGTTGCAACTTCTGGCGACTTTATTCGTATCAATGGAGTAGAGGAGTCATATTTCTGCCATAATTCGATCGAAGTTGAGGAAGTCACTTTTCCACTCGACTCAAATCACGTTCCACTTGACCCAGTTCATAATGAATGCAGTGAACCAGCTTTTGGAAGGCTGAGTGCTTAGAATTCGTTGACATTACTCAGGGTGGTGCACTTTTCTCCGCCGACTTAACTAATACAGATTTAATTGGTTTTTCTGCTTGATTGAGCGCTCTGAAAGCTTTAGTCCCCTCTTTTGCCATGAACTAGTCAGCACAATTCAAACTAAAATCAATTAGTTTTTTTGCCGCAGCTCAATGAGGTATGCTATAGAGAGAGAAACGGGGCTTCCTGGTGTTAATTTTAGGCCGGGATCGAAGACTCATCCAGCTGGGCTGCCAATCGAGGGGCCAACGGTCATGTGAGTGCTCGTCGGTGTGGCATTTAAATATAGCACGGAAATCTGGCCTATCAGTGTGCATATACATTGGGTATGTGTAGTAATACATTTCCACTCGGCTTAATCGTAGTTGATAAGGCACTCACTTACTTGTGAATTGAAATCGGGCGATGTGGGATCGAGTACCGGTTCCATTACCCAGATCGCTACGGGGACATGAAACCAGTCGCATCTGATATGATCTCTGAGTTGCGGAGTAGAGGACGTTCAACTGATTCACTGGAGGAAGTCCTACTATATGACAGTGACTTGGCTTGAATGCTGATGATTTGTCGCGGAACTTTACGTGGTTTTCGGTGGGTGGGGGAGTCACGTGAAAATAAAAATCGGATGGATATGTAAATATTGCGCACATCGTTCCGGTTGCCCGATTTGTATAATGATTAACGACGACACTGCCGTTCGTACCAGACATATGCTCTCTGGCGAATCTTAAACTGCCATTAACTGATTATGTGATCAGCATACTCGTACATGGCCCACAACTAACGAATATTTCGCCCACAACCTTCACAGCTTTGTTTTGACTGCTGCTATTATTATTTGCATTCCGATGAGCAGTTAGCCAAGCGGTGTCAATGTGCCACCAATTCGATTGGAGTTGCGTGTGGTAAACAATTTATCCGGATGCGAGTTAGAGTATCTGCGAAAACAAAACCCAATTAGCAGCAAAGTGAAATATACCTAATTGGCAAATTACCGAGTGTAACCCTTAGTTACTTACCTATCTCCCCCATCAGGGCGATTTTCTTCCTGTGTGTCACACCCAACATACTGAATGGATTCCATGTGTCCTCCTACACTCTGCTGGGCCACCTGCCCGATGACCAGTGGTGCGGCATTCCGGAGCTGCAGGACACCAACTGGACGCTGGCCCAGAAGCGGGAGATTGTCGGCAAGGGATTGGACTCGGGCGGCTGCACCGTGTGGGACTGGAACTATGGCCACCTGGCCAAGATGTCCTACGAGGCGGCCCGGAACTACACCAGTCATCTGTCGCAGATTTCCCAGCCGGCGGAGGTGTCCTGCCGTGTGAAGGGGCAACATGAGTTCGCCCATCCGGAGACCACCTTCGTGGCGGACTGGGATCTCACCTGTGACAGGAGCATCCAGCGTACCTCCGCGCAGGTTTCCATTTCGCTGGGCAAGTTCTGCGGATCCTTCTCCTTTGGCATTCTGGCCGACAAGTGGGTTTTGTCACAGCTTCTGGCTATGATGATTACTGATGATAACTGATGATTGGTTTGCCCGCAGATTTGGTCGCAAAACCTCGTTCACCCTGGGTGCTGCCTTCTTCATCGTGGGCAGCTTCTTCTGCACCTTCTCGCCCTGGTACAGCCTCTTCCTGGCCGGACGTTTCGCCCTGGGAGCAGCCTCCTCCGGTCTGTTCTATCCAGCATTTACCATGAGTAAGTTCGTAACTATATTTCATACTTCTTTCATTAGTTTGTGTGTATTACTTTAGTTGTGGAGAACATCTGCTTGAAGCATCGTTCCTGGATGTCCATCGCCTTCTCAGCCTCCTATCCCGTGGGCATGATTATCCTAGCCATTGTGGGCTACCTCATCCAGCCGTGGAGGCATCTGCAACTGGCCCTCACCATTCCCTCGCTGCTTCTCATTCTAAACTGCTAGTGAGTGATCCTAGTCCCTGATATATTAATCAATCCTGAAACCAAAAACTATCCCCACAGCTTGATGGTTGAGTCACCGCGCTGGCTGATCACGAACCAAAGATATGATCGCGTCTACAAGATTCTCTTCAGACAGCCCAGCCACTACCAAATTCAGCCCGCCGTTGCAGCTCCATCTCAAGTCGCCAGCGATAAGAAGTCGGTGAGTGCAAAGTCCCTGAGACATATACTTACAAGTGGCCATCAGTGCATCTGATTGCCAAGTGGAGTGCTCATGGAATATTCTTCAATTGCAGCTGGAGCCCGTAGAGGGATTCTCCTTTGGGCAGAAGCTCAAGAATGGTCCCCTCAAGTCCATCATTGAGCTGTATGCCAATGGCAGGGTGCGCAGGATGATCTTTGCCTCCTATTTCATGTTCTGCGTCACCTCGCTGAGTTACTATGTGACGGGTAGGTTCACTCTATAAGGATTTGCACATCTATTTTATATCATCCAATGTTGCCTGCAGCTCTCAATGCCGCCAACCTGTCGGTGTCCAGGTACCTCTACATCATAGGCACCGGTCTGGTGGACATACCCTCCTATCTCGTCCCCGTGATAATGCTGCGCTTCACGGGACGCCGCCTCACCACCATGTTCCTGTTCATGTGGACGGGCGTGTCCTTGCTGCTGGTCCTTGCTGTTCCCGCCGGCAGCACCACCTGGATCGTGGCCTTCGCCATGCTGGGTCGCTTTGGCATCAGCGCCACCTACTCCGTGGTCACGCTCTACACAGCCGAGCTGTATCCCACCCAGATACGCAACTCCGCACTGGGCACCTGCTCCACCTTCGCCCACGTGGGCTCCATTTCGGCACCGTATGTGGTCGATGTCCTGGGAGCTCTGGGCTGGTACATTCCAACCACGATTTGCGGCTGCTGCGTTCTAGTAGCTGGCCTACTCACTCTCACACTTCCGGAAACGGGAACGGGAAAGCTCTCCGACAAAGTGGAGAGCAGTGCGTCCTCCACTCCGACGGAGCCGGCCGAGAAACAGTGATGACAGTAGTAGGTTAGGTTCCATTTCCACGACTAGATTTGTCAGCAGTGCAGATCGAAACACTTTAAATTTGATTAACTACTTTTTAAGGAATATTACACCTAAAAACTTCTGTACCTCCAGCTAAAGCTTTCGCTATTTAAAATGTTTTACAATCAGAAAACACTTTTGTGAAAACCATTAACGGTTGAAATGGAAGTGCTCTAAAGAAAAGACAGAACTGATAAGCAAAGTCGTGAAAATGGTTAGTTAGTCTAATATAAATCTAGCTATATATATATATATGTATGCCTACAGTAATTAAGCGTAAGTTGTTAGTTTCTGCTATTCCTGCATTGTTTAAGTAAATATTCATAATTGTTTTTCTGTTTGATATCGCACAATAAATATACTATTTATACGTGATCGCCAGAGATCTAGGACTGCATCAGTAGTTGGACCCAATCGTAGTAGGGTCTGGTCACTGTATAGATGCTGGGCATGCCCTGGATGCCGCATGTGAGTCCGTGGGACACCAGGCCGTAGATGTAGTCCTTGCCGCCATATGGACAGATTAGTGGACCGCTTTCGATTGGAAACAATTAATTGGGCATTAAGCTTGTTGGATACTGATCCCTGGCTTACCCGGAATCCCCTTGACACGAGTCCTGATTGTTGCCCAGGGCGCACACTGTATTTGCCCCGTTCTGTGGCGCCCAGATGTGTCCAATAATATCGCGGCACTTTTGGTTGTCAATCACGCGAACTTCTGCCTCGAAAAGTTTCTTTTGACAAGGTCCAGCATGCTGTGTGGCTCCATAGCCAATGATGCGACAGGATTCTATGCAAACTAAGGATTAGTATCTTACTCCATCTGGGTGCTGATTAATCATACCATTTTGGTCCGGTTTCATGCCATGTGGGGGAAGTTGGGCGTATTGTAAGCCATTGCTTGGAGCACTCCAGTATCGACGTTTCATATAAAGCAGAGCTATGTCATTCCGATAGTTGGATCTGCCATAAAAGATAATCTGTGCTATTACGATATAGAAAACTCTTCAGGAAAGAGTCTCTCTAAAACATAAATCTCCCTTAAATGGGAGTATTAAACTTGACTCAAGTGATTACGCACGGTTGGAAGTAAATATACTCGACGCTCTCCAGACCATATGGCTCCAGCTGCCCAATGTTTTCAATATTCTCATAGCCAATAAAGGCAGCAATGTTGTGAATGTTTCTTGAAATAGACCAAACTAGATATAGCCAATGTATTAGGAGGATCCTAACTTACTTCCTCCAAACGCAGTGAGCTGCGGATAAAATCCATCGATCGCTAATTAAGCTGCCACCGCAAAAGTGTTGATAGGAAACTCCTTTCGTGGTATTTCCCTTGATTACATCTTGCAATGAGACCATGAACGGATATTTACTTGTGCTGCCTGTAAATGGAAGTGGAGCTTTAAATTATAAATCTAAGCTGTAAAATGTAGTAAAGTACTGCCCACGGTTGACACGATCCGACCTCCGACAATGGGCACCGCGTGACAGGATTTGAGCAAAGAAATTACGAAGAAACTGTGGAGAAGCCAGTAAAAGCAACTTAGGGGGCTGAGATCTAAAGCAGCCTTCATAGTTGGGCTTTGAAAAGACACTGGCATATGACCGCCAGCAGATTGCTAATACAGAAACAGTTACTATGCAAATACAGGTACAAAAAAGCATTCTCAGGCATTCAAACAAAAAGCCAAGCTGTGCAAATATTTCCAATTCCAATGCGCTGGTAAATTGTTTTCAAATCTCAACGCGCCGGCGTCATCACGTTCCATGTATGTGTAGATTTGGCATTGTCTATTTGCTCAGTCATAAAATTAGCCAAATAGTTGTGTTCACAAAAGTTTTAATATTAGCTTAATTAAGAAAAAAGTAACGTCTTTTGCAATTTTTGGCTGTGTGGCAACACTGCACTTCCGGTGTATCGATAACCGTGCCCCTTAGCGGGTACGATACTTGACATACCGATACCATTTTAGTGGTAATCCCATCTCGAAAGTAATCAGCTGTTGCGTGAAGTAAAAGCATTTGATTTTACTATTGTAAAAGAAAAATGCAGGATTTGAGGAACGCCGACACGCTGCGACTGCCAAATGGCGACGGAGCAGCGGCCAACGATGAGGTCAAGTCGCCGTTCCTGATCGGCGTGGCCGGCGGTACGGCCAGCGGCAAGTCCACGGTGTGCAAAAAGATCATGGAGCAACTTGGCCAGGCGGAAATGGATCACACGCAGCGCCAGGTGGTGTCCATCAGCCAGGACAGCTTCTACCGCGAACTGACGCCCGCCGAGAAGGCCAAGGCCCAGAAGGGCCTCTTTAACTTCGATCACCCAGATGCCTTCAATGAGGAGCTCATGTACAGCACGCTGCAGAACATCCTGAAGGGCCACAAAGTGGAAATACCCAGCTACGACTACCGCACCAACTCGCTGTGAGTGTCGGAATATGATTCCTTTGTTCTTTATGGTTTATAGTGTATGGTACACGATTATAAGACCATCTACTGAAGTGCAATCTCATAAGTTCTAATAACAACTTGCTTTTCCTTAGCGACTTTGAAAACGTTCTGGTTATCTACCCAGCCGATGTCGTCTTGTTTGAGGGCATCCTGGTGTTTTACTTTCCCAAGATACGCGAGCTGTTCCACATGAAGCTGTTCGTGGACACAGACTCTGATACCAGATTGGCGAGGAGAGGTAAGTCGCGACATTGCAAGATTTAAAAAAAACTGTGTACCAAATCTTTCATTAGTGCCACGTGATATCAATGAGCGTGGTCGGGATTTGGATGCTGTGCTTACCCAGTACATGACCTTCGTAAAGCCGGCTTTCGAGGAGTTCTGCTCGCCCGTAAGTTGAACCCATACTACATGGGCCATATAATATAACTAATAGACCCTGCCCATTTCAGACGAAAAAGTTTGCTGACGTTATTATACCACGAGGCGCCGACAACACAGGTGAGGCAGCAGCACCCACACTCCTATCCACTTTACTTTACTTTCTATGCGCCCACAATACACACTCTTACACATTAAGCGTTTGTAGTGTTTCGTTGAGTTGGTTGCCTATAACCATAGTTTTAGCAATGGTTCTTTTGTTTCTGGTTCTATTAATCCGTCTGGGGACAACAAACCCTTATCACACAGACTGCTTGATGTTTACATATCTATAAGTACTATATGCCTATCAAAATTTTTACTCCCTATTTGTTTTTCCGTCATCTCTGTTAATTGTATCTCTTGCGTTACTATTTTTGCGTTGTTTTCGTTTTGTTCCTGTTGTTTTATTGTATCTCTTGCAGTTGCCATTGATCTTATTGTACACCATATCGGGGAGATTCTCGCCACTACCAACAGCGCACAGCACAGCAACACAATCAGGGTAGCGGCGTCTAGCATGAAGCGAGATCACTAAACGCAAATATAAACTCGCTTCTGAGGCGGCCAATTCCTCGTCCTAGCGCCGCGTCTTGAGCTTGTACTAATTGCCAAAAAACTAAAGTCCAAAAGCTAAAGAATATAGAAACCCGTGGCGGCGCAGCACACTAAGGCAAATGTCCATTAATGAGCGCCGGCATCGCTTCTCATTTGGTCTTCTCATCGTAACCGATTAACGTAGTTCTAAGATTGAAAAGTATCTTTAGTATCTACTCTTGCATATGTTCAACAATACATGGTAGTGTGTATGTAAGCTCGTTTCCGTTCATCAAGATAACCCAGCCCTACCTAGCGATTGCGATTCCAGTCTTAAGTTATACAAAATTCTACAGTTAAAACTTAACCCTGGTGCCTAGCCCCAATTGGCTTTCTTCCGAGGACTTAAGCACTCAATTCACCACACCACACATGTTACACATATAACTATTGTATCTATATTCCGATGCCCGATACTTTGAAAACTACTCTTATCCATTTCTGGTTTGTGAATGTTAGTATAAGCAATAACTTTATTAATTTTTATAAGCAATTTCCCAAATATTTTGTATAAACTCCCGACAAGATTATGTTAACTACTTTGAAATTAAGTAGCTTTGCAAACCTAATTAACTCATTCGTTAAACTCATAAATTTTGGTCATATACTTTATAGATGTTCCTATGAATTGTTCTACTTAATACAACTAACTATATATTAGTTTAAAAGCAATATTAATAACCAAAATTCAATGGGTTAATAAAAATTAGCTTCTAGTACCATAAGTACCGGGCATCTTTGAAGTCGGAATCTGCGACTTTAGTGTTATCGAATCGCGTCCCTCTTAAACACTTTAATGCAGTCTCAAATATACAAATGCAAGGCAGTGATTAGCCTATCAAGGCGTGAAGATAAATCGGTGTTTCATTTAGTAAGTACACAAGCAGTTTATTGTAAAGCACACTTACTTCAGTCACAAAACACAGTAGCATACCAATTAACAGAAAATGCCGCCCAGCTTAGATGCGTTTAGGTAATAGATCCCACTAACTAGAGCTAGAATAAGTCCTGGGCTTAGACTAGACCGCTTGGATCGGCGGAGCTCGTGAGGAGCAGCAAGGTAAGTGGATTGTTCCACATTGAGTTGCAATGCTTACGATGGTGCAGCATTACGATTTAATATTACCAAATGTGCTGTGAACTAATTGCCCTCTCTTTTCCTTTTCAGTGGCCATCGACTTGATCGTTCAGCACATCCGGGACTTCTTAAACAATCGATCTCGGCACGGATCAACCGGGAATATGGCTCTCTATATGAACCTGGATTTGAATGCAACGGGTGCCGGTTTCGCGGGCCCAGGTAAGGCCACCATCCAAAAGGCGCGTCCCCACTAACCATCCGCTGACTGGAGTGAATCATCCGGATTCGGATTACTAACCACCCAATGCATGCAATCGGACACTTGCTGTGCTGTATATATAGTATCTTCTGTTATGCTTTGTGTTTCCCCGTGAAGATGGAAGTAACCTCGGCACCTACAACGCCATCCGAAGATTTTCTACGATCTGCAAGGAGCTCAACATGCAGGGCAACTATTTCTTTGAGACAAATAAGAACCTGCCGTACCACTAGGATGGGATGGCGTGAGAATTTCCGGAGCAGTACAAGACAACACGACGCACATAGGCGAATGTTAATTATCTAACCAAATATTGTACCCATAGACATATTTTTTCAGTAAACCGAATTGATTGTTGATGATAAATATTTATGTTTGTCAAAATACTGTTAGTTAGCTTTGAATAGAGATGTGATCTATACTTTGCACTTGTACATCGCGTTGATCTTGCGCACATCTCCGGCGGAGAAACCCTTGCGTTGACCCATCTGGCTGGCATCGAATGTGGAACGCAGGGCCTTCAACGTGGGCTGGCCATTCCGTGTGAAGCTGGTGGGTGAGTAGTGCATCACACTGCCATAGTCGTACTCCACGCCGAAGCCGTACTGCGTCTTGGAATTGGACTTCTCAAAGTTGACCATCATCTCGGGCTTAATGTTGTCCTTCATCACCCGCACATAGGAATCACGTTCGTGGCGATTCTGCTCATGGAAGAAGCCCAAGGCGTGCATCAGCTCGTGGATCGGAGTGCCGTATGTGCGCAGGCAGTTGGGCGACTGCAGATTCACTTCCTGGCGACCACCCAAGCGACCAATGCTGCTCCAACAGCCAGACTTTCCGCTGCCAATGGAGATGTAATCCTTTTCGTTAGTCCTGGGCTTGAAGCGCACGCATGTTTTGGTGTGGTATTCCTAAAATTCGGAATATGTAATTCAAATTGCATAGGTATTATTACTGAAACCTTACCTTAAACGCGTTGTTAATATTGCCCAACTCCTGGCTTGTGAAAGGTCCTTTGATCTCGTAGGGCACAACGCCGCCCGGCCAGCGGGAGCTCAGCGCCAAAATGCCATTACGGGTGCCATTGGATCGGGCGTTCCTGTAGCTCAGTGGAATCAAGATGTCACCTTCGTGGTAGGTGCCCAGCTCCTCGGGATTCTGCGCGGATTCCACATCGAGTGCCTCGACCAAAGCTCCAGTGGTCTCCACATCCGGATTGCCGAACACAGTATCCCCAAGATCTGTCAAGTCGATCATCTCCTGGGAGTCCATGTCCTCCAGGGGCATGGCATCCCCCAGAGAAATGCCCAGTAGAATCAGTAGCAAAAGCGAACCAGGTTTACTTCGCGATTTTTCCATTTTGCAAACTCCCCAACTGCTGTGATTTCTAGCCGGGCTTACCGACATTATATAGTCCCACCTAGACCTCCAAAAATTGACGACAGGTCGGTGTAGCCTGTTTATGCTGGGTTCTTTTTGAAACGATAAGTCGGCGCTTTGTTGCCGCTTACATTTACATTAAGTACGTTGTTGCTATCCGCCGGCCCCTTGATTTATGGGGGAATTTACTTTTATGAATTCCAGCTTGGAAATATGTAGAGTGCGGAATTTTCGCAAGTTAAGATTCGCGGTCTTTTAAAGGGCTTTGTAGTTCTATGTGAATTATGCTGCATAATGTTTGTGTGGTACTTGGATAACACGGAAAAATAAATTAGGTCACAGTTTACAAATATATTTGGCTATCTTATGAAACGCAGAATTGCTTGACGTATTTTTCGATTGCTTAACGTAGGTTAAGATTAGTTTCTGAGATTCCCGCCATAATTTAAATATTGCTGTGCTCGCGTATTTTGCATTTTCACACCGATACAGATTCTATAAAATAATATATCAAATAGTTTTAGCAAAAGAGCTAAGTAAAAGTTAAATTTGTATGCGAAAACAATCAAGAAGCTAAAAATTAATGTTTTTTCTAAATATCCATATTGTACCACTGTGCAGCTTAAATATCGGTGTGACCATGTATGCCTGCTCGGCACAAGACCGAAAACCAGATCCAGCCAAACCGAGCTAAGCGAACTGGTCACACTGCACCGTATATAAGCCAACGAAACGGATATCGGCGATTCAAACGGTCGAAAATATTTCTTGCTGCTCGTACGTGTGTTTTATTGGTCGCTCGCGCTCATAACGTTTTTTTGCCCCCCGTTTTGGCCAATGTGTGTTCGCGCGCGTGTGTGTGTGCTGCTTGCAGTTCAAAAGGGCAGCGACAACAACAACAAGAACAGCGCACCTCTCTTTTAAGCCAAGTCTTCGGCGCTCGCTTGTGCTTGTATGTGTGTTGGTGTGATTCAGAATCGTGGCCTAGGAAGAAATGGCAAATTAGTTGGCTCAAAGCGGAATCTCTGTGCTCAATATTCAAATTCAGGCTAGAAAGTGTCGCGTGCGAAAGTGTTCAAATAATACGGCCACCAAAGAGAGGAATATAACTTAAAAAAAATAAAAATAACCTGTTCTAAGCCAAGTGCCGATTGCTCGTGTGTGTGCGTGTGTGTTTGTGCGTGTGAGTGTTTGCGTGGAGCAGAGAAAAGGTGAAAGAAAAGGGAGAATGCAATTGCCAACAACAACAAGCTCAATGAGTATCGTTTGAATATCAATAACATCTAGCCAAACGCAACCCTTTCCAATACGACAAACACGACTTGAGCCAACAAATCAACGATCATGGCTATAATCGCGAATGCGTCACTGCCACAACAACAAAAGCAGCGGCCAACAGCAACAACCACAACAACAACAACGGTGGCGGCATCAGTAGAAACAGCAACAACAACAGCAAGAAGTCGAGACCGCACGAAAAGCGCAGCTCAAATTACGTCGCATTTGCTCAAGCGCGCCATTTCAGTTTATTCGTCGCCTCAATGGATACCGCTCTTCATACTTATTTACTTAGCAACAGGTGAGAGAGAGAACACATGGATAGAGAGAGAGTCGAGGACATTCGGAAGGAGATGGGGAGCGAGGATTGGGAACAATAGTAAGGGGCATGAGAGAGCAACACAGTGTTTACATGATTCTTAAGCTACAGTGATGACTCCACTTTATGAACTGGATTGTTATAAAAAAATGTTAAAATGTATTATTTGCTTACCAACTTTAAAGGGAATTTATAATGTTGCTATAGTCGTTCAGCCTGGCTTAAATGTTTATATTTAAACGAAACCTGCAGCATTGTATTTAAAATAAACCAATTCTACGCAAGCTCCTAAAACTTAAACACTCATCAATTTCCGTAATTTTTAATTAACTCTTAATAAGCAGTTTGTTTTAAGGAAGTCGCACTGTAAATAGTTTATATGCTGAGCCACATGCATTCTTTGGCTTCAGCCAGAACATTTGCTGATGCTTCAAAAGCTCATAATCGGAAAACAGAGCAACAGGTCGTGTGTATGTGTGAAAGGGGGCATTCGTGTCTTTTTGGGGATGTGGCCCAAGGAAAAGTCATGTTGGGTAAAAGGAATTTGGATTTCCATTGATTTCGGGCTACGAAAAACTCGTTCAACGGGTTTTCCTCCAAGAAGTGACTCATGGAGCTGGCTTACCTGAAGTTTGACTGTGTTAATTATACACTCATTTCTAATTTTTGACGATTGTGTGCTCGGTCTTATCTCTCAAGCAGAAGGAATGCTTAGAAGTGTATTAGCTTCGATTGCGTATAAATTTATATTTAGTATAGTACTATTCCACAACTTTAGTCGCTGAGCGAGGTAATTAATCAAATAATTGCTTTAAAGGCGGTTAATACTAGCAATCTGGGTCAAGAAAAATAAATAACTGGAAATAGAAGATATATTTTAACTTGACCCGCATTTCCTACACTCTGTTACAAACAAATGGATATCTTATTTTTAGGTAAATAACCGGAAAACGTAACAAATTATTATTTTTGCATCTTTTGGCTATAATACCTCATTTGTCTGCATTTTCAAAGCGCCTTTAGCGATATCACAACAGTAAAATCTGTGAAACTTATCGCATAACGATCATAATAATTGATTCACAACTCTTGCTGACTCATTATGTGTAATTTTCTGTTACATGTTGTCCGCACCTCAATTGTGTAGTTGGCTTAGCGTTGTCTGCCCCCTTTTTCCATCGGATTGTGCAAAAACGACCTCAAAAATTGGGTTTATTTATTTACAATTCGAGTACCAACCCACACCAGCCGGCCAGCCATCCGGCTGTTGTTACGCGCAATCTTATCTTGTGGCCGGAAAGTGAAGTACAACAGTTGCAAAAGCGCGGCCAACTCAACGTCAGCAATACCGCAATTCCGTTGATAGGTTGATAAGAAGAACATTCAGAAAAGGGGAGCACAGATAGAGACAGAGTTTTCCAGCTCCAGGTAGGAAAGCCCTGGAATGCAGCGAACACATAGCAAATCAGGTTATCTGCTCTTGGAGATTATAGTAAACAAATTTTTAGCTTAATTACAAAAGTGCAAATGCATCATTTGTTTAATAAAATTAAGAAAGAGTGGAAACCCCTGGTATGGAGCTCTCATCTAGAAGTCGTTGGGAATTTCATTTGATTTCTATTAACTATTTCTTTTAATTGCTGTAACAACCAACTTCTTAATGGACCCGGAATACCACAACCTTTATCACAGAATTTATCAAATGACTTTGGTTTATGATTGACAGGGAAAACTGGCAAATGAGAGAAAGAGAAAATGAATGTCTGGTTTGGGAAATCCCTGTAAGGCATCACAGCAACTGGTTTATAGCTGCTTCCATCGTAAAATCCAGACACCGACAGCGAAGATCATCAGCGTCATCTTCACGTCGAGAGTGGTTTCTGTACGGCTTTCGTTTGAATTTCCGCCCTAAACAGCTATAATCCATCATTTTCAGGGGAAAAATCGCGGCGCAGGTACTCTGCACGCAGGAAAAGTGGAGGGAAAACACAAATGAACCAAAACTACCTGCATTGCGTTAACGATAACAACACGTGACCCCGCGAGTTTATGGAAATTCTCTAGCACGTAAATGAAAATCGAGAATGGAAATTGTGCGCGGGACACACCCGCATTCTCCGCTCTACGGTGTCCGATGTCCGGTCTTTCAGCCTGGTCAAGTGTTAAAGTGCAATCGGCCGTGACGCGGGTCGTCGTGGGCCATGTTCCGTGGGCCTAGGCAGCCGGCCGCGACCATTGCCTGACGTTGGCCATTAGTGCAAGTCGTTAGCCAGGTCTATAAAAATAGCCAGAGTATAACTAAAATAGAACTGATTTGCCCCCGTCCTTTAAAGGTTATGGGGTACTTTACTACCCAGTTCTTGATGGGGGCACATGGAGTTGTGGCGGAAGTGAATACTGAGAATGCAGAGCTCGAATCTCAGGACCTATTATGGTTAAAGCCGAAATATTTGGGATATAGACTTATGTTGTGAGTTAGCCTGAGGTAACTTGAAGTCGAGACAACTGCATAGTTCTTTCTAGTTTCTAGCTGCAACGTTGCCTGTTTTCTGCGTCTGCATCGATTAGCCAGCCACCTTGGGAAATTACCGATGCACAAAAACCACAAATATGAGAAACAATATAACATAGGGAGACAGTATAGTAAACTAAAAAGAGAATGTGCAGCTTTCGCTTTTACACGATATTAATTCCAAAAATTTCGACGCAAACAAATGTTTAAAATTTGTGGGCGTTGTTCAATGCTGTCTGCTGGATTGTCTTTATCGCGGTGATCACGTAGTGCCGTTTTATCTGTCGCTATTTGCATACGCAGCGTACTGCCAGCAACAACAAGTTCCATTGTTAGCATTGAGTCACACCAACAACGATACCATGGGCCACAACGCACTGAAATCGAACACAAATTGTTTGGTAATTGAGCTGGGAAATTGGGGAACACTCCACGGTTCTGAAGGCAATTAACGGACGCAGAATGCGTGCTTTTAATATTTATTTGTGACCATATTAATAGCACATTGTGGTTCGTTAGTCACAAAGCAAAGTTTATTTAAGGTAGCAGCGTTTTTATAACGAATAAAATAAATATACTAGGAATAACATATCTGTCTATTTCTTTGGCTTAAATTTTGTATAGTTCATACTACCGTGATGTACGGTATGCCCTCCTAAAAGTGTAAAGTCACTTCCTGATATGATTTTCAACATTTTTCCATAATTACTCACAGCCCTTAAATTATTTTGAAAACCTTTCCGCGGTGCAACGCCCACGGACTGCGTTTATACACCCGAAGTCTGTATTTGCCCAGTTTGTGGGTTCAGGCGGTTCTGTAGGTTCTGAAGGTTCTAGAGGTTCATTCCGGCGGTTCTGGTGGATGTGGTGGTTCTGGTGGTGTTGCTCTTTGGGGACGCACCGGAAAAGATTCTCAGGCGTGTTTTCGGTTTTGTTTTATTCAACAGTTCATTGCTTTGTGCCAGTTTGTGAACGGGTCTGGCCGCCCCTTTTTCCAGGCCCACAGAATGTACAAGGGCCGCCTTGTTGGCAACACACAGAAAGCGGTCGAGCAACAACACAACACACCGACTGCCACAAAACTGGTTCCCAGGCGCGCCTGCGCAGAGGTGGCTTAAAAAAAATAACAAAAAAAAAAACAGAACGGCGCCAAACGAGCGGGGGAGAGAAAAAGCGACTCTAATTTTGAGAGTGCCCCATTCTAAGCATTTATTTTTGGGGATCTTTTCGCTTGAGAGTCATCTTGCTGTTCCCAGAACCAAGATATTAATGAATAAACGCTAACTGTTAAACGTTAAGACTTATTCACACGGCTAACTGTAGACAAGTTCAATGAGAAATGGCACAAAAAAGTAAAATTAATTAACAAAATTGAAATAATTTTATTCATGAACTCATTTCAACTTCAATTGTTACTTGGAGTCAACACTAGCTTCAAACTTTTCACACTTATGTAATTATGTATGCTGATATCAAACCTTGATATGCATGCTTTGATATCATTGCCATTATTCCTCTCGAGTTCGTGGCAATTTCATTTGATTACCTTCTATTTTAATTTCGTGCACAATTTCATGAGAGTAACTTGAGCGAATCCACCGGATTGGTGACGCACTCGAACTTTTTGGTGGGCGCGGATTTTGTTTGTTTGCCTGATAGTCTGCAGCTTTCATGGGAAGCGTTCATTTATGAAAACTAATTAGCTTCTGACCACTTTGAATGTATTGTTACCATGTTGTGTAGCAGAAGCGGTTTTATTTAAATATTTAAAAGTATTTCCTCACCACATTTCTTGGAAGCCCAAGCGGAAATTAGTGTGGGAACGCATTCGTATCTCAGTTTTGTTCGGATCTTTCTTCTTGCCAACGAGGTGTTGGAACAAATGATGGCTTAGAGCAATGTGCTCTTCGGGTCTAAAGTGCAGTCAGACATGAAAATGTGTAAGTTATAGAATAGAGCGATGGACATGGGAACTAACTAATCTTGGGAAGAAAGGCGTTGACTCCAGGGAACGCAACAAAGGAATCATTTTCAACAGGGATTATACTATGTACCCTAGAAGAATTGTTGGCCGAACCTAATCGTTTATAAAAGCGGCTTGAAAAAAATATGCATTTTTTTTTTAATTTTTTTTCCAATTTTTGATGATGATTTTTGGATTTTGGCCGAAAATTGATTTTCTGTTTTTTTGTGATTTAAATATCAGTATTTTGATCAGAACATTTGAAATATTGGTCCAAATATGGAATGTGATATCTCGTTGAATTCGTAATTAAATTTCCAATCAAACTGTGTTTACCAAAAAAAATGAATTTTTTTTTAATTTTTTTCCAATTTTTGATGATGATTTTTGGATTTTGGCCGAAAATTGATTTTCTGTTTTTTTGCGATTTAAATATCAGTATTTTGATCAGAACATTTGAAATATTGGTCCAAATATGGAATGTCATATCTCGTTGAATTCGTAATAAAATTTCCAATCAAACTGTGTTTACCAAAAAAAAATTCATTTTTTTTAAATTTTTTTTTCCAATTTTTGATGATGATTTTTGGATTTTGACCGAAAATTGATTTTCTGTTTTTTTGTGATTTAAATATCAATATTTTGATCAGAACATTCGAAATATTGGTCCAAATATGGAATGTGATATCTCGTTGAATTCGTAATTAAATTTCCAATCAAACTGTGTTTACCGAAAAAAATGAATTTTTTTTAAATTTTTTTTTCCAATTTTTGATGATGATTTTTGGATTTTGGCCGAAAATTGATTTTCTGTTTTTTTGCGATTTAAATATCGGTATTTTGATCAGAACACTCGAAATATTGGTCCAAATATGGAATGTGATATCTCGTTGAATTCGTAATTAAATTTCCAATCAAACTGTGTTTACCAAAAAATATGAATTTTTTTTTAAATTTTTTTCCAATTTTTGATGATGATTTTTGGATTTTGGCCGAAAATTGATTTTCTGTTTTTTTGTGATTTAAATATCAGTATTTTGATCAGAACATTTGAAATATTGGTCCAAATATGGAATGTCATATCTCGTTGAATTCGTAATAAAATTTCCAATCAAACTGTGTTTACCAAAAAAAAATTCATTTTTTTTAAATTTTTTTTTCCAATTTTTGATGATGATTTTTGGATTTTGACCGAAAATTGATTTTCTGTTTTTTTGTGATTTAAATATCAATATTTTGATCAGAACATTCGAAATATTGGTCCAAATATGGAATGTGATATCTCGTTGAATTCGTAATTAAATTTCCAATCAAACTGTGTTTACCGAAAAAAATGATTTTTTTTTTAAATTTTTTTTCCAATTTTTGATGATTATTTTTGGATTTTGGCCGAAAATTGATTTTCTGTTTTTTTGTGATTTAAATATCAGTATTTTGATCAGAACATTTGAAATATTGGTCCAAATATGGAATGTGATATCTCGTTGAATTCGTAATTAAATTTCCAATCAAACTGTGTTTACCAAAAAAAATGAATTTTTTTTTTAATTTTTTTCCAATTTTTGATGATGATTTTTGGATTTTGGCCGAAAATTGATTTTCTGTTTTTTTGCGATTTAAATATCGGTATTTTGATCAGAACACTCGAAATATTGGTCCAAATATGGAATGTGATATCTCGTTGAATTCGTAATTAAATTTCCAATCAAACTGTGTTTACCAAAAAATATGAATTTTTTTTTAAATTTTTTTCCAATTTTTGATGATGATTTTTGGATTTTGGCCGAAAATTGATTTTCTGTTTTTTTGTGATTTAAATATCAGTATTTTGATCAGAACATTTGAAATATTGGTCCAAATATGGAATGTCATATCTCGTTGAATTCGTAATTAAATTTCCAATCAAACTGTGTTTACCAAAAAAAATGAATTTTTCTTTTAATTTTTTTCCAATTTTTGATGATGATTTTTGGATTTTGGCCGAAAATTGATTTTCTGTTTTTTTGTGATTTAAATATCAGTATTTTGATCAGAACATTTGAAATATTGGTCCAAATATGGAATGTCATATCTCGTTGAATTCGTAATTAAATTTCCAATCAAACTGTGTTTACCAAAAAAAATGAATTTTTCTTTTAATTTTTTTCCAATTTTTTATGATGATATTTGGATTTTGGCCGAAAATTGATTTTCTGTTTTTTTGTGATTTAAATATCAGTATTTTGATCAAAACACTCGAAATATTGGACCAAATATGGAATGTGATATCTCGTTGTATTCGTAATTAAATTTCCAATCTAACTGTGTTTACCAAAAAAAATTATTTTTTTTTTTAATTTTTTTTCCATTTTTGATGATGATTTTTAGATTTAGGCCGAAAATTGATTTTCTGTTTTTTTGCGATTTAAATATCAGTATTTTGATCAGAACAATTGGTCCAAATATGGAATGTGATATCTCGTTGAATTCTATATTTCATAACGAAGATACCGTTTGGGTCTATGACATATAACTCTTTGATTTTAAAGAGTAATGGATTAATTTAGAATTCCTAAGTAACTTTTTTTATGGAATCGCCCAAAAGATTTACCCACATAAGCCTAAAAAATATGCATAGCGGAACTATCCATACTTGGCTACCATTAATAAATACCCATTCCCACTTTAAATTATATGAATCCATTTAAGTTTCCTTGGCCAAACTACAAGGTTAAGATAACATCAAAAAACACTCTATTGAAATGACGTTTTCATTATTTTTTCGCTTATCTTTGTTAAGATCTTCCCTGTGATCATTTGCCCGTATATAAAAATATCTATAGCTCTCTTATTCATTGAGCATCGTGTGCAATTAAGCCCTTTCGATAATCGTATTATCAACAAGCTATAATTACACTTTAATCGCGACACGTTTTCACTTTTCCATTATTAGAAAAATAACGAACAGACAACGAAAACTGAAAACGAAAACTAAACAATTAAAATGCAATTAAAAAATTTCGAATTTAATTAGACAAAACAAAAACAGTGTTATTGTTGTTGCAGCCGCCAAACAAATGAAATACAGAAACGGAAAAAAGTGTAATTCGGTCAAATTTAATTTATGCAACTTCTGAACATCTGAACATCCGATAAGCGAAATGAAAACAACAAAACAATCGAGTGCAAAATGAAATTTTTCGTGGGCGTTCGGTTACTCAAAAGCTGCGGAAAAAGTAAAAAGTATTTAGAGCAAAAATTGAAAACAACAATACTAGTTAACGTGTTTTTGTGTGGGTTGCCAAGTGAGGCAACATACTATAGTCATGTACCCATATACCATTTAAACGAAGCTAAAAGAATTGAAGTATGACCAAATGCAGAGAGTGGCCCGCATCAACAAAAAACGAATACTTGCACAGAAAAAAATAATATACTCAAACCATTTCAATACTTTTGTAGACTTTCTCTAACGAAATATAGGTATTTTTCACTATCTTTTGTGAAAATTCAAACTCTATAGCCTTAAACCTGAAATCATCGTGGTTCTATCATCTCAATTTATCACTTTACTTCAAGTGTTTTTCGGTTTGAGGGAGAAACTAAAAAAATCCTCGGCAACCGTTCAAGTTAGCCCAGTTAGCAACGTGCAACCTGTTTTGTTGTGGCCAAACAGCGGACCTGCAACTTGGGATAAGGGTTGTGTGCATATAAAAAAGGGGAAGGTATGGGGGATGACAAGCCAAGAGAGCTCTTCAGGCTTTAGAATCGTGAAAAGTTCGTGAAAAAAATGCCAAATGCAATAGCTTATGGTGACATCTGTCAACGAAGTTAATATGCATTTGGATGTGTGCACAGCTGCCATTTAGATAATAATGAAAATGTTTGAGGGCATGCTTAAAAGTCGTACGACACAGGTATTATTTTTGATGCTTTTATAGATCTTTATATTTTCACAAAATTGTTATCCATTGTTTAAAGCCTCTGAACTCTCGGCTCTCTTCATTAGCGCTGCTATTATTCTGACCGCAGCTGTGTGTAGACACTCCACGTTGGTATTGCACTCGGTGCGGCATTGTTTTTTGCATATGCTGACGCTGATTAGTCATACCAACAGAATGCAGTGCAAAATCCGAAATGCAAAATGCACTGGCAGAGCCAGAGGTAAAACCGAAGCAAAGCGAGCTGAGCCAATTTGCATACATCTACTTATGTTGTGTTTTACACCATTGCCATGCGAGTGTGTGTTGCAATGGGCTGAATGTTTTTGTTAACTGGGTCTACTGGAGAGAGCCTCTCATTTTGGCCAACTTGAGGTGTGAGTGCGGGTGGGTCAGGAATTGGCAGTACTCATTTCCTCCATTGAAAAGATTTGCGCGTTTTTCGCATACTGTTTTTTGCATAAATCACTCGTTTCTTACGGGTGGTAAATGGTATGGGAAACCTGAAATGGGGAAACTTAAAATGAGTGATTATCTTGGCGATGGATTGAAGATCCAGAGCGTTTTCTCTTTTAAATTGGAAGATTTACTAAAGTATAGGGGCTCTGCATTTTAAGGGAAAGAAATTATTATTTAGTTCCCATTTACTGAGCAAAACCATTTGCAAAAGCATGATGGTCAGCCTATTAATTATAAGTTTCAATGAACAACTAAAGGGATTTACTATTTAATGTAGCTCATCATTTAAGTAGCAGTTAATTGCCAAGCTAGGCACGGTAATGTATAGTTTATATCACATAGAAGACACAGATACTTTCACAGAGATACATTCAAATTAATTTCTAAAGATTATGCAAGAAGTGTACAATGGGAACTTTCATAACACTTTAATCTACGAAGATAGCTCACAATCTCAAAGCTGTCACAATAAAGATCATTTAAAATTCGTAGGTTCTGGTTATTGGCCACGCCTCTTTCTAAGAACCGGCACAAAACCATCATTGTCCCCGAAAAACTCCAAGCGAGACCATTATTAAAAGCTTTAAAGGCATTTCCAGCAGATTGCCCATGCCCAGAATGCTTTTGACAAAAGACGAAAGAAGCTATTAAACTGTTTCTTTTATGACACCGCTAAAAAGAATTCTTACGCTCTCCAGAGCAGAATTAAACCAGACTTTTGCAGTTCCACTTCGAATCCAAAGTCGAGTCATTCATGACACAACTGAAAATAATAAACAAAAAACTCGAAAAACGGCAAAAAGGCATAAAAAATGGAAATAGAATTCTTGCCGCTGGTTATGATTATGAAATTTCCGTTCCGTTTGTTTGCGGCCAATCTAAACAGTCAACGGAACTATTATATAAACGACCAATCCAATCGAATTCTGGTTCTACGAGTAGATACATATGGTTTTGGAATGAAATACATTTTGTTGCGATTATAAATACTATTACTTGGGTACAATTTTAAAGTAAAATAAACTAAAATGTATAAATAAGAAAGTCTTAAACTCGTAAATGAATTCAATTTGGTTAATTTCGTTCAACGCACATTGAGGCTTTCGTTTTTCTCCGTGTACATGTGTGATTTTTATAGCATTTTTGCCGTTTAACTTTTGAATACTTTTCTGCATAGTTTCGTACGTGAGTATAATATAATTATGAGCTACTTTGCTTGCGACTTATTTACTTGCTCACCGACTACACCTTGGCTGCCCGCCTCCCGGCCACGCCCCCTTCTCACCTGGCACACATAATCACAGAAGTGACAACAACAGCGTACTGTCAATGCAAATAGCGAAACAAATCGCCTTTAAATAGGTACGAAATAAAATGTTTGAGAAGACCGCGTAAAAAGAGGCGGCAAAATCGATGGCCTCATAAACTATTGTATTTTGTTGCCCGCTGTGTTTAAACATGGTTCGGGTTCTGTCGAGGTCTTTCAAGTCTTCCAAGTCCCCCAAGCGCTTTCTAAGCTTGTGGCTGCCATGGGTCAGGGCAGCCCAAAGGGCACAGCGGACCACAGACGGGTTCACCGGAGCCAGGAGGTGCTAAAATGATCTCTTCTGCGTGTGGGAAGTGCAAAAATACTCAAGTACACATGTGCCAGCATTATAGAGGGGAAATAAACTTAAGTAAATGTTGTTTTTGGTCATAAATCTCAGCATGGACAGTGCCATTGAAACAGCAATGGTCTTTTCAGTTTTTGAATGACACCAAGTTGTTAAAAATCATAAATGGCAAATAAAATCCATCGATATGTGAAAAAATTAAAAAGTATATAGCTTATGTAAAATAAATCAAACGGTGTCTAGTTCATCTCAAGGAAAAAGCATAAATACTCAAAACTCATAATAAGCTATTTAAGCATTGCATTATAACAAGCTTCCTGGCTTTTAATAACTAACTTATTGTAAGGAGATTTGTTGTATAAAAATCAAATTTATATAAAAACGAAAGGTTTCTCTGAATTTTGTTTCGATTTCCTTTCGCTAATAACTTTTTCCTGAGCCGCTTTCTTTCCGTTTTAAGATTTTGTTTAGGTTTTTTTTTTCTTTTTGATCTGCAGACTATGTATTGATGAAAACCAGCTTATGAACATGCAAGTCTATTTAAGTTGTACATATGTACATTTGGTACATTCACAGTTTCCCTCTTTGCAAATCTTAACGCCTCGTGCACTCAGGCTCAGGCCAAGAAAGCTAGTTAGTTTCGCTTTGCCATTTTTTCGTATTTGTTTAGAAAATGTGAATAAAAAAAAACTGACTTGTAGTCAGTTATGGAGTCTTCTGGTCTGCGGTTGCCGTTTTTCTACTTAAGCTGAAATTGATTCTGCGCTTTGGTGATCAGCGCAAACGAAAGTTGAGCAGACGGGTGCCTTTAACTGATTACCATTTAAGTGGCATGTGCCGGGCCATGGCAACTCGTTTAATTTGGTCAATGCTATTCGAAAGACAAAACACTTTCTTAGCCGGAGAGCAATGGACAGAGACGCGGCGAAAATGAAAATGCTGAACTAAACAGCAGTGGGAAAATGTAAGCCAAAGTAAACCAATTGGCCATTTGCCGTGTGCCAAATACGCGAAATGAGGAAGTCTACGGTTACAAATGCGTTGGCCAAATGCGAATGAAATGCGATTAGTTAAATGGGAGCCCGACTTGACTTGACTTGGCCCGAACCGAACCGACCTGGCCTTGTCATGCTTTTATTTCACTCACTTCATTCATTTCACCCATCACCCGATGCATTCAGCGAAAAAGTTACTCTCAATTACTGCGGGTTTCCGGTTTTATATGAATTTAGTTTGGATGTCAAGTGAAATTGGGTGGCTCATATCAGTTGCACACGGGTATCTACATAATCTTCTTAGCTACTTCTATTTATGATTAAAACTATTTATAAGAAATTCTTTCCAGTGCATTGGCTAATCCCACTAACCCTGGCAATCTTGATCTTCTCTTGCAGATGTCGCCTCAGTGGCGGTTCCAACGAAAGAGGCGTACTTTAATGGCTCCACTTACCTCCGCCTGACCACGCCGATGCCCATTTGGGACCACTCGGCGATTAGTTTCCGCTCGTGCCGCGGCGGCGAGATCCTCGCCCAGCAGTACAACAAGAACTCCATTGTAATCTCAGTGCTCAATGACTTTCTGCAAATCTCACTGGCCGGACCCGCCGTCCATGGGCCCAACAACCGTCTGGATGTCAAGCTGCCCTACCAACTGCTGGACAACCGCTGGCATACGCTGCAGTTCAAGTACGAGTACGGCAATCTCTATCTGCATGTGGATCGCGCGGCAAGCATATTTGGTAAGTAACCATGTCTCCCTGACTGCCCCAAATTGGCCTCAAATTTGTGCCCGAATGGAATGGCTCTATCACCCACTCATTCGGGTCAGTCGTGGACAAACGTGAAGTGCAGCAAAGCACATGGAAGTGAATCACAGCACGAGGGTTAAGTAATGCAATTGTGCTGGCTAACTGAATAGAGGCAGAAAATGGGTAATGATGAACTCATTCGAAAAATCAATTAAACGATTGTAAAGAATACGTGAGAGAAGCGAGTAAAAAGAGGAAACAAACCTAGAAAATAATAACTACTAGAAAATAATGTGAATTCATTTGTTTTCCTTCCCCAGCCAACTCCACGTACAACAGCCAGTTCCTGACGAACCAGGACATCGGCTACAAGGACGCCATCTTGATACTGGGAAACTCCTTCTCCGGCTGCCTCCTGGATGGACCAGGTCTGCAGTTTGTGAACAACTCGACCGTGCAGAATGTGGTCTTTGGCCACTGTCCCTTGACACCAGGTCCCTGCAGCGATCACGATCTTTTCACCCGACTGCCGGACAACTTCTGTCTGAATGACCCCTGCATGGGCCATGGAACCTGCTCGTCCAGTCCGGAGGGATACGAGTGTCGGTGCACGGCACGTTACTCGGGAAAGAACTGCCAGAAGGACAATGGCTCACCGTGTGCCAAGAATCCTTGCGAGAACGGCGGTTCCTGCCTGGAGAACTCACGCGGGGATTACCAGTGCTTCTGTGATCCCAACCACAGTGGCCAGCACTGCGAGACGGAGGTGAACATCCACCCACTCTGCCAGACGAACCCCTGCCTGAACAACGGAGCGTGTGTGGTGATTGGCGGAAGTGGAGCACTCACCTGCGAGTGTCCCAAGGGATACGCTGGTGCCAGGTGCGAGGTGGACACGGATGAGTGCGCCTCACAGCCGTGTCAAAACAACGGGAGCTGCATCGACCGGATCAATGGATTTAGCTGCGACTGCAGCGGCACCGGCTACACGGGTGCCTTCTGCCAGACGAATGTGGATGAGTGCGACAAGAATCCGTGCCTGAACGGCGGCAGATGCTTCGATACCTACGGCTGGTACACCTGCCAGTGTCTGGACGGTTGGGGCGGTGAGATTTGTGATCGACCCATGACTTGCCAGACGCAGCAGTGCTTGAACGGCGGCACCTGCCTGGACAAACCCATAGGCTTTCAGTGCCTCTGTCCGCCGGAGTACACTGGTGAACTGTGCCAAATCGCACCCAGTTGCGCCCAGCAGTGTCCCATCGATTCGGAGTGTGTAGGCGGCAAGTGCGTGTGTAAGCCAGGCTCATCGGGTGAGTTCCAAGTTCCATTCTTTTCGGTTATGGGAATCATTTGTTGGGTATTGCATGAATATTCACTCGCTTACTTTGGGTTTTATGGTCTTTAATTCGCCACCTAATCAATTGGGATAAATATAAGCTTCCGACTTGGAGCTGCTGACTCCGCTCGAGCTGGACATTCTCGATGCCACGCTGTGCCCCAGCGAAAAGAAGAAGCGCTACATATCGCCCGAGTGGCTCAAACGCAAGCGTTGTGAGCTAAAACTAAGTAGGTCGAATGAAATAGTGGCTTGCCAAAAAGAGGGGGTTCTTGTATAGTTGCATATTCCCTTAGATATTTGCTCATTTAATAACAATTCGCCATCATCCACACTATTTGTATATATATATATGTATATTTATTTGCTATAAGCTAATGGCCTAATCTTGTATTGTATAAAACCATGTTGCGTTTGATGGGTAATAATCGTAGGCCCCATTGGTCACTGCCTGCCAACAACAACCACACCGACACCAGAACAAGAGCCAACAACAACGCCAAGAACCACAGCAATCCCTAACCCAGCTATTCCCAACACCCTAACAACCACCAAGATACCTCCAATAACAACCAGCCGAACATCGGTGGGAACGACCACCGGTAGCAGGAAGCCACCACAACAGCCACTGCAATCTCCGACCCAACGCTCGGCCTCCCTGAATGCATGTCCCCAAGAAAACTGCTTGAACGGTGGCACCTGCCTGGGCTATAGTGGCAATTATTCCTGTATTTGTGCTAGTGGATACACAGGTTTGGCATACATCTGTCCGGGGTTGTCCTAAAAGTGTGCATGTCGTGGCTGATCCACTCACGGGAGTTTAATTTGCATGCGGTTAATGGGTTTAAAATGATATTGATTTCGACTTGGGTCCTGTCTGAATCCACTCCGCTGAGGTACTTATAAAGTTATTTACTAAGGAAATTATTCAGTGATATCACATGGGAATGAGCTAGGTGCTTCTCCTTTTCAGTGGTAATTAAGTTTAAGCATTGTGGATTCCCTCAAGATTCAAGTTTAAATCTAACCAATTGTAAACTTTTAGTGCAACCCCAGATAAGCTAACTTTAAATACGTAGAAAAGTAGATCTAGTTAAACAATTAATACTTGGTCAACACTTTTAGAAATCCGAAATATACTTTTAAATATTTATTCAACTATTTAGTTACTTGAATTGTAAAGCAAAGTCCTATGGAATACTAATCTATAGAATCATTCACAGGTTACAACTGTCAAACGAGCACGGGCGATGGAGCGGCCTCTTTGGCCCTGACACCCATCAACTGCAATGCCACCAATGGAAAGTGCCTCAATGGAGGCACTTGCTCCATGAACGGAACCCACTGCTATTGCGCGGTCGGCTATTCGGGAGATCGCTGCGAGAAGGCCGAGAACTGTTCGCCACTGAATTGCCAGGAGCCGATGGTTTGTGTCCAGAACCAGTGCCTCTGTCCGGAGAACAAGGTGTGCAACCAGTGCGCCACCCAACCATGCCAGAATGGCGGAGAATGCGTGGACCTACCGAATGGAGACTACGAGTGCAAGTGCACCCGGGGATGGACTGGACGGACCTGTGGCAACGACGTGGACGAGTGCACCCTGCATCCCAAGATCTGTGGCAATGGTATCTGCAAGAACGAGAAGGGATCGTACAAGTGCTATTGTACACCTGGATTTACCGGAGTCCACTGCGATTCCGATGTGGACGAATGCCTCAGCTTTCCCTGCCTTAACGGAGCCACGTGTCACAACAAGGTAGGTAGATGGCAGTCGGATTTGGTTCCGAGTCTGCCGCTGGTGACTGAGGATTAGTTTGTTACTAAAGTGTAATTAGTTGTTTTTCTTTAAATTCGGAAAGCATCGGATTTTGAGACAAGTGAGTGGGAGCTTAGATTTATATGAACTATTCCCGATGCTAATGCCTAGAAGCTTAGTAAGCTAGTCCACTTATGAAATTCCAATTAAATAACTTTAATAGAGCTTGCTAGTGAGGATTACCACAAATCGAGTATTACCCCAAAATAAATATTTAATCAACTTCTAATAATTTAGATAAATGCCTACGAATGCGTTTGCCAACCAGGATACGAGGGCGACAACTGCGAAGTGGACATCGATGAGTGCGGTAGTAATCCCTGCTCAAACGGCTCCACTTGCATCGACAGGATCAACAACTTCACCTGCAACTGCATTCCGGGAATGACGGGTCGCATCTGTGACATCGACATCGACGACTGTGTGGGAGATCCCTGCTTGAATGGCGGTCAGTGCATCGACCAATTGGGTGGCTTCCGGTGTGACTGCAGTGGCACCGGTTATGAGGGACAGAACTGTGAGCTGAACATAGACGAATGCCTCTCGAATCCGTGCACGAATGGTGCCAAGTGCGTGGACAAGGTTAAGGACTACTTCTGCGATTGCCACAACGGCTACAAGGGAAAGAACTGTGAGCAGGACATCAACGAGTGCGAGAGTAATCCCTGCCAGTACAATGGCAACTGCCTAGAGCGTTCGAACATGACGCTCTACCAAATGAGTCGGATCACGGATCTGCCCAAGGTGTTTAGCCAGCCCTTTACCTTTGAGAATGCCAGCGGGTAAGTCATTTGGAGCGCGATCCTATTTTATATTTGTGGATTAACCTACATATTCCTCAGCTACGAGTGCGTCTGTGTGCCCGGCATCATTGGCAAGAACTGCGAGATCAACATTAATGAGTGCGACAGTAATCCCTGCAGCAAGCACGGAAACTGCAATGATGGAGTGAGTTACCAAACTTAGAATTTATAAACCATGAGACTTAATATCCAATTTGCGTTTATCTGCAGATTGGCACCTATACTTGCGAATGCGAACCCGGCTTTGAGGGCACCCACTGTGAGATCAACATAGATGAGTGTGATCGCTATAATCCCTGCCAGAGGGGCACTTGTTACGACCAGATAGACGACTACGACTGCGATTGTGATGCGAACTATGGAGGCAAAAACTGTTCCGTACTTCTCAAAGGCTGTGACCAGAATGTAAGTCTTTGAATTAAATAAAATAGATCTTTATTATAATGTTTGTTCCGTTTCTTGCAGCCTTGCTTAAATGGCGGCGCATGCTTGCCGTATCTGATCAACGAGGTAACTCATCTGTACAACTGTACCTGCGAGAACGGTTTCCAAGGCGATAAATGCGAGAAGACCACCACGCTGTCAATGGTGGCCACTAGCTTGATTTCGGTGACCACGGAACGCGAGGAGGGCTACGACATTAATCTTCAATTTAGAACTACTCTGCCCAATGGAGTTTTGGCCTTTGGAACCACCGGCGAAAAGAATGAACCAGTTAGCTACATTTTGGAGCTGATTAACGGACGTCTGAATCTACATTCCTCGCTACTAAACAAGTGGGAGGGCGTGTTTATCGGATCGAAGCTGAACGACAGCAACTGGCACAAGGTGTTTGTGGCCATAAATACTTCGCACTTAGTCCTTTCGGCCAACGACGAGCAGGCCATCTTTCCGGTTGGCTCCTATGAAACGGCCAACAACAGCCAGCCCTCGTTTCCGCGCACATATCTGGGCGGCACCATTCCCAATCTGAAGTCCTATTTGCGCCACCTCACCCACCAGCCGTCAGCTTTTGTCGGCTGCATGCAAGACATCATGGTCAACGGTAAATGGATCTTTCCCGATGAGCAGGATGCGAATGTCAGCTATACCAAGCTGGAAAATGTCCAGAGCGGTTGTCCTCGCACGGAGCAATGTAAACCGAATCCCTGTCATTCGAACGGTGAATGCACGGACCTTTGGCACACCTTTGCCTGCCATTGTCCCAGACCATTCTTTGGACACACATGTCAGCACAGTAAGTACTCTTGAACGGAGATAATGCATTCAGGTTTTAAAACATTATAATTTTGGTATTATTAGATATGACTGCTGCTACTTTTGGCCACGAGAACACCACCCACTCGGCTGTGATTGTGGAGACCACAGATGTGGCTAGGCGAGCCATTAGATCCATCCTAGACATTTCCATGTTCATTCGTACCCGCGAGCCAACCGGTCAAGTCTTTTACTTGGGCACTGATCCCCGCAAAGCGCCCACCAAAAGTGAGTTAAAATCGAATTAAATCGAATTTAAAATGCACGTAAATTAACCATGTCTCTTAATATTTCAGATGTTGGCGACTCATATGTGGCGGCCAAATTACATGGCGGAGAACTGCTAGTAAAGATGCAGTTCAGCGGCACTCCGGAGGCCTACACCGTCGGTGGCCAGAAGTTGGACAACGGCTATAACCACCTGATCGAAGTGGTGCGCAATCAAACGCTCGTGCAGGTCAAGCTCAATGGCACCGAGTACTTCCGCAAGACGCTGTCCACGACGGGTCTGCTGGATGCACAGGTGCTTTACTTGGGCGGACCTGCACCCACACGCGAGTCCCTTCTGGGAGCGACCACCGAACCAGGTATGATTCCGGTGCCCGGAGCAGGAGTACCCATTGAAGACACAACAGTTCCCAAGGAGGCGGACGATAGCAGGGACTACTTTAAGGGCATAATACAGGACGTGAAGGTCAGCAACGGCTCGCTCAATCTGATTGTGGAGATGTATTCCCTGAATGTGACAGACGTCCAAGTGAATGCCAAGCCCCTGGGCGCTGTAACCATCGATCGCGCCTCTGTGTTACCTGGTGAAGTGTCCGATGATCTGTGCCGAAAGAATCCGTGTCTGCATAACGCAGAGTGCAGAAACACATGGAACGACTACACTTGCAAGTGCCCCAATGGCTACAAGGGCAAGAATTGCCAGGAGATTGAATTCTGCCAACACGTTACATGTCCGGGGCAGAGCTTGTGCCAAAATCTGGACGATGGCTATGAGTGTGTTACCAACACTACATTTACTGGTCAGGAACGCAGCCCTCTTGCCTTCTTCTATTTCCAGGAGCCTCAATCCGACGATATTGTCAGTGAAGCGGCTCCCAAGCAGATCCTTAAACCTGTGATTGATATTGCCTTCCGCACTCGTGCTGGAGGTACTCTCCTGTACATCGACAATGTGGACGGATTCTTTGAAATCGGAGTAAACGGGGGACGAGTGACCATCACCTGGAAGCTCAGTGCGCTCCATTTTGGCGAGTCTGCCCGCTTTGAGAAGGAGAACACTGACGGAGAATGGAGTCGCATTTACCTAAGGGCACACAACAGCAAATTGGAGGGTGGATGGAAGGGATGGGAATCAATGGTGGATCCAACGCCAGCCTTTTCCACGGACATCGACCAAGCGGCCTTCCAGTCCCTGATCGCTACGAGTACCCAGGTTTACTTGGGTGGCATGCCAGAGTCGCGACAAGCACGTGGATCCACTCTGTCTGCCCAGCAGGGCTCCCAATTCAAGGGCTGCGTCGGAGAGGCAAGGGTCGGCGATCTTCTACTGCCCTACTTCTCAATGGCGGAACTGTATTCGCGCACCAATGTTTCAGTACAGCAAAAGGCCCAATTCCGATTAAACGCCACGCGACCTGAGGAGGGCTGCATCCTGTGCTTCCAGTCGGACTGCAAAAATGACGGCTTCTGCCAGTCTCCATCGGATGAGTACGCCTGCACCTGTCAGCCTGGATTCGAGGGCGATGATTGCGGCACGGACATCGACGAGTGTCTTAACACGGAATGCATGAACAACGGCACCTGCATCAACCAGGTGGCTGCCTTCTACTGCCAGTGTCAGCCAGGATTCGAGGGTCAGCACTGTGAGCAGAACATCGACGAGTGTGCGGACCAGCCGTGCCACAACGGTGGCAACTGCACGGATCTGATTGCCTCGTACGTGTGCGACTGTCCAGAGGACTATATGGGTCCGCAGTGCGACGTGCTGAAGCAAATGACCTGCGAGAACGAGCCATGTCGAAACGGATCAACGTGCCAGAATGGATTCAGTAAGTGTTGCCGCATTATTATGCTACAAAATTTTCTTTCAACGATTACCAATCTTCTCTTCTTGCAGATGCTTCTACTGGCAACAACTTTACATGCACATGCGTGCCCGGCTTCGAGGGACCACTTTGTGACATTCCCTTCTGTGAAATAACGCCTTGCGACAACGGTGGACTCTGTTTGACCACAGGAGCGGTAAGTGGCTTAAAAATAGATTCCCCCTGTGATAATTTATTCATCGAAAAACTTTATACTGTTTAGGTACCGATGTGCAAGTGCAGCCTGGGTTACACTGGTCGTCTGTGCGAGCAGGACATAAACGAGTGCGAATCGAATCCATGCCAGAACGGAGGTCAGTGCAAGGACCTCGTCGGCAGGTACGAGTGCGATTGCCAGGGCACTGGATTCGAGGGCATTCGCTGTGAGAATGACATCGACGAGTGCAGCGTGGAGGGCGATTACTGCGGCGGATTGGGCCGGTGTTTCAACAAGCCCGGATCCTTCCAGTGCATCTGCCAGAAACCCTATTGCGGAGCTTACTGCAACTTTACGGATCCCTGCAACGCTACGGACCTCTGCTCCAACGGCGGTCGCTGCGTAGAGTCCTGTGGCGCCAAACCGGACTACTACTGCGAGTGTCCGGAAGGATTTGCGGGCAAAAACTGCACAGCACCGGTAAGTGGCCCTAATACCCTTAAACTACAAATTCAATGTACGGAAAACTATATATTAAATTCTCTTCGATTTTAGATTACGGCCAAGGAGGATGGACCTTCGACCACAGACATTGCCATCATTGTAATACCAGTAGTAGTGGTGCTGCTGCTAATCGCGGGAGCCCTTCTGGGCACCTTCCTGGTGATGGCCAGGAACAAGAGGGCCACTAGGGGCACCTACAGCCCGAGCGCGCAAGAGTATTGCAACCCACGGCTGGAAATGGACAACGTACTGAAGCCACCGCCGGAAGAGCGACTTATTTAGTTTTGAGTTTTGAGCATGAACGACGATTAGCAAAGCAAACAAAAGATATTTTTAAATCCGCCCATATACACCTAGCTGTAGGAGTAACGCAATGTTTTGTACTAAGTTGGCCCCTAGTTACGGTTTACATCTTAAGGTGCTCAAAGCAATAGCAGCAGCAGCAGCCAGGCTTCCACCTCGACTCGTCCCCGATCCCATGCCTACGCTTTAGTTAGTTAATAATACCGTTGTCTATTTATTCTAGTAGTTTAGATGACATACGTACCGCCCTATAGTCGTTATGTAGTTATGTTCCGATAGTTTAGATTCAGTATTCGATTTCTCGTATATGTAATCCTAAAGCTGCGAACAAAGTTGAGCTCCGACACAGATTTTCCCTTTGCATTCCGCAAGGAAGCCCATCAAATGTATTGTACGAGTATTTTTGTAAATAAGATTGTTTGCCGTCTCTTAAACTAAATTAGCTGAGCTAAAATCGAAATTAAAAACCGAAAATCCTATATGCCTATATATACGCGAGTATATATATCAGTAAATGTGGCCTTATAACAAAAAAAAAGTTAGTAACGAAAAGCAATGACAACTAGAAGAACAGAGAAAGTATTGGTTAAGTAAATCAAATAAAAAACATATTTTGCTCTAGAATATCTAAGCGTAAACTTAAGAGACTGTACTATATAATAAATATTAAATATTTCGACTTTTTCCAATTAATAGTCTATTCACTTATCCACTTTTAAGTGATCACCCGTCAAACCATATACAAAACAATCGTATTCTTTCCAATTTGTAGCAACTATTGCTAAATTTATTCGTCAACTTTACCATGACGTGTACTTTATGGTTTGAATGCAAACAAATTCGCAAGACCAACAAATTTTAGTTTTGTTTATCATTTATGTGAGAGAGCTGCTAATGACTAATACACAAGTTATTAATTATAAGCAGTAGGATGAATGCAAATAATAATGAAGATTAAATATGTATACAACATCGTGTATATAGATAGAAAAAAACTCCAAGCTCGCCTAATCATACACTTGAAATAAGGGGGTATCGAATAGTGACCGATGGCCGAGAGTCCAGAGTACATTTGCTAAATATCATTTGAACGTAAGTGCAGTCCACATTAGCCCAAAGATGCCACCCACTTGAATTTGCTCTGCATCTCCGGATGGTAGAAGATGCACTCCAGCTTGTTTACGCAGTTCTTGCCAAAGCGGCAGGGTTTGGGATGATAGAATGTGCAGCCCAACTTGGAACAATTGGGGTAGTACTTGCACATCGTAGTCGCAGTCGTAGATGTAACAGGGGCCGATATCGACTTGTAGTTCTGCACTGGTATGACGTGAGAGGCTATAAATTGGAAAAGTTTGTGAATTTGTAAAGGTAAATACAAAAGTTATCACTTACATAATGGTGGAGCAGCAAGCTGCACATGGCTTAAATCCCTTTGACCGCCATGGGCGTAGTTGCAGTCTATGCTCATGCAAGCCATGTCGAACTTGCACTTCGGATGCGAGTACATGCACTTGTCCGCAAACTTGCAGTTGGGGAAAGACTTGCAGGGCGCCGTTGGATGGTAGTACTCACAGAACTGCTTTGTACAGTTTGGATGATACTTGCAGCGCTCCTTGGGTTTGTTAACCTTCAGCACGGTCGAGTCCACGCTAACTGCGCTCACTAAATAAGGTAAAGTCTTAAGTAATTGTTCAATTTAGATTTGAATAATGGATACACTTACACGCCGGCAAGTTGTCGTACTTCCTGTCCTCCGCATTGCGTATGGATACCCTGCGTTTCTCCGGAGCCACGACATCTCGTTCGGGGCTGCCAGAACGACGCTTCTTACTCGCACTCGGCTCGTCCTCACTTTTAAGAGTGAAGCGAATTGGCGTGTGCTTGGCTTTGGTAGTTGTAGAAGCGGATGTGGATGCGCTGGCGGATTTGGTGGCCGATGACGCCTCCGCTGAATTAGATCTAACGGATTTTTCTTTGCTGGAAGCTTTCTTCTCCGCCCGCGCCTTTGGTTTGGCTGGCAGCGGTGGAGTTGTGGAGCCGTCCTCTATTTTAGCCTTATCCTTATTGTCCTTGTGCCCATTAGCTGATGAGTTAGCTACCGCCGCTTGTTGGCGCTTGTTGGGTGATCGTTTCTTCGGTGACCCGTGCATTTCATCATCCTCATCCGTGTCATTCTTGATGATGATTTTCTTAATCTCTTGTGGCTGCCGGAGAACCTCGCTGCGGTTGATGCTGCGTGTTGTCGGCAGGGAGGGTGAGCCACTGTTCTGTCTCGGCGATGGCGAGAAGCTTCTTTCCCGATTGGATCGGCGTCGCTTGTCTGCCGTCGTTGACGTGGGCTCAATGTTGGAGGAGGACACTTGTGGCGTGGATACTGGCGAGGAGGAGCGTCTACGTGAGTTGCTCGGCCGCTTGCGAAAGACGCCTCCCTTTCCATTGTTAGCTCCGAGAGCTTTGTCGCCGTTTAACGTGACCACAAACTGAGTCTTGAGGGCTCCAGAACTGGGACTGGACTCATCGTGGGAGCTGATGTGCAAATCCAATTCATCCACGTTGGTCAGCAACTGCGGCACATACGTCTCGACTTGCTCAGTTATTAGGCTTGGCGTATATTCTTCCTCCACCACTTTGATCTCAGCTCGACTCTCGTTGGACCGCCGTGTACGCTTGCCTTCCCTTTGTGTCACATTTACCACTAATTCCCGAGTGGTGCGCCGGAAGAGTTCGTTGCTTGGTGCACTCCTTTTGCCTCGGTCTCTCTCGCGATCACGTTCACGAGTCCGATCACTTTTATCTACCGACTTGCGCTTGCCCAGAGAGCTTGTGATCTTGCCCACATCCTCGTCCTCCTTCTTTGTCGAAGTCTTGGCCAGGATTGTGGAGCGCTGGGCGTCGGCTACGGCTCGCAAAAGGAGGTTCTTGCATGCCTGTCGCCTAGGAGAAACATTTGGTCTGGGCTTGATCTTAATCACGGAGTTGACTGGTTTGTCGGCCATATCCTCATCGTCCGACGGCTCAGGTGGCTTATTAACGGCCACAATAACCCTGGAGCCAATGCGTTGCTTTGTACTTGGAGCCTCTGGACTAGGCGAACGACGCTGGCGGTGATTACGGTTGGTGTCCCTAGAGGTATCGCGGCTGGATCTTCGTTCTCGGGAGCGCTCCCTTTGACTGCGTTCTTTTGTGGCCTCGGGTTCGCTGCGTCGCCGATGGGCCGGCACATAGAGCTCCTTTTGGTTGCGCTGCGAACGCTCTGCCGGCGCTTGGGCCTTTGAACCGAGACGGTCATGCACTGATCGCCGCTCAGAACGGTCCTCCTTGGCCTTGTCAGCCGCCAAATCTTTTTTGGGGCTCCTTTCCTCCGCCTCTTCCTGGCGAGAATCGATCTCCGGTTCTGCCTCTGGACGCTTTTCAGGGGTCTTCTCGCGTCTGTTGAAAATAATGGGACTCTTAGCTTTGCGTGGTGGCGCCTCCGTTTGCGGGGGATCCTCGTCTGGCTCTTGGTCCACAGACTCCTCCCGCGCGCTCAAGTTTAAAAGATCCTCATCGTCTTCATCGCTCTCATCCCCGATCTCGCCAATCTGGCGTAAATGCTTCTTGGCTGCATAAATTTTCTTTTGGATTTCGGCCAGCTCGGCGAGGTCTTTTTGTCGGTTAACACCGGTAGTAGTTGAGCTGATCTCCGACACAGCGGGCACATCCTGCGCCCTACTGGCCGATGCATCCTCATCCTCGATGGACTTGCGCTTTTTCTTTTTGTGCAAGATCTCGTCTTTGGCACTATGATCGATGTCCATGGTTTTCTTTGCCTTCTCGAGGAGCTCTTCTGCAAATACATCCGTGATGGAGCTGATGATGGGCATGGCGTCAGTGGAACTTGACTGTGGTTCCGACAGCTCATCTCCAGACTTTCGGTGCGGTCGCTTGTCCTTTTTGGAGCCCTTTTTGTCTTTCTCCTTTTCCTTGACCTTTGCAGTTTCTCCCTGGCCGCGAGACTTGCGCTTCTTGCTGGAAGCTGAAAAAATGTGAATAAGTGGGTGCTTCAGAAAGATAAAGATATCCACCATACCACTGGATGTGGGGAGTGTGACCTCCTGGAGCTTTTGCAGCACTTCGTGCAGCCAGGTGACGAAGAGGTCGGTCTGATCGCCTAGGAATAGATTCAGCTCGGCGTTCATCTGCTGCTTGGTGCGCTTGTTGGCCACCATGACCATAACGTAGTCCGGCAGTTCATCGTCTATAAAACCGGCCGATCCTCCGGTTCCCAGCTCTAGCAGCTTTGCCTTGACGGCGCTCTATTAATGGAGTGCAAAACATATATTATTGGAGTATCCGATTGGTATCCATAACGAGTTCATTGATTTTTTCCAATAACTTACGCGCATCTTCTGGCCAATCTCGCTGCCCAGATTGCACTCCATGTTCGCTGGTGTATCTATCGCCTTTTCCGCTATTTATTTACCGAGAGCATTTATTATTTACGTTTATTTTGTGGCTAGATCCACTTTTTTGTTACATGAGAAAATGGCAATATCTCCCTAAAAAATAATTATCGCAGCTGCTCCGATATCTATAACTAGTGGTGTGCGTTTTACATTTAGGGTATTCACGTTTTAATCCATACGTCTTCAAATGAATATTTGGATATTCTGTAAGCATAGCTTTTAACTAACAAATAGTTGCAGTAATTTATTTAATAATTAAAATTACTAATAAGAAACACCTTATATTTGAAAATTGTCCTTGCCATTCACACAGAATGAACTTTCAAATAATCGATACCAATGGGAAAATTTGAAAATTAAAAGGAATGTTCATATGTTATTAATATCTATTTATTTCATCAAATCATGCAACTACTTTTTATTTATTATGTATGTCCTTATGCCCTTAAATGACATTGTTAAATCAAAAGCGAATAATTGTAAACTGTTTATTGATTCATTTAGCAGCCAAAGATAGATGAACTAAAAAGTATAAATTCTATCCAATACACATACGAATACAAATACATATTTGGTACATTTGCGTAATTGTAAGAGTTTGGCAATTTAATTATAATTAAAATTCTCAATTTTAAGTAAATATCTCAGATCATAGAAACCTGCGAAGCATTTCAGGGCATCTTCGCATATTCAAATACGAAAATTGCCCCCATCAACTGTCAGTCGATAGCCACCTCGTGAGACCCGTCACCAACTATCGATACGCCTGCGCAAGCCATTCGCGGGGAATGGCAATCGAGTGTCACACGGGAAGAAGAAGCTGCGAAAAGAATTTTAGAAGAAAGCAACTGCAATTTTGTCATAATCGAGGCTGCAATTCGCAATGAATAATGGAAACTAGACGGCCCAGTTCCGGTGATGATCTAAAGCCAGGTGCGTACAGCCCGCTGGCGTAGCGAGTGCCCCATTGAAGCCCCCAAACGCAGCCCCTTTGACTCTGTGAAATGTGTGTCTGTGTTTCGCTCGCCCTTCGAATCGAATGGCTGCGTTTTTTCGACTGCGTTTGGCCAAGCGAAATGCACGGGCCCCTTTGGCCAGATATATTTGGCATATTGGCGACTCCCTGCGAGCGCGTTCCCGACAACTTGTTGCACTAAAACCCGTGAAATTCCCTATCTTGCAGAGCTGTACTTCCTCATCTCCAAGTTCCTGGCCGCGGGACCGCTGGAGGAGACGGCAAAGGTGGGTTGAAAGCAGCGCTCGCGCGAGATCGCTGTGGCATCGAATTTCGCGGAAAAAGAGCGCAATTTCGTTTTGTTTACAAACATTTACACTAATTTTCAAACTAAATTCCCATTCAACTGTAGGTCTTAATCCGGGAACTCGAGGAGAAGAAGGTAAGTTTTGATGGAGCTGCTGCAGTGTTTTGGGCACAGATATTACCGACTCGTAATGAGGGAGGGGGGCCAAAAAAAAATAGAAAACCGCGTTTGTTTATACGCTTTGTTTTGGTTTTGTTGTTGTTTCTGCTGCCGGCAGCGAACGACGAAAAACCCACTTGTACGTCCGCTTGTCTCAGAGTTGGGAATCAGACTGAATTGTGGATTTGCTGGGGCCACGTGAATATATAGTCCATCCAAAAAAAGCGAAACTCACGAAAAAAGAAATGGAATCATAGGGATGCCCCCGCGACGTCATCGTCGACGTCACGGAGTGCAAGTGATAAGAGTCATACATGCATACAAACATATATATTTACACACGTCTATATATATACCACCTTTTGATTCCCAGGTTTTGCCGCGTCGTCTCGATTGGCAGGGAAACGAGCATGAGCAGACCTTTGAGGAATTGGTGAGTGTTTTCATAATTAATCAATTAGCTTTTTAAAGTTATCGTTTAATGCCTTTTGATCGGCATTTAAGTCTTGCGTAAGTGTGTGTCTGCTGCGGCGTTTTCCATCTCTGTCGTGCGGGCGCCTTTGTGACGTCATCGGGTGAGGGGATAGAGACAAAAGTTGCACATCAAAATTGAGTTGTTAATTAAAAAAAACATTACAACTAAAGACATCAATCATTCTGACTGTTAAATTAATAAATAAGTAAGCAATTATTTAATTAAAAGGACAACAAAATTAACAAAAATTCGTAAAAGGTCCAAGTCGAACGGAAAAATTCTAAAACCCCCATTAAAATTGCAAATTTTGAAAAATCTTAATTTTTTAAACAAATTCATTGTAATTTAGTTTTAGCAATTAGCTGCAGCCAGCCGACATTTTGGTTTCGCACACATACACAAGCCCATGCGCACAGACATATGCAAGCAACCACCACTTTGCCTTGACTTGTACGAGCGAGAACGAGACAACCATATGTTGTTGAAGTTATCGCACGGGTTATCGACAAATCGATAGAAAGACGTTATCTTTTAATTTCGAATTCGCAGGAACGAAAGTACAATCACATTGGCGCCAATCACTTGCTTGAAATATGCAGCCGTCTGGGTCCACTGGTGGATCGCGAGCTCACACCCAGTGTGCCGGGCATCAACTCGCTGTTGGGTACTGGGCGCCAGAACCTCCTGCGAACCAAGGAAACCGTCTACTGCCATCGCACCTTGAAGGATTACTGCACCCGCCTCAATGGAGTCTCGCTGCCGGATTCACGCCTCACGAAGCCGACTCACAACTTAGGTTAGTTTCATGGTAGAGTTTCAGGAGCAACTCAGAGACTAATCCATTTATATCTCCAAAGATCGCGTTCTAACTGGACGGGAACATGGCGGGGATGTGCGCCGCAAGCTGCTCGTGCCCACGGACCTGTATCGCCGGACAAAGTTGCTCCGTCGCACCGTGGGCCACCTGTCCTCGGTGTACTGTGTGCTGTTTGACCGCACAGGGCGATATATCATCACCGGAGCCGATGATCTGCTTATCAAGATATGGTCAGCGGCAGATGGCCGCCTGCTGGCCACTCTCAGAGGCGCTTCATCCGAGATTACAGACATCGCCATTAACTTGGACAATACGATGCTGGCCGCCGGGTCATTGGATCACATCCTTAGAGTGTGGGACATGCAAACCACCTCACCCATCGCCGTACTGTCTGCTCACACGGGCATGATAACTTCGGTTAACTTTTGTCCGTCGCCACGGAGCGATCTTAAATATCTGGTGACCACCAGCACAGATGGGTCCATCGCCTTCTGGCAATACTCAACGCCGCGCGGCCAAAAGATCACGTTTGCCCCGAAGCCTACGCAGTATCACGAGAAGCTGCGGCCCGGACAGGCTCAGATGATGTGTACCACCTTCTCGCCGGGCGGCATTTTTCTGGCCGCTGGCTCTGCCGATCACCATGTGCGCGTCTATATGATGGGCGAGGACGGTCCGAAACGGATATTGGAGACGGAAGCTTACACGGATGCCGTAGACTCGGTGCAGTGGTCGCATCGTGGACTGAGATTCATCTCAGGCAGCAAGGACGGCACCGCACACATCTGGACGTTTGAGTCGCAGCAGTGGAAAAGTTCCAAACTATGCATGACTGAGCGTCTGGCCAGGTAAGTGCTAACTTGTGTGGAATTCAATTCACTGGGAACTAACAATTTATATATAAATCCCAGCTGTCCGGAGCCAGAGGAGGGAAAGAGGCTTAAGGTAACCATGGTGGCCTGGGACGCCTCGGACCGTTATGTCATCACCGCCGTTAACGATTTTACTGTAAGTATTCCCGCTTATAAGTTACTTAACATCAATACTTAATAATCCCATTTTAAAACAGATAAAAATCTGGGACTCGAAGTCAGCCAAGCTGCATCGTGTTCTCCGTGGGCACAAGGATGAGCTTTACGTGCTTGAGTCGAACCCAAGAGATGAGCACGTCCTGCTCTCCGCCGGCCACGATGGCCAGGTATTTCTGTGGGACATCGAGCAGGGCGTTTGTGTGGCCAACTTCCTGAACGACATCGATGGCCAAGGCCATGGCAGTGTCTTCGATGCCAAGTGGTCACCGGATGGCACAATGATAGCTGCCACCGATTCGCATGGACACATCCTTATCTTTGGTTTGGGCGTGTGCATTGAAAAGTACAAAATGGTAAGTTGATTAAGGAATCGAAGGATATTCAAAAGGATACAGCTAAATGTATTTTACCTTTTAGCTTCCCACGGAGCTGTTCTTTCACACGGATTTCCGACCTTTAATAAGAGATGCTCAGCACCATGTGGTTGACGAGCAAACACAAATAATGCCGCATCTAATGCCCCCGCCATTCCTGGTCGATGCGGATGGTAACCCGCATCCATCGAGGTTTCAACGATTTGTGCCTGGCCGCGAGAGCTGCAGCCTGGACCAATTGATCCCAAATCTTACGGTTGGCGTGGATGGCGTTGTAATCGATGATGGAGGTGCAGGAGGAGATGCTGTTGTAGCTGCTGCACCCGCTGAAGCTCCGCCCGCAGCATTGCCCCCAGTGCCTGTTGGAGGACCACATGGAGCTAACTACTCCCATATCGACCGCATGATTGCAGCCCTGGCCAATCGGCAGTCTGTAAATGTCAATGCCAATGAAGCCAATCCGACCAACGGCAACCAGTCCTTCGAACGTTTGACCAATCGCCAAATGCCGGACTCCAATGGCCGGCAATCCTCTCGTGGCAATGTCCTGGGCAGTCGTTTAAGTGCGCCTCGTCAAGGATGGGGTGCAGCAGCTGCCGCGCCAGCTGAGGATCAAGCAGGGCCGTCTCAACCTCCGGCAGAACCGGTAGCCGAACCTGGCCAGGCACAAGTCCAACAGGCGCTACCTCTAAAGTTCATCCGTCGCACTTACGTGCGTCCTATGAAGTATCCCCAGTTGCAAAACCTTAAGCAGACTATTTACTCTGCCGGTCAGTTTGAAAAGCAAGAGTACAAACGCGAAATGCGCCGCCGACCCATCATGATAAACACTGCCAGTGCAGCATCTTCGCAGCAGCCGGGTAGCGTGGGCAGGCCACGGAACACGCGTGCCAACGGCGGTGGCGCAAGAGCTGGACGTAGACGTGGCGCCCAGCCTGCTGGCGGACAGCCACAACCCGCTTACCGCACTCGCGCTGTTCGAGACCAGGAGCCAGAGCGCTACGATGAGATAGCGCCGCCGCCCGAGGAAGAGGAAGAAGAAGTGTCCAGCAACTCGTCCGGCGACACCAGCTACTCGAATGTGGAGGAAAACCTAGAGGACAGCAGCGATGAGTCGGAAACGGACAGTTCCGATTACTCTGACTGGGTGGCGGATACTCCTGGCCCGAATCTGGAACCACCAAAAAGATCCAAGCGTAAGCCACTCTCACGTCGACCACGCAGTAGCGATGACAGCAGCGATGATGAGCGAGCGGGTAGATCCAGAGGTGGACAGGTTACGGCCCGGAAGGTTGGACGCAAGACTGTTTTGTTCCCGCCCACCGATGCAAACGGAGAGATACCGGAGCTGTATCGTCCAGCTGAGTGGCTATCTGAGGTGATTCCACGAAAGGCGCCCTATTATCCCCAGATGGGTGATGAGGTGGTATACTTTCGGCAAGGACATGCAAAGTACTTGGATGCAGTCCGCCTGAAAAAGGTCTACAAACTGTCGCACAGCTCGGAGCCGTGGAACTTTCACACACTCCGCGACCACGAGCTGGTGCGTGTGATTGGAATCAAGTACGAAATCCGCCCACCCCGACTGTGTTGCTTGAAGTTGGCCATCATCGATGAGGAGGGCAACATGACGGGGACAACGTTTAAGATTAAGTACCATGACATGCCCGACGTTCTGGACTTTCTAGTGCTGCGCCAGACCTTCGATCTTGCAGTGCAGCGCAACTGGAGCATTGGTGACCGGTTTCGCTGCATGATTCACGACGGATGGTGGATGGGCCAGATTGAATCGCGCCACGCCCTCTCCGCTGACTTTCCCGACTCGTCCTTCATGTGTTTCCGCGTGCGCTGGGATAACGGAGAGTATGAGTTTATGAGTCCCTGGGACATGGAACCCATCGACCAGCAAAGAGTACCCGACGAAGTCGGAGGTGCTGTTCCAGTGATGCCGGAGGAGATTCGCGCCACACTGTACCAGCCAAAGTCCGAGGAATGGCACAGAGGGGATCGCGATGGCACCTGCAGGCGCATTATCAATGGATTGGAGCAGGTAAGGATTGGTGTTAATTATTGTAAATTTTATTGTTTATTTATTATTGATTTTCTTGCAGGTTATGCGTCTCTCTATAGCGGAACATTTCCTGGCCCCCGTCGACCTTAACATATATCCGGACTACGCTTATCTGATAGAATATCCGATCGATCTGACCACGATAAAGTCTCGTTTTGAGAATCACTTTTACCGCCGCATAACCTCAGCTCAGTTCGATGTGCGCTACCTGGCTACCAATGCGGAGCAGTACAATCGCCGGCACGCCATTATCGTCAAGCATTCGCGAATTGTTACAGATCTTTGTCTGCGGATCATCAGGTGAGAGATGAGATTACCGCTTTAAAAAGTAAATTGTTATAAAAATATACGTCTTCTAGGGAACCGGATGAGATAGATGTGGCTGCTGTTTATCATCAGCTCGCTGATGTGTACCATTCGTCCGAGTCAGAGAACGAGGTTGATTCGGATGTAGTTCCATCGACCAGCACAGGACCAACTACTTCAGCAGCTGCAGCAGCAGCTAGGCAAAGGGTATCCTCAGCCAGGCGGTAAGAGCTACACTTTAATGTTCATATAATAATATTGATCAACAACACAATCTTCTTTAGATCCACTCGAATTCACTCGGAAGGAGACTGGCGTGCCGACTGTCGTCAACTGCTTGATCTGATGTGGGCGAGGACCGATTCGGCGCCCTTCCGCGAGCCAGTTGACACCATCGACTTCCCTGACTACCTGGAGATCATAGCTACTCCTATGGATCTGCGCACTGTTAAGGAGGATCTGCTGGGCGGCAACTACGATGATCCGTTGGACTTTGCAAAGGATGTGCGACTGATCTTCCAAAACTCAAAGAACTACAACACCAACAAGCGCTCACGGGTGAGTGGAGAGCAGATTGGCAGATCGGTTGCAGATCGTCATTTATTGCATTTCAAGACTGAGATATCCATCCACTTTCTCAGCTATTGCCTTTTCGTTTAAGTTGTGACCCCATCCCATACTCACTCACGTAGACACAAATGCAAGCTCATCCATCTATTCTTTACGTTTCTTTTGCCTTCCGTGAACATGCCTTCAATCTCGATCTTCAAATTAACCACCCCAACTCATAACCATCAAAAAATCAAAAATGTAAAAACCAAAAACAATCTAAAAAATATGTATAACCCATCAAAACATTTTGATATAATGTCTAACCAAATGAATGACGATCTCCGTGACTATCATCTAATGTAGGATAATCTAGCGGTAAGGTTTTTCATCTCCCAGCCTGTGATACTAACGTTCTTTACCACCCAATACTTTCAACCGTTTTGCAACCAATACTAATTTATTGTATGTTTCCATTTATTTTCAGATTTATGCCATGACCTTGCGACTCAGTGCGCTATTTGAGTCGCAAATAAAGACAGTGGTCACTAGCTGGAAGGCGGCATGCAGGCGCGCTAATAAAAACAAATCGGGCAGCAGTGGAGGAGGACGCGGTTCCAGCAGCAGTCCCAATAAGCGAGCCAAAAAGGAGCGATCCACGCGCCGCAATCAAAAGCCAACAGCGGCGGCCAGAAGATTGCCAGCCGCAAACTCCAGTGAAGATGAGGACGAGGAGGATGATGATGACGACGATGATGAGGAGGAGGAAGAGGAATCGACGAGAGGGCGCTCTCGTCGGCGAAACGGTGTGGCCGTAAGTGCTAGTTCATCTGGCTCCAACCGCGTGACTTCTTCATCCGCCGCCCAACAGCGTCGAATCAAAAGCAGTAGTAGCGAGGAGGAAGAGGAGGAGGAAACCAGTGCGCAAGCCACGTCTGATGCCACCAGCGATGAAGAGGAAAGAGCCCAATCCAATGACAGTTCGCCCCAGCAGACACGCACGCGCAGGGCAAGGCAGCGGCAACGGCTTAGCGATGACTCCAATGTCAACGATTCCGAGGATAGCTACAATCCCAACGAGGGACGCAACAGTCGCCGACGACCTGGTGCCACACGCCCGTCCAGCAACAGACAGACAAATGGCCACTCCAGCAAGAGGCGACGGTTGAACAAAAGTCCAGCCAATGCTGCTCCTGGCCCCAGTTTGCCACGTCGGACACGTCGCGTGGCGGGCAGTTCGGCAGAAGAGGCAGCTTCTCACTCGCAACACGATGAGAGCACCCAGGATAGCCAGATAGGACGTCGAAAAGGCCGTTCGGCAAGCAGCAGATCCCAACCAATTGGCAATGGACCGAGTACCAGTGCCGCAGCTGCCACCAACTCCAGCCTGGAAAGTCCTTCACGGAACACTCGGGCCAACGGAAGCAGAACCTCTTCGCATCTAGGAGCCGAGAACGATCACAGTTACCACCTGCCAGTGCGCAACGGTCGCATCATCGAGTCCGATACGGACTCTCCTGTTATCAGACCCACGCGCCAAAGTGCCAAGCGGGCGCTAATGGATTGGGGTCGTGGCAGCGATATTGAAGAGGAGGAGGAGGAGGAAGAGGAAGAAGACAGTGAGGAAGCCGAGGAGGTTAGTCGTCGCATTAAGTAACTTGTAGTTAACTTATCTAATATATCCTCTTAACCCTTAGATACTGCCAACACCAACAAAGGACGACGTGCCCTCTACCAGTCGAGCTGCTCTGGCTCAGGCCGCTGCCGGTCCTTCCCGTCAGCTGCGCACGAACCGGAACACCGTCGTTCGTCCAGCACAGAGTGACGACGATGACGACGACAGTGACAATGAGCCGTTGGCCAACAATCAGCAAAGTAAGTTTAAATTCGTTTCAATAAAACGGTAGCTAACTCATTTTTCCTGCAGAAAATTATCAATCACCTGCAAAATCTAGCTCAACCGCAACAGCGGCCCCTCATCCGTTGAGCCTGCGCCGTCGATTAGCCTCGCCGCCAGAACGGAATACCCATATGACCCGTTCTCATGCCACCTCAACAACGTCCTCGGCCGCAGCCTCACGGGCAGAATAGCAACCAGCGGTTTCCACCCACGATCACAACTACCTAGGCAACGTGAACTCATCGAGGGCACCGCGGCGCATTCTTTCGCGCCACCAACGGAACGCTGATGAGTTGGATACCAGTTTGGATGTCCTTGAAAACTCGCGTCTGCTCTCAGCCATAGCCAATCATCGGCGGCCCACCTCTACCACGAACAGCAACAGTACGAGCAACGTGGTCACAAGACGTCTGCGTGGTCGCGCTAGCCAGGCAAATTCGCACGACGAGGATCATGAGGAAGAGGATGCAGCTGCCTCCGATGAGGGCACTGATGGAGGCTCTAGCTCGCAGAGCTACGAAGATGAGGATGAAGACTCCGACTCGGAAGACAATCAGCCACTGACTAGCTACGTCTCGCCCAGCAATGGTCGTCCGAGGCGCAAGGCGAAAACCTCCTCCTCATCTGCGACAACTCAAGATCGTCCGCTGCGGCGCACACGTCGCCCGCCATCGAATAACTCCATAGCGAACGACAACGATGACGATGACGACTATGTTGTGCCGCGCAGTCGTCGTGCCAACCGGGGTGGAAACCAGCGCGCCGGGCGTAACCAAAAGAGGCCGCGCTACAATGAGCAGTCTGAGGAGGAAGAGGCGGCGGCTGGCTATTCCCATCGCAGTAAACGAATCCGCAACGGCGATGCCCATGCCAGCTCCCAGGAGCGATCACAGGCCTCCACCGAGCGGGACCAGGCGGAAGACGAGGATGGTAGTTCGGTGGACTCGGATGACCAGCGGGTGAACGTGAGCAGCAGAGGCAGGGTGCGCAAGCCGTCTGCTAAGGCGCGCGGTATCTTCAAGGAGTGACCGCAGACTGTTTTATGTATAAATTAAATCTAATTGCTAAATCAACAAACCATTGTAACATTTGCTAGCGTCTTATTTCTTATTATTGATTAATATGTAAGAGTAAATCACGTCACTTCTCATTGTAATGTCAGTGTCACCGCTACGGTCATTGTCCCACACCCAACCCACCCCAATCCGTCAAATCCGTAGGCCTGAACGTGAAGTGTTAACCCATATCCATCATACACCGTGGCAGAGAAATATGTTCAATTATTGTTCAAGTCTTAAGTTGAATATTGGCATCAGCCCTACATTCTATGTGTAGGGGTCATGGCCAAAGCAACGTTTTTATATGTATTTCTATAATATATAGGTACTATCATACATATATATTTAAAGGTAGCACTCGGAATCACACTTCATTTAAAATAGTTTTAGAATAAAGTATCATGAAAAAACACTGTATGTAACTTTTGGCCTTAATCCTAATTTACAATCTAGAATGCGGGGGCAAGATGGAACTACTTGACCGCCTTTGCGTAGTTCTTCACCCACTGTTCGGCCTGCTGCTTGACCTTGGCCACTGTTGCATCCGTGCCGTGGTTCTCTTCCAGCTGCAGATACTTTTTGTAGATGACTTGCATCTTGTTTGGCTTCAGTTTTTGCAACACGGCACGTTCCAAAACGTTTCTGAAATGAATTAGGTCATTGAATTATGCATTCTTCCACTTCTTTTTTATATCTATGAAACTTACCTCGCGGAATCGACTAGACCTCCCTTGATTAGCATGTCCACATATACCGACCAGATGTCGATTCGCTTGGGATAGGAAGTTACTACATCATCGAGCAGCGTCTGCGCCATGTCATTGTTATCGTGCTTCGCATACAGCTTGGCAAAGGACACAATGCAGGGTATGTCTGCAATGATAATGAAAAATTAAAGCCAGTTACATTTTAACGGAAGTTAATGAAACCTACGCTCTTGATTTGGCAAACCCCGCAATGCGCGCTGGAGCAGATTGTGTACTTGGTCGGACTTGCCCAGCCAGAAGTACGCCTCGGCGGCCACGGGCCACACCCTGAGCTCCGTTTTAAACTTGTTGAGGATTGTGGTCAGTACGGTGGAAAGTCGGTCCTTTTTCTTGTTCCTCTTTAGGATGTCTACAACACTAATGTAGATCTCCAAAGGATCATTGCAGTTGAGGGCTTCCTTGAGCACATCATCGAAGTTGTTGCTGTAGACGAGTTCCATGTTCAGTAGAGCGCTCCACATGTTCCTCAGTTCCTGTGTTTCCCGGAAGGATATCGTTGATATCGCTCTTCGAGCCAAGTCGCGAGCCTTTTCAATCTCCGTGTTGGACAAAAGGAAAGCGATGTACTTCAGCCAGGATATGCTGTTGTTTGGCTGGGCAATCACAAGTCGCTCGTACTGGTCGATTGTCTCCAGACGTGCCTTGGGATCGGCATTACGCTCCTCGATCTCCCGCAGTCGCTGCTCTTCCTTGACCTCCGCCTTGGCCTTCTCCTTGGCGCTGAGGCGTTTCTTCTTAGCTGCATTTTTTTGTGTTTCCGCCTCATTCAGCTCCTCGTCTTCATCGCTGGAAGCTTCCTTGGATTGGTTCACATCCTCCTCCCAGAAACTAGACACTCCGGGCAAACGCGACTTGCCTTCTACTCCATTGGTTTTTGGTGTTTCGGGCTTGGAATTCTTGGCTGGAGTTTTATCCTCGAAGAAGAGCTTGCCGTTCTGCTTGGGTTTCTCTTTCACAACGCCATTGGTCAGGGGTTGCGTCTTCTTTTGACCATTGGTAATTGTTTCTACCACTTCTGCCTTTCGCTTGGTGGGTGTGGCTTTAGCTTCCGTTTTAGTTTCTGCTTTAACTTTTGATTTAGTTTCCAGTTTAACTTCCGTTTTAGTTTCAGCTTTAACTTTCGTTTTAGTTTCTGTTTTAACTCCTGTTTTAGTTTCCGCTTTTACTTTCGTTTTAGTTTCCGCGTTAACTTCCGCTTTGACTTTCTTCTTTGCTGAAGTCTCCTCAATTGCAGCCTTCTTCTGCTTGGGTGACTCCTCTACTTTTGCCTTCTTGGCTTTTACAGGAGCAGCCTCTGTGCCCGCCGTTCTCTTCACTCCTCTCCAGAGACGCCAAACAGTCTCTGGCACTGCGATATGCAGCTTGTCATGGATGAAGGCTATATTGCAGAAATCTCCTTGACGCAGTTCGGCACTTCCCGAGTTCTCCAAATCGTTGGGGTGCAACCGAATCGGACAGATGACCAACGGGTTTGTGCCCTTCTTCAGCGAGCACACTGCTACGGACTCCAGTTTCAACAGCACCTTGGCCTTCATGCCAGCCTTGCCGATCAGATTCGTGGATAGTTCACCGCTTGGTGAAATATGCGCAATGTCCAGCTTCTTGTTGCTGATGAGCAGCACATCGCTGGAGTAGTCGACCCACAGAATAACTGCCTCGTGCTTGCTACCCGTCTCAGGAGCTTTGGCAGTGCCAGCCAAACTGGAGACCAGCAGGGCGGACACCTTGGCATTGCCCTCCACTGTGTATACCCAGTCATGGGAGGTCGCATCGATGCCCTTAAACACCACGTTGATTTTCTCACCAACGGAGTATTTCGAAATTGGAGCAGAGGCTTCCTCAAGGGCTGTCTTTATTTGCGCCACTTCATTCAAATAGCTGTAATGAAATTCAAAGAAAAACTAATAAAGGAACTTAATTATATCATATTTTGAACATACCCTTCGACCAGTTTTGCAGTATCACTAAGATCCCCGCTCCAGACATCCGTAAGCTTGGCCGACACTGTTAGCGTCTTAGTTTCCACCTCCTTGCTGAGTACCTTCACCAAAAGTAGCTGCTCTGGAACTAGCTCCACGGGCGCATTCTTCACGGCATTCAGACGAAGCATCTTAACGTGAACCTTAACAGGCTTGTTGTAGTTCCGAACACACACCATCAGGTCCACCACCTGCTCGGTGGCGTGCTTCACATAAGAGCGTATTATGTCTCCCACTTGAACTGATTGCCATTCCTTGGTGACCTGGCCACTGAAGTAGGGGACATCTCGCAAGCTGAAAATGTTCTGCATAATGCAGGCCGCTTCGGTGTAGGAGCCCGCGGGATGGACACGCATTTGGGCGTGCAGCAGCTCCAGGTGATCGGACATCAATCGCAGTGGTATTAGGCCCACGAACTCCTCCAGCTTGGGATTCCCGTCTTCATCCTCTTCGTCATCGTCGGCGGCGTAGGTTATTTTAACTTCCAGTCCAGCATCTAAGGCATTGGTTATCTCAACGGGACAGATCTCACCCAGCTGGAACTTGTCCTCCGGCAGAGTCAAAGTGATTTGGTCCTTGTTGCGCGTCAGAATGCGGAATTTGGTTGTCTGTCCCTCGAAGAAGGAGCTATGTTCCTTTAGATTCTGCCTGTGCAAGACTCCTTTGATGCCGTTGCCAAACTTGACGAGTACATAGTTGTCCTCACATCGAACCACAGTGCCCACATATACGTTTCCAACGTGAGCGGACGCATACTCAGTCAGAAGTTTTATTCCCTTGCCCAAATACTCGCTACGATTGCTCACGTAGCAGATCTTGCGCTCGGCATTCACTTCCAGGACGCGGCACTTCAACGACTGCCCCACATCGTAGCGGACATTGGGTGCAAGATAGAACTGTTCCAGTATTCCGTTAACCTTGCCGATCCTCACCGACCAGCCCTTGATCTTGTCGTCCTTCTTGAAGATCTTCGCTGTGACCAGGTCGCCGGCATTAATGTCCTCCAGGCAGTACAGCTTTTCGCTGACCACATTGGGATCATCGGAGCAGTAGTACAAGGACTCGATGATATCGTATCCTAGGATGCGAACCTTATGCTTGGTTTTTCTTCCGTACTTGGACAACACTTCGTCCTTGTCATAGTTTCCCTTAAAGTTGGCCCTAATGGAACCGTAGGAGATAATGCCCTTCAGTTTCTTGTTAAGCAGCAGCACCACTCCACCGCTGCCCAGGCGCAGGACCTTGGCTTTCTCCACCACGGAACCCACCTTGAGGGGCTCTTCCTCTTGCTCCTCCTCATCCTGATCTTTTTCTGCTGCCACTCCAGTTTTGACATCAAGATTAAGAGTTAAGTACACCAGTTTCGTTAGGGGCATCACGTAGAGCACTCTGGCATTGTAATCTTCATTCAGCTCATAGGCATCCAAAGTATCCAAAGCGTTAGTCAGGTGGTGCTCGTTGATGTACGCACTAAAGGATTCGTTCATGATGCTGCCTTTGAGGCCGTCCTTTAGGTGCTTGGCCACCTTAAACTTCACAATGCTGCCTGGCAGAATGTAGTCGAGATTCGTCTCGTTTTGGCTCTTGATGCGCAGCTGGTCCTGCTCCACCTGGACACAGGTGCAGGTGCTTTGGTGGGTGTCGTGATGAACGCTTTTGACTTTCAGGAATGCCAGTTGCCCCACGTGCAGCTTCTGTGCTGGCTCCTCGCAGGGCACGAACGCCTGCAGTCCTTGTACTCCCGACTCGATGACATAGCCGTGCTCCTGGATCTCCGCCACGGCGCCAGAGAAGATGAATCCCTTCTTAATGCTCTTGTGATGCAGACTACTGTGCACATCGGCCGGCTTGAGGGAGAGTAGCAAGCTAACCCGACCGGTGCCCAGTTTCTCTGTTTTGATGGCCTTGCCGTAGACGATGCGGCCCACCTGGAACAGCTCGCTTAGGTCGTGGTACTCGCTGGTGTCGCCGGACATGGCCGCCTTGGCCACGCGCGTGTAGGCCTCTGATATATCCGCCACCATGGTGCGCGCGAACATCCGGCCGGGCAAGGCGATCTGCAGCGCGGTGGCTGTCGTCTCCTTGACCACTCCCATGACCAGCATGTCCTCCTGCAGCGTGTCCATATTGAGCGTTTCCGCGGAGAAGGCCTCCAGTTGGCCATTTTGTTCCTCGGTTTCCTCGCTCAGGAAATTGTCTTTCACCTTCGGAGCCTTTTTCACCTTCTTCTGCGAGGCACCAAAAACCTGTGGGACCGCAAAGTATGTACAGCGATCTCGAAGAATTTATGGGGCATACTCACGATATTCGAGCTGATGTCGGAGGCCTTGGCATCGGTGTGGATTGTCCCGCCTCGGGGGAAGCTTTTCTCGTTCGGCACCATCGGTGAGCTGTGTAATTTAGCGTTTTAAATAACAAAATTTGAGCAACGTGCGTTCTACACGTGCTAAGCGCCGATATAGAAAATCAGTTTAACAAATGGTACTAATTTTGACCCTAAGATATGGTGGAATCTGCAGTTAACCGCAGACTCAAACCACTTGTGCCATTGGGTATGCTGTGTGAACAGGCCTTAATACCGCAGTCGCATCGTGTACGGGCCTCCCCATTCCGGCACACATGTGGAGGTGCAACAATTCGAACGCGACTCAACAAAATGCAAACTTTACGCGAATTTACGCGTAAAACCAAGCGCGGCAACATCCTGAAGATCGTGCGGGAGCACTATCTGCGCGACGACATCGGCTGTGGCTCTGAGCTGTGCCGGGAGTGCTTCCAAAACGAGGTCTACCAGCTGACCGCGCAGCACGCGAATCAGAGCACCCTCTTCAAGTTCCCGCACTACCTCGTTTTGGATACGAATGTGGTTCTGGACCAGATCGATGTGCTGGAGGAGGATGTGTTGCGCAACGTAGTCGTCCTGACCACCGTGCTCAATGAGGTGAAGCACAAGAGCTCCTCCATTTACAAGCGGTTCAATGAGATCGTCCACGACCGCCCCAGGAACTTCTATGTGTTCGTCAACGAGCACCACAAGTAGGTTGCTGAATTTTCAATATGAGGCTATGTTGTAATCGTGTCTCTTCCAGGGACACCTATGCTGATCGCGAACCAGATGAGACCGCCAATGATCGCAATGATCGGGCCATTCGTCTGGCCACCAAGTGGTACGATGACCACCTGCAGGCCTCGCAATCCACTAAAGAGTTTGAGCGAAGTGGCAGAGCTGTTACGCGGGTTATCCTGCTCACAGATGATGCTGGCAATCGCGCTAAGGCAGAGGCAGAAGGTATTCTGGTGACCTCAGCCGCAGAGTATGTTAAATCTCTCGAGGATTTCCCACTTTTGATGGATAAGCTGTCGCACAAGACATTCGAGAACGAGAAGAAGGGTCTGCCCCAGTACCCGCCTCATCTCAGCATGAAGGAGCTGCTGGAAGGACTGCGTCAAAATAAGCTACTGCAGGGCGCTTTTCAGGCGTCCAGGGAGAACTACTTGGAGGGCAGCGTCAGTGTAGAGAAATTCGAAAAGGGTGTAAGTTAAATGTTATAATACCATCCTTGATTTACTATTAACACAACCGCTTATTCCTCTTTAATAGATACTTATCCAAGGCCGCGAATCTCTTAATCGGGCAGTGGATGGCGACCTGGTGGCCGTGGAGCTGTTGCCCGAGGTGGAGTGGTCGGCACCCAGTGAAATTGTACTCGAGGAGAAGAATGTCTATGCCGACGAAGTGCCCAGCGAGGAAAGGGCCGAGGATGAAAAAGATATGTTGAAGCAGGTGCGTGCCGCTGCCTCATCCGCAGAGCGCACGCCCACAGGGCGAATTGTCGGTATTGTGCGACGCAAGTGGCGCCAGTACTGTGGCATCCTGCAGCCTAGTTTAATTGAGGATACCACTCGGCACATCTTTGTGCCCGCCGACCGAAAGATTCCTCGCATCCGCATCGAAACACGACAGGCGGCTAAACTGCAAAATCAGCGCATCATCGTGACGATTGACACATGGCCGCGGAACTCGCGCTACCCACATGGACACTTTGTGCGCTCCCTGGGGCCGCTCGGAGACATGGCCACCGAAAACGAGGTCATCCTGCTAGAGCACGACGTCCCGCACTGCAAGTTCTCGGACGAAGTACTCAGCTTCTTGCCGAAAATGCCCTGGGCAATTACTGAGGAGGACTACGCCAAGCGAGTGGATCTAAGGGATCTGTACATCTGCTCCGTGGATCCCCCGGGCTGCACGGATATCGATGATGCTTTGCACTGCAGGGAACTGCCCAATGGCAACTTGGAAGTGGGCGTTCACATCGCTGACGTGAGTCACTTTATCCGGCCTGGAAACGCATTGGACAAGGAAGCAGCGGCCAGGGGAACTACCGTATACCTGGTGGGCAAACGAATCGACATGGTCCCCGAGCTACTCAGCTCAAATCTCTGCTCACTGGTTGGCGGCGTGGAGCGATTCGCCTTCTCCTGCGTGTGGGAAGTGGACAACGAGGCAAATGTGTTAAGCAAACGTTTCCACAAGAGCGTCATCAAATCGAAGCGTGCCATGACCTACGAGGAAGCGCAGGTTATCATCGACGATGCCACGCAACAGAATGAAATAGCCAAGTCCCTGAGAAACCTCAACCGGTTGGCCAAAATACTGAAAAAGCGACGTATGGATAGTGGGTAAGTTTATTTTCATCATCGCGCAATCAAAAGCTAACGCAACTCACAATTTACAGAGCTCTTGTTCTCGCCTCGCCCGAGATCCGCTTCCAGGTGGACAGCGAGACACACGAACCACTGGAGGTGGAGGTTAAACAGATGCGCGAGACCAATTCCATGGTGGAGGAGTTCATGTTGCTGGCCAACATCACAGTGGCCGAGCATATTGCGACGGAGTTCTCCGAGTGCGCAGTTCTGCGTCGCCATCCTCGGCCGCCGCCCACCAATTTCGATCCGCTGGTAAAGGCCGCGCGCTACCAGGGCTTCCAGGTGGACATCGATTCCGGACTGGAGCTTTCGCATTCACTGGACAAGTGTGTCAAAGCGGACAATCCGTACTTCAACACAATGATCCGCATCCTCACCACACGCTGCATGATGCAGGCGGTGTACTTCATCAGCGGCAGTCTGCAGAAGGAGGAGTTCTTCCACTACGGTCTGGCTGCTCCCATCTACACGCACTTTACGTCACCCATTCGTCGTTACTCCGACATCATGGTCCATCGTCTGCTGGCTGCCTCAATTGGCGCAGATAGCACCTATGCCCAGCTGTTGGAGCGCAAGTCAAATGAGGAGCTGTGCCACAACCTAAACTATCGCCACAAAATGGCTCAGTACGCTGGTCGCGCATCGGTGGCGCTCAACACACATCTCTTCTTCCGCGGCAAGGAGGAGGACGAGGAAGGGTGAGTCAAAGGATCCACTGGTAGCGAACTTTATTTTTAAGTATTACCTATTCCCAGATATGTGCTATTTGTGCGCAAGAATGCCCTGCAAGTGCTAATTCCCAAGTATGGCCTGGAAGGCACCCTGTATCTGAAGTCGGACAAGGATGGCAAGGACGGTCTGGAGCGCACCAAGAGCGAGATTGTCTTCACCTTCAACGAAGAGGATTACACGCAGCGTTGCGGCGACGTGGTGTTCCACTCCTTTGATCCTGTCACTGTTCGTCTTAGCCTGGATTCCAGCAATGTGCAGCACGAGAAGCTGATCTTCCGACTGGTCAAGCCGTACATCAAGGGCTTTAGCGTGGAAACGGCCACCGAAGGAAGTGATGCCCAAGCGGTTGCAGCGCCACCTCCCTCCAAGAAGACCAAGAAGGATAAGAAAAAGAAATAGTTCTTTGCATTTATGATTAAGTGGAACCCGACTACGCTGAAGATGTGTAACTACAATCATTTCGTATAAATAAAATTTAAGGTTTTTAAATTTCGCTCCATTTCGTAAACCTATTCCACCGTTCCGGCTCTCCCAGTCTCGGAGAATTTCGAAAGCATACCTTTGATCGGTTGTTTCAGTAAGGTTTTGGTTTTCAACTTGCGTTCTACATTCTCCAGACCCATTGCAAAGTTTCGACTCCAGTGCGACGGTTGTGCTGAGCTCGTTCGATCCGAAAATTCAAAAAGATATATATAATAAATAAATATATATATAAACTTGTATTGAATATATATAAGAGCGGAAGTTATAGAAAATTACAATGGAACCCGGTCCTAGTGCAGTGAACTACGAGGACAGTAAGTCGAAAAAGGTTTCCAAATTCAAATGAAAGGCTGTAAAGTTTATTCCATGAGTAATCGCGTGATTTTTGCGGAACTCGGCACATATATTTTAAAACGTATATTGAATACATCAGTTAAAGGAACGAACTTAAGAAATCAAATAAAGTGTTTTGAAAACTATTAAGGATTTTTGGTCGTGCGCTAAACTAAATAATTTTCAGAGATTTTGAAATTTTCCAAAAACTATCGAAGTGAAGTTTAGCAATCTATAAACTCTTGCCCCTTTTCAGTTGGATGAAGATAGGATTTTATGCACAACAGTTCAAAGTGATAAATAAAGTGTTTTCAACCACTGCTCGCCAATTAAAATAATGAACTTTCGATGCGACTTTGAAGTGATTAATTAGAGTTTAGTTGTGCGCCCAAACTGTCGGCACTAAATATTAATGGATTCGATTAGCTTATTCAACACGAAGCCTTTGGGGTCCAATATCCAGCGGCAATGACGTGTGGATTATGCTCGGCGTCTGGGTGAGCCGCACACCCATGTGAGCAGTACATGGGTGGCCAGTTTGGGTATATAGAAGTAGCAATCAGTTGAGTGACCGCGACATTTGGATAATTTAAAATTCAATGTGCCTGGTGTAAGGTGTGGTCTTGAGTGGAAGGTTTGTAATTTAGTTTTGGTAGCCTAATTTAAAGCAGCGATTAACCCAATAGGGGAAACAATGAACCCGCGCTCCATCTAATGGTCACCTGCTGCTCCACCTTTCCCGCAGGTGAATCTGTATGCGGCATGCCGGTGGCGGCGCACGATCCCCTCTACTTGAAGGCCTACCGCCAGAGTGTTCAGAATCCGGCTGCCTTTTGGGAGGAGCAGGCGCACCTGCTCGACTGGGACCGGCCATGGGAGAAGGTACTGGACAACAGCAATCCGCCATTCACCAAGTGGTATGTGGGTGGCTACCTGAATGCCTGCTACAATTCCATTGATCGCCACATACTAGCGGGTCGCGGCTGCAATGTGGCCCTAATCCACGACAGCCCTTTGACGGGCACAGTGCGTCAGGTTACCTATCAGGAGCTGTATGACCAGATCGTTCTGCTGGCCGGCGGCCTGGCCAAACTGGGCGTGGTCAAGGGTGATCGCGTCGTCATCTACATGCCCCTCATCCCGGAGACCATCATTGCCATGCTAGCAATTGTGCGCCTGGGTGCGATTCACTCCGTGGTCTTCGGTGGCTTCGCTGCCCGGGAACTCTGCTCGCGAATCGAACATGTGGAGCCAAAGCTCGTGATCGCCTCCAATGTGGGCGTGGAGCCGGGCAAGGTGGTGCCCTACCTGGACATCCTGCATTCAGCCATAAACATGTCGCGATGGCGACCACCGCAGCGGAACATAATCTTCCGGCGGGACAATGTATCGCCAGATACCACCAATCTGGATCCTCTGACGGATGTGCTCTGGTCGGATGTTCTAAAGATGTCGGAGGGCGAGCGCCCCATACCCTGTGTGCCCATCGAGGCCAACGATCCTCTGTATATCCTCTATACCTCCGGCACCACGGACAAGCCGAAGGGAGTACTGCGCACCATCGGAGGCCACCTGGTTGCCCTGGTGTACACGCTGAAAACTCTCTATGGCATCCAACCGGGCCACACCTGGTGGGCGGCGTCAGATATGGGATGGGTGGTGGGTCACTCGTACATCTGCTACGGTCCACTCTGCCTCGGTGCCACCAGTGTCATGTACGAGGGCAAACCGGACCGTACTCCCGATCCGGGACAGTACTTTAGGTGAGTGTTAGTGCTCCAAGTGGTTTCTTACACCTATTAATTGATCCATTTGCAGGATCATCGACCAATACCAGGTGCGCTCGATCTTCTCGGTGCCCACATCCTTCCGGGTCATCCGTCGTGCTGATCCGGACATCAGCTATGGACGGCAGTACTCCATGAAGTCGCTGCGCGCCATCTTCATTGCCGGCGAGCACTGCGACTACGAGACCAAGTCCTGGATCGAGAAGACCTTCAAGGTGCCCGTGCTCAACCACTGGTGGCAGACGGAGACGGGTTCCGCGGTGACCGCCACCTGCCTGGGCTTCCAGCAGAACCTCAGTCCGCCCACCTACTCCACAGGCTTGCCCCTCATGGGATACGACGGTGAGTGATGCTCCAGATAGCTTGGTTGAGTGAGGATTTAAGTCCTGGGACATCTCTCTTGCAGTCAAGATCCTGAAAGCGGACGGCAGCGAGGCGCAGACCTCCGAGCTGGGCAGGATAGCTCTGAAGCTACCACTGCCACCCGGAAACATGGCTACGCTCTACAAGAACGAAGAGCTCTTCCGCAAGCTCTACTTTCAAAAGTTTCCGGTGAGTCATCAAAAGAAACCATCTCAAATATTAAGGATTTTTAGGGGATCTAATATCTGAAATATACCTAATCTTAGGGCTACTACGATACCATGGATGCGGGCTACAAGGACGAACGTGGCTATATCTTTGTGACAGCACGCGACGATGATGTGATCAATGTGGCTGGTCATCGTTTGTCCACCTCCAGCCTGGAAGACGCCGTGCTCCGGCATCCGGACGTGGTGGATGTGGCTGTTTTCGGAGTGCCCGAGGCCACCAAGGGACAGGTGCCACTGTGCCTGTACATACCGGTGGAGAACTGCAAGAAGACCGATGCCAAGCTGTCGACGGAGATCATCAAGCTGATCCGCGACGTGGTTGGGCCCATCGCCGCCTTCCGGCTGGTCACGTCCGTCAACAACCTGCCACGCACTCGTTCCGGCAAGACGATGCGCAAGGCGATGGCGGACTTTGCCCGCAACGAGCGTGTTATCCTGCCGGCGACCATCGATGATGCCAGTGTCTTCATCGAGATTCGAAGGGCTCTGAATCAGCTGGGCTATGCCATGTCGGCACCGGAACCGATTGTGGCCAAGTTACTCGACTGAAAGGGGGGCTCCCAGGACCCTCAACCTAATATCCTTAGCTTGTACGATACGATTCCCAAGAAGTAAATAAAATTGAAGCCAGTTTTGGCTGGGGTTTTTCCTCCGTTTATTTGCGTAGGCCGCAAAGTGGCGAAAATAATTTAAATGTTAATCGATGGGCTACATGGTGACCCATTCGCCCATTTTCCACTTTCCACTTTCCATTCTCCATTTTTCCTGCACTGACGCACTATTCGCGTACAACTGACACTCAATCAGTTTATTCAAATTTTGTGCAAATTTCGCGACACATTGCTGGGCCAGCCAAGTGTGGATTTTTTGTTCGAATAACCTACCACCCATTTCGCATATCGCATATGGCAATGGTATTGCATTATTTGGCCAGGATGTGTCCACATCAAAGATGGACAGCAAATGGCAGCCAACCATAACCCAATTAGTGGGCTCAGCGTTGGTTGGCAACATGGAGCACATTATCCCTAACTAATCAAATCCTATTCTATCTTATTACATTAGAAACATACATTTTGCGTGGGTACTTCTAGAGGCAAAACAATAAACTGTAGTATAGCATTAAAGTTCCTTTAGTAAAAACAGAAATATCTTGGAAATAGATGAAATATTTCATAAGCCACATGATTATATACGTAGTTTTAAATGTAATAAAGCGTACTTATGCACTTTCTCTCTTTTATTTTATATATAGGAGTGTTTTATTTTGTAGATTTTTATAAGACACTCGTAACTATAGTGCTATAGTTTTTATGAGCAATTTTCATTCCTCTCACTCCGCTGACTATTACAAAAGGGAAAGCAAATTAGATTTCCGTCTTGCATAATTCGAATTCTCCCAGTTCAAACCCAGTTTATATGTGCATCAGAGTCCTCCCACTCCTAGATGCTCATCCTGACGTCACAGTCGAAATTTCTATCAAGGAACTTGGCATGCGGAACACGCACAAATTCAAATTAATTGCAACGCTTCGCCTGCAAATCCCAGTCTCATAAACCGAAGATTACTCTGCTTACTCATCCGTGGAGCAAAATGCACTGGCCAGGAGGACAACGGCTTTAAAGTGGCGGCTTAAAGCAGATCCGTGGGTTGGACGGGACAATGTTCGATGGTGGCCATAAATGATTATAACTACCCATAAATAGGTGATGGTTGCCGGCCACTGATCATAAAGCCAACAACTTTTACAACATAATTAAGAGCTGATAAAGTTATATAATAGATAAACACATTGAGCGAAACTCGGTGGGTTCCCATTTTCATTCCCCCCTCTGCTGCTACCATCGAAAGTTTGCCAAGTGCACACATCGTGCTTTGGTCGGTGTCGGTGGCGTATGAGTGATGTTTGAGCACGCCCACCAAGTATCCAGCAAGGAGCGCAACATGTGGTCCCCCGTCCCCCATTTTAGTGCGAGTCCTGCCTGTATATTGCCGTCAGCCAATCAGAGGCCACGGCGCCATCTGCGCTCGTCCTCGGCGGAAGTAAATAAAAGCGGATGTCCTGGCTGGACAGGACATCATTCGAGTGCTTGCGTTCAACAAGTCCAGCAAACAGAGCAGCAGCTGAACCCCGGTGATAACTACTACCAAGTTTGTCCATTAACTTCTTCGTGGAAACACCGACACCTCAAAGCCCTCATCAGGTGGGTACTTGTGTCTTGAGAAGTGCCGAGTGTTAGATACTTTGGAGGAATACCAACTGAATGCATAGAAAGTGAATCCTTGAGCTTTCACTTCAAAAGTGTGATTAAACAAATCTTAAAAGTGTTTATCTTAGAGGAAGGATGTTGGAACTATCAATAGGTTTTATGAGCTTAAACTTAAATAATAACTTAACTAGTGCCCAAAGAATATCACCTTCTTGCTGTGATCTAATTACTTTTTATATTGTAGGTCTTATAAAAACGATTACAATATTTGATGGGGTAATAAGTTTGGAAGAAAGGTAGAATTGTGCTTATATAAAACTATTTAAAAATACTACAAAAATGTAAGTTGGATGAAGTGGCGAATATTGTCTTTCTATATTAAAAAGAAGGTTTCTATGTAATGGTATATTTAATCTAGCATTCGAGGAACATAATAGTTTTGATCAGCATTCCCACTAAATCGCAATAGATGGTGTCTTGTAAGTAAACAGACATGGCCATTGATTTGCATACATATGTGCACCTTGACTGAGCCCTAAACAAGCATCAGTAGTTTGGATCCCTGGAACGTGCCCTATGTGCAGCTCCCGATTGGCACCACCTCCTCACTCCCGATTTCCGGTGTTGGTTTTCTAAGCTAAACAGATGTGGGGACAACACGTTCGCACAGGTGTTTGCATGCCGACTGCAACACGGGGCGTATGAGTGGTGCCTCCACTTTCATCCTTTCATCATTCCATCGTAATCATCAGCCAGAGGCGTTGACGCAGAACAAATTGCCTTGGCCTCCGCCTTTTCCAGCTAATAGAAACAAATTGTCTGACGCGTAAACGTATTAGGGTAGCATTAAGTCGCCTGCTTGGATGCGATTTAAAATGGATACTCTGCCGCGAGCCAGAAGCCAAGTACAACTCCATTTATGCATAAGACTTTGCCAGGGCAACGCCATCATCAGCGAGTGGCAATCAGGCACGTAGCATTAAGATCATTACACTTAATCAAAATCAGCGGGGTTGGATGGGGCATGCAGCATGGGGCATGGCTAAGTCGCCCTCCAGCCAGGATGTCCTTGCCGCGCAACCATTGCTGCGGATAATCAAATAAGCGCGACACCAGCTTCCGATGTCAATCATAATGGCTCATAACCCACTTGCAGCATGTCCTTCGCTCAGTTCTTTGTCGCCTGCTGCCTGGCCATCGTTCTCCTGGCCGTGTCCAACACACGGGCTGCTGTCCAGGGTCCACCACTGTGCCAGTCCGGCATCGTCGAGGAGATGCCCCCGCACATCCGGAAGGTGTGCCAGGCCCTGGAGAACTCCGATCAACTGACTTCGGCCCTTAAGTCCTACATCAACAACGAGGCATCCGGTAAGTGAATTGGGGCTTGACTTTCACAATACCTTTAGATTACTTGACTTTTATCTCTACTGCAGCTTTGGTGGCCAACTCTGATGACCTGTTGAAGAACTACAACAAGCGAACGGATGTCGATCACGTCTTCCTGCGCTTCGGCAAACGTCGTTAAGGACATTTACTCAAAGGACATTAGCGAACACCACTTGATTGCGACTTGAGACAACGACACTGGACCCTGACCACAAGCGGCGGAATCGTTTCTGTTCACACAAAATGCACAACACTATTTTGACGTCTTCAGCATAATTATGTAAACGTAATCAATTGGAAGCTCTCTAGTTCATTAAATGTATCCAATGTCCAATGTTTCTATACAACAAACAAAAATCGAATACATATTTGTACATACTCAAAGACCCTCGAAATGTGCTGAAAGTTAAACCCTTGGTTTTGATTTAATTTGTACTGCTTTATTTGCTGAGTGTTATAAAAACTAAGAATACGTATTTCAAAGATGTTTAAATATCTCACACATATTTCCCTAGCATGAAGCACTATTATTAAATAACCAACAAATGTTTTCAAATCCAAACACTTCATTCCGTTGTATCCTTTAATAAAGACAAACTTTTCCTCTCAATTTGTGAATGCATAGCAAAATGCAACTGAAATGGTTTACATTTAATAGGACATTTTGGGCAGCTCCTTGTAGAAACAACATTGCGATGATTTTGGAGAGTTAGATTGCAAACTTCACAGCTGTTAGGCATTAAAAGTTAACTATATAGCTTTTTATTTTCAAGTAACTCACCATATAAACAATAAAAAGTTTAAAAAATTTGTTTACATTTTCATTTATTGCGTTTGAGGGTTTCTTATACTTTAAATCACTCTAATAAAACAAATGTTTCTCAATGAATTGATTTGAATTATTGACGTTATTGCATTTTGTTGTAAGTCATTTGAGTAAACTTTGAAAAATATTTCCGAATTTTATTCGTATCCTTGCAATATATTTTCGTATGAAATGGTAAATGGGTTCCATAGTACGCAGATACTTTCGCTCCATTGGGTTTTTTGATTTTCAATATTTTGCTTTTGCTGAAAAAGTTAAAAGTTACCATTTAATTGCATGTTTTTATCAAATTATTTTGCCATTCTTAAAGGTTTTATTAAATTAATAAAAAATTAAACAAATAACAGAATATTGTAAATCAAATGGACAGAAAAACGTGAAATAATGCAGTTATTTGGTTTCTATGCATATTCATAAAATCTCTATGCTTGCAAATTTAAAATTATATGCCTTTTAAAAATGATTCTCTTTGTCTGATCTCATTACATATCGCTTTATGCTCGTTGGTAGATTTTCTGATATTTTGTAATGTTTTTCATTTGTATTCCATTTTTATTGGATAATGTGACTTGGTTTAAGGTCCTTTTTCTTGTGGCAAAATTTGTATTTAGATATAATTTGGTAATAAATGTTTGTTTATTATTATTTGTTAGGAAAAATTAAAAAAAAGTTTTCTAGGCATGTCATTGTCATCTAGATTCGACTCTATATAAATTTGTTGTATAAATAGATTGATTTTATATTTAGTTTCTTTTGGATCTATAGAGATTGTATCTCGTTGAAGTATCATTCAGTCTTTTTAATCAATTTTCATTTTCGTAATATCTTGTTTAGTCTTTTTAAGACTGGGATTAAGTTATTTGATTCGGCTTAACAATAACAAATAAAATCATTGTATACATAAACGAAAATATATAAATAACATAAAAGTGCAACATTTAAAATAAAATATTTTGTATATATTCATAATCTCTTTGATTTTATTGTATTCGTGTTGTTTGCTTTGAGATTACCACCCTCGACATATCCATTAAGTTCGTTTCCTTCAGATTTGATAAGCGTATATCGCTTTAATTTTGTTAATTTTGATTTCTCATTCCTGTAAAAAAATCTAAATGCTACAATTTATATGGTAAATGCGGCAATAGGGCCGCATTTGCTTGTATGAAGAGCTCAACAGCTATTTTGTTACATTTTTCCTCAGTAACAATAAGTTACCTTATGTTATTCAAAAATTGTACTTTATAATGTAATTAAGTACTTCGACTAACAGGGCGATTTGATTGTGTAAAAATTGCTTGTAATCATCAGATTAAATGAATATTATTTGCTTGCTGAGATCATCATATACTAAAAGTTTTTGTATATATATTTTTTGGCTTTAACCTTAACTTACCAAAATATGTTTTAATATTTGCATTTTGTACTTTCAGTGCTTTCAGTTTGTAAATTTAGATATTTATCTAATTGAATGGTTATGGTACGTGTAAGCTCAATCATAGTAAACATTATTTTCGCGACACTATCTTAATAATTTGATTGACTGATGTCCTTGAAATTTCATAACGCATTCGTAATATTGGATTTTTGTTTCGTTTTTATCCTGAGTTTTGTTGATCAGGTATTCTTGGCACTTTGATAATCGCTTGGCGATTAATTGTTCTTTGCATTTGGTTGTAATCGTTTCGTAAATACTTAATACTTTGTTATTTCATTCATTTGCCTCTCAATTTTCATGAATTGTTTGCTTGCAGTGCAGCTTCGGTTCGTGAATATATTCAGTCTTACGTTTGTTTTTCACATTTTTCACTTATTATTCGTCTTTCGATTGATTGTTTTGCTTAATAATTTGCAGTTTTGCTGATTGATTTCATTTAAACAAAATATTTTAAATAATAATATGTACGCTTAAATAAGTTTAATGCATTAAACACATTTTTGAACATTATTTTATTGACTTTGATTATGGTTATGGTTTCTGCATCTTTTTCTAATATACTTTGTGTATTTTGTTACTTGATTTTTTTTTTCAGCTTAATTTTAAGGAGTTACATAATTACGAGCTTTTGTTGCTTAAATTGTTGCTATAAGAGGTTTTTGTAAAACAAAAAAAGTAATAAGTCACGCTTTTGTCACGTTTTCGTCATTCATAAAGAAAAAACACAATCTTGCAAAATCATAAACGCTTTCATATGCATGTGGGATTGAAAATAACTTTGTCGAGAGTCGTTTGCAGTTTTCAGCTTAATAACTAAAATATACATTGCATTCATTTGTATAGAATTTTACATGATTCACAAAATGTTTTAATTTAGCTTAGTTCATTCAGAAGATCATGTACGTGCGTACTCGTATTTTTCCGTCATATAAAAAATATGATTGTAGCATACTTTGGTCACAGGTGACTTGTAATTGTAAATGGAACTAAGGAGGAGCACATTTAATTTTTCTTAGGCTGGAGCTCAGTGCAGGCTAGCTCCGTTTGTCTATTAAGAGAACATTAAACAACAGGCAAGGCGGATATTTTCAATATATCTGTTCAGGATTCATAGGGAGACGAAACGAAAACAAAGGGGGAAAATAATTTGGTAGGGGTTTATGTAGAAAGACGTCGAACACTAGTGTTGCTTAAATGCTAAGAAAAAGAGAACTGTTATCCTAACAACTAAAATTGTATGTTTTGAGTGACCGCGTATGTATGTGAGTTGCGTATTATGTATTGCAAGTTAATTGATGCATTCAACATAAGTTCCCTTTCTGTTACTCGATATTTTTCTGCCCTAATCCCTTCTTATTTGGTTTCTTGGCCTATCGAAGCACGCGCAGCGTTCTGATCTCTAGTGTGCCGTCAGGGGTGGGAGTGGGAAGCTGTATTTTTTGTTTAGTAGTAGGCGGCTGCGTTTGAATAGTTCTGCGAGTAGGCCTGCGAATCTATAAAAAGACACAGATGACGGATGATGCAACTGGAGGGCACGAAAAAATCTTACCATAACCCGCGTAGGCACGCTCATCATAGCCAGTGCTCTGCGCTCCGTGTTGGCTGTAGTCCGCCTGTCCGGTAGCATTGTAGTCCACTGCAGTCGAGCCGTACTGTTGGCTGTAGTCCTGGCTGTACGACTGGTACCGCGTGTCCTGCGGAGCAGCATAACCCGTCGAGCTGCTGCGAAGCACAAAGAAACATTAGCACTTGCTTGACCCAATCGATGGCAGTAAAAGTAGAGATATAGAAGTCAAGATTAGGTAACCCACTTGTAGTTCTGATACTGGCTCTGATCGTATTCGGTGCTGTGGTGGGCCCCGTAGCTGCTGCTCGCCGGAGCACTTGTCTGCGATGTGTGGGCCGCATAGCTGCTGCTGCTGCCCTGGCCATAGCCATTGTATCCCTGCTGGGTGGTCTGGGTGCTGTAACCGCTCTGCGCGTAGGGATCCACTTGTTGGGTCTGGTCGTGGGTCTGATAGCTGTGATGGCTGTATAAAGAATAGCGTCAAAAGTTGTTAAATAATTTTTGCAGATTTAAAAGCTGTATACTATGTTTTGCGTAATTAATTTTAATAAATTATATAATTTTTAAAAATTTGATGCCTTACCTTTGCTGTGGAGCATGATGACTTGGCGGCGAGCCATAAGAGGACTGCGAAGACATGCCGCCGCCCCCTCCACCACCCATATGCTGCTGGGTGGAATGGTACTTGGGCGTCATGGGCCGCTGGCCGTAGGGACCGCCCTCGTAGCGACCGCGTTTGGGACCAGGACCACCGGGAGCGCCGCGTTTGAGAGCTGGTACCGGTGCAAGTTGTGTATTGGGATTATGTGCCTGATGGTGATGCAAGGGTGGCCGACTCATACCTTGATTGTAGCCGCCCCTGCCCCGAGGAGCTCCGCGCCTGGGCATCGAACCGTGCTCGCTGCCCGGACCGCCGCCCATGGAATTGCTGTGATGGCTGTGGGAACCACCGTACATACTGCCGCCTCCACTGCCGTTCATGTGCGAATTGTAGCCGCCGCCACCACGTCCACGTCCGCTGAAGGGACCACCGCGTCCACGTCCACGGCCCAGATAGGGAGGAGGTCCCCCGCCGTTGCTGCCACCAGGAGCGGAACTGCCGCCATGTGAATTGCTTGAAGATGGGACGACTGCTGATGTCTGGCCATCGGTGACCTCGTCACCGTCTGCCTCAACCGCTGGCTGCTCTCCACTGATCGCCGAAGTGGGCACTGGTGATACTGTCTTGTTGTTCTCGGCACCTGTGTGTTGTTTGGGAGCTAAATTGGATTGGATTGGATTTACAAGGTGTGGTAGGGAGTCAAGGGTTTGTCTGCGGCAACTTACGCTGCGAATACAATGGCGGGCGACCGCCCCGCATACCCATGGGAGCGCCACCACGCGGCTGATAGCCACCGCCGCGGCCCTGATAGCCCATTCCGCCTCGGGAACCACGCATTCCCCTTGGAGGACCCGACATCATGCCCTGCATGGGCGGTCCTCCGCCCATTCCGCTGCCGCCACCTCCACGCATGCCACCCATAAAGTGTCCACGACCGCCACGACCACGTCCGCGATCGAAGCCGCCGCGCATTGGGGCTCCACCACCCCGTCCGCGGAAACCGCCACCACGTGGGCCGCCCATCGATGGCGAGGACACTGAGGCTCCTTCCATGCTCCTCGCTGGCTGTTCTTGCACCCTAGATTACACGCACTAGATCTTGCACTGGAATACCTCGCACTTGGACGCGGAGTTTAAGACTGCTGAAGCCGGAGGAAGAAGAAGCAGCGTTAGGATGCCGGAGACTGGCGATTCAGGGAACTATTGCTGGCGACAGGGAATCGCTTCTGTCGATGCTTACTGGTCACTTGGTCACTCGGCGCACTTTTAACTGTAGCTTATCTTAAATAACTTATTTTTCTAAACATAATTCGGTGTCCGGAGCGCGTTGGTTTTCGTTGAGTGAAAAAATATGGCGGCGACTATTGATTTTTGTTGCAGCGCTGCCCACTCGTCTTTTGTTCCGCCAGTGTTGTCATCCTTGGTCGAAGATCTAGCTATAAAACACATTAATATTAATTGTCAGTTAAAATCCAATGAAGTTATCAGCTTTAAAGTTATAAAAAGCTCATACAAATATAGGCAGTCAATATTTGATGTACAAATTGAAAGAAATTTTAAAGAAATCTTCAAACTCCGGGGGGTATACTTTAAAGCTAATTTAAGTTGGAATGGCTTTCGCTAGTAGTTGTTTTAGAATTGTTTAAAACAATTAAGCTGATTATGGCCTAATAACTTAAGAAACTCTTATATTTTCATTTAGATTAGCAAAATAATTCTCTGAGCAGATCCAGGACAAGTAGCTAGTCTGTAGGTAATTTGCACTTCACGGACTACGGCCACACTGAGCACTGGGAAAAATGGAAAACACAAGATAAAACGTGAACACTTCTGGTCGAAATTCGGTGGTCACAATCTGGTATCTGGTGAAAAGGGACGACAGGCGAGAGCGACAGGATGCCGGGCAAGGTGGGGGTAAAGATTAAGGCGGCGCGCAACCTGCCCGTGATGGACAAAAGCAGCGAAACCACGGACGCCTTCGTGGAGATCAAACTGGCCTCGGTAACCCACAAGACGGATGTCTTCCGCAAGAGTTTGAATCCCACCTGGAATACCGATTGGTAAGGTCTGCCCATATATATCTGCTCCGTATATAGTAACCGTTGCTTTCCAATAGGTTCCGTTTCGAGGTGGACGATGCTGAGCTCCAGGATGAGCCCCTGCAAATCCGCCTGATGGACTACGACACGTACTCCGCAAACGATGCGATCGGAAAGGTCAACATCAGTTTGAATCCTCTGTGCCTGGAAAGCTCTAGTCAGGCGGTGCACGGCAAGGGTACTGTGCTATCCGGCTGGATTCCCGTATTCGACACCATGCACGGCATCCGCGGCGAGATCAATGTGATTGTTAAGGTGGATCTGTTCTCGGACGTCAACAAGTTCCGGCAAAGCTCCTGCGGCATCCCCTTCTTCCATTGTATAATCATTAATATACATTATTAAGGCTTCGTCTAATTATAATTTTTTCTCCAACAGCTCAATGTGTGCCATTTGGCTACCGCGCCCAGGTGATTCATGGCTTTGTTGAGGAATTAGTGGTTAATGACGATCCGGAGTACCAGTGGATCGACAAAATACGCACCCCGCGTGCTTCCAACGAGGCTCGCCAGGTGGTCTTTCTCAAGTTGTCTGGTCAAGTGCAGAGGAGAATGGGCCTAAAGGCTATTAATATGGGTGCTAATGCCGTCATCGGTTATACCCAGTGCTTCGATCTGGAGGGCGACGTGGGTGTGGTGGCCCGAGGCATTGGAACGGCTGTCACGCTGATCAAGGACACCAGTACAAGTCAACCGAACAGTGCGGATGTGGCTCTAATCGAAGAGTGAGTATTTGGTGACACTAAGCGCTGTCTGATTACTTGTAACTTATGACTTCTTTAGCTATTTAGTATACTCATGCAAAGCAATTGACATATTATAGCTGTCTGATTACATGATTACATAAGTCTATTAACAATATCTATATCCATGTCTGCGCTAGTAAAAGTATTTCTTATCAGGTTGCAAGAGTATTTGAAACTTCGGTTTCCGAAGCCAACCTACCCTTGATTGTAGCTGAAAGTAGGTGCTAGTAGAAAACGAAATTAAATAATTTCTAAAGCGAATTTTTTCTTCTTTTGAACGTTCTTCCCCACACCGAAATCTCTCCGACGATGTTCATCCCTCAATATCTAAACTTTCGCTCCTTGTCGTATCGTATTGCACGTTCCAATCGTTGTCGTTGTTTCGTTGTTGTGTCGTGTTTATGTTTATAAAACATTTACGTACCATATTATCCAAATACGGCTAGACTGACACAAAAGTATCTAGACTTCCTCAACTGTGCGGGGGCGAGCAGCTCAAGTTTGCCGCTTTCCGGCCGCACGCCCCAATATCGTCTCAATATCTATAGGGAACCCAGCTCGTCGGCGCCCTCTTCGGCAGCAGCGGCGGCAGCAGCAACAATGTTTTACTTGGAGAGTGCCAGCAGCGACACCGAGGATGCGGAACTGATGCAGAATCTCATTAAGCAAGAAGACGAGCGTGGCGATAGAAATCGCGAGAAAAAACTACGACATCGTATGCGCCGTCTAACGCTCTCTTCGAGTAAGATTTTTAGCCAGAAATACGCCACACTTATCCGGCGGATCGAACCAAAGATACCGGAGAATGCTACACAGTCGTTGAGCAGCATCTTTGGAGGGGCCACTGCAGCCACTTCGAGTTTTAGGCGGCGACGCAAGTCTCGTTTCGCGGCATCGACATCCAAATCCTCAATTCCTCCTTTTATAACCAGATCCATTAGTAGCGACTCGAACGTCCGTCCTGGTCATATGCCCATCAAGAGTTTCCTCACCGTGCCCGGGTTGATGGAGTATCAAGAGAACACCCGTTCGGCACCTGATTTACCTGGGGATGAGTTTCAAGCCAGGACACGACCAACATCTAATTACTCAACTGAATCAGAAGACTCTCTGCAGTTGGATCTCGAAATAGGTCCACCTGAGAGCAATGGCGAAGACTCCCCGGAAGAGGAGGAAGATCTACAAGATAATTGGATTAAGCCAGGAGAGACTAGGAGCTGTGAGAACAGCCAGCAGGATTTGGGTCCTAGCCACCACAATCTGCTCGACGACCTCAAGGGCTTCTCACGTCGCCTGCAAAAGTTTATGCATCTGAGCCCCAAGTGCAGCGACTTAGAGAATATACCAAAGCATCCGTTTGTGCCCTCGCTGGAACGCAAGCCGTATTACAGCTCACAACCGGAGTTGCCTAGCTGCTCCAATGATTGTCTGGGATCCAACCTCAGCGGATCCACGTCCATGCTGCAGTTGAACTTTCTCCCCAGTTACGAGAAGACCATGCAACGCAGTGCGTCGTTGAATCATCTGGTGGCACCCGATAATGACACTCCTGTTCCACCCAACACGCTGCTGCTGAAGGCGCCCGAGCTGCGCGTCTGCCCCTCTACACCCACTCCCACCCAGTCCAAACTAGTCGTCTTCGATTACAATAACTCCCCTTGCCTTACCCAATTAGATCAATCTGTAAATATCTCTAATAGTACTAACCATAGTAACCACAATAATGAATCATCATTGCTTGCTCCATTTGCCATTCGACAACAACAACCACTACGCGTAACTAGATCCAGCTCCGAGCTCCAACAGCAGCCCTGTTCCATAGGAGCAGCCGCAAGCACTGGACCGTCCAATATACCCACAACGGTGGAGGGTAGCAGTCCCAATTTGAAACGCTTCGCCTCGCCGGTGAGCAACAGTCGTCTTAAGTTGACGCCCAGTCCCTCGAAAAGCGGCATTTCGGCGACAACGAATGCGGATAGCGCATCCACTTCTACCGCCTCGACGGCCACGACAATGGTGCCGGCCACCGTCGGCGAGATCTGCCGCAGATCCTCCGACTCCGACCTTAGTGTCACGCCCAAAGGTATGTAAGGGAGCTAGTCCATGTAAGCAGCCCTGTTTTCGAATATGTTTTTAACGTTTAAAGTGCTCGTTAAGGCTAAAACTTATTTTTACTTGAAAGCGAAAACATGACTGTTTAGGGATAATCATTCCCTTTAGTTTATATCTAGGGCTAGGCTATAGACTATAAGCATCTTAGCACCAGTGGCTATCAATATTTGTGTGTTCTCTGTCAACGTGCGTCTTTTTCTGCCCGTCTCGTCTCTGAGTAACCATAAACGTATCTTTCAACGTTCTATCTTTGCGTCCGCTGCCACAACTCGCTATCAGGCATAGCCTTTACGTTCCACCGGAAGCGTAAGTAGATGCTCCGCCTAATCTCGATGTCCTTTCTCGATGTACCTCTGTGTGTCTGTGCGTGCTCCTTTCTATCTCTTAACATCCTGCACTTTAAGCAGGTTATTGCTCTTCTGTATCGCCAAGTCTTGAATGCTTCATCTGATCTGATCTGTCCTTACATGTTACACTACACCATCATTACGTGTGTCATAGAAGTGGGACTTGATGTGATCTGAGGATCTGAGTTTATAGGTTTTCATTTGTTTTGATGTTTTCAAAATTAAATTCTCAAGTACCCCCAGACTTTGAATTTGTGGGTTATATTTTGCATTTAACATTTATTTTGATTAATTATCATAATACAATTTTGATTAAATATTCTATCGGTCCATATTTTCACCGTTTTCTGTCAGTCTACTCCATATCTACAACACTCCATACGTGGTTAAGATACTCCGCTGTAAATATAATTGTAATCATTATGTGTAAGAACCAGAAAAGCAAATCCAAATGCACATGAAATGTTTATAGTACCGTTGGTACCCTTTTTCATTCACAGGAAACTCCATATGTGTGGCCAGTGAGCGTCTGGTGGCCGCCACGGCGATGATGCGTTTAACGCAGCCGACGGTGGGAGCCAAACCTGGAACGGCGGCCGACAGTCTGGATATGTTGGAGTATCCCTTCCTGACAATGACAAAATACCCGACGGGATTCATTCTTCATTTGGGCGCAACGGTCGCGGCACGTTCCGTAAAACTGCTGGAGCGTGTGCCCAATCCGGATGAGCCGGAAGTACGAGACAGCTGGTGGACGGAGCTGCGCATGGAGATCCGATCGCATGCCCGATCCCTGGGTTGTAATGTGGTGCTAGGTTATGCCGAAACCACAACCATATCGTACGTAAAGTTCAATAATCTATTATATTAAAATTCCTGAGCACACCTCCTAAGATAAGCGTAATTAATACCCTATCTTTCTTATTTAGTGACGATGTCTGCGTTTTATCTGCCACTGGAACGGCGGCAGTGATTAACATGGTGTTCAATCGATCTGTATCGCAAACCGATATCTTTACCATGTCAAAAGCAACCGCCAGCGTTGCGGGCATGACGAATTCCGTGGAGGACGGAAATGGAAGCACCGCCGGGGATACGAGCATAGGCAAGGACAGCGGTTCCCTGGGCACCGGTAACAGTTCGGGTGGTAAACGCTATGGACTTCCCCCACTCAATGGACCCCGGAATGCCTGTGCCATCTGCCACATACCCTACAATCTAAGTTCGGTGCCTTTCAATGTGAAGATGAAGAAGTGCGCGGTGTGCCGCAAGGGAAGAGTTCCGGATGTACTGCTCGCCACGCTGGAAGTGCCCGAGTTTATGCAGGTTACCGGAAGGGGTTGCTTCATGCAGGCCCAAGTGGTGCGCGCCAAAAGAGATCTGCGTGCGGAGCTGAACGCCAAAGAAATATCGGATGGTCTACCCTTCTTGGAGTACGAACTTCATCGAGTGCTGATTAACAAGCTAAAGGCCAAGGGCATGAATGCCATTTTTGGATTACGTACGCAAGTTGCCATCGGCGAGCGTATGATAGCGTTGATAGCCACGGGAACGGCTCTATTTCTCACAGCTTTACCGGTGCCGCAGGTACCAAAGATCGTGGCAGGCAACTCGTGGACCGACAAGCAAAAGCTAAATGAGTTGCAGAAGAAATTGCAAGAAACGTTTGAACGCAACCAGGAGATATACCAGCTGAAGAGCTTGGATCCGGATTTGGTAGCCAATGCCGGAGGAGTTCCCTCCACAGGTGCATCTGGCGATAAACAATCAGATACGGACGACTCAGATGAAGAAGAGATGAACGAGATCGATCTAAACTGTGGCAACAAGGAGTTGTGTGTCCTGGAAGTGGACGATATCGAAGACTTGGAAATCATATCGCTGTTAATGGAGCCATATCCGCCGGAAGGCTTCCATGTGGTCAATACGCAGCAGGTGCCGGGAATGCTGGAAATGGATACAGTCAAGAATCTGCAGATGTTCACCCAAGTGTGGCGCGCTCGGCTCGAGGTGGGCCAAAGTGTAAACGGATTTCCCAAACACTTTCAGAGGTAAGTTCTGAATATCCAACCGTGATCAGCACTACAAATATTTGCTCTTCCAGGCTGTTGCAGACCATTTACTTCAAGCTACGCACTATGATACCGTGTGCTATCTGCGATCTTCGCTTCCGACTAGATCTACCAGAGACGGTAAGGGAAAAGCTACGATTCTGATCATAAATCATTAAATTACATCTTTTTTGCAGGATCAAATTCAATTGCTAGTCACAGGCATGGCTATGGGCCTGAGCGATGCCAACAGAATGAAGTACCGCGGACGTGGACGACCGGCCCAGCAGCAGCAGCAGCAGCCGGCACCTCAACAGCAGAACGGATTTCATGAGGGCACGGTGCACGCCACTCAATCTCAGCCAGAGTTACACGGAAAACGAATGCTGCAAGAGGAGGATTACATATTTCCGTTGGACGAGGACCAGATGGTGGACACACCCACGCCAACCAGCACCGCTATTCCGCCATTCGGAATGAGCTCATTTAAGATGCGAAAAACTTCGCCATCGCGTCTTAACAACCTCGTTTCGGGATTGCCTTCAACCGGAGTTAAGCCGCTGAACGTTGGATCGGTTCCACGTAGCCGTTATGTAAGAAAGCTAAAATAGCATCGATGTCGTTGTATTAATAATATTGTTCCTTTACAGTTTCCTCTGCGAGACCGTTATGGAGTGGATGTGACACCACTAAGTTTCATACCCGGTGGTCGTATAGATAAATATTTGGGCAACCTGAACTTTTTCTTTATTCGGGAGAGCACCTCGATCCGGGAAAATGGAGGCATCAGCGGATTTGTCCATGGCTTTATTACCGAACTGCTGGCTGTAGTGAGGGCTCACATCGCTTCGCTGGGCGGAAATGCCATGGTCTCTTTTTACATCACCGAACTAATGTTGTTCGATAATCAGCACAAAAATCAGGTAAGGCAATAACTTATTTACACACTTTAATGTTTTTTCACTGAAATCTTGTGTTCTTAGGGCCAGTGCCTGATTAGCATCGGCGGCGATGCTGTCTATGTGAGCTACCATGCCGATGACTGATATAAAAACTTGCGGGGCATATAGCGCATGTTTTACGCGAATCGTCCCAAAAGCGTATACTCTCTATTTTCTTCCGCTTAGCTAGAACTATCAGCTCTGCCCAGCAACTGAAGTTAAACTAATTCACATTTACTTAACAACTTTACAGCGTCTGTAGATTCTTTATGCAATATTTGAACTGTGAGGAATCGTTCTTATCCTAACTTAGTAGTGCGAATTTTTTCGGTCTTGTTACTTGTTTGCTTGATGTTTTTAGCGTTAAATCAATTGCAATTTCTGTACATAGTTGATGTTTATTGAATATTGAATTTAGAACGAGTGCGAGACACAAGTATACTATCGATATATACAATTGTTGCAACCACAAACATGACACATATACTCGTACCCCTAGATATCCAATTTTGGCGTGTAA